>NC_044387.1:39359135-40019849 GCF_006542625.1 Nomascus leucogenys
AAAACAGGCAGTAGCCAGGACCCCACAGGACACTTCTTGCCCACCGCACCAGTGGAACCTTTCCTGCCCTCGCCAAGGAATTCAGCACAGTGGGAACCAGGAGAAAGATATAAGGATTAGAGGGACCCATTTGCACTGAGCAAAGGCTTCTTCCCCCATTATCTCCCCCTTTTGCCCCTTAAACTGTTTTTCTCTTGATTCCTTTTCTAAGTGAGAGGCTCACACTCTCAGCTCTGTTTCTGATAAGGAAGCTAATGGAGGAACGACCTCTGCTGGCTGATAACTGCAAATTTGGCAGGGCTTACAAACAGCCTCTAAAATACCTTTTCAGTCCCAAACTCAATCCCAAGCCACAGGCTGAGGCCCTATAAAGAAAAACCAGGTCTGAGGGATCCAAAGCCGGGCAATAGGCACAATGTAAATGGGCAGGACCAATTTCCTGCAAGTAAGTCCCCCACCCCATGAAAGGAGGCCATGCTTCATGGCATAAACAGGCCACGGGACCTCAAAGGTTGCGGACAGCAGGAAAATGGAGGCATAGGTGAGAGCTGTTAATTCCTGTTCTCCAGATTTTCCCTGTTTCATTGGTACGCACTGCATCGGTACCTATGGGTGGTGCCTGCCAAGGTTGCCAGGACTTGGGGTAAAAGAGGTGGAAGGGAAAGGGAGGACATTCACTTTCTCTCTCCATCATACACTGAGTATTCACTAAAGGAAGGAATGGAAAGAGGGATGCCTCTATCCCCTGTCTTTCAGAATGGGCAACCAGCTCTCTTCACCACCCCCAGCTTATACTCCTCGAGAGTGTATCCTGAACCACTGGGACTGCTTTGATCCTTAGGATCTGGAGGAAAAATGCTTCACAGCCCTCTACACAAAGATTTGCCCAATTATCATTCATAGCAAGGACTGGCTTGGCCTCAGGAAGGAACCATTCATTTCAATACAATCCAGTAGTTGGGCCTTTTCCATAGATGTGAGGACAGATGGTCTGAAGCCCCATATGTGCAGGCTTTCTATACCTTGCAAGGCAACCCAAACCTTTACCAACAATGTGGGACTGATCCAGCCCTCCTGTTTGCCATCTCAGGGAAGGCTGCAAGGGGCAAGCCCAGGAAATTAAAGATACGAATCCCAGAGGCACTCCCAGCAGAGGAGCCAGCTCCCTCAAGCCCTTCTCCCTCCTAGAAATCCTTGCCCTCAACATGCCTCAGTCTCGCTCTTGCCCTTCCAACAGATGCCCAATGAATCTGGGCCCAGTAAGGTCCAGGGCCCCTTCTCTGTACAGTACTTAAGGCAAATCAAGGGGGATCTTGGCAAGTTTTCACATAACCCCGATAGATAGATACAGGCTGTTCCGTATTTCACCCAAATATTTGAACTCTCCTGGAGAGATGTTATGTTACCTTTGAATCAGACCCCGACAGACACTGAGAAACAGGCAACTCTGCAAGCAGCAGGGAGATCTGGGGATGAGCTTTGCATCACATATGGTGTCAGGAAAAGGAGCAAATATTATTCAACTGGGGGAGAAGCAGTACCAGTGAAGGACTTAAATGGGATCCCAGTGACCAGATGGAAGACTGGAAGAGGAGACACTTTCAGGTGAGCATAACAGAGGACTTATGTAAGACTAAGACAAAGCCTCTCAATTATACTAAGTTGTCCTTGATCGACCAGGGATTTGATGAAAATCCCATTGCCTTCCTGGAAAGGCTGAGGGAGCCCTTGGTAAAACACACCTTTGTATCTCCTGATTCAGCTGAGGGACAGCTAATCCTAAAGGATACATTTATTACTCAGGCAGCCCCTGATATCAGGAGGAACTTGCAGAAACAGGCCCACCAAGGCAAGAACCCTGGGATACAGAAAGCCTTCTGTCCTTGTGATAAGGCAGAGGGCCTAATAGAGCTTAATAACACAAGCTAACTACAGATGGCTAAACTAAAAGAACACCCTGTAACACACACCCACTGGGCTTCAGGAATTGTAAACAAGCCACCCTAGATGCTGTTGCCATGGGGTTGAAGCCCCACAACCTTCCGGTCTGCATGGTCCCCCTGGAGGCTTGAGCAGTGGGGTACTGAAGAGGCGAGCCACTCCCCCGTCACATGCCCTGCAAGGGGGATAAAGGAACTTCTACTGTTTCCTTAAGATCTGAATCTTTAGAGTAAGATCTTAAATT
The DNA here is from genome assembly GCF_006542625.1 of Nomascus leucogenys. Taxonomy (NCBI): domain Eukaryota; kingdom Metazoa; phylum Chordata; class Mammalia; order Primates; family Hylobatidae; genus Nomascus; species Nomascus leucogenys. The sequence continues at coordinate 39,361,321 of NC_044387.1, forward strand.
TTAATCATTCCTTGATTTGTGTAAATTAAACCTCTCTGACCACATAGAGACTTTTCAAAATTCTGTGTTTGGAAGTCTTGTTTTGTTTGGTTTGGTTTTGTTTTTGAGTTGCTCTGTCACTCAGGCTGGAGTGCAATGGAGCGACCATGGCTCACTGCAGCCTCTACCTCCCAGGATCAAGAGATTCTCCCACTTCAGCCTCCAGAGTCACTGGGACTAGGTGCTCACCACCATGTCTGGCTAATTTGAAAATATTTTTTGGGGAGACAAGATCTCACTATGTTGCCAAAGCTCTTCTTGCTCAAGCAATTTTTCTTCCTTGACCTCCCAAAGTGCTAGGATTATAGGCATAAGCCACTGTGTCCGGCCTAATATACTGTTTTTGATTGAGAGAAGAGGTTCATGCTCATGATGGTATTTTGTAGTGATGCTACCTTTAAAAGTTTATACCTGACCTGGCGATTATCGTAGATACCTCATAAGCATATGTAAATACCAATACAAAGATGATTTTATCAAATAACTAAACTAATGCATTAAAAATCCTTAAAACTACCATAAGAAAACGCGGAATGGAGGATTATATGCTAAACATGATAAAATGCCATATGAAGACAACTAACAACTTCAAGAAAGGTCACCCGAGTCTTGGGTTCTAGGGTGTTTGTTGCAAGGTCAGTCACATAGGCCTGCAGTAACTATGTGTTTTTGTTAGTATTGCTTTTGAATTAACAAATTTCTCTTACAAAAACATCAGATTTTTATAGTGGATTTGGAATATTGCTAAACTATCACACAAGTGTTTAAAATGTGAGTCAAATACAAGGAGGAATTACATTTGATTCATTTACCAAATACTTTTTCAAGACATACTGATAGTATTGTGCACTGTTCTAGGCTGGGATTGTTGTGAAAAACAAAACAGATGTCTGCCATTCTCTTGAAATATATATTATGTCTTTCTTTTTGGTGAATAAAGGATCAATGTTAATGTGAATTGAAATAACTTTATGATTTTACATATCACCATGTCAATTATCCTGTTTGAAAACAAGCAGATTGGTGCAGTTTACAGCCGAGTTAAATAGGAAATGAATACATGACAAAATAAAATAAAATGTGACACACTGTTTCAGATATCATAAGAAAGGATATGACAATAAATACATTAATAATATTTATTTTTTATTCTGTGCATGGTACACAATGCATAACATTGTAGATATTTGAACAACCCTACATGTTAGTTTTGATGATACTTATTTTATATATACATATAGAAAGAAGAGAATGCAAGTATCACCCTGAGACATAAAGATAATACATATAGCTTGGAATTATACTTATTATTATTTATTATTATTCCCTTTACCCCAGTGCTTTTTGAAATATTTGTGATGAAGAAATGCAGACCCATTTGTGGATCAATACTTTTGTAAAGTGTAATAAAAATATATAGTATAAATACAGTATATTTAATATAAAAATAAATATAGTATAAAGTATAATAAAATAAATTACTAGAAAATTTTCAAAAATTAAATTATGTAAAACTCATCAGCTCTAAAGAGATCCAAAATTTAAGAACACTTACTCTAAAGCTTGTTTATCTGAATATTTTTCCCCTTAGAATGCTTGTCCTTTATTGAGAGCCTTTAGTTAATATAACTGCCACAAACACTCTAAGGCTGTATTCCATTTAAACCGTGTGTGTGTGTGTGTGTATACATACATATATAATCATGAAACTATATATATATGTATATATATATAGTTTCTATACTTCAGTTGGCAAGAGCCAGCAAGAAAGAAACGTCTATTTAATTTCTTCCTCATCATACTTAACAGTGAATGACACTAAATGAAAATTACTTATACAATGGTAAAAGTGTAAAAGGAATAGTTGTCTGAAACTCTTACATTTTCTAGTTATATTACACTATGTTTATCAATTCATCAAATAAGATCCTGTTTCCCTTCTGCTAACCGTCGAATAAGGTTTACTGAAAACCACAAGAGTTTTATGCATTCATTTAGAACATACAGTCATGCCTTGCTTAATGACGTGGATACGTTCTCAGAAATGTGTTAGGATATTTCATCATTACGTGAACATCACAGAGTGTACTTTCACAAATCTAGAGGGTATCACCTTCTTTTCTTTTCTTTTTTTCTTTTTTTTTTTTTGAGACAGAGTCTCACTCTGTTGCTCAGGTTGGAGTGCAGTGGCACGATCTCGGCTCACTGTGACTTCCACCTCCTGGGGTCAAGCAATTCTCCTGCCTCAGCCTCCTGAGTAGCTGGGATTACAGATGCCTGCCACCACACCTGGCTAATTTTTGTATTTTTAGTAGAGAAGAGGTTTCAACATGTTGGCCAGGCTGATCTCAAACTCCTGACCTCAGGTGATCAGCCTGCCTCGGCCTCTCGAAATGCTGGGATTAAAGGCGTGAGCCACTGTGCCCGGCTGAGGGTATCACTTACTATACACCTAGGCTATATGGTATAGCCTATTGCTCCTTGGCTAGAAAGCTGTAGAGCATGTTATTTTACTTAATACTGTAGGCAATTCTAGCACAATGGTAAGTATCTAAACATATGAACACATGGAAAAGGGACAGTAAAAATATGGTATTGAAATCCTACAGGATCAGTGTTGAATATGTAGTCTATTGCTGACTGAAATTTTGTTACGAGTCCCATGACTATTTATCCAGGGCCCTTCTAAGCGCCAGTCATAATCTAGTCAGAAAACAAGCAAAAAGCAATATTCGTATGGAGCTTACATTAATTATATTCAGATAAACTATGAATAGCAAGAATAAATATTTGATATAAGATATTAGGTGACAATTCCTTTGGGTAAAATTGGGGGAGGAACAGTGGATAAGGCTTGCCAGGGGAGGGGAACAGGAGAACAGCCACGGTTTCAAGGAGGACTGTCTGAGCCGAACTCACTGAGAGGGTGATGGAAAGGGGAACTGGCAGGTGTGAATGCTCTATGGTGAGGGCCAGCGTGGAAGAGAATTTAGCGTGCCTAGCAGAAGGGAGTGACGGGGAGGTAGCAGAAGATAAAGTCAGAAAGGAAAGGAGGGTGAAAAGAGTGGGAATCATTATAAGGACTTTCAGTTGGACTTCTAAGCAAAAAGGGGAGATCCTACATGAGTTTTCATTCCCAAAGGTACATCCTGTGGGTTAGAAGGGTAGAAGTATTAAGACCAATATGGAGGCTATTATGCTTATGAAAATGAGAGATACTAATGACTCAGCTCAGGGACAGCAGAGAAGAGGGGTCAGATTTTGCATATACTTTGAAGGAGAAACCAACAGATTTCCTGAAATATTAAGTGTGGGATATGAGAGAAAGCAATCGATCAAATATGACTCCAGAATTTTCCCTTAGCATCTTGAAGGAGGAAGTTCTCATCAAACTGAAGTAGATAAATCCAGTTTCAGAGGAAAAGTGAGAAGTTGAGTTTCAGAGTTCAGCAGAACAGTCTTATATAGAAACCTTGGTTTGAATGTCAACAGCAGGTAGAAGAAATGTAAAGCCATGAGACTGAATGATCTTACAAATAGTGTAAGGGGGATTTTACAAATAGGGAGAAGGCTAAGTTCATATGCACATCAAATTATTTTTTGCTACCTAAGAATCATTAAAATGGCTCTCCCTTTGTGCTTTTTGATTTACTGCTACTTATTAATGAACTGTCTTATTTTTGTCATTCTGAGAACTTTGTTAACTAAAAAGTGGACATGTATTATATATCACAGAAGCTTTTCATCTCATTTGCTTGCGTAAGCTTTCAGATAGCCATTGTCCAAAGACTGTACACTATAAAGCAAAACAATGTATTTTTAAATGTTTTAAAACAAAACTAACGTTTCTTTAAACATTAAAACTGTTTGACCCTATTTCATGTCTTATGAATGTAGTAGTGGTGTGATCTAAAAATAAAATGCTAATCTTTCAGGGTTTAATTTTCTTGAGGTGCTAAGATTTTAAAAAGTAACTAAGATTGTTATACTTTAGTCACACAGCTGTGATCCTGTATATCTTTCTCTAACACAGTTGTTACATTATTAAATCTTGATTCTAGGATTATTCAGATCTTCAAAATGATAGAAACATCCCAAAATACGGAGAATAGCCACTTGAATGCCAGAGTCATGAGGATAGAAACTTCTTTTCACCACATAGGTACCCCAGGCACACACAAGATTTCCTGGTACATATTAGCCATTCAATAAATACTATTAGAAATAAAGAATGAATAATTAAGATTACCATCTATCTCAGCTGCATCTCAATCTGTGCTAAAACTACAATCCAAAAATCCATCATTCCATTCACCTAAATGGGTATAGAAACCAATACTTTTAATTGTTGACCTATAGTACTCTTTAGCATTGGTAAGAAATCTTTTTTTTTTTAAGATGGAGTCTTGCTCTGTTGCCCAGGCTGGAGTGCAGTGGCATGATCTTGGCTCACTCGGCTCACTGCAAGCTCCACCTCCTGGGTTTATGCCATTCTCCTGCCTCAGACTCCTGAGTAGCTGGGACTGCAGGTGCTCGCCACCACGTCCAGCTAATTTTTCTATTTTTAGTAGAGACGGGGTTTCACCATGTTAGCCAGGATGGTCTCGATCTCCTGACCTTGTGATCCACCTGCCTTGGCCTCCCAAAGTGCTGGGATTACAGGCGTGAGCCACCATGCCCAGCCTAGCATTGGCAAGAAATCTTAGCCAATCCCTAGTCAAAAAATCCTATGCGTTAGTCACGATGGTCATAGTGATGAGATTGACAAAAAAAAAAAGTGAACAATCGTATTTAAAGGTATATATTCTTTTAATGATAAAGAGAACACATACAAAAAAACTTCAGAAGTCAAATCTGGAAGCTTTCAGATGCAAGTATAAGATTTCTGGTTTCCGCAATCCAGCACCAACTTTCATAAATAGCTTCTCTAGATAAAACTAATGTAAAAGTCCTAATAGTACCTAAACCTCATTTATAATATACAAGAAAAATGACATATCAGTAAAGGAATATGGTGATTATGAAAACTTAATACAACATGCCTAAGTGAAGAAAATAATAGCAATATCCATAATTCATCATCAAATAAAGAGGCACTTGAAAACGTTGCTCAGTTTGATCTACTGGTACATTTCGTTTGGGGGTGAATATACATATTTATTTATAATAAGCAATTGAAATCATCAAACTAATTTCTTTGAGCTAAGTTGTCATTTTTAAAATTTTGCACTCACAAAGAAAATATCTATTACAATTTTTCTTCCTATGTGTTTTCCTACAATTAGTAAAGGAGCTTACAATTATCAATTATATCCAAATCCACTTGACATTTAAATTTATCCTTGGCAATTAATAAATTGTCATATTTTGTCTTTGAAGAATTTGGAGACTACTTTGTTTCCTAGAGGCCAAAAAGCACAGGTTGCTTTGAAAAGATTGAGTTTCTGGAGAAATCACTCTACCATGGAAATTTACCAGGCAGTTGCCATGGATGGTCCATTTCCAGATACATTCCTCGCCCTATCTTAAAATCTGAATTCCATCTAAACTGTGGGGAAAATTATAGGCTGAAACTACTGAGCTCCAGATATGGGAAACTAAGTCTTCCTCATTATCTAATTATTCCCAACATTGAGTTATCCAGACTCTAGTGATTTAAACTACCTCCATCTGAAAAACTCAAAAAAGAGCTCACAGTAGAGTCACCTGTGATCTCAAGTGAGCTGGATGACTTTGGTAATAATGGATGGAGTAAAGGAAGATGCAACAACATGTGATAAATTATAAAGCGTGTGTGTTTTGGGTATGAGGAAGAATTTAATTTTATTCAATTGCAATGGAGACTGAATAAAGATTTTATAACAGGAGTGGGGACAATGTGATGAATATTTCGGTTGTCTCTTGCTATATAACCATCCACAGTTTAGTAGCATACACATGAATGACATTATTATTATCTCTTGACTCTGTGGATTGGTTTTGTCTAAGGTCACTCTTGTAGCTCCATTTTAGTTGGAATGTGGTGGTTTAAACAGTAAGATCCAAAATTACTAATATATTTGGCAGTTGTGCTGGCTGCAAGTTGGAGAATCTCAGTTCTTTTCTACTGGGCCACTCAGTTTCCTGAAGCCTAGACACAAATAGAAAACAAGTCTCAGGATGCACAGGTGGAAGCAAAAGCCATTATTCCTCTTCAGGCCTATACTCTGAAGTCACGCTAATTTACTGTTGTCACCTTTGGTTGTTGAAAGCAAGTTAGAAAGTAATCTCAGATTCAAGAAGAAGGGAATTAGACTCTACCTCTTGATGGAAAAGGGTGCAAAGTTGCATTCTAAAGAGACATAAGGGATCTGAGAGATTTTTGTGCAATCACTGCAAGTAATCTGCAAAACTTCATTCTGTGGCTAAAAGATTTTACATCTATTTCATGTGCAAAATACATCCAAACACTCACAAAATTTCATCAAATTACAGCACAAAGTTCCAGTTCTAAGTCCAGAATCTTATTACCTAAATCCTATTCTAATGGTGATGTCTCCCAAGATGTTTTTCCTTAGGTGCATCTTCCTAGGTAGAGCTTTTTATAAGTTAGATACCTGTGAACTAAAAAGATAGTTTAAAAACCTTTAATCCACCCAGTAGACTATATTAAGACAGGAAGGGGATTATCACAGAGAAAATCACTCCCATTCATTAAGGAAATGAAGAGGAAAATGCAATTATCAGTCACAGGTGATGAAATAAATCAATAAAAACATTCATAGCCATTAAACATTTATTAAAAGATTAAGTATTAAAAGTGAGTGAGGAAAGTGTGCAAACGAAAAGTATAAAAGAAACAATTATAGGGAGAAAACACAAAAGAATATTAAAACAAATAATAACAAAACTATAAAGTAAAAGATGATTCTTTGAAAGAATTTGAGATAAGAATTATAGAAAATTGTGATTAAATATATAAGATGATACAAAGGAAATATATAAGGAACTATGAAGAAGACATATCTATAAAGTAAAAAATAATACGATAATGTTATGGCCAACATTTCAAACTAAATCTGTAAATTTAACAACATGGAAAATACCTAGGGAATTGTATACACCCAAATCAATCACGGAATGTATGGAAAATCAGCAACAACTGAATAGTATATAAATACTTGTTTTTAAAAATTGAGGCTATAATTAGTCCTCTGCTCTTATCTATCTCAAGCCCCAAATGTTTTTTACATGTGATTTTTGCCAAACTTTTAAGAAATACATAATCCCTAACTTGTACAAAGTTCTAAAGAAAAAAAATTAAGGCATTTTACCAACTTGTCTTATAAGGTTAATACAAATTTAATATGCAAATAGGATGAGTACAACACAGAATTATAAGCCAATTTCAGATCCAAACAAATTGAGAGAAAAGTTAAAGTTATAGCAAATTCTTCCACTATCTGTAGTAATAATAGAGCATAACCATGTAGAGTTTATCCAAGAATAACCTAGAATCAGAAGAAAACCTATAAATATAATTTACTAAATTAGCACATTAAGGGAAAAAATAATACAAACTACTCAATGGATGAAGATAATAAAATTGATGTCTACTTTTACTCATGAAAAAGACACTTGCAAAATGAAGAACAGATGGAAACTTCTGTAATCTGGTTTTAGGTTTCTACCAAAAACCTAAGTTAAGATACTAAAGATTTATATTTTAGAAAATAAATGCCACTGGCCATTGAAATAAGAATTAAGAAAAAGAATTGCAAGTTACTGATGCTCTGATTTTACATAAGGGCAGAGCCCCTAGGCAGAGATAGTAGATAATAAATAAAAATCAGAAATATGAAAATAGGAAAGTAGGCCAGGCACAGTGGCTCACGTTGGTAATCTCAGCATTTTGGGAGGCCAAGGCAGGCTGATCATGAGGTCAGGTTTCACCTGGCAAACCTGGTGAAACCCCATCTCTACTAAAAATACAAAAAAATTAGCCAGGCATGGTGGCAGGCACCTGTAACCCAAGCTACTCAGGAGGCTTAGGCAGGAGAATCATTTGAACCTGGTAGACAGAGGTTGCAGTGAGCCGAGATCATGCAGCTGCACTCCAACCTAGGTGACAGAGACAGACCCTGTCTCAAAAAAAAAAAACATATATATATGTGAGGATTTCATTCATATATATATATGAATGAAATAAATGAAAACACAATAGACTCCATATTGGGGAAAATAAATAAATAAATAGGAAAGGTACAGAAAAAAAATTGACATTTCTTGCATAAATTTAAAAATCCAAGAGTAGTTTTAGAAAACCATTAGACAAGTAAAAGAATACATTAGGGTTACTAGATTTAGTCAAAAACCAATAGAGTTTCTTTTTAAGCATTAATGATCAAATAAAAAATCCAAGGCAACTCAATGAAAATAGAAATAGACCTAGAAGTTACTTAATATAAGTAACATATCAACAATACTTTCTTTAGAAAATTAGATAACATTATTTGATGACATAAATCAAACTGAAATAAATAAAGAACCACATCACCTTCACGGATGGATAATCTCATTATTTTAAAGATGGCAATTAATTCCAAATTAATATATAAATGCAGTGGACCAAAACAAGCTAATATTAAAATTATTTTTAGTTATATAACAATAAATAGACAAGATTTTGAAAGTAGAATAAGGAGAGAAATTTATTTACCCATCTACCATATATACCAGGAAGTTTCACAATATTTACTTCCAAAAATTTTAATTCCACTAAATATAGAACAAAGACAAGAGAGTTGACGATGTTAACTTAGATGATTAACCAACTATAGATTTAGACACGATTTGAGGGTGACGTAAAATAACACCTAATTAAATTTATCTCCATGGATTTATTAAGGCAAATGTTTCCTTTAGTTATCAAGGAAGGCTATGCCAATAAAAACAGCATCTTCAAGCACTGTGTTTATTACATGAGGAACTGTGCACACATAGATAAAGATGCAGAAGTAACCCCTCTGAATTTATCAGAGACTATATGTAGCAGTTCGAATGTATGTGTCCCTCCAAAATTCACATGTTGGAACTTAATATCCTATGTAATGGTGTTAAGAGGTTGGGCCTTTGGAGAAGTGAGTAGGTTCTGAACATTCCTCCCTTATGAACAGGATTAGTGCTCTTATAGAAGAGGTTGATGGGAGTGCCTAGTCCCTTGTGCCCTTCTGTCTTCCCCTATGTGAGGCTGTAGCAACAAGATGCCATATTGGTAGCGGAGAGTAAATCTTCACCAGACACTACATCTGCTGGCACCTTGACCTTTTACTTTGCAGCCTCCAGAACTGTGAGAAATAAATTGCTGTTGTTTGTAAATTACCTAGTCCGTGGTATTTTGTTATAGCATCAGGAATGGATTAAGACACTAGCCAAACCTCTTCTTGGGATGTAATGTCTTTTCCTTATTGTTGTGTAAAAGACCGCTACACTGCCATGAACCAGCTCTTTGATTTAACAAGCAGGAAAAAAAAAAAAAAAAAAAAATTAGGATATGGCTTTCGATCCTTTTACCTTAATGAGATCTTGGCCTCCTTACATTTATTTGTTTGTCACCTATACAACCTAAAATTGTCAGATACCTAAATATTTCTTAAAAATTACCACAGGTTTACTGCACTTTACACTTTAGTGAATGCCCTTAAGCCCAGAACGACAAATATAATGCTCTGTTTAATCCTTTGAGTACACATTGGCCATGTAAATAGTCCGTGTAATTTACAAAGAAGTGACCTCAATTAAATTGTGCCTGTAACTGAATAAGCTAATTCAACCATTCTTAATATTTAAAATTTAACTGTTATTATACAGCACAGATACATTATCATTCTTTGAATGCATTGCTTTTTATTTTGTTTGATGTTTGTTTAAAGTGTGATATTTTGAATAGTAGACATCCATTTATGTTTTTAGCTGCTAGATTATTTTTAGTAGATATTTGTTGGTGGTAGCAATCAGAGCTTAGCAGAAATGATTTTTTACAACCATTATTTAAAATATAATAATTGCCATGACCCATTTTGTTTTTCTTGAAGTAATGGTGCTGGAAACTTATTCTTTGTTCCTTACTAAAACTTTTTTTTCCTTTTTATTTTCTACCTGTTGTTAAAGATTGAATTTTCAAACTTCCCTGTCACAGGTTCATTATCTGGTAATTAATGAAAACTGTACTTTTCACATATTGGTTTTCAAATCTGCTTGGAGGCTGGGTGCAGTGGCTCACACCTGTAATCCCAGCACTTTGAGAGGCCTTGACAGGCAGATCACCTGAGGTCAGGAGTTTGAGACCAGCCTGACCAACATGGTGAAACCCTATCTCTACTAAAAATACAAAAATTAGCCAGGCATGGTGGCAGGTGCCTGTAATCCCAGCTACACAGGAGGTGGAGGCAGGAGAATTCCTTGAACCCAGGAAGTGGAGGTTTCAGTGAGCTGAGATCACACCACAGCACACAGCAGTCTAGCCTGGGCAACAGAGGGAGACTCCATCTCAAAAAACTAAATAAATGAATAAATAAATAAATAAATAAATAAATAAATAAATAAATATCTGCTTGGAGACCTATGTCAATACTAAATTAAGATTTTCTCAGACATGTGGCAATGTTTTTTTGAAAATGCTTTCTTTTTTATTGTAAGTCACAAAGACTGTATCTGATAGGTAGATGTGTTTGTGTCCTCTAATGTTCCTAGTAGAGATTGACACATATACCTATAGCCTAAATGGCTGCTAGTGTGGAAGGACCTCTTTCTTGTCATTAATTTTCTCCTCATCTATGAACAGTTGTTTCACAATTGTTGAGCACTTTGTGGTATGAGCCATTTCATTATTATTGCTTTACAGTAGGCCAGTTAATTCAAATGTTAAAAATATTTCCCCTATCTTTCAAAATATCTTTTAAATATCTATGTTCATTTGATTTTGTCTTAGTTGTTGGCTTTTACATTTATTCTTCTTTTCTATTGTATCTGACTACATTATAAATGTAGAGCTTATACACAGGATCTAGAGAAAATATTTTAAAATCTACACTTTTGAACTTTCTTACTCCTGTTCAAGCGTATGTAACATATTAATCTTTGAGGAAAATAATGAAATATTTTACTCTTTTTCCATGTTAGTTGGCATCGGAGGTCAACTCACATCCCCTTTAGACAGTAGCAATTAATTCAGGAATTGGCCTTTTCTTTCCAATTATTAGCAAAGATTTGTTACCTCACTGTCACAGCCTTCCCATAAGTTTTAGGTTATAGAAATTGCGAAAACATTTTTCAGCCTATCTTAGGTCTGAACACACCCTTCCACGTAAGCATAGCCATTAATGACTATACTCAATCTGTGTATCCAAATTTCTATCAGAAGCCAAACTGAGCCCTGGTCCTCACCAACTGTGTTTCAAGTTGCTATTTAAAAGGATGAGAAAGAAAAACAGGAAGGATGTCCTTTCTGCACACAACTTATAAGTAATTCTAAAACTTATTTGGGGGCTATTTTCTGTGTATGGAAGGTAGTTTATTTTATACATGTAATTTATTGATGTCAGGAGTGACAGGCTATAAGATATCTAATTTCTGTTCATTTTTAAATACTTTATATGTTATGGACATTTTACTTTTCAATTATTTTTATATTTATTACATAATAGGTTACTTTCAATAACAATGCATAGTTGGTTAGTAAGAATAATATATTTAAGAAATAAAAAAGTTTAAAGGCATTTACTTTAATTCAACAGCTATTTTTTAATTATAAAATTAAATAATAGTAGATTTGGGAATAGAAATGGAATCAAAACAAGACCTCTAGACCTCTAGTGTATTATTATTTTTATTTTATAAATAATGCTTTTAACATTTTATTTCACCTCAAGCCACATCCTTATGTCCCTGAATTATATATGTGTGTTTGTGTGTAAAATGTTCAAAAACATTATAATTAAAAACAGAGAAGGTAAAAATAAGTATTCACATAAAATATTTTTCTTTCAGAGTCATTTTAGAAAATGTTTATTTAATAAACTTTGCTGCTTTTTGGGGGAGGTTTTTCTTTTGGTTTTACTCATCTAGTTCTTAGTAACAAAGATTTTAACTTTGACTTGGCTCAAGCACATATTTTCTCTTAGTTTTTAAAAACTAAATTTAATGTTAATACAAATTTATATATAATATACATCTAGTATAAAGAATAAGAATACACAAATCAAATATATTTGCTCTTGTCTTTCAGTGTAGTTTTAAAAGCTAGTAAAATTGAAATATGCATAACTTCTAAACAAGTTGGCATGATAGTCTCACACATCTAAAGTAACATAAAATAAATTTACCTTTCATCCCAGAGTGTACTGAACATATCTGGCCAGCTCACTTCAAAAAACAAGCAACAAAGTGAACAAGAACCACAACAAAACCTTGTTTGTAAATACATATATTGATTTCTATACAAAGCCTAGTAATGCAAATCAATAGATACTTGAGAATTATTGCCTAAGCTTCAAACTGGATAACATTTCACAGATGCCAAGTTCTTAAATACTTTCATCAGTGACCTCCACAGCTTAGCATCAGTGAGGGAAAGCCATACACAGAGGCTGACATAGTTCATCCTTGCAGTCAGACGAGGGACCATACACTAAATGATAATTCCACCCAGAACACAGGTGCTAATGGGAGTGGAAATGCATATCTGATAAACTGCTAAGAAGACACAAGTATTTTTTAAGAGCCTACCAAAATTAAACAAATAAAACTTAATAAAGAGAGCCACTGAAGTATAAAGCAATGGCTCCCAACAGTGGAGAGCTGGGAAATAGCAGCAGCAGGAAACTGATCGTTCTGGAGCTATCATCCATTCTTTCTCTTTCTCTCATCTTTCATGAAACAAAGAAAGAGAAAAGAGACAATCAAAAATGTTGATCTTCTTGTGGGTACCATTCATCTATGTGCAAATAAAATTGTTCCCATTAATTTTAGAAATTATGACATCTCTGAGTTAATAATGCAATATGAAACCTATTAAAATTATGCTGCTGGATTAAGTATACATTTGACTTTTAAAATTTAATTTTCCCCTTTAAATATTTTATAATATGTTGAAAATATTTTTGAAATAGTAATAGTTTTTCTTTTTATTTTCTTTTATACCCTTAATTTGCGTTTGCCATGTTCAAGCTTCTCAGGTTTTTTTTTGTTGTTGTTGTTGTTGTTTGTTTTGCTTTGTTTTTTATTCTAATTTCTTCAGAAGAGGGAATATTAGGTAAGATAAAGCAGAGGATCTGGATGACAATGGACAGGTGCTCAGCACCCCAGAGAGAAGTGGCAAAGAATCAACACAGGACAGAGAATTTGTGGTATCTGAGAACAAGAGGGTCTGTGCGCTGCCTCGGGAATGAAGCATCGCATCTGGGAAACAGCAAGAACCAGTGGAAAGAACAGATATCTATCATGCATGGATAGCCAGGGCTGTGGACAGCATCCTCAGAGCGTCCCCTCTGCTGGTGGGACAGGGAGGAGCCAAGCAATTCCCAGCTCACAATGGCTTACCAACAGCAGGAAAATCCACTAGACCCAATGTACTGTTAAAGACAGAAACAAAATGAAGTTATATATATACTTTTTACACCTAACTTTTGTTGACTAAGATTTGTATCCAGCTAATTTTCAAAATAATCATCACTTTAAAATGTCATCATCCATTCTTATGGCATTTCAGGGTTTAGTAGTAGAGTTAAGAACATGGCATGTGACTGCTTGATTTCGAATCCCGGCTCTGCTACTTATTAGTGAGCAAGTCACTTATCTATTTCGTGCCTGAGTTTCCTAATGTAACAAAAATAGCACCTATCTTCAAAGGTTGCTGTAAGGATTAAACAAGTCTATATATGTACTACATAAGTGCTTGATAAATGAAACAAGAAATAAAATATGAAAATTGATGGCATCGCAAAAGAAGAAAGTAAGCCACTCTGCTTAAGGGGGAAACAAATGCTGAATAAGACATAATAAAGAGCAGGGGAGGGGAGGGCATGAGCCAGATTCCAACACCATGCCAGTCAAACCACATTTGTTTTCAAAAGATCACCATCTCATATTACTGTTATGATATTATCAGACTGCGTCACCAGAATGAATCAGGAGTTCACCTTCAGCAAAAATCATTTTGAAAAATATTTATTTTTAGTATCTACATTTTGTAGTAAAACATTATGCAGTCTTGTAGAAATTAGAGAACTGTGAGAAAGTAGAAAGGTACAGAGATATAAAACATTTAAACATATCACCATCCATAAATAACTACTGCTAACAATGTGCCCTTTAACGTATACACTTTAAAAAATCGTGACCTTTGTATATATATATCACTACACCCATTTCATAAAGAGACACACCTTGTTGTATTGCACTTCACAGATTTCATACACTTTGCAAGTTGAAGGTTTGTAGTAACACTATATTAAGCAAGTTTATCAGTGTGATTTCTCCAACTGCAAGCCCTTGCTTCATATCTGTGTCATATTTCAGTAACTCAGTCAATATTGCAAACTTTGTCATTGTTATTATGTCTGTTATAGGGATCTGTGATCAGTGATGTTTGTTCTTACCATTATAATTGTTTTGGGGCACCATGAGGATGCGCACTAAAAATGGCAAGCTTCATCAATAAATGTTGCGTGTGTTCTGACTGCTCCACCAACCTGCCATTCCTGCATCTCTCTCCTTCTCCTCGGATTTCCCTATTGCCTGAGACACAACAATATTGAAATGAGACCTATTACTAACCCTACAATGCCCTCCAAGAGTTCAAGAGAAAGGAAGAGTCTCACATTTTCCACTTTAAATCAAAAGCTAGAAATGATTAAGCCAATGAGACAGGCATGTCAAAAGTCAGGATAGGCTGAACACTAGGCCTTTCCACCAAACAGTTTGCCAAGTTGTGAATGCAAAGAAAAAGTTATTGAAGAAAATTAATAGTGCTACTTCAGGGAATATACAAATAATAAGAAAGCAAAACAGCCTACTACTGAGATGGGGAAAGTTTGAGTGGTTTGGATAGAAGATTAAACCAGTCACAGCATTCCCTTTAGCCAACGCCTAATCCAGAGCAAAGCCCCAATTCACTTCAATTCTATGAAGACTGGGAGAAGTGAGGATTGCAGAAAAAGGGTTTGGGAGGTTGGTTCATTAGATTTTTAAAAAGAAGCCATCTCCATAACATAAAAGTGCAAAGTGAAGCAGCAAGTGCTAATGGAGAAGCTGCAGCAAGTTATCCATCAGATCTGGCTAAGATCATTGATGAAGGTATCTACACAAAACAAAAGATTTTCAGTGTAGAAGAAACAGCCTCATATTGGAAGAAGATGCCATCTAGGAGTTTCATAGCTAGAGAAAAGTCAATGATGGTCTTCAAAGCTTTGAAGGGTGGGCTGACTCTCTTGCTAGGAGCTAATGCAGCTGGTGAATTTAAATTGAAGCCAATGATTATTTATCATTCTAAGAATCCTAAGGCCCTGAGAACTATGCTAAATCTACTCTTGCTGTGCTCCATACATGGAAAAGCAAAGTCTGGGTGACAGCACACCTGTTTACAGCATGGTTTACTGAATATTTGAGCCCACTGTTGCAACTAACTTCTCAGAAAAAAAAAAAAAAAAAAAGATTCCTTTCAAAATAGTTCTGCTCATGACAATGCATCTGGTCACCCAAGAATGCTGATGCAGATGTGCAAGGAGACTGATATTTTCATGACACAGCATCCATTCTGCAGTCCATGGATCAAGAAGTAAATCTGACTTTCAGGTCTTACTATTTAAGAAATACATTTCATAAAACTATAGTAGCCATAGATAGTGATTCTTCTGATGGAACTGGGCAAACTAAACAGAAAACTTTCTGGAAAGGATTCACCATTCTAGATGCTATTAAAAACATTCATTATTCATGGAAAAACATCAAAATATCAACATTAACAGGAATGTTGAAGTTGATTCCAACCTCATGAATGCCCTTGAGGGGTTCAAGACTTCAGTGGAGGAAGTAATTGCTGATGTGGTAGAAATAGCAAAAGAGGGAGAATTGAAGGTGGAGCCTGAAGATGCTACTGAACTGCTGCAATCTCATGATTCAACTTGAACAAATAAGGAGTTGCTTCTTGTGGAAGAGCAAAGAAAGTGGTTTCTTCAGATGGAATCTACTCCTGGTGAAGATACTGTGCACATTGTTGAAATGAAAATATAAGATTTTGAGTATTCCAAAAACTTAGAGGATACAACCCCATCAAAAAGTGGGTGGAGGATACCAACAGACACTTCTCAAAAGAAGACATTTATGCAGGCAAAAGATGCATGAAAAAAGGCTCATCATCACTGGCCATCAGAGAAATGCAAATCAAAACCACAATGAGATACCATCTCACACCAGTTAGAATGGGAATCATTAAAAAGTCAGGAAACAACAGGTGCTGGAGAGGATGTGGAGAAACAGGAACACTTTTACACTGTTGGTGGGACTGTAAACTAGTTCAACCATTGTGGAAGTCAGTGTGGCGATTCCTCAGGGATCTCGAACTAGAAATACCATTTGACCCAACAATCCCATTACTGGGTATATACCCAAAGGATTATAAATCATGCTGCTATAAAGACACATGCACACATATGTTTATTGCGGCACTATTCACAATAGCAAAGACTTGGAACCAACCCAAATGTCCAACAACAATAGACTGGATTAAGAAAATGTGGCACATATACACCATGGAATACTATGCAGCCATAAAAAGGGATGAGTTCATGTCCTTTGTAGGGACATGGATGAAGCTGGAAACCATCATTCTCAGCAAACTATCACAATGGCAAAAAACTAAACACCGCATGTTCTCACTCATAGGTGGGAATTGAACAATGAGAACACATGGACACAGGAAGGGGAACATCACACACCGGGGACTGTTGTGGGGTGGGGGGAGGGGGGAGGGAAAGCATTAGGAGATATACCTAATGTTAAATGACGAGTTAATGGGTGCAGCACACCAACATGGCACATGTATACATATGTAACAAACCTGCACGTTGTGCACATGTACCATGAAACTTACAGTATAATAAAAAAAAAGAAAAAAAATCTTAGAGGGTAAAGCAGTAGCAGTTTATGAGAATTGACTCCAATTTTGAAGAAATTCTGCTGTGGGTACAATGCTGTCAATCAGCCTTGCATGCTACAGAGAAATCTTTTATGAAAGGAAAATCAATTAATGAGGCAAACTTCATTGTTGCCTCAATTTATGAAATTGCCACCTACCTCAACCTTCAGCAGCCACCACCCTGATTGGTCAGCAGCCAACAATCTTCCACCAGCAAAAAGATCACAACTTGCTAAAGACTCAGATGCTTATTAGTATTTTTAGCAATAAAGCATTTTTAAATTAAGGCATAAACATTGGTTGTTAGACATAATGCTGTTGCACCCTTAATAGACTACAGTACAGTGTAAACATAACTTTTATATGCATTGGACAATCAAAAAATTCATGTGGCTAACTTTATTGCTACATTCATTTTATTGAGGTGGTCTGGTACTGAAATTGCAATAGCTCCAACTCGTGCCTGTATATATATATATACATATATATATATATATATATATATACAGTAGTATACATACAGTGTATACTACTCTTTTCCAGTTGACTAAAGTTTATAAAATAATTTTCATATTTTATGCATAACTGTTTGACTCATTTTTTAAGTTCAAACAGTACGAATTTTATCTCACTAACAGTAAATAATGGTACTTTTCAGACCTTGCCATTTCACAATCAGTGGATAAATAGTTCTTATCTAAAAGCATGTTTTTAAGTGTTCTTATTGCAATCTCTAAGAAAGTACTGTATGTTCTTCCTCTTATATTCAACTTACTTTATTGAATATCTCCCAAAAAAGTCACAAAACTCCAATCATGTTTAATACTGCCTAAGATAGTGTAAGTCTGCCACCTGCTGGCTACGTGTGAACTTGCACAATTTTTACCACTTAGAAACAAATTTTAATTTCAACTTACAAAACGAGTTGAATTGCACTAATGCTGCCTTGTGAGGTTAAAAATCATTAGTGATATTTTTGTGGTCATTTTGGTTTCTAATTTCCTTATAAATTTTTTGATACAGTTAAATGATGGGTCTATATTTTAAACAAGTTTTGAGAAACAGATTTAAACCTCAAATTATGTAACTCTAAAGCGATCATAAAATTTTAAACAAGGTTTAAATATAAATATTCTTATAATTTTTCTTGCATAGTAATATAGCGACATAGCCAAATTTATTTATTTTTTCTTGTATAAATTTAAAAAGTACAAGTGCAATTTTGTTACCAAGATATATTGCTTAGGAATGAAGTCTGGGCTTTTAGTGTGTCAAACTCCCAAATAACGCACATTGTACCCATTAAGTGATTCCCCATCACCCACCCCAGTCCCTCCCTCCACCCTTCCAAGTCTCTAGTGACTACTATTCCACACTCTATGTCCATGTGTACTCATTATTTAGTGCCCACTCATAAGTGAGAACATACTGTATTTGACTTTCTGCTTTTGTGTTGTTTCACTTAAGATAATGGCCAACACTTTCATCCATGTTGCTATAAAAGACATGACGTCATTCTTTTTTATGGCTTCATAGTATTTCCTTGTGTATCTATCCCACATTTTCTTTATTCAATCATCTGTTGATGGACACTTAACAACCTCGCCAAATTATTTTTTTTTTGAGATGGGGGCTCCGTCACCCAGGTTGGTGAGTGCAGCGGCACGATCTCAGCTCACTGCAACCTCCGCCTCCCCAGCTACAGCAATCTTCCTGCCTTAGCCTCCTGAGTAGCTGGAACTACAGGTGTGTGCCACCATGCCTCACAAATTTTTTGTATTTTTTATAGAAACAGGGTTTCACCATGTTGGCCAGGTTGGTCTTGAACTCCTGGGCTCAAACCATCCACGCACCTGGGCCTCCCAAAGTGCTGGGATTACAAGCACAAGCCACCACAACCAACCTCAAATTGATTGTTTCAAAAAAAAATGTATAAATTTAAGGTATACAACATGATGTTTTGATAGACATATGCATAGTGAATTTATGACTACAACCAAGCTAATTAACATAACCATGTCTTCAGATAGTTACCTTTTGTGGTGTGTAGTGAGAATACTTAAGGTTTACTCTCTTAGCAAATTTCAAGGATACAAAAGAGTATTATCAATTATAGTCTTCATGTTGTATATGTAATCACCTTTCATGACTGAAACTTTGTACACTTTGACCAGCATCTCCCCATTTTCCCCACTCCTCCACCCCTGGTACTCACCATTCTACTCTCTGCTTCTGTGAATTTTTCTTCAATTCTACATAAATATGAAAATATCGGTATTATTCTTTCTGTGTCTAGCTTATTTCACATAGCATAATGTCCTCCAGGTTCATTCTTCTTGTTGCAAGTGGCAGGATTTCCTACTTTTTAAGGCTGAATGATATTCTATTGCATGAATAAACACACCACAATTTCTTCATACATTCACCTATTGGCAGACAGGTTGTAGCCCTGTCTTGGCTATTGTGAATAATGCTACAATTGATAGCATTATTAATGATTATTTTTGATGTTTTAATCTCTTTGAGATACTGAAAAAATTGATTATTTTTAAAACATTAAATCAAACTTGAAGAAATACTGCCCCACCATGCAAATACAAATTATATTCCCTCCAGGAATATTTGCTACCAGTTTCTATATGCTATGCCCAACTTCCCAGAGTGGCAATCATTATAACCTATGTCAACATTTTGATCCTTGTGCTTATCACTCTCTATGTAGCATGTTTTCATTTTTTTTCACATAATCATTATCATCTTTATTTTTCATGGATACTTTGAGTTTTTCCTGATTTAATTAATCATCCCCTTTTTACTTAAGTTCTCACTGTTTCCAATTTTACTTGACTTGAAACCATATTGTAATTAATATCTTCATAAATAGAAACTTTGTTTACAAATAATAGTCTTTTATATCAGCGGTTGAAGGTAGTGTTCAAGATGAATATTTGGGGCATTTAAAGTTCATATTAAATGTATTTAAATTCCCGAGCAAAGCTATGTATAATATTGATTTTTATTGTGATTCCAATTGTTTCCCAATGGACAAATATTCACTGGATATTCATTTGTGTGAATCACTGACAAGCGTAAGAAGGAATGAGACACATTTGTCTCACTTCTTGCACTGGATAATACTATTTGCTTGTGGAGATGAGATGTAGATAAACACTTAATGCAAAGCAGAAATGGATTATTGCAAGAATAGAGCTCAAAGATAAAGATGGCTTTCAGAAGAAATATTCAAGGAAGGCTTTATTAATACAAATTAAATTTAAATGAAAATTTGAGTTTCATTTTTTCTTTCTCCATTTCTACATATTAATAAAATGAGTTGATCAATAGGAGAAACAGATGAGGTAGTATTGCTACACAGTGAGGTGTCATTACCTGAAAATTGCTGCCTAGATTCCTACTTATTGAAAAAAAGAAACGAAACAATTACAACACAATGTGGTGGAAAGAATACTAGTAGTGCTGATTTTCTGAAGATCTGAATGTTTTCCTGGCTTCACTTATTCTTTGCAAGATCAGAGCCAAGGCAATTCAACCTCCACATTACACATCTTTACCTCAGTTCATGATATATTAATGAAGACCACACACACACACACACGTGCGCACACACACACGCGTGCACACACACACACACACGGTGTGGCTTTCAAGTTTTTTAAGTAACGGAAGAAATTTTATGAAGATGCACAACACATAAAGCAGCTCAACTTTCAGCTATTGTGTTAAATGATGCGGGGGGAGTCTGTGAAGAAGCCCTGCCAGATTACCCCAACCCCTACCTCCACTCTTCCTTCATCTCTCAGAAACTTGACCTTAGTAGGGCTACATTAGAAAGAAAAAAGCAGTTCCTGACATACAGGAACCAACCTGACTAGACTAGGCCATGGTGTTTTTAGAAGCTGTCCTGGTGCTCATGCATAGGCAGTGTTTTTGTCATGTAGGTTATAAACGATCTCACAGAACACGAACAAGGTCACACTGCAACCACGATGATGTGTGACAAAACAAGGCCACTTCATAATTTTGTCAAACCAAAGAGAGAAGCAAGTCCACTGGGCAAACAACAAAATACCCAATAACTTTCTCTCCAGGGTAATATGAGTGTATTGATTGTATTCCTTCTTTACTGTAATTTGCTATATAGGAAAACACAATGAGTAATCAACTCAATGTGTTCCTAGTGGGTTTTGATGGCATGAAGAAATACAATTAATTGTGCATGTTAATCTTGTATCCTGCAAACTTGCTAACCTTATGAATTTATTTTCCTGGGGTTGTTTGGTAGGTTTTTGTTTTTGTTTTCTCAGCTCCCACAGGACTTTCTATATAGACTTATCTTAACCTTTTATCAAGATAAGAAAGTTCTCTTTTGTTTTTAGTTTCAAGAGGGTTTTAATTAGGGGTGGTTGTTGGGTTTTTATGTGCTTTTCTTGAATCTATTTAGATGCTCATAAACTTTTCATTATTAGTTTGTTACTAAGAAAATTATATTGATTGATTTTTGAGTGTTAAACCTTGCATTCTGAAAGTATACCCCATTTAGTTATGCTATATAATCCTTCTACTATATTGTTGGATTTTATTTGTTAAAATTTTGTTAAATATTTTTGCATCTCTATTAAGGAGGGGCATTAGTCTGTTGGGGTTTTCTCTGTAATATCCTCACCAAGTTTTGGTATTAGATAATGTTTGCTTTATAGAATGAGTTGGGAAACATTCCATCCCCTTCTATTTTTTTCTTTCTTGAATATTTTATATTCTTTCTTGTGTTGTTATCTACAAGAAATTGCCATCATCCTTATTTTTATTTCTTTGTATGTAACTTGAAATTTGGAAGGATTGCAGATTTTTCTCTTTATCACTGACTTTTATTAAATTTATCCCATGACCTCTCTGCTCTAATCTCTGTCTGCTCTCCTCCTTGCTCACTATTATCTAGCCACATTGGATTTTTGCTCCTTTTTTACTATTTCAAGTATACTCTGACCTCAGAACCTGGTACAACCTTGTACTGACTGTTTCCTTTGCCCAGAAAAATCTGTTTTTTTTTAAAAAAAAAAATCTTTATGCAGCTCTTCACCTCCTTCAAATGTTCACTCGACTATCATGTCTCAGTGATGCTCACTGTGATTCTCCTGCTTGAAATTACAAACCCCCTAGCACTTTCAAACCATCTTTCTTATCATGCAATATAATTTCCCATAACATTCACCCTTTCTAACTTTCCATATGCATTTTTATGCTTATTTTCTGTCTCCTCAGCTGGAATGTAAATCATAGGAGAGCAGCAAACTTTATCAATTTTTTTCACTGTTATATATTCAGTACTTAGAATGAAACCTAGAAGGGTGCCTAGAATACTGTATTTTTAGAAAATATTTGTTGAAAGAATTAATTATTCAACAAGGGAAGATAATTAAAATGCTGCTTTTAAAACAGTTTTTTAATCAATAATTCTTTTTGATTGAGATCTACTTCTTACTATGAGATCTTTGATTTTAACTTTTTCTTCCTAACAGTTAGTAGGCCCTTAATAAATATTTGTTGAATTATTTAATAATAAATTCTACCTTTTGTACTTAACGGAGGGCCACATGTTATCATGATGCTTCAGTTTACAAATTTCATGTATCTAAATTTACTAGCAGTTGTAAATTTACTAGCAACTAATTGCTAGAATGTTTACCATTAACAGTGTTGTATGTATTAATTATAGTGTGGATTGAAAAGTTCTTTTGTCATTTAACATTCATTTTGGAAAATCTTAGAACTGGTGAAGTGTAATTTTAAAAATATTTATACTAGATTAAGAAGACCTAAATTCACGTCCCAGTTTTTCCACTTTCTAGACCTATAGTCACAGGAAAATTTCTTAAACTTTCTGACTCCCCATTTTCTTATCCTTAAAATGAGGCCAATGAATTATAAGTTCTCCAAGTCCCTTCCAGCTCTAATATTCTGGGAATCTACTGCAATAAATTACCTGTCCAAACTCAGTGTTATAAGAATAGTGTTTTGCAGCTAGACAAGATCAGTACCATGATAACAAATGTCCATGATAATGACCTGAAGGCATTCTGAGATCCCAGATTGACCCCTGAGTCATCCTAAATGTCCTAAGGTTAGCTTCCAATCTGTCCTAACCAAGAAATTGAAAACAAATTTTTAAAGCCCACGCATGAGTTGTAACAAAGAAACACGAGATATCTTTTTTTTCTCTTTGTTCCAGAACTATGCACTTGGTGATTATTAGCCCATGTTGGCCTTTTGAAGAATAAATCTCTACTCAGGCTTTGTTTGCAACGACTTAGTAATTACTGTATTAACAATAGTATTTCTGTAACTCTAGTTATTCCACGAGTCTTGTAATTACTGCTTACACCTAAAACTTGGGCTTTGTTTGCAACTACTTAGTAATTACTGTGTTAACAATAGTATTTCTATACCTCTAGTTATCCATAGTTCTTGTAATTACTGCTTACATGTAAAAACTATAACACTGGGAGATTTTCTTGTCATCTGAAATACTTACTGCCCATCACATCAGGAGTTTACTGTGTCATTACCTCCAAATGTTTGCTATTTGATTTACATTCTTGTTGTAGGCAGGGTATAGACGACACAGGGCTTTGATAGGAAAAAAAACAATTCTCTGTGTAAGTATAGAGAAAAGGATACCTCACATCCTTCAGACCCCACAACAAACTTCCAAGTTTATACACACACACACTGACACACACAAACACACACACACAGACTTAGGGGTGGAAACTTTTTATTTTGCCGTGCACAATTTTACAAAGCAACTATCTTTTGTAGCCATCATTTCATAAAATATATAGTAACAGCAAAATTTAGGAAAGACATAATGTCAGAATAAAAGGCAACCCTTTACCTTTAATAAATATTTAATAAATATAAACAGTTCACTACATTGGCTTTCTTGTTTTTTTTTTTTTTTTTTTTTAAAGAGTCTGTGCTCTGTAACTCTCCCTGGGTCTCTGAACCACACAAGGCAGGGATGTGTGAATCCTTTCATGATCATGAGGTGTTGGTGACACGTGAATTTTCCACAAGTTGACGAGGAAAAATCGTCAAACTGACAGAATTCAAAGTGGTCATCTAAGAACTTGGGACACCTGAGGAGAGAATGTCTCTAGAAGAAAAGAAATGCAGCATTCTGTCATTCTGTAGACTTATTCTTTAGAGATCCGATTTGGTTGACTGCAACCACACCAACTCCATAAACATACAGCCTATGTGAACAGTGACTACGTATCTTTGTTTGTGCTGCTATAACAAAATATCTGAGAAGAGTTAATTTATAAAAAATAGAAATTTGTTTCTCACAGTTCTGGATACTGGGAAGTCCAAGATCAAGGCACTGGCAGGATTGGTGCCTGGTAAGAGCTGCTCTCTGCTTCTGAGATGGCACCTTGTTGCTGCATCCTCTGGAGGTGACAAATGTGTCCTCACTTTTGTGAGGGGAAGGGACAAAGGTCACAACCCAATTTCTTCAAGTTCTTTTATAAGGACTTTAATCCCATCCTGGAGTGCTGCACACTCCTGACCTAATCACCTCCTAAAGACTCCACGTCGTAATACAATCACATTTGCAATTAAGTTTCATCCCATGACTTCTGGAGGTCATTCAAACCATAGCACTATATTTTCTCTGTCTTTTCTCCTTTCCTCCATGGACTCTTCATTGTCTCCCTTTTCTTTATCCTCTTCAAATAGGAATTATGAAAGATGAGAGACAGAGAAAGGAAAGAGAATGGTGATATGAGAATGTATTCATCAATGCAATGTGTCAGGGGACACAGGGCTGCTATGGACATTCTCCACCATTATTATCAAGCTATATGCTGTGTTTTGCTTCTTCATCAATTCCAAAGGGACTGAAGCAAAAGTAAATAAATATAAATAAATAAAATTTACCATTTGATATAACTGCAACATAGTATATAGGAATGAGTGATTGATCTGGAGGAAAGAGTATGGTTTTTATTTCAGATTAAGTGGCAAAGGCTTCTGAACAACCAATGGATCAAAGAAAAAATCAAAAGGAAACTTTTTTAAAAAAAGCTTGACATAAACAAAAATGGAAACACAACATACCAAAACTTATGGGATACAGCAAAAATAGGTCTAATGAGGAAGTTTATATCAATAAATGCCTACATTAAGAAAAAAATCTCAAATAGATAATGTAAATTTACACTTCAAGGAAACATAAAAAAACACACTAAGACCAAAGAAGAAAGGAAATAATAAAGATCAAAGCAAAAATAAATGAAGTAGAGAATAGAAAAATAATAGAAAAAAATCAATAAAACCAAGTATTTATTTTTGAAAAGGTAAACAAAATTGATAAACCTTTAGCTAGACTAACTAAAGAGAAAAGACAGAAGATTAAAATAATTAAAATTATCCATGAAAGAAGAGACATCACAAATGATACTAAAGAAATAGAAAGGATCATAAAAGACTACTATGAACAATTATTTGCCAAAAATTGGGTAACCTATAAGAAGTGATAAACTCCTAGACACATACAACCTATTGAGAATGAATCATGAAGAAATAGGAAATCTGAACAGACCAATAACAATGGTTATGAAAACCCTAAGAACTCTACCAAAAAACTGTTAGAAATAATCAATTGCATCTCTGTACATTAGCAACAAAGTATTCAAAAAATGAATTATTAAAACAATCTAATTCACAATTGCATGAAAAAATTAAAAAGCAATAAATTCAACCATGGTGATGAAAGATCTGTACACTGAAAATGATACTAAAATATAAATTAAAGAAATTGAAGAAGACACAAATAAATCCAAAGATATCCTGTATTCATGGATTAGAGTAATTAATATTAAAATGTCTACACTACCCAACTGTTCTATAGATTCAATACAATCTCTATTAAAATTTCAGTGACATTTTTCATGGATAGAGAAAAAAAATCCTAAAATTCATATGAATCCACAAAAGACGCTTAGCCAAATCAATCTTAAACAAGAAAAAGAAAGCTAGAGACATTGCATCGCCTGATTTCAAAATATACTACAAACCTGCAGGAATCAAAACAGCATGGGACTGGATAAAATCAGACATACAGACCAATGGAGAAGAATAGAGAGCCCAGAAATAAATCCACTTATTTTTTGTCCATTGATCTTCCACGAATCTGTCAAGAGCACACAATGGGGGAAAAACAGTCTCTTCAATAAATGGTGTTGGGAAAACTGTGTATCTACATTCAAAATAATAAAACTGGACCCTTACCTCATACCATATAGAAAACTAACTCAAAATAAAGACTTGAATAACTGTAAAACTACTAGAGGAAAACATAAGGAAAAAGCTTTTTGACATTGGTTTGGGAAATTATTTTTAAAGTGTAAACCCACAAGCACAGGCAATAAAAGCAAAAATAGACAAATGAAATTGCACCAATCTAAAAATTTTCTGCACAGTAAAGGAAACAATTGAGTGAAAAGAAAACCTACAAAACAGGAGAAAATATTTACAAATGATACATCTGATAAGGGGATAATATTCAAAGTATATAATCAATTCAAACAAATTGATAGCAAGAATACAAATAACCCAATTTAAAAATGGATAAAGGATGTAAATAGACATTCACCAAATAAGACAAAAAAAATGGCCAAGAGGTATATTAAAAAGTGCTCAAAATCACTAATAATCAAAGAAATGCAAATTAAAATCACAATGAAATATCACATCACACCTGTTGGAATGGCTATTATTAAAAAGATAAAAGAGAGCATATGTTGGGGAAGGTGTGGGAAAAAGGAAAGCTTGTACACTGTTGGTGGGAATGTAAATTGCTACAGTAATTATGGAAAACACTAGGAAGGTTCCTCAAGGAATTAAAAATAGAACTACCATGTAATCGAGCAATCTCACTTCTGGGTATATATCCAAACGTAAGGAAATCAGTATGTTGAAGAGATATCTGCACTCCTATCTTCATTGCAGTATTGTTCACAATGAACACACAAACACACACACACATATATGAATATTACTCAGCCTTATTAAAAAAAGGAAATCCTGTCATCTGTCATTTGGGGCAACATAGATGAACCTGGATAATGTTATACTAAGTGAAATAAGCCAGACATGGAAAGAAAAATACTGATGATCTCACGTATGTGGAATCTTAAAAAGTCAAACTCATAGAAGGAAAGAGTAGAATGGTAGTTTCCAGGGGCTGGGGGATGGCGATAGGGAAAGAGGAGATGGGGACACAGAGTACAATTTCAGTTATGCAGGATAAACAAATTCTGGGGATCTAATATATAGCAGAGGGATTACAGTTCATACTAGTGTATTATATACTTGAAATTTGCTAAGATAGTAGATGTTAAATCTTCTCACCAGAAAAAAAAAGGTAACCATAAGGTGATGGATGTGTTTTTTAGCTTAATTGTGGTAATCATTTCACAATGTATATGTATATCAAAATATCATGGGATATGCCTTAAATATATACAATTTTTACTTGCCAATTATAACTTTAATAAACAGGAAAGAAATAAAAAAGCTCGAGGTGGTCCCACTTCTCAAAATGGGAGAATTAATGTAGAAAGGTGTCTAATTCAGGAAGAAGGGGAAAGAGAACACTGTGGAAACAATCAAAGATAATTCCTTGGGACGACACTATCACTCTTGGATGTAGGGATAATAAATAACAAACTTAGGCTCAAGCTTCATTCATCTGGGTGACTCATTAAGATTCAAACTCTAAATTGGTAAGTCAAACATAGGAACCAAGGTTCTTCATGTCTGTAATGCCTGTGTTCATCCACAGTCCACAGTGTGCAGAACAAGGTCTCAGAAGACAATGGACACTGGGATCAATGGCCAGAGGACTAGTCTCATCTGACTGGATTGATAACAGATCTAAAATCTGTAGGCTCCAGGAGCTTCTTTTCGTGGCTGGTGAAAAGCTCAAAAACTGAAGACTTGGCATTGACACCCAACTGTTCTAGAGATTTTTGTCCCCTCTTTACTTTTATTATGTGAAATATTTTTTTCTATCACCCTAAGTCCCGCAGCAATGGCTCTTCTTGTATACCTCCTGCCACCTGGGAGTAGACATTAAACAAAGTTGTATTGTGGAATCCTGCAGAAACAGATCCAGTTTATGATTTCATTTAAGCTTGCCACAAGTTTAACTTCATATTTCTACTTCCAGCTTGAATATTTCTCTTAGTGTTTACATTAGGGCTTGATATGGTTTGGCTGTGTCTCCACCCAAATCTCATCTTGAATTGGGGCTTCCATAATTCCCACATGTTGTGGGAAGGACCTGGTGGGAGATAATTGAATCATGGGAGCACTTTCCCCCATAGTGTTCTTGTGGTAGTGAATAAGTCCTAGGAGATCTAATGGTTTGATAAAGGGAAACCCCTTTTGCTTGGTTTGTTCTCTGTTGTCTGCTGTCATGTAAGACGTGCCTTTCACTTTCTGCCATGACTGTGAGGCCTCCCCAGCCATGTGGAACTGTGAGTCCATTAAACCTCTTTTTCTTTTTAAATTACCCAGGCTCAGGTATGTTTTTATTAGCAGCATAAAAACAGATTAATACAGCAAATTGGTACCAGTAGAGTGGGGTGCTGCTGTAAAGATACCTATTATACAGCAAATTATATATATAAGATTATATACAATATATAATTCAAAGTGATTTAAACGAAAAGTGAGATCCACTGTTTTGTGTAAAAGGAACAAGGATATCTTCAGACAAGTCTTGATCTAAATAAAACTGTAATAAACAGTAACAAGCTTCTTCCTTTCTCTTCCTCCTGTCCTTTGAGATCCTATCTTGATCCTCAGACTCTACCTAGTTGCCTCTGGAATGTCTGAGCTCTGCCCTTATTATAGGAATGGGTGTTGAAGTTGTAAACCTCACTTCCTACAAAAGAAAGATATATTTTCCATTCCCTATAATGCCTACAAATATATCTTAACATCTTACTGACTCTAATTGGGTTATTTGCCCAACATTGCACAAATAATTGAGGACAGAAGATGGTATAAACTTATTAGCTCAACAAATCTGGGTAAAGTTAATCCGACTCAGACTTCATAGCTGAAAATGAGAAAGAGTACTTTGGGTCACACAAAGAAAGACTAAGTATTAGGGAGTAAATGAACAAATGTCCTTTGCATTCAGTTCTAGCTTTCTGACATTTACCTTATTTCCTAATATTGCCCACAACTCCAGGTAAAACATTTTTCAAAAACAACTCTCATCTTCAGCACTTTTTTCTTGATTTTTGCTTAAAAAATTATACTCTGTCCATCTTTGGGGTCTTAACTCACAATTGACTTTTGACCTTTCTGAATCATATTTGTCTTTCCTCTCTCAATATTCCCTTATTTCACTTTCTTCCCTAATTATCTCATATTTTTTATCCAAATAGATTGTAGTACATGAGAAGCTCAGGATACATCTTACATCTTTTATATCCTCCTTCAGTGCAAAGTAGATTTTTAAGCACATCGTATACGCTCAATAAACGATTACAGAATAAAGCCTATTATAAGTAACTAACAACACATCCAGGCAAAAGAGCACTAGAAGAAGTGGAGACCTATACTTTAGCTCCAGCTCATCTCTTGCCAGTTGGCCAATTTTGCACAAATTATTTGACCTAGAAGCCTCATCATCTATAAAATAAGTAGATGTCTATATGTGGTGCCTATCTCATATTCATTTGTGGAATCAAATTAAATAAAGTGTTTTTCAAAGTAAATAACAGAGAAATTCAGAGGAGAATCCGACAATAAATTCTGAAGTATTAGGATTAGGGTGTAGCTGGGCTTTTAAGTATGAATACCCCTAGAATAAGAAGCAAGAGAAAAGATAGTGTTCCAACTAGGGGAACGGTAGGAGGACCAGAAAAAGGTCAGGAATAAGCACAGCATTGAAGGAGAGCAAGTCCTTGAATTATCTTGGCAAATCCAGCTCTTTCCCCTCTTTCTTGTGATTTTCAGACAGAACGTACTAAGAATGTAATGTTCTCAGATAAGTAGAAACTGTTCAGAACAGCTTAAGCTTTGTCCTTGTCCCTTTTAGAATAGCATATCTCGTGACACAACCCAGTTCTCCTGAAATACAAAACCCATAGCAGAATGCTTTGAGGGTCTCATAGATGTGATGTGAAGTGGGGCATGTGCAGATGAGACTCCTTCAACCCTGGGCACCCTTCCTGAGCCTTAGGTGAACAGCTTGTCTATGGATCCAAGGCTTCTGTTAATTCTTGCTACTTACCTGTGAGTAACAAAGTTGTTTTGCCTGACTTGTGCAAGTCTTTTGTCTCACATAACACATGCTCTGGCATCTGGCTTAGTACAAAACTTCCTGCCAGATCTAAGGGCCTTGGCAAAAATTAATGAGGTATTTAGAGCCTTCCCCTGGGATTGGTAACTGGTGCATGGTATTTCCCTCCCAAGGATTGATATTGATGCATATTATTCTAATTCATAAGCATTTTCCCTCAACCACAATTTAAAAATAACAGCCTAATCAACACATCCTTTTCAAATGAGACTGACAAAAAGAAGCCTTTTGCTTTACCCTTTTTAACAGTTGGAAATATAAAATTTACCATCCGTTTCCAGTCAATTATTGACTCTGGGTCTCTGAAATATCAGAAGGAATTAATTTAGGCAAAGAGAAGCAGCTATGGCCAGTAAAACCAATTATAATCACAAAATCACAGAATCATGGAAGGGAAGGAAGAATAAGAACATATCTGGTTCTTACCACCTTTAGTCAAGAGAATCCCTCAACTTTCCAAATAGACAAGAAACCAACTTTTTAGTGGCTATAACAACATTTTACAATCTTTTTTAGATGTCAATTCTCATTGTGTTATTACATTCAGTATTAACATATAAATGCATTTTGTTGGCTCAAAACCACAACCTTAATTTTGAAAGAGACTAATTGAAACTGAGACCTAAAGCTTGAAATCTACCAGACAGAGGTTCTTTGTGAAAATAACTGTACTGCTAACACCTAACTCTTTCCACTGCTTTAACCTCTCATTGTTAGCCTGTGGTTAATGTAAACTTGATATTCCTGAGAGAAAACTAAAATACCCAAAAGGATTATTATCTAACAATAGGGACAAACAGGAAAACACATGGAGTTCATTTAGGTAAGTTTCAAATCCCTGGCCATTTGACTCTCACAAACAAATATACGCAATTATAAAAATAAGACCAGCCTGGGCAACATAAGGATACCTCATCTCTACAAATAATAACAATAATAATAATAAAATTAGCTGGGCTTGGCGGCACACATATGTGGTCCCAGCTACTAGGGAGGCTGAGGTGGGAGGGTTGCTTAAGCCCAAGTTGTCGAGGCTGCAATAAGTCATAGTCGGGCTAATGTACTCCAGCCTGGGCAACAGAATGAGACCCCTGTCTCAAAATAAATGCATAAATAAATCACAACATCTGCAGGACACCAATATGCTTTCTCTCATATTTGAGCCATTTAATTTTAGAAAGCGAATTATAAGAGTTATTGTTGATGAGTTTAATAATCACATAACTATCACTTTGCTCAATAATCAGCTGTAATATTTCCTTCCTTAATGCTGCTTACTGTACACAATTGTGAACTGAAAATTTTTATAAATTTTGACTTTATAAGTATATAAAGAAGCATTATTTATGTGCTTATTTCTGAGGAGTGAAATACCAATGATAAAAGGAAGAGCAATTATATTTGAGGACTATATTTTCTCAATATTTATCTTTAAATGTGTGACATTTAAAGAGATTTCCCTAATAAAATGATTTTTATTGTTAGTAGCAATGTGGAGAAAAAACATCCTACTCATTGTTGTTCACGTAGTGCAACTTTTATAGGAAATGCTTTAAATATATTTTTAAAATCTATCTAGAAATCCCATGATCAGAATTTTACTTTACAGATAGACATAACTGTATGAAAATATGAGCAGAAGGATTTCATTTCAGCTTTTTTGTAGTTGCAAAAATAAATAAACAGCAACAACAAAACAGCAAATATTAAAAGCAACTGTTCCATCTACAGGGGACTGGCTAAATAAGTTAGGGGATACTACCAAGAAAAAAAATCTACCATGGAAAATAAAAGCAAACATAATATTTTAAAAGCTCTCCAAAATACAGGCTCAAATGTAAAATTCGAAGTGCAAAACAATGCATATAACACGATTTATTTTCTGTAAAACAACAAAAATAATATGTAGGTAGATACACCTCTATTTTCTTTTTTCTCTTTTTTAAAAAACTGGAAGAATTCAGAAAAAAAATTTTAAAGATTACCTTAAAGAAGCAGAGCAAGAGAAAACGTAGAAAGATTTTTAATGTTTCTAACCCATAACTTTTCATGTGGCTTGGTTCCCTATCTGTGTATGTGTACAGTTTTATTATTGTTTTTATTGTTTTTAATTCTACTCATATTTTTGTACAGTGAGATTCAAGGTTGTAGTTGCTTTTCATTTGTGCTATTATGTGATTTTTAAAAATAATGACTTATAGATACATGTTTTATTTTACACACATAAAGAAACTGGAAATTCTGATTGCTTAGGGCTTTAATCATTACTTTATTAGAGCAACGGGTATGAGATTTTTAGGAGGGGAAGATGTTGCACATCATGTTTCAGAATTATTTAACTACAGAATTTTTAAAAAAAAATCCATAGAGATCAAGATTTCATGCATGAAATGTTAGAAAATTCTGACTTCACTGATCAATAAAGTGTCGGTTGAATCAACTCCTTGTGATGATTGTGGTGGTGGTTGTTAATTATAGAGAACGTGATAAAATTTAGTTGATTTAAGTCCTATAAATCCTTTTACCTTGATTCTTATTTTATACCAACTAAATGTATAATTTTCTAGTTTAGAGCAGAGGTCAGTTTTTCTCATAAAGGAACAGATAGTAAATATTTCCAGTTTTGTGAGCCATATGATCTCTGTTGCAACTACTCAACGCTGCCTATATGGAGGGAAAGCAGCCATAAACAATATATAAACAATGGGGCATGCCTGTGATCCAATAAAATTTTACAGACAAAATCAGACAACAGTCTGGATTTGACCCACAAGTCATAGATTTTAAATTCCTGATTTAACATTACTTTTCATGTATATTGTCTAAACTAAGCATCAAATATTTCTATAAAGCTGTGGTATGCTACATCGTTTGATCATACGCTCTTCAACGAAGTAAGCAACTCTATTCAGACGAGCACAATTCTCATGGATTGCTAACAGGTGAGAGCTGCCAACCTGCAGCATTCTCAGCAGTTGCGAGAAAAATTCCTTCAGTCCTAAAAGGGAACTGGGGACATTAGACAGCATTTACTAGGACTCATCTCTTTAACATAGATATCTGACTCTGATCACTATCATATTTCCTTATTTGTTCAATGCTAGAACATACCAAAAATAGTTTTAAAATTGCCAACCCACTCCATTGGGAAGGTTGGAGAAGGAAAACTAATAACTAGAGTTCAATATTGGTTTAGCCGTCTTTTTAGTCTCAAAGTATATCATGAATATATTGTGTTCAAAGGTCACTTGTGTTATTTCTTTCTCCCCTCTTCAGTGTGTTTATGGTATTCATTTGAAATACACTTCTTTCTTATTTTTTATACTTTAAGTTCTAGGGTACATGTGCACAACGTGCAGGTTTGTTACATATGTATACATGTGGCATGTTGGTTTGCTGCACCCGTTAACTTGTCATTTACTTTAGGTATATCTCCTAACGCTATCCCTCCCCCATCCCCCCACCCCACGACAGGCCCCGGTGTGTGATGTCCCCCACCCTGTGTCCATGTGTTCTCATTGTTCAATTCCCACCTATGAGTGAGAACATGTAGTGTTTGATTTTCTGTCCTTGCGATAGTTTGCTCAGAATGATGGTTTCCAGCTTTATCCATGTCCCTACAAAGGACATGAACTCATCCCTTTTTATGGCTGAATAGTATTCCATGGTGTATATGTGCCATATTTTTTCTTAATCCAGTCTATCATTGATGGACATCTGGGTTGGTTCCAAGTCTTTGCTATTGTGAATAGTGCCACAATAAACATATGTGTGCATGTGTCTTTATAGTAGAATGATTTATAATCCTTTGGGTATATACCCAGTAATGGGATGGCTGGGTCAAATGGTATTTCTAGTTCCAGACCCTTGAAGAATCACCACACTGTCTTCCACAATGGTTGAACTAGTTTACAGTCCCACCAACAGTGTAAAAATGTTCCTGTTTCTCCACATCCTCTCCAGCACCTGTTCTTTCCTGGCTTTTTAATGATGGCCATTCTAACTGGTGTGAGATGGTATCTCATTGTGGTTTTGATTTGTATTTCTCTGATGACCAGTGATGATGAGCCTTTTTTCATGTGTCTGTTGGCTGCATAAATGTCTTCTTTTGAGAAGTGCCTGTTCATATCCTTTGCCCACTTTTTGATGGGGTTGTTTGATTTTTTTCCTGTAAATTTGTTTAAGTTCTTTGCAGATTCTGGATATTAGCCCTTTGTCAGATGGGTGGATTGTAAAAATTTTCTCCCATTCTGTAGGTTGCCTGTTCACTCTGATGGTAGTTTCTTTTGCTGTGCAGAAACCTTTAGCTTAATGAGCTCCCATTTGTCAATTTTGGCTTTTGCTGCCATTGCTTTTGATGTTTTAGTCGTGAAGTCCTTGCCCATGCCTATGTACTGAATGGTATCGCCTAGGTTTTCTCCTAGGTTTTTTTTTTTCTTGACATTTATTAAATAGACTAAATTTATTTTAATGGCAATACGAACAAATTACAAGGCTAATTAGTTTTCTACTTTAGTATTTTTACATTATTTAGTGCATTTATAAGTGATCCAACAATTTTAAGAATTTTACTACATAAAAAAGCATTTTGTAATAAAATGTGAAAATAAAAGAATGAATAAGACATGGTTCTCACTTCACTCATTTTGTATTATTCTAGGGTTTTTATGGTTTTAGGTCTAACATTTAAGTCTTTAATCCATCTTGAATTAATTTTTGTATAAGGTATAAGGAAGGGATACAGTTTCAGCTTTCTACATATGGCTGGCCAGTTTCCCCAGCACCATTTATTATAGGTAATCCTTTCCGATTTTTGTTTTTGTCAGGTTTGTCAAAGATCAGATGCTGTAGATGTGTGGTATTATTTCTGAGGGCTCTGTTCTGTTCCATTGGTCTATCTCTCTGTTTTGGTACCAGTACCATGCTGTTTTGGTTACTATAGCCTTGTAGTATTGTTTGAAGTCAGGTCGTGTGATGTCTCCAGCTTTGTTCTTTTGGCTTATGATTTTCTTGGCAATGTGGGCCCTTTTTTGGTTCCATATGAACTTTAAAGAATTTTTTTCCAATTCTGTGAAGAAAGTCATTGGTAGCTTGATGGGGATGGCATTGAATCTATAAATTACCTTGGGCAGTATGGCCATTTTCACAATTTTGATTCTTTTTATCCTTGATCATGGAATGTTCTTCCATTTGTTTGTGTCCTCTTTTATTTTGTTGAGCAGTGATTTGTAGCTCTCCTTGAAGAGATCCTTCACATCTCTTTTAAGTTGGATTCCTAGGTATTTTATTCTCTTTGAAGCAAACATGAATGGGAGTTCACTCATGATTTGGCTTTCCATTTGTCTGTGATTGGTGTATAGGAATGCTTGTGATTTTTGCACACTGATTTTGTACCCTGAGACTTTGCTGAATTTGCCTATCAGCTTAAGGCAATTTTGGGCTGAGACTATGGGGTTTTCTAAATATACAATCATGTCATCTGCACACAAGGACAAATACACTTCTTATATTGACTAGTTTCTGTTTGTATTGCATTTTAGTTTTTTACCTTCAATCCCTGTTGATTTTATTCATTCCCTCATTCATTCATTCAACTTGAAGTGAAATATTAACACTTCCAAAAGTGAAACCTACCCAAAATATATACTCAGAGAAGTATCACTCCACTCCCCTATGCCTTTCACTCACATGCATACTCTCTGCTCCTCTGATCTGATCCCATTAATTCCCCGTAGGCAACCAAGCTCACTCTTTTCTGAAATTTCTCTCTGTGTTTCTTTTTTGTAATGTGAAACACATCCTTACTTGCATTCTTATTTCTTCATTTTCTTACACAAAGGTTAACTATAATTAACATTTTTAACTTTTTTTAAGTTAAGCATATATTGTGGCAAACTCATCAGTTCATAGAAAGCTTGCTCATTTTTTTATACAGTTGCATAGTTCTCCATTGGTGGACGTCTCATAGTTTACTCAGCTAATCACCTATAGTACAGTATTTTAAGCTGTTCCTAATATTTTACAGTTACAAACAATGTTGCATTTAATAAACTTAAGCATATATGTTTTTGTGTTCTGAGAACTGTGTCTTCAGAGTTAATGTCTAGAAGATGATTGCTAGGTATTTTATTTTACTCGATTTTTAAAAAATTGAGTCCATTATGAACTCCTGAAATAAATCCTATTTGTGTATAATGTATTATTTCACTAATATGGTATTGGATTCTTTTTATTAATATTTTATTTTGTATTTTTATAATAATAATATTCACAAATGATATTAGTCTGTGATTTTCTTTTATTATACTAACCTAATCAGATTTAAGTTTCATTGTTATACTTCCTTTTAAAAAAGAATTAAGAAATATCCCTTTATTTTCTATGTGCTGAGACAATTCACTTAGCATTGGGATCATCTCGTTTTTGAAGGTTTGATGGAATTTTCCTGTGAAAATATCTGACAATAGTGCTTTTGTGTGAAATATTTCCTAAATAATTTTTTCTGTTTCTTCTATAGAAGTTGCTATGTCTTCTAAAAACAATATCCAACCATCTAGGTTTTCAGATTTTATTTGTAGGGACTGTCAGCAAATTAGTTTAATATGTGTTTAATTTAATATCTTTAAATGTTTATTTCATCCCTTGTTACGTATTATGTGAGTATTAGGATTTTCTTTCATTTTCCTCTTAGTGATTTGTTTTGTTAATTTTTCTCAAAAAGCAAAACAGGATTTTGAATACAATAGATCCACTGTTCTCAATCTATCTCATTTATTTTCTGTTTGTATAGTTATTATTTCTGTGTGTGTGTATATGTGTTGCTTTGTTTTGTGCTCTTTTACTAGCTTTTGGGGCTGCAAATTATATAATATTCATTCTTTCATTTTCATTAACACAATGGGATGTTTTCTGAGATATGAGTCATTAGGGACCAGGCACAGTGGTTCACACCTTGGGAAGCTGAAGCAGCTGGATCACTAGAGGTCAGGATTTCGAGACCAGGCTGGGCAACATGGCGAAACCTCCTCTACTAAAAAATACAAAAATTAGCCAGGCATGGTAGTGCATGCCTGTAGTCCCATCTACTCAGGGGGCTGAGGTATGAGAATCACTTGAACCTAGGAGGTGAAATTTGCAGTGAGCTGAGATCGTCCCACTGCATTCCAGCCTGGGTGTCAGAGTGAGACTCTGGAAAAAAAAAAAAGAAAGAGAAAGAGAGAGGAAGGAAGGAAGGGGGAGAGAGAAAGAAAGAAAAGAAAGAAGAGAGAAAGAGACAGAGACAAAGAGGAGAAAGAAAAAGAAGAAAGAAAGAAAAGAAAAAGAAAGAAAGAAAGAAAAAGAAAGAAAGAGAAAGAAAGAGGGAGGGAGGGAGGAAGGAAGGAAAGAAGAGAGAAAGAAAGAAAAGAAAGAAGAGAGAAAGAAAGAGAGATAGAAAAAGAAAGAGAGAGGGAGGGAGGAAGGAAGGAAGGAGGGAAGGAAGAGAGAGAGAGGAAAGAAGAAAGAAGAAAGAAAGAAGAAGAAAAGAAGAAAGAAAGAAAGAAAGAAAGAAAGAAAGAAAGAAAGAAAGAAAGAAAGAAAGAAAAAGAGAAGGAAGGAAGGAAGGAGGAAGGAAGGAAGGAAGGAAGGAAGGAAGGAAGGAAGGAAGGGAGGAAGGGAGGGAGGAAGGGAA
Source organism: Nomascus leucogenys (assembly GCF_006542625.1). Classification (NCBI taxonomy): domain Eukaryota; kingdom Metazoa; phylum Chordata; class Mammalia; order Primates; family Hylobatidae; genus Nomascus; species Nomascus leucogenys. Next base: position 39,399,607 of record NC_044387.1, read on the forward strand.
ATGAGTTGTTAGGCGATTCTGTCATTGTGCAAACCATATAGAATTTACTTACACAAACCTAGATGGTATAGCCTACCACACACCTAGGCTATATGGTATAGCCTATTGCTCCTAGGCTGCAAACCTGAACAGCATGTTTCTGTACTGAATACTGTAGACAACCGTAATACAATGATAAGTATTTGTTTTTCTAGACATAGAAAAGGCACAGTAAAAAAATACAGTATTATAATCATATGGGACCACTGCTATATATGCTCTCTGAAGTTGACAAACATGTCATTATACAGAGCATGACTGTATAAGCGTATAAAAGTTATACATTTTCTACTGGTTATTGCTTTAAATGCATATCACAAATTTTGAGATGTAATTTTTTAAACTTCTGATTATGAGATAATTGTAGATTCACATGCACTTGTAAGAAATAATACGGAGATCCAGTGTATCCTTCATTTAGCTTCTCTCAATGCTAACAACTTGCTCAACTGTATTACAATAGCACAACTAGGAAATTAACATTAACATTAATGGAATCTATTAACCGTATTCAGATTTTACCAGTTTTGCATACATTTGTGTGTGTGTGTGTGTGTGTGTGTGTGTAATGGTTAATTTTATATGTCCATTTGACTGGGCTGAGGGATGCCCAGATAGCTGGTAAAATACTATTCCTAGAGTATATCTGCCAGGGTGTTTCCTGGAGAGATTAGCATTTGAATCAGTAGATGAGTAAAGCGGATCCACCCTCACCAATGTGGGAGGGTGTCATATAAAACTGTTAGGCCCAGACAGAATTAAAAGTTGACATGAGGGAAAATTCACTTTCTCCTCTTGAGCTGGTGCATCCATTTTCCCCTGCTCTCACACATTGGAACGTCTTGTTCACAAGCCTGCAGACTCCAGGACTCACACCTGCAGCTCCCTCCCCTGGCTCTCAGGCCTATAGTTTTGGACTGGAAGCTGTATCATTGGGTCTCCTGGTTCTTAGGCCTTCGGGCTCAGACTGAATTACACCACCAGCTTTCCTGGTTCTCCAGCTTGCAAATGGCATTTAATGGAACTTCTCAGTTCTCACCACTGTGTGAGCCAATTCTCACAATAAATCCCCTTCTATAGGGGGACATGTGTGTGTGTGTGTGTGTGTGTGTACTTAATTCAATTGATTCTGTTTCTCTGATGAACCCTGGGTAATGCAGTGTGTGTGTGTGTGTGTGTTTAATTCTATGAAATGTTACCACATATATTTGTATGATTGCTATTAAAGTCAAGAAACTGAAAAGAAACTGAACAGTTCCCTTAGCATCTCTTGTGCTACCTTTTTACAGCCACAACAAACTAGATTTCTCCCTGTCTCCTTACCCATGGCAACACATAAATCTGTTTAAAGAGTTATCCAGTTTCTTTGCATCCTTGGCAGCATTTGGTATTATAACTATTTTTTTTTAATTTCAGCCTTTCTGATATGTGTGCAGGGCTAGTTCAGTATGGTTTCATTTTGCATTTCCCTAATGGTGAATAATGCTGAACATCTCATGTGCTTATTTGCCATCTGTATATCCTCTGCTGTGAAATGTATGCTCATGTCTCTTGTCAATTTTCTATTTGGGTTTCTTATTTTTATAGTTAGATTTGATAATTTTATTTTATATATTCTAAATACAAGTTACTTTTTACATATGTGGTTTGCAAATCTTTTCCCATAATCTATAGCTTGTCATTTTATCCTCTTCACAGGATAGAGCAAAAGGTTTTGTACAGTAAAACTTTTTTGTTTAGCAAGGTTTATAACTTTGATGAGGTCTATTTTTATCAATTTTTACTTTTATGGAATATGCTTTTGGTGTCAGGTCAAATAACTTTCACTTAGCACCACATCCCAAAGATTTTCTCTTATGTTTTTAGTAACATTCTGTGATGTTACATTTTACATTTAAGTTCATAAGCCACTTAGGTTAATTTTTGTAAAAGGAGTGAGATTTTAGGTTGAGATTTTTAGTTTTTTTTTTTCTACAGTGCTCAATTGCCCCAGCACCATTTGTTAAAACATCTATCTTTCCTCCATCGTTTTTATGTCTTTGTCACTAATTAGTTGGCAAAATATGTCTTCTCCTCTACCGACTCCACCAGCACCACACAATCTTGGTTACTCTAGCTACACAGAAAGCCTTAGTATCAAACAGGGTCATTCCTTCCACTTTATTCTTTATTTTTCCAAAATTCTTTTGGCTATTTCAGCTCCAGTGACTTTCTATATGAATTTTAGAATATATTTATGTCAACAAAAAGTTTACCTGGGATTTCTTACAGGAATCGCATTATATCTACAGATCAGTTTGAGGAGAATTAACTTTTTTTTTTTTTTTTTACTATAAGGAGGTTTCAAAACAATGAACACAGAATGCCTCTTTACTTATTTATGCCTTGTTTGATTTTTTTCATCAGCATTTTGGAATTTTTACCAAACATATACTGTAAATCTTTTAGATTTGTATTTAGGAATTTTATTTTCTTTGGAGCTAATGTAAATGGTTTTGTATTTTTATTTCAGTTTTATTCTTTGTCTGTTGAGCTCGAATCCTGCAACCTGAATGACCTGAATGTACTTGCTAGATCTAAGAATCTCTTTTTGTAGATTCTTGAAACGATTTACATAAACAATTATAAGTAGGTATAATTTTAGTTTTCCTTTTCACCTGTAAACATTAAATTCCTTTTACCATATTGCACTGGCTGGGGGTGTCTTCATTATTATTATTTTAGTTGTGCATCTCCTTTCACCAATGTATTAATTATGTCTTTTTATTCCATATTTTTGATATCTTGGGGCCTTGCTGGACCTGGAGGAACTGCCCCTCTCAGGGCTAATTCCTAGACAAGGCATACAACTCACCTCTGAACACACCTGTCATGTGCAACCAACCAACCCTCATACCCCCAAACCACCTCCTTCATTGGGCTCTCTCACACTTTAGACAAGTATCCACCTGCCCTTACCACCTCAGGGCCAGGTACCAAACAACATGGGGCAGTCCCTATGTCCCAGAGCCCACTAGAATTACTCAAATTAGCCCATCCTAAACCTGCTTACCTTGCCTTGCCTGTCCCTTTCTACAGAAACCACAATAAAGTCTCTTGCCCACATTTTCCCACTCCACCTGCATCCTGACCATTCTAGTGCTTCCCCATGTGGCCTCCCCAAGGCAAGGCATGGCCCCTCCTCTTGGGATCTGTGTATATAACAAACTGTCTTTCCAACGGCAGTCCTCTCTTGATCTCTTTGCCTTGCCATACTTAAATAACAATAAAACTTATATTTTAAAACAACAAAAGAGTTTATCAATAGAAGATTTTTATTCCTGTTGGAAATACCCTTTTGATTTTTATATCTGTAACTCGTTTCTAGTTTTATTGCATTGTTAGAAAATGTTATTAGTCTATTCTCTTTTGTCAGGGCATAGAGATCAATATCTAACTATAAGATGTATCTAGTTGATTTTGTTGTGCAGGTCTATATACTTACTTGTCATCTTAATCTTAGAGAGATGTATAAAAGTCTCCAATATTCAGTATGTTTCTACCAATGCCTTATATTACCTGTAGTGCTTGCTTCACAAGGGTAGTTATTTGGTGCATCGGTGATCATAACTATCATATTCTTTATTTTGAAATGAAATGTGCCTTTCTTTGTCCTATATAATAACTTTTGACTTGAATTCTACTTGTCTGATATCAGAATTGCAATCTACACTTTCTTATTATTTCCATTTGCCTGTAATTCCTTTGTCCATCTCTTTGTTTTGAACCTTTCCAAATCCTTTTGTTTAGGTTTGTTCTTATATGCATTAAACAGTTGAGTCTTGCTTTATGAGTTAAACTGAGAATCTCTTCCTTTCAATAAGTAAGTTAAGCCCATACACATTTATTTTTATTTTTATTTATTATTATTATTATACTTTAAGTTTTAGGGTACATGTGCACAATGTGCAGGTTTGTTACATATGTATACATGTGCCATGTTAGTGTGCTGCACCCATTACCTCATCATTTAGCATTAGGTATATCTCCTAATGCTATCCCTCCCCCCTCCCCCCACCCCACAACAGGCCCCGGAGTGTGATGTTCCCCTTCCTGTGGCCATGTGTTCTCATTGTTCAATTCCCACCTATGAGTGAGAATATGCGGTGTTTGGTTTTTTGTCCTTGCAATAGTTTGCTGAGAATGATGGTTTCCAGCTTCATCCATGTCCCTACAAGGGACACGAACTCATCATTTTTTATGGTTGCATAGTATTCCATGGTGTATATGTGCCACATTTTCTTAATCCAGTCTATTGTTGTTGGACATTTGGGTTGGTTCCAACTCTTTGCTATTGTGAATAGTGCCGCAATAAACATACGTGTACATGTGTCTTTATAGCAGCATGATTTATAGTCCTTTGGGTATATACCCAGTAATGGGATGGCTGGGTCAAATGGTATTTCTAGTTCTAGATCCCTGAGGAATCGCCACACTGACTTCCACAATGGTTGAACTAGTTTACAGTCCCACCAACAGTGTAAAAGTGTTCCTATTTCTCCACATCCTCTCCAGCACCTGTTGTTTCCTGTTTTTTTAATGATGGCCATTCTAACTGGTGTGAGATGGTATCTCACTGTGGTTTTGATTTGCATTTCTCTGATGGCCAGTGATGAGGAGCATTTCTTCATGTGTTTTTTGGCTGCATAAATGTCTTCTTTTGAGAAGTGTCTGTTCATGTCCTTTGCCCACCTTTTGATGGGGTTGTTTGTTTTTTTCTTGTAAATTTGTTTGAGTTCATTGTAGATTCTGGATATTAGCCCTTTGTCAGATGAGTAGGTTGCAAAAATTTTCTCCCATTCTGTAGGTTGCCTGTTCACTCTGATGGTAGTTTCTTTTGCTGTGCAGAAGCTCTTTAGTTTAATTAGATCCCATTTGTCAATTTTGGCTTTTGTTGCCGTTGCTTTTGGTGTTTTAGACATGAAGTCCTTGCCCACGCCTATGTCCTGAACGGTATTGCCTAGGTTTTCTTGTAGGACTTTAATGGTTTTAGGTCTAACATTTAAGTCTTCAATCCATTTTGAATTAATTTTTGTATAAGGTGTAAGGAAGGGATCCAGTTTCAGCTTTCTCCATATGGCTAGCCAGTTTTCCCAGCACCATTTATTAAATAGGGAATCCTTTCCCCATTTCTTGTTTTTGTCAGGTTTGTCAAAGATCAGATAGTTGTAGATATGCGGCATCATTTCTGACGGCTCTGTTCTGTTCCATTGATCTATACCTCTGTTGTGGTACCAGTACCATGCTGTTTTGGTTACTGTAGCTTTGTAGTGTAGTTTGAAGTCAGGTAGCGTGATGCCTCCAGCTTTGTTCTTTTGGCTTAGGATTGACTTGGTAATGCGGGGTTTTTTTTGGTTCCACATGAACTTTAAAGTAGTTTTCTCCAACTCTGTGAAGAAAGTCATTGGTAGCTTGATGGGGATGGCATTGAATCTATAAATTACCTTGGGCAGTATGGCCATTTTCACGATATTGATTCTTCCAACCCATGAGCATGGAATGTTCTTCCATTTGTTTGTATCCTCTTTTATTTCATTGAGCAGTGGTTTGTAGTTCTCCTTGAAGAGGTCCTTCACATCCCTTGTAAGTTGGATTCCTAGGTATTTTATTCTCTTTGAAGCAATTGTGAATGGGAGTTCACTCATGATTTGGCTCTCTGTTTGTCTGTGATTGGTGTACAAGAATGCTTGTGATTTTTGTACATTGATTTTGTATCCTGAGACTTTGCTGAAGTTGCTAATCAGCTTAAGGAGATTTTGGGCTGAGACAATGGGATTTTCTAGATATACAATCATGTCATCTGCAAACAGGGACAGTTTGACTTGCTCTTTTCCTAATTGAATACCCTTTATTTCCTTCTCCTGCCTGATTGCTCTGGCCAGAACTTCCAGCACTATGTTGAATAGGAGCGGTGAGAGAGGGCATCCCTGTCTTGTGCCAGTTTTCAGAGGGAATGCTTCCAGTTTTTGCCCATTCAGTATGATATTGGCTGTGGATTTGTCATATATAGCTCTTATTATTTTGAGATATGTCCCATCAATACCTAATTTATTGAGAGTTTTTAGCATGAAGGGTTGTTGAATTTTATCAAAGGCCTTTTCTGCATCTATTGAGATAATCATGTGGTTTTTGTCTTTGGTTCTGTTTATATGCTGGATTACATTTATTGATTTGCATATGTTGAACCAGCCTTGCATCCCAGGGATGAAGCCCACTTGATCATGGTGTATAAGCTTTTTGATGTGCTGCTGGATTCGGTTTGCCAGTATTTTATTGAGGATTTTTGCATCAATGTTCATCAAGGATATTGGTCTAAAATTCTCTTTTTTGGTTGTGTCTGCCTGGCTTTGGTATCAGGACGATGCTGGTTTCAAAAAATGTGTTAGGGAGGATTCCCTCTTTTTCTATCGATTGGAATAGTTTCAGAAGGAATGGTACCAGTTCCTCCTTGTACTTCTGGTAGAATTCAGCTGTGAATCCATCAGGTCCTGGACTCTTTTTGGTTGGTAAGCTATTGATTATTGCCCCAATTTCAGAACCTGTTACTGGTCTATTCAGAGATTCGACTTCTTCCTGATTTAGTCTTGGGAGGGTGTATTTGTCGAGGAATTTATCCATCTCTTCTAGATTTTCTAGTTTATTTGCATAGAGATGTTTGTAGTATTCTCTGATGGTAGATTGTATTTCTGTGGGATCGGTGGTGATATCCCCTTTTTCATTTTTTATTGCATCTATTTGATTCTTCTCTCTTTTCTTCTTTACTAGTCTTGCTAGTGGTCTATCAATTTTGTTGATCTTCTCAAAAAAACCAGCTCCTGGATTCATTAATCTTTTGAAGGGTTTTTTGTGTCTCTATTTCCTTCAGTTCTGCTCTGATTTTAGTTATTTCTAGCCTTCTGCTAGCTTTTGAATGTGTTTGCTCTTGCTTTTCTAGTTCTTTTAATTGTGATGTTAGGGTGTCAATTTTGGATCTTTCCTGCTTTCTCTTGTGAGTATTTAGTGCTATAAATTTCCCTCTACACACTGCTTTGAATGTGTCCCAGAGATTCTGGTATGTTGTGTCTTTGTTCTCGTTGGTTTCAAAGAACATCTTTATTTCTGCCTTCATTTCATTATGTACCCAATAGTCATTCAGGAGCAGGTTGTTCAGTTTCCATGTAGTTGAGCGGTTTTGAGTGAGTTTTTTAATCCTGAGTTCTAGTTTGATTGCACTGTGGTCTGAGAGACAGTTTGTTATAATTTCTGTTCTTTTACATTTGCTGAGGAGAGCTTTACTTCCAACTATGTGGTCAATTTTGGAATAGGTGTGGTGTGGTGCTGAACAAAATGTATATTCTGTTGATTTGGGGTGGAGAGTTCTGTAGATGTCTATTAGGTCCACTTTGTTTAGAGCTGAGTTCAATTCCTGGATATCCTTGTTAACTTTCTGTCTCGATGATCTGTCTAATGTTGACAGTGGGGTGTTAAAATCTCCCATTATTATTGTGTGAGAGTTTAAGTCCCTTTGTAGGTCACTGAGGACTTGCTTTATGAATCTGGGTGCTCCTGTGTTGGGTGCATATATATTTAGGATATTTAGCTCTTCTTGTTGAATTGATCCCTTTACCATTATGTAATGGCCTTCTTTGTCTCTTTTGATCTTTGTTGGTTTAAAGTCTATTTTATCAGAGACTAGGATTGCAACCCCTGCCTTTTTTTGTTTTCCATTTGCTTGATAGATCTTCCTCCATCCCTTTATTTTGAGTCTATGTGTGTCTCTGCACGTGGGATGGGTTTCCTGAATACAGCACACTGATGGGTCCTGACTCCTTATCCAGTTTGCCAGTCTGTGTCTTTTGATTGGAGCATTTAGCCCATTTACATTTAATGTTAATATTGTTATGTGTGAATCTGATCCTGTCATTATGATGTTAGTTGGTTATTTTGCTCATTAGTTGATGCAGCTTCCTCCTAGCCTCAATGGTCTTTACAATTTGGCATGTTTTTGCAGTGGCTGGTACCGGTTTTTCCTTTCCATGTTTAGTGCTTCCTTCAGGAGCTCTTTTAGGGCAGGCCTGGTGGTGACAAAATCACTCAGCGTTTGCTTGTCTGTAAAGTATTTTATTTCTCCTTCACTTATGAAGCTTAGTTTGGCTGGATAGGAAATTCTGGGTTGAAAATTCTTTTCTTTAAGAATGTTGAATATCAGCCCCCACTCTCTTCTGGCTTGTAGAGTTTCTGCCGAGAGATCAGCTGTTAGTCTGATGGGCTTCCCTTTGTGGGTAACCCAACCTTTCTCTCTGGCTGCCCTTAACATTTTTATGCTTTTTTCATAAAAAGGCACTTGGATATTTTCCAATTTATAACTGTGGGTGTTGACTTCTACCATCACTTGTCTTCATAAACTGGAGTGTGCTTTGAATTATATCTAAACATCTACAGCAGAATATGCAGGAAATGAAACTTTGGGGAAGTCTCATTCACTGACAACCCATGAAGTACCTTACCAGGGACTTCTGAAGAATCTATTACCTTTCAGTTCGTAACATTTCTTATACTGTGGGGATTTGCCTATTCTAAGTAAACTAAATTTATGAAGCCCTTGTAGTTCCAACTTGATGTTGTAAGTTTGTTGCTGATTTGGGCATAGTTTGCTTACTGAGGGACTTATTACTGAAATAATTTGGATAACTTTGAGGTACAATAAAATTAAATATAGAAATATTGAAACCTTATTCCTCATAGGCTATATATTTAGTCAAATACCACCTTATCCACCATATTGCCCCTTAGAAAATTGACATTTGGAGTTCTTCCCTTTATGTGCCCATGACCCTCTAAATGATATTTTCCCAAATGAATAATTTCACTGAAGGTGTGGAGAAAATATTTCTAACCAATGGAATTTTCCTAATACACCTTATCAGACTACTACACAGATAGCTGGCCTTAATATCATGATACCAAACACATCAAATAATTTTGGAAGTCAAATTTAATGCTCTTTAGCTGATGAAAAGGTAATGACTTCTTCCCTGGCTTCCTTTCCTACTTATATGTTTCTGTCCCTCTACTTTGCCCTGAAGTATGCACAACACAAATTGGATTTTCTTAGTCAGGTTGGAAGATACCCCTGTCCAAAAACAAGCTTAATTTTTTTCTTTGATGAAAAAAATCTGTACATTAATGAGAGCATCTGGTAGAAGTGATTAATATGAAAAATTGGAGTGAAGCAGTCACAACTCTTACTTTTTCAAGGTTATCTTTCCTGTTGCTTTTTGCAGTGGCCCTCCATAAGAATGACTGTCTCTTTTCCTTCCTTCTTTCTCTCTCCTTTCCTCCCTTCCTTCCTTCCTTCCTTCCTTCCATTAAGCAAGGTAATCTTTTTCTCTCTTCCAAAACTAATTTCAAAGGAAGGAACAAATTCAATAAATCAATCATTTCTGGTTCATTAAAACTGACTCCCACTTAGCATTTTGGTAACATATGCTAACCTTTTCCTCTCTCCCTCCCTTCCTTCCCTCCATTCTTTCTTTTTCCTCCCTCCATCTCTCTCTCTGTGTCTTTCCCTCTCTCTCGTAGTCTGACTTCTCACTGGAGAAAAATTTATATTAGGTGGAAATTATATTTGAAAGCCTAGTTCATCTGGGCTGGAAATAGAATGATGAAGAAATGTTTTGTCATGAGATTATTCTCTGCAGTGGAAAACATTGATTTCAATGATTTGTCTATCAACTGCCAGTATACCAAACATGTCTTAATTTGTTTTGTCATAAATTGTGCACATTTTATATTTAATATACAATAGATTTTTTCAAAAAGATTTGATGAGCATCTCATTGGAGTATGGGTACAGAAAAAGATTTCTATAAGTTTTACTGACTGTGTTTTTTGAAGTAAGTATTAAGTGAACAATCGAGGAAATAAAAACGTGAGGAAGTAATGTCTGTAACTGATATTTAGCTAATTCCAAGGTAAACTTTGTAACTACAAATCTATCAAACCATTAGTAAGATGACCTTAATAGAATTTAGATTACCATCATATACTTTTAACTTGTCTCCCCGCTTTGACTCTAGACTCCTACCTTCTTCACACAGCAGTCCAAGGGATCTTTTCATAATCTAAATCAATTAGTGTCATTCTTGTGCTCAACACCACCCAATGGCTTCTTATGTCAGAGACTACTCATGTTCCTCCAATGCCTACTTACTATTTTGGGGGAGTTATTGGACCCCTGATGTATTCATGAATGATTAGAATAAAAACTACATTTTCTTCTTTATCTCAGACCTAGAGGTAACCATGAGATGAAATGAAATCCTATTCAATGGAATGGAATCAGAAGTGTCTTAAACACTTTCTGGGACATAAATTTTTAGGTAGAGGTATTTTCTTTGCTCCTTTGTATTTTATGGTTGTTGAAATACAGAGTTGATGACTGGAGCTCATTCAGCCATTTCAGTCCCTGAGGCAGAAGTCACAGTCTGAGTGTGATTGAACAGCAAGAGAGAGGAGCTTAGGTCCCTGAAAATTTTATGAATTTCAACAAGATGCCTATATCTTGATGTCTTTATATGAAAGTGAATGAATCTTTGTCTTTCCTGCAAAGAGACAGAGAGAGAGGGAGAGGGAGAGAGAGAGAGGGAGAGGGAGAGAGGGAGAGAGAGAGAGAGAGGGATGGAGAGAGAATATACATATTATATATATATATTCTTGTGAATCTGCTTACATTCCATTGAATGGACTTCTGCTTACATTCCATTAAATAGAATTTAATCTTGTGGTTAACTCTAGCTCTGAGATAAAGTAGAAAATGTAGTTTTTATTCTAATTATTTGTGAATACATCAGGGGTACAATTTCCCAAAAAGAATAGTAACTATGCATTGGAGGAATATGAGTAGACTCCAACATAAGAAGCCATTGGGTGGTGTTGAGCACAGGCATGACACAAACTGATTTAGATTATGAAAGGATCCTTTGGATTGCTGTGTGACGAATGGAGGAGTCTAGAGTTGAAGCAGGGAGACCAGCTAGAAGTCTATGATAGTAATCTAAATTCTATCAAGGTCATCTTAGTAATGGTTTAATAGATACATAGTTATAAGATGTATAAGTTATAAGGTTTACTGTGGAACTGGCAAAATATCAGTTACTGATCCTACTTCATCAAGTTTTTATTGCCTTGATTATTCACTTAATATTTACTTCAAAAAACACAGTCAATAAAAAATGTAGAAATATTTTTCTGTACCCCTACTCTAATGAGATACTCATTGAAAGAAGATTCATTCACTTCCATATATGTGTGTGTGTGTGAACGCACCCACACGCTCGTGTACGTTTGTATACATAGAGACACAAAAAACCCTTCAAAAAATCAATGAATCCAGAAGCTGGTTTTTTGAAAAGATCAACAAAATTGATAGACCAGTAGCAAGACTAATAAGGAAAGAGAGAAGAATCAAATACATGCAATAAAAGATGATAAAGGGGATATCACCACCGATCCCACAGAAATACAAACTACCATCAGAGAATACTGTAAATATGTCTATGCAAATAAACTAGAAAATCTAGAAGAAATGATAAATTCCTCAACACATACACCCTTCCAAGACTGAACCAGGAAGAAGTTGAATCTCTGAATAGACCAATAACAGGCTCTGAAATCGAGGCAATAATTAACAGCTTACCAACAAAAAAGGTCCAGGACCAGATGGATTGACAGCCGAATTCTACCAGAGGTACAAGGAGGAGCTGGTACCATTCCTTCTGAAACTATTCCCATCAATAGAAAAAGAGGGAATCCTCCCTAACTCATTTTATGAGGCCAGCATCATCCAGATACCAAAGCTGGGCAGAGACACAGTAAAAAAAAGAGAATTTTAGACCAATATCCCTGATGAACATCGATGTAAAAATCCTCAATAAAATACTGGCAAACCGAATCCAGCAGCACATTAAAAAGCTTATACACCATGATCAAGTGGGCTTCATCCCTGGGATGCAAGGCTGGTTCAACATATGCAAATTAATAAACATAATCCAGCATATAAACAGAACCAAAGACAAAAACCACATGATAATCTCAATAGATGGAGAAAAGGCCTTTGACAAAATTCAACAACACTTCATGCTAAAAACTCTCAAAAAATTAGGAAATGATGGGATGTAACTCAAAATAATAAGAGCTATCTATGACAAACCCACAGCCAATCTCATACTGAATGGGCAAAAGCTGGAAGCATTCCCTTTGAAAACTGGCACAAGAGAGGGATGCCCTCTCTCACCACTCCTATTCAACATAGTGTTGGACGTTCTTGCCAGGGCAATTAGGCAGGAGAAGGAAACAAAATATATTCAATTAGGAAAAGAAGAAGTCAAATTGTCCTTGTTTGCAGGTGACATGATTGTATATCTAGAAAACCCCATTGTCTCAGCCCAAAATCTCCTTAAGGTGATAGGCAACTTCAGCAAAGTCTCAGGATACAAAATCAAGGTGCAAAAATCACAAGCATTCTTATACACCAATAACAGACAAACAGAGAGCCAAATCATGAGTGAACTCCCATTCACAATTGCGTCAAAGAGAATAAAATACCTAGGAATCCAACTTACAAGGGATGCGAAAGACCTCTTCAAGGAGAACTACAAACCACTTCTCAATGAAATAAAAGAGGACACAAACAAATGGAAAACCATTCCATGCTCATGGGTTGGAAGAATCAATATCATGAAAATGGCCATACTGCCCAAGGTAATTTATAGATTCAATGCCATCCCCATCAAGCTACCAATGACTTTCTTTACAGAATTGGAAAAAACTACTTTAAAGTTCATATGGAACCAAAAAAGAGCCCGTGTTACCAAGTCAATCCTAAGCCAAAAGAACAAAGCTGGAGGCATCATGCTACCTGACTTCAAACTATACCACAAGGCTACAGTAACGAAAGTAGCATGGTACTGGTACCAAAACAGTGGTATAGATCAATGGAACAGAACAGAGCCCTCAGAAATAATGCCACGTATCTACAAACATCTGATCTTTGACAAACCTGACAAAAACAAGAAATGGGGAAAGGATTCCCTATTTAATAAATGGTGTTGGGAAAACTGGCTAGCTGTATGTAGAAAGCTGAAACTGGATCCCTTCCTTACACCTTATACAAAAATTAATTCAGGATGGATTAAAGACTTACACGTTAGACCTAAAACCATAAAAACCCTAGAAGAAAACCTAGGCAATACCACTGAGGACATTGGCATGGGCAAGGACTTCATGTTTAAAACACCAAAAGCAATGGCAACTAAAGCCAAAATTGGCAAACAGGATCTAATTAAACTAAAGAGCTTCTGCACAGCAAAAGAAACTACCATCAGAATGAACAGGCAACCTACAGAATGGGAGAAAATTTTTGCAATCTACCCATCTGACAAAGGGCTGATATCCAGAATCTAGAATGAACTCAAACAAATTTACAAGAAGAAAACAAACAACCCCATCAAAAAGTGGGTGGAGGATACGAACAGGCACTTCTCAAAAGAAGACATTTATGCAGCCAAAAGACACATGAAAAAATGCTCATCATCACTGGACATCAGAGAAATGCAAATCAAAACCACAATGAGATACTATCTCACACCAGTTAGAATGGCAATCATTAAAAAGTCAGGAAACAACAGGTGCTAGGGAGGATGTGGAGAAATAGGAACACTTTTACACTGTCGGTGGGACTGTAAACTACTTCAACCATTGTGGAAGTCAGTTTCCGCGATTCCTCAGGGATCTACAACTAGAAATACCATTTGACCCAGCAATCTCATTACTGGGTATATACCCAAAGGATTATAAATCATGCTGCTATAAAGACACATGCAAACGTATGTTTATTGTGGCACTATTCACAATAGCAAAGACTTGGAAACAACCCAAATGTGCAACAATGAGAGACTGGATTAAGAAAATGTGGCACATATATACCATGGAATACTATGCAGCCATAAATAATGATGAGTTCATGTCTTTGGAGGGACATGGATGAAGCTGGAAACCATCATTCTAAGCAAACTATCACAAGGACAAAAATCCAAACACTGCTTGTTCTCACTCATAGGTGGGAATTGAACAATGAGAACACATGGACACAGGAAGGGGAACATCACACAATGGGGCTTGTTGTGTGGTGGAGGGTGGGAGGAGGGATAGCATTAGGAGATATACCTATTGTTAAATGATAAGTTAATGGGTGCAGCACATCTACATGGCACATGCATACATATGTAAGTAACCTGCACGTTGTGCACATGTACCCTAAAACTTAAAGTATAATTTAAAAAATGGAAAAACATTTTCATTTAAATAATAATAAGAAAACATAATATATTAAAATTTATAGGATTCCACTAAAACATTCCTTAGAGGGAAATTTATGACATTAAATGAATATGTGTTCTTGATGTGTATTTATGCAAAAATCCTCCACCAAATATTGGTGAACCAAATCCAGCAGCACATAATAAAGCTGATACACCACAACCAACTCAGCTTTATCCCTAGGATGCAAGGTTGGTTCAACATACCCAAATCAATAAATGTGATTCATCACATAGAGATAACTAAAGGCAGAAAACACATTTCAATCTCAATAGATGCAGAAAAGTCTTTCAATAAAATTCAACACCTCTTCAAAAAAAAAAAGAAAGAATTAGTGAACTCAAAGATAAGAAAACAACAGACTTGAACAATGCTACAGGCCGAATTTACCTCATAGATGTGTAATAAACATTGCTCTCACTAGTGGCAGAATCTGCATTCTTCTCAAGTAAACAGGGAATATTCTACAGGATATGTCACATATTAGGTCACAAAACAAGTTTTAACAAACTTCAGGTTGAAATTAAACCAAGTATCTTTTCTGAGCACCATGAAATTAAACTACATACTATAAATGGTAATAAAATAAATGGGACACACAAAAAATGAAGTTATCCAATGCTCATGAGTTGGAAGAATCAATAGTGTTAACTTGTCCATACTACCCAAAGTGTTCAACAGATTCAATGCAATCCCCATCAAACTTCCAGCTGAATTAATTATATTTCTTTACAGAAGTTAAAACAGAAATATAGATCAATGAAACAGAATAGAGAGCCCAGAAATAAAATCATGCATATACAACCAACCGATCTTCAAAAAGGGTGCCAAGAATACACAATGGGGTAAAACAGTCTCTTCCACAAATAGTGTTAGGAAAACCAGATACATGCAGAAGAATAAACTGGACTCTCATCTCACACCATATATAAAAATCACCTCAAAAAGTAAAGACTTAAATGTAAGACCCCAGACTGTAAAACTCTTAGTACACATAGGAGGACAGCTTCTGGATGTTGGTCTTGACAATGATTTCCTGTATATGACAAAAGCCCAGGCAATAACAACAAAAATGAACAAGTGAAACTCCTTTAGACTAAATAGCTTCTGTATAGCAAAAGAACCAATCAACAGAGTGAAAAGGCAGCCTATAGAATGGGTTAAAATATTTGCAAACCACATATCCAACAATGGGTTAATCTCCAAATATATAAGGAACTTCTACAACTCATTATCAAAAAATAATTTTTAATGGGCAAAGGATTTGAATAGACATTTCTCCAAAGATGACATACAAATGGCCAAAAAATATATTAAAAAGCATTCAAACTGGGCTCAGTGGCTCACACCTATAATCCAATACTTTGGAAAGCTGAGGTGAGAGGATCACTTGAGCCCAGGAGTTTGAGACCAGTCTGGGCAACATGGTGAGACCCTATCTCTACAAAACACTTACAAATTAGCCAAGCATGGTGGTACATGCCTGTAGTCCCAGTTACCCAGGAGGCTGAGGCAGGAGGATCACTTGAGCCCAGGAGATTGAGGCTGCAGCAAGCTGTGTTTGCATCACTATGCTCCAGCTGGGTGGCACAGTGAGACCCTGTCTCAAAAAAAAAATTCAACATCACCAGGCATCAGGGAAATGTCAAATCACCTTGCATCTTTAGGATGACTCTTAAAAAACAAGTGCTGTTGAGGATGTGGAAAAGTTGAACTCTTATACACTGTTGATGGCAATAGTTGGTGCAGCCACTATGGAAAGCAATATGGAGGTTCCTCACAAAAGTAAAAATAGAACAACTGTATGATCCAGCAACCCCACTTCTGGGTATATATCCAATAGAATTGAAATCAGGAACTCAAAGGAATTTCTGCATTCTTATATTCACTGCAGCATTATTAACAACACCCAAGATTTCAAAACAATCTAAATGTCCCTCAATAGATGAATGGATAAAGAAAATGTGATATATACATAGAATGAAA
The DNA here is from genome assembly GCF_006542625.1 of Nomascus leucogenys. Lineage (NCBI taxonomy): Eukaryota > Metazoa > Chordata > Mammalia > Primates > Hylobatidae > Nomascus > Nomascus leucogenys. Next base: position 39,416,029 of record NC_044387.1, read on the forward strand.
TATTATTTAGCTCTTAAAAAAATCCTTCCTTCCTTCCTTCCTTCCTTCCTTCCTTCCTTCCTTCCTTCCTTCCTTCCTTCCTTCCTTCCTTCCTTCCTTCCTTCCTTCCTTCCTTCCTTCCTTCCCTCCCTCCCTCTGTGGCCCAGGCTGGAGTAAACTCGGCTGGCTGCAGATTCCCTGCGTCTGGCTCCCGTGATTCTCCTGCCCTGGCCTGCGGGCTGCCTGGGATCGCCGCCGCGCGCCACCACCCCTCCCTGGTTTTTCTCCTTTGGCTGGAGGCGCGGTTTCGCCATGTCAGCCAGGCTGGTCTCCAGCTCCTGACCTCCAGTGCTCTGCCCGCCTTGGCCTCCCGAGGTGCTGGGACTGCAGACGGAGGCTCGCTCATTTGGTGCTCGGTGTTGCCCGGGCTGGAGTGCGGTGGTGTGGTCTTGGCTCGCTGCAGCCTCCGCCTCCCAGCCACCTGCCTTGGCCTCCCAGGGTGCTGGGATTGCAGCCTCTGCCCGGCCGCCGCCCCGTCTGGGAGGTGGGGAGCGTCTCTGCCTGGCCGCCCATCGTCTGGGTTATGAGGAGCTCCTCTGCCTGGCCACCCCGTCTGGGAGGTGAGGAGTGCCTCTGCCCGGCCGCCCCGTCTGGCAAGTGAGGAGCGCCTCTGCCCGGCCGCCCCTTCTGGGATGTGAGGAGCGCCTCTGCACGGCCGCCCCGTCTGGGAAGTGAGAAGCGCCTCTGCCCAGCCGCCCCGTCTGGGAGGTCTACCACACAGGCCAGAAGCAATGTGGGGGCTGGATGTGGTGGCTCACGCCTGTAGTCCCAGTACTCTGGGAGGCTGAGGCGGGTTGATCACTTGAGGCTAGGAGCTCGAGACCAGCCTGGCCAACATGGCAAAACATATGAAAAATACAACTGTCAAACCAACCAACGAACCAAGCGACAACAAAACAGGTCTACCCTGGAGTCATACTCTAATTTTTTCTATTTTCCTCCCTTTCTGATCCTTTATCCCACTTTCTTTTTCTTCCTCTTCCTTCTTCTTTGTCAAATAGAGGATTGAGTTATTATCATTGATCCATACAAAGTCCCTCTCTCATTTATTTTCTTTAATTCCCACCTGCCATTTCTATTCCCCGTCTTCCCATGTGCAACCTTCCTAATATGTTTGATATGCATCTTTTTGTTAGTATGTACTTTTAGAAAATGTTTATTGTTTTGTGTGCAAAAAAAATAAAATTAAATAAAAAAAAATTCTACCATATGTAAGAACATGGATAAACCTGAAGGATATTGTGCTGAGATAGCCAGAACAAATGCTGTATGATGCCATGTATCTGAGCTATCTAACGTTAAGTCAATCTCATAGAAAGTAAAATGGTGCTCACTAGGAGCTGGGGGAAGGGTAAATGGGAAGTTGTTGACCAAAGTTTCACTTATGTAAGACAAATAAGGTGTAAAGACAAGTAAGGTGAGACTCTGTCTCTAAAAAATATTGTAAAAGTTAGCCAGATGTGGTGGCATGCACCTGTGGTCCAAACTACTCAGGAGGCCAAAGTGGGAGGATGGCTTGAGCCCAGGAGATTGAGTCTGCAGTGAGTAGTTTTCACTCCACTGCACTCCAGCCTGGGCAACAGAGCAAGACCCTGTCTCACAAAAAAAAAAAAAGAGATCTGGTGTACAACATTGTGCCTATACTTGACAATACTGTATTGTGCACTTAAAAATTTGTTAAGAAGGTAAATCTCAAGTTCAGCGTTTCTGCCACAATAAAAAAAAACTAACAATTAAAAACAAACTTTGGTTTCTCTTTAGATAAACATACTTATGTTTATGTTTTAAATTACCATATTTTATATTTAGGCTAAAAGTTTTTGTTTGCCCCAATTCAGGAGACTTCAGAATGTAAAGCAGAATTAGAGTATCATTTGATAATTGTTTTCAGAATCTCAAAAGTTTTAGAAGCATAACATGTTTTCACTGCACAGAATTTTAATGCTTTCAGCACTACCTGCCTCAGCAAAGCACACAAGCTGGCTCATGGTACTATCAGACAGGTGTCCATCTCACTCGTAAACATGTGCTGCTGAATGTTATCTCTAGCCACAAACTGTCTCCTGCCATTGCAAATCATTGTGAACCTTGATTAAGTACTCTTATCTCCTGCACCACATTTTAGCTACTATAATGGCTCCAGAACACCTATTCACAGAAAGAAATATATGAGGAAATGTAGTTATAGGGAGGTGACATGCATATGAATATTTACTCTTGTGTTTTGTGTGTACAGATATATTTTAGTAAGTGTGAAAGGTTTTGATTCAAACTTGAAAATGTACTTATTTCCAAAATAAAATAACCTTTTTTTTTCCCACTATAAAGCAGCTATTGTAGCTATGGCTAGATATAATGAGAGATTTAATAGATATAATTCCTTTGTCTTATGTAGCTACATAACACAAAACAAAGATTCTTCTCAAATGATCTTTATCAAGTTTATACATAAATAGTGTCAATCATTCAATGATAAAAGGACATTTTAAAACCTGTATTGTCATTTAAATAGAAATAAGAGAGACTTTTTTTTTTTTTCTTGCAAGGACTATCTGGTAAGGCATCTGAGCACATGGGCTTGTAATTGACTCTGTACTTTGCTTGTAAGTGCCAATAGTTTGAGCTGATAGTTTAGGTTGATTTTCTACCTAAATCAATAATAAAGAAGTAAAAAAAATCCATATTCTTTTCTAATACTAATCATTTAATGCTTAGACTAATGAAATGATTCAAACATTTTAAAATATTTTGTTTTGAAAAAATTACAGATTCATAGAAAGTTGCAAAGATATTACAGAGAGGTCTCATTTTCACCTAATTCAGTTTCTCCCCATGCTTATAATCTTAAGTAATTATAGTACAATATCAAAAGAAGGAAATTGACATTGGTTATAATGTATATGTATTAGTTCTGTCTTTTTTTTTTTTTTTTTTTTGAGACGGAGTCTCGCTCTGTCGCCCAGGCTGGAGTGCAGTGGCGCAATCCTGGCTCACTGCAAGCTCCGCCTCCCGGGTTCACGCCATTCTCCTGCCTCAGCCTCTCTGAGTAGCTGGGACTACAGGCGCCCGCCACCACGCCCGGCTAATTTTTTGTATTTTTTTTTTTTTAGTAGAGACGGGGTTTCACTGTGATCTCAATCTCCTGACCTCGTGATCCGCCCGCCTCGGACTCCCAAAGTGCTGGGATTACAAGCGTGAGCCACCGCGCCCGACCGAGTTCTATGTCTTTTATCACATATGCAGATTCACACAACCACCAAGATAAAAAACTAACCCATTCCCACAAAGATCTCCCTATTATTACCTCTTTATAGTCACATCTACTCCCACTTCCCTGCACCCCGCCCAGCAATCCTAACCCATGGCAACCACTAATTTGTTTTCCATCTCAGTAATTTTGTCCTTTCAAGGACATCATATCAATGGACTCAGATCTTTTGACATGGGCTTTTTTTCACTTAGCATAATGTCCTTGAAATCCATCCAAATTATCGCATGTATCAACAATTCATTCCTCTTCATTACAGAGAAATATTCCACAATATGGATGTACCACAGTTTGTTTAAATATCCTCCTACTTTAAGATATTTTGTTTACTTATAGCTTTAAGCTTTTATAACTAAAGCTGTTATGAACAATCATGTACAATTCTTTGTGTGGACATAAGTTTTCATTCCTCTGAGATAAATGCCCAGGAATGAGATTTATTGGCCATATAAGTATATGTTTATTCCTTTAAGAAACTGCTGCAGCTGGGCGCAGTGGCTTACACCTGTAATCTCTGTACTTTGGGAGGCCGAGGCGGGTGGATCACCTGAGAGCAAGAGTTTGAGGCCAGCCTGGCCAACATGGTGAACTCCATCTCTACCAAAAATACAAAAATTAGTCAGGCGTGGTGGCAGGTGCCTGTAATCCCTGCTACTAGGGAGGCTGAGGTAGCCGAATCGCTTGAACCAGGGAGGCAGAGGTTGCAGTGAGCCGAGATCGTGCCACTGCACTTCGGCCTGGGCAAAAAAGCAAGACTCCGCCTCAAAAATAAATTAAGAAAAAAAAGAAAAAGAAACTGCTGAACTACTTTTCAGAGTGTCTGTACATTTCCACAAACAATGTATGAGAGAGATAATTTCTGTGTATGCTTACCAACATTTGGTATTGTCAGTAGTTTTAAGCTATTCTCATATGTATGTAGTGATATTCGTTGTGGTCTTCATTTGCAGTTTTTAATCGCTAGTGATGAACATCTCTGCATGTCCTTATTTGCCATCTATATATCCTCTTTGGCCTGTTCATGTTTCTTGCTCATTTTCTAGCTAGAATTTTTGTTTTGTTGTTATTGTTGAGTTTTGAGAGTTCTTTAAATATTCTAAATGAATCATCTGTAAGATATACGGTTCCCAAATATTTTCTCCCAGTGTGTAGATTGTCTTTTCATCCTCTTAACAAGGTCCTTCAGAGTAAAAGTTTTAAATTCTGATGAAGTGAGATTTACCAATTTTATTTTTGTGGCTTTTTTGATGTCAAGCACTCTTTATCAAGCCTTAGATCTTAAAGATTTTATTTTTCTTCTGAAAGATTTATAGGATTTTTTATCCTACCACTTTTTAAATTATAATTTTAAAAACCATAAAACTTGCCATGGTTAAGATGAACTATTTTTAAGTGTACAGTTTAGTAATGTTAAGTATATTTGCATTGTTGTGAAACAGATCTCTAGAACATTTTCTTGCAGAACTTAAACTCTATACCCATTAACCAGTTACTCTTCTTCCCTCACCCATCCCCTAGTAACCATTATTCTACTTTATATTTCTATAAATATGATGACTTTAGATACCTTATATAAGTGGAACCATACAGATTTTCTTGTGACTGGCTTATTTCACCAAGCATAGTGTCCTTCAGGTTCACCCATGTTGTAGCATGTGGCAGGATTCCCTCCACTTTAAAGACTGAATAATGTTCCATTGTATGAATATACCACAGTTTGCTTATCCACTCATCTGTCACTGACATTTGGACATTTGCATTGCTTCCACCTCTTGGCTTTGTGAGAAGTGCTTCTATAAACATGGGTGGAACAGGTTTGTGAGAAGTGCTTCTATAAACATGGGTAGTTTGCTTTATAATTAAATCTATAATCCAGTTAGATGATTTTTGGCTAATGTGTGAGATTTAAGGTGAGGATGATCTTTCTGGATATGCAATTTTTCCAGCAACATTTGTTGAAAAGACTCTTCGGCAATACTTGCGTGGAACTATTTCTGGTTTCTTTTTCTATTTCATTGATCTTTTTTCTATCCTTCAGCTAGTACCACACAGTCTTGATTAAGGTAGTTATATAATAACTCTTAAAATAAGATGAAGTGATTTCTCCAACTTCATTTCTATTTTTCAAAAGTTGTTTCAGCTCTTCTATTTCCTTTTCCTTTCCTAATAAATTTTAAAATAACTTTAGTTTTGTCTTTAAAAAATCTTGCTAAGATTTTTATAATAATTGTGTAAAATATGTGTATTACCTTGGGGAGAAATGACATTTTTACTCTGTTGAGTGTTCCAATCCATGAACACTGGATGTCTATTTAAACCTTCTTTGTTTCACCACTGTTTTGTAGTTTACATCACAGTAGTCCTGTACATATTTTGTTAGATTTCTACCTAAGTACTTCAGTTTTTTAAAAAGATTATATGTAGTATTGTATTCTTATATTTTAGTTTCCACAGGACCATTGCTTTCATGTAGGAATACAGTTAATTTTATATGTTTTACTTGGAACTTTTGGCATCACTGAAATCATCAGTTCTAGGAGTATTTTTATAGATCCCTTATTTTTTATGTAGACCATTGTGGCATCTGCAAGTAGAAACAGCTTTATATTTTCCTTTCTAATTGATGTCTTTTATTTCCTTTTCTTACCTTATTGAGCTTCCTAGAACTTCCTGTAATATGTTTACTAGCGGTGGGACTGGGAGACACCACTGCATTGTTCTCATCTTAAGAGGAAGGCATTCTACTTTCACCACTAAGTAAGGTGTTAGCTGTAAGATTTTTGTAAATTTTCTTCATCAAGTTGAGGGTGTTTTTTTTCCTTATTTTCTGGGCTTTTATCATAAATGAGTGTCAAATTTTGTCAAATGCTTATTTTGCCTCAATTGATATGACAATGTGATTTATCTCCTTTATATTGGTAATATGGTGAATTACAATAATTGTTTTGAAATATTGGACCAATTTTACATCTCTAGGATGAATTTCAAATGGGCATTAAGTATAACTCTGTTTATATATTGCTGAATGCTATTTTCTAATAATTCATAAAGGATTTTTGCTCTATATTCATGAGAGATATTGGTTTACAGTTTTCTTCATTTTGTACTTTTGAGCATAAAAGTCATATTGGTTTCATAAAGTGATTTGAAAAATGTTCCCCCCTCTTTCATTTTTTGGAAGAAATTGTGCAGATCTTGTGTTATTTCTTTTTTAAATGTTTAATAGTATTCTCCTGTGAACCGATCCGGACTCAGATATTTCTTTTTTAGTAGTTTTTAAATGATGAATTTAATTTCTTTAATAGTTGTAGAGCTATGCAATTATCTTGTGCATACTGAATAATCCTGGGTAGTTATGTGGTAGTTGTATAGCCCATTTCATCTAAATTGTCAAATTTATGTGTGTAGAGTTGTTCATACCATTTCTTTATTATCCTTTTGATATCTATAGGGTCTATAATTATATTGCCTGTTTCATTTCTGGTATTGGTAATTTGTCTCTCTTTCTCTGTCTCTCTCTCTTTTTTTGCTCTGTCAGTTTTGTTGGAGCTTTGCCAATTTTATTGTTATTTCCAAAGAACCATCTTTTTGTTTCACTGATTTTCCCTGCTGTTTGTGTATTTAATTTCATTGACTTCTGCTCTTATATTCATAATTCTCTTCCTTTAGCTTGATTTGGATTTTTGTTCTTCATTTTCTAGTTTCTTGGTGTGGGAACTTAGGTGGATTTCAGGCTCCTTCTCTCTCTCTTTTTTTTTATTAATTAAAGTTGACACTTTATTCAGATTACCTTCATTTTTATCCATGTTTCTTCTCTCTTCCAAAATCCCATTCAGGACACCCCATGACATTTAGTCCAGGTGTCTCCTTCGGCTCCTCATGGCTGTGACAGTTTCTCCGACTTTCCTTGTTTTTGAAGACCTTGGCAGTGCTGAGGAGCACTGTTCAGGGATTTCATAGAATATACCTCAGTTAGGATTTTTCAGATTTTTTTTAATTTTTTTTTATTATTGTACTTTAAGTTTTAGGGTACATGTGCACAATGTGCAGGTTTGTTACATATGCATCCACGTGCCACGTTGGTGTGCTGCACCCATTAACTCATCATTTAGCATTAGGTGTATCTCCTAATGCTATCCCTCCCCCCTCCCCATACCCCACAATAGTCCCTGGAGTGTGATGTTCCCCTTCCTGTGTCCATGTGTTCTCATTGTTCAATTCCCACCTATGAATAAGAACATGCGGTGTTTGGTTTTTTTCCCTTGCGATAGTTTGCTGAGAATGATGATTTCCAGTTTCATCCATGTCCCTACAAAGGACATGAACCCATCATTGTTATGGCTGCATAGTATTCCATGGTGTATATGTGCCACATTTTCTTAATCCAGTCTGTCATTGTTAGACATTTGGGTTGGTTCCAAGTATTTGCTATTGTGAATAGTGCCGCAATAACCACACGCATGCATGTGTCTTTATAGCAGCATGATTTATAGTCCTTTGGGTATATACCCAGTAATGGGATGGCTGGGTCAAATGGTACTTCTAGTTCTAGATCCCTGAGGAATCGCCACACTGACTTCCACAATGGTTGAACTAGTTTACAGTCCCACCAACAGTGTAAAAGTGTTCCTATTTCTCCACATCCTCACCAGCACCTGCTGTTCCCTGACTTTTTAATGATGGCCATTCTAACTGGTGTGAGATGGTATCTCACTGTGGTTTTGATTTGCATTTCTCTGATGGCCAGTGATGATGAGCATTTTTTCATGTGTTTTTTGGCTGCATAAATGTCTTCTTTTGAGAAGTGTCTGTTCATGTCCTTCGCCCACTTTTTCATGGGGTTGTTTTTTTCTTGCAAATTTGTTTGAGTTCATTCTAGATTCTGGATATTAGCCCTCTGTCAGATGAGTAGGTTGTGAAAATTTTCTCCCATTTTGTAGGTTGCCTGTTCACTCTGATGGTCGTTTGTTTTGCTGTGCAGAAGCTCTTTAGTTTAATTAGATCCCATTTCCAATTTTGGCTTTTGTTGCCATTTCTTTTAGTGTTTTAGACATGAAGTCCTTGCCCATGCCTATGTCCTGAATGCTAATGTCTACGTTTTCTTCTGTGGTTTTTGTGGTATTAGGTCTAACATGTAAGTCTTTACTCCATCTTGAATTAATTTTTGCATAAGGTGGAAGGAAGGGATCCAGTTTCAGCTTTCTATATATGACTAGCCAGTTTTCCCAGCACCATTTATTAAATAGGGAATCCTTTCCCCATTGCTTGTTTTTGTTAGGTTTCTCAAAGATCAGATAGTTGTAGACATGCAGTGTTATTTCTGAGGGCTCTGTTCTAGTCCATTGATCTATATGTCTGTTTTGGTACCAGTACCATGCTGTTTTGGTTACTGTAGCCTTGTAGTATAGTTTGAAGTCAGGTAGCGTGATGCCTCTAGCTTTGTTCTTTTGGCTTAGGATTGACTTGGCTATGCGAGCTCTTTTTGGTTCCGTATGAACTTTGAAGTAGTTTTTTCCAATTCTGTGAAGAAAGTCATTGGTAGCTTGATGGGGATGGCATTGAATCTATTAATTACCTTGGGCAGTATGGCCATTTTCATGATATTGATTCTTCCAACCCATGAGCATGGAATGTTCTTCCATTAGTTTGTATCCTCTTTTATTTCACTGAGAAGTGGTTTGTAGTTCTCCTTGAAGAGGTCCTTCACGTCCCTTGTAAGTTGGATTCCTAGGTATTTTATTCTCTTTGAAGCAATTGTGAATGGTAGTTCACTCATGATTTGGCTGTTTGTCTGTTATTGGTGTATAAGAAAGCTTGTGATTTGTACATTGATTTTGTATCCTGAGACTTTGCTGAAGTTGCTTATCAGCTTAAGGAGATTTTGGGCTGAGACAATGGGGTTTTCTAGATATACAATCATGTCATCTGCAAACAGGAACAATTTGACTTCCTCTTTTCCTAATTGAATACTCTTTATTTCCTTCTCCTGCCTAGTTGCCCTGGCCAGAACTTCCAACACTATGTTGAATAGGAGTGGTGAAAGAGGGCATCCCTGTCTTGTGCCAGTTTTCAAAGTTAATGCTTTCAGGTTTTGCCCATTCAGTATGATATTGGCTGTGAGTTTGTCATAGATAGCTCTTATTATTTTGAGATACATCCCATCAATACCTAATTTATTGAGAGTATGTAGCATGAAGGATTGTTGAATTTTGTCAAAGGCCTTTTCTGCATCTATTGAGATAATCAGGTGGTTTTTGTCTTTGGTTCTGTTTATATGCTGGATTACATTTATTGATTTGCGTATGTCGAACCAGCCTTGCATCCCAGGGATGAAGCCCATTTGATCATGGTGGATAAGCTTTTTGATGTGCTGCTGGATTCGGTTTGCAGTACTTTATTGAGGATTTTTGCATCAATGTTCATCAAGGATATTGGTCTAAAATTCTCTTTTTTGGTTGTGTCTCTGCCAGGCTTTGGTATGACGGTGGCCTCATAAAATGAGTTAGGGAGGATTCCCTCTTTTTCTATTGATTGGAATAGTTTCAGAAGGAATGGTACCAGTTCCTCCTTGTACCTCTGGTAGAATTCAGCTGTGAATCCATCTGGTCCTGGACTCTTTTTCGTTGGTAAGCTATTGATTATTGCCACAATTTCAGAGCCTCTTGTTGGTCTATTCAGAGATTCAGCTTCTTCCTGGTTTAGTCTTCGGGGGGTATAAGTGTCGAGGAATTTATCCATTTCTTCTTGATTTTCTAGTTTATTTGCATAGAGGTCTTTGTAGTATTCTCTGATGGTAGTTTGTATTTCTGTGGGATTGGTGGTGATTTCCCCTTTATCATTTTTTATTGCATCTATTTGATTCTTCTCTCTTTTCTTCTTCATTAGTCTTGCTAGCATTCTATCAATTTTGTTGATCTTTTCAAAAAACCATCTCTTGGACTCATTAATTTTTGAAGGGTTTTTGTGTCTCTATTTCCTTCAGTTGTGCTCTGATTTTAGTTATTTCTTGCCTTCTACTAGCTTTTGAATGTGTTTGCTCTTGCTTTTCCAGTTCCTTTAATTGTGATGTTAGGGTGTCAATTTTGGATCTTTCCTGCTTTCTCTTGTGGGCATTTAGTGCTATAAATTTCCCTCTACACACTGCTTTGAATGTGTCCCAGAGATTCTGGTATGTTGTGTCTTTGTTCTCATTGGTTTCAAAGAACATCTTTATTTCTGTCTTCATTTCATTATGTACCCAGTAGTCATTCAGGAGCAGGTTGTTCAGTTTCCATGTAGTTGAGCAGTTTTGAGTGAGTTTCTTAATCCTGGGTTCTAGTTTGATTGCATTGTGGTCTGAGAGACAGTTTGTTATAATTTCTTTTCTTTTACATTTGCTGAGGAGTGCTTTACTTCCAAGTATGTGGTCAATTTTGGAATAGGTGTGGTGTGGTGCTGAAAAAAATGTATATTCTGTTGATCTGGGGTGGAGAGTTCTGTAGGTGTCTATCAGGTCCGCTTGGTGCAGAGCTGAATTCAATTCCTAGGTATCCTTGTTAACTTTCTCTCTCCTTGATCTGCCATTATGTAATGGCCTTCTTTGTCTCTTTTGATCTTTGTTGGTTTAAAGTCTGCTTTTTCAGAGACTAGGATTGCAACCCCTGCCTTTTTTTGTTTTCCATTGGCCTGATAGATCTTCCTCCATCCTTTTATTTCGAGCCAATGTGTGTCTGTGCACATGAGGTGGGTTTCCTGAATACAGCACACTGATGGGTCTTGACTCTTCATCAAATTTGCCAGTCTGTGTCTTAATTGGAGCATTTAGCCCATTTACATTTAAAGTTAATACTGTTATGTGTGAATTTGATCCTGTCATTAGATGTTAGCTGGTTATTTTGCTTGTTAGTTGATGCAGTCTCTTCATAGCCTTGATGGTCTTTATAATTTGGCATGATTTTGCAGTGGCTGGTACTGGTTGTTCCTTTCCATGTTTAGTGCTTCCTTCAGGAGCTGTTTTACGGCAGGCCTAGTGGTGACAAAATCTCTCAGCATTTGCTTGTCTGTAAAGTATTTTATTTCTCCTTCACTTATGAAGCTTAGTTTGGCTGGATAGGAAATTCTGGGTTGAAAATTCTTTTCTTTAAGAATGTTTAATATCGGTCCCCACTCTCTTCTGGCTTGTAGAGTTTCTGCCGAGAGATCCACTGTTAGTCTGATGCGCTTCCCTTTGTGGGCAAACCCACCTTTCTCTCTGGCTGCTCTTAACATTTTTTCCTTCATTTCAACTTTGGTGAGTCTGACAATTATGTCTTTTGGAATTGCTCTTCTCGAGGAGTGTCTTTGTAGAGTTCTTTGTATTTCCTGAATCTGAATGTTGGCCTGCCTTGCTAGGTTGGGGAAGTTCTCCTGGATGATATCCTGCAGAGTGTTTTCCAACTTAGTTCCATTCTCCCCGTCACTTTCAGGTACACCAATCAGACGTAGATTTGGTCTTTTCACATAGTCCCATATTTATTGGAGGCTTTGTTCATTTCTTTTCATTCTTTTTTCTCTAGACTTCCCTTCTCGCTTCATTTCATTCATTTCATCTTCCATCACTGATACTCTTTCTTCCAGTTGATTGCATTGGCTCCTGAGGCTTCTGCATTCTTCATGTAGTTCTCAAGCCTTGGCTTTCAGCTCCATCAGCTCCTTTAAGAACTTCTCCGTATTGGTTATTCTAGTTATACATTGGTCTAATTCTTTTTCAAAGTTTTTAACTTCTTTGCCTTTGGCTTGTATTTCCTCCTGTAGCTCGGAGTAATTTGATTGTCTGAAGCCTTCTTCTCTCAACTCATCAAAGTCATTCTCCGTCCAGCTTTGTTCTGTTGCTGGTGAGGAACTGCGTTCCTTTGGAGGAGGAGAGGGGCTCTGCTTTTTAGAGTTTCCAGTTTTTCTGCTCTGTTTTTTCCCCCATCTTTGTGGTTTTATCTACTTTTGGTCTTTGATGATGGTGATGTACAGATGGGTTTTTGGTGTGGATGTCCTTTCTGTTTGTTCATTTTCCCTCTAACAGACAGGACCCTCAGTTGCAGGTCTGTTGGAGTTTTCTAGAGGTCCACTCCAGACCCTGTTTGCCTGGGTGTCAGGAGTGGTGGGTGCAGAACAGCGGATTTTCATGAACCGTGAATGCTGCTGCCTGATCGTTCCTCTGGAAGTTTTGTCTCAGAGGAGTACCTGGCAGTGTGAGGTGTCAGTCTGCTCCTACTGGGGGGTGCCTCCCAGTTAGGTTGCTCAGGGGTCAAGGACCCACTTGAGAAGGCAGTCTGCCTGTTCTCAGATCTCCAGCTGTGTGCTGGGAGAACCACTACTCTTTTCAAAGCTGTCAGACAGGGACATTTAAGTCTACAGAGGTTGCTGCTGTCTTTTTGTCTCTGCCCTGCCCCCAGAGGTGGAGCCTACAGAGGTAGGCAGGCCTCCTTGAGCTGTGGTGGGCTCCACCCAGTTTGAGCTTCCCGGATGCTTTGTTTACCTAATCAAGCCTGGGCAATGGTGGGCAACCGTCCCCCAGCCTCGCTGCCACCATGCAGTTTAATCTCAGACTGCTGTGCTAGCACTCCGGGAGACTCCTTGGGCGTAGGACCCTCCGAGCCAGATGCAGGATATAATCTCCTGGTGTGCCATTTGTTAAGCCCATTGGAAAAGTGCAGTATTAAGGGGGAGTGACCTGATTTTCCAGGTGCCATCTGTCACCCCTTTCTTTGACTAGGAAAGGGAACTCCCTGACCCCTTGTGCTTCCCGAGTGAGGCAATGCCTCGCCCTGCTTTGGCTCGCGCACGGTGCGCTGCACCCACTGTCCTGTGCCCACTGTCTGGCTCTCCCTAGTGAGATAAACCTGGTACCTCAGATGGAAATGCAGAAATCACCCGTCTTCTGTGTCACTCACACTGGGACTCTCTTTTTTAACAAAGAATTTAAGACTGTAAATGTCAGCATTGCTTTAGCTGCATGCCCAAATTTTTGATGTGTTAAATTTTCATTTTCTTTCTGTCCCATGTACTTTTAAAATTTCCCCTAAGACTTTCTCCTTGACTCAGGAGTTATTTACAGGTGTGTCTTTTAACACCCAAGTGTGGATATATTTCTGTTATCTCTATTACTAATGTCTAGTTTGATTCCATTTTTGTCAGAAAACATACTCTATGATTTCAATTCTTTTATATTTTTTGGTGTTAGTTTTAAAGTCCAGGATATAGTCTATCTTAGTAAATGTTCTATATGTACGTGTGTGTTCTGCTGTTTTTAGTATTCTAAACATATAAATTAGATGATATTCATTGCTGGTGTTATTTTATATACTTGCTGTGTTCCTGTCTAGTTGTTCTAACCATTGTTGGAAGAGGCTTGTTGATGTATTCAAACATAATTGTAAATTTGTCTATTTATTATTTCAGTTCTATCAGTTTTTGCTGATGGTCTACCACATATTTTGCAACTCTATTGTTTAGTCTATATTTTCTTGTGGGGCTGATTCTTTTATTATTATGTAATGTCCCTTTTTGTTCCTGGTAATTTTCTGTGCTCTAACATCCATTTTATCAGATATCAATATAGTCACTCTTGCTTGCTTTTGATTAATGCTTATATGGCAAATATATTTCCATCCTTTTACATTCAACCTACCTTTATTGTTCCATTTGAATTGAATTTCTTGTAGGCAGCATATAGTGGGGTTCTTTTTCGTCCACTCTACCAACCTCTGTCTTACTGGTATAAGAAGCCTATTTGGATTTAGGGTAATTATTAATTTATTAGAACCTAAGTCCACCATTACTTTAATTTTCCTTTTCTTCTGTTTTTCCTGTTTTCCCTTCATTCCTGTGAGTTACTAGAACTTTTTTTAGAATTCCATTTTGATTTATCCATAGCAATTTCATTACATTTCTTTTATAGCTTTCTCAGTGGTTGTTCTAGGTATTATATAACTGATTATGTAACTTTAAATATAATTTGTTACAATTTACTGATATTGAAATTTTACCAGTTTGAGTGGTTTAAAAACCTTACCTATTTTTATGTCTGTTTATGTTGCTCCTTTATAAGTATCTTCAATATGTCCTTTACATTTACATTACATTGAGAACCAGATCCGTGTTGTAACTTTTGCTTTAATAGTAAAAAATTATAGAGAAAAATCAAGAAGGGAAGAATGTCTATTATATTTGATGCTTCTACTCCCTCCAGAAGGTGTTATTTCTCCCTTCCTGATGTTCCCCAAATCCTTCTTTTATGATTCCCTGCCTCTTTGAAGAAACTTCTTTAATCATTCTTTTAAGGTAGGTCTGCCAGTTTCTTAGATGTTTTCATTAAGGATATCCTGATTTCTATTTCATTATTCAGAAATTCTTTCATCAGATATAGAACTTTGGACTGCCTACTCTACTTTTCTATGAGCATTTGGAAAATGTGACACTTGTCTTCCACAGTTTCTGATGTGAAATCTACTGTCATTCATTTGGTTTTCCCCCATAGGTGAGGTGTTCTTTCTCTATCTCTGCTTTTAAGGTTCTCTGTCTTTAGTTTTCACAATTTCCATTATGTTGTGTTTTGACCTGGATTTCATTCAGTTTATTCTGTTTGGGGTTTGCTCAGTTTCTTGAATGTGTAGGTTAATGGCACTTGTGAAAGTTGGGGAAATTTTCAATTGTTGTTACTTTGAATATCTTTTCAGCCCAACCTTTTATCCTCTCCTTCTGCAATGCCAATAATACAAATGGTATATCATTTGTTACAAGTCTCACAGGGCCCGAGGCTCTGTGCATTATGCATTTTTTTCCCAGTCTATATTATCTCTGTTATTCAGAATGGGTAATATTTATTTTCTCTATTTCTTACATCATCTATTTATTTTCAGTCGCTATTTGCTGAGGTTATTTTTCATTTGTTCTTAGTTGCTCATGAAGCATTTTGATGATGGCTGCTTTAAATAATTGTCAGATAATTCTAACATTTGATTCATTTTGGTTTTGGCATCTATTGTTTTTTTCTTAATCAAATTGAGAATTTCATGACCCTTGGTATGTTTTTTATGGAAACCTAATATTTTAGATATTATGAGATTCTAGATATCATCTAAATCGGTTTAGTAGACCTCCTCTGTCACCACATTACTGGGGAAAGAGATACTCACTTCACCTTATTACTGTCAGGTAGAATTAAAAATCTAAATTCCTCATTCTGCCTCCGTTAAAAATCCAGGGTAAGAGAGGTACCTGTTTCCTCCACATCCAGAGTGGGAGTTCAGGCTTCTTACTAGGAATGAAAGGGGTTCCTTATCACCAGTTCAGGTGACAGTCTTGGCTCCCAGCTCCCTACTTGGGGAGCCTTTGCTGCTAGAGGTGGAGGTGGGGACAAAGTAGCTGTGTAAGTCAGAATATTTTACTGTTTGTTTTATAAGACCTAATGTTGTTAGCTGTACTTACCAGGAGGAGTGGGGGAAAGCATATCTACTCGATCTTTCCAGAAGTTGATCTCCCAATTGTTTTCTAATGCAGTCACCAAAAAAATACAATTACTCACTTCCTTTAAACTGGCCTCACATGCTTTAGAACACCAACACTTATTTACCAATCATTAATCATTTTAGCATATAATTATTTCAAATGAGTCAAATAAAATACATAGTGAAATACTGTATATGCCCCCCTAATATTTTTTCCCCTTAACTGTTATAAACATTAAAATGCCCTACTTGGAATATTGATTCTCTTTTGTAGTACTAGACATTTTCATAGAATATAAATTTTGAAATATTTTGCAAGCATTTGTGCTGAATCAACCTAAACTAACATGGCAAAAAAAAAAAAAAAATGTACCCAGAACAGCGGGAGTCTGGCAATATGGCCAAATAGGAACAGCTTTGGTCTGCAGCTCCCAACGATATCGATGCAGAAGGTGGGTGATTTCCGCATTTCCAACTGAGTTACCTGGTTCATCTCACTGAGACTGGTTGGACTGTGGGTGTAGCCCAAGAAGGGCGAAGTGAAGCAGGGTGGGGCATCACCTCACTTGGAAAGTGCAAGCTGTCGGGGAAACCCCTCTCCTAGCCAAGGGAAGCCATTAAGGACTGTACCGAGCACTCTGGCCCAGATACTGCGCTATTCCTACAGTCTTCGCAACCCGCAAACCAGGAGATTCCCTCCGGTGCCTACACCACCAGGGCCCCTGGGTTTCCAGCACAAAACTGGGTGGCCATTTGGGCAGACACCAAGCTAGCCACAGGAGTTTATTTCTCATACCCCAGTGGCACCTGGAAAGCCAGTGAGACAGAACTGTTCACTCCCCTGGCAAGGGGGCTGAAGCCAGGGAGCCAAGTGCTCTGGCTCAGCGAGTCCCACCCCCACAGAGCCCAGCAAGCTAAGATCCACTGGCTTGAAAGTCTCGCAGCCAGCAGAACACAACAGTCTGGGCTGGACCTGGGACACTCGAGCTTGGTGGGGGGAGGGGCATCCACCATTGCTGAGGCTTGAGTAGGCAGTTTTCCCTCACAGTGTAAACAAAGCCACCAGGAAGTTCAAACTGGGTGGAGCCCACCGCAGCTCAGCAAGGCCTCTGAGGCCAGACTGCATCCTCTAGATTCCCTCTCTGAAAAAAAGGCAGCAGCCCCAGTCAGTGACTTACAGATAAAACCCCCACCTCTCTGGGACAGAGCAAACTCTGGGAAGGGGTGGTTGTAGGCGCAGCTTCAGCTGACTTAAACGTCCCTGCCTGGTAGCTCCGAAGACAGCAGCAGATCTACCAACACAGTGTTCAACCTCTGATAAGGGACAGACTGCCTCCTCAAGTGGGTCCCTGATCCCTGTGTATCCTGATTGGGAGACACTTCCCAGTAGGGGCCGACAGACACCTCATACAGGAGAGCTCTGGCTGGCATCTGGTGGGTGCCCCTCTGGGACGAAGCTTCCAGAGGAAGGAAGAGTTAGCAATCTTTGCTTTTCTGCAGCCTCCACCAGTGATACCCAGGCAAACAGGGTCTGGAGTGGACCTTGAGCAAACTCCAGCAGACCTGCCACAGAGGGGCCTGACTGTTAGAAGGAAAACTAACAAACAGAAAGGAATAGTATTAACATCAACAAAAAGGACGTCCACTCAGAGACACCATCCGACTTCAAAGACCAAAGGTAGATAAATCCACGAAGGACAAAAAGGCTGAATATTCCAAAAATCTGAACGCCTCTTCTCCTTCAAAGGATAACAACTCCTCACCAGCAAAGGAACAAAACTGGATGATGAATGAGTTTGACGAATTAATAGAAGTAGGCTTCAGAAGGTGAGTAATAACAAACTCCTCCGAGTTAAAGGAGCATGTTCTAACCCAATGCAAGGAAGCTAAGAACCTTGAAAAAAGGTTAGATGAATTGTTAACTAAAATAAACAGTTTAGAGAAGAACATAAATGACCTGAAGGAGATGAAAAACACAGCATGAGAACTTCGTGGAGCATACACAAGTATCAATAGCCAAATTAATCAAGTGGAAGAAAGGATAACATAAATTGAAGATCAATGAAATAAAGCGAGACAACAAGATTAAACACACTGAAAAGAAAAGAACAAACCCTCCAAGAAATACGGGACTACGTGAAAAGACCAAATCTACGTTTGATTGTTGTACCTGAAAGTGATAGGGAGAATGGAACCAAGTTAGAAAATACTCTTCAGGATATTATCCAGGAGAACTTCCCCAACCTAGCAAGACAGGTCAACATTAAAATTCAGGAAATACAGAGAACACCACAAAGATAATCCTTGAGAAGTGCAACCCCAAGATCCATAATCGTCAGATTTACCAAGGTTGAAATGAAGGAAAAAATATTAAGGCCAGCAGAAAGGTTGGGTTACCCATAAAGGGAAGCCCATCACACTAACAGCGGATCTCTCAGCAGAAACCCTACAAGCCAGAAGAGAGTGGGGGCCAATATTGAACATTCTTAAAGAAAAAGAATTTTCAACCCAGAATTTCATATCCAGCTAAACTAAGCTTCATAAGGGAAGGAGAAATAAAATCCTTTACAGACAAGCAAATGCTGAGAGATTTTGTCACCACCAGGCCTGCCTTACATGAGCTCCTGAAGGAAGCACGAAACATGGAAAGGAACAACTGATACCAGCCACTGGAAAAACATACCAAATTGTAAAGACCACCGATGCTATGAAGAAACTGCATCAACTAACAGGCAAACTCATCAGCTAGCATCATAATGGCAGGATCAAATTCACACATAACAATATTAACAATGTAAATGGGCTAAATGACCAATTAAAAGACACAGACTGACAAACTGGATAAAGAGTCAAGACCCACTGGTGTGCTGTATTCAGGAGAGCCGTCTCACATGCAGAGACACACATAGGCTCAAAATTAAGGGATGGAGGAATATTTACCAAGCAAATGGAAAGCAAAAAAAAAAGCAGGGGTTGCAATCCTAGTCTTGATAAAACAGACTTTAAACCAACCAACCAAGATCAAAAGAGACAAAGAAGGGGATAATGGTAAAGGGATCAATGCAACAAGAAAAGCTAACTATCCTAAATATATATGCACCCAATACAGGGGTACTCAGATTCATAAAGCAAGTTCTTAGAGACCTACAAAGAGACTTAGACTCCCACACAATTATAGTGGGAGATTTTAATGCCCCACTGTCAATATTAGACAGATCAATGAGACAGAAAATTAACAAGGATATCCAGGACTTGAACCAAGCTCTGGACCAAGCTGACCTAATAGGTATCTACAGAACTCTCCACCCAAATCAACAGAATATACATTCTTCTCAGCACTACATTGCAATTATTCTAAAATTGACCACATAATCGGAAGTTAAACACTCCTCAGCAAATGCAAAAGAACAGAAATCATAACAAAACAGTCTCTCAGACCACAGTGCAATCAAACTAGAACTCAGGATTAAGAAACTCACTCAAAACCCCACAATTACATGGCAACTGTACAACCTATTCCTGAATTACTACTGGATAAATAACAAAATGAAGGCAGAAATAAATATGTTCTTTGAAACCAACGAGAACAAAGACACAACATACCAGAATCTCTGGGACACATTTAAAGTGGTGTGGAGAGGGAAATTTATAGCACTAAATGCCCATGAGAGAAAGCAAGAAAGATCTAAAATCGACACCCTAACATCACAATTAAAAGAACTAGAGAACCAAGAGCAAACAAATTCAAAAGCTAGCAGAAGACGAGAAATAACTAAGATCAGAGAAGAACTGAAGGAGAGACAAGAAAAACCCTTCAAAAAAATCAATGAATCCAGGAGCTGGTTTTTTGAAAAGATCAACAAAATTGATAGACTGCTAGCAAGACTAATAAAGAAGAGAGAAGAATCAAATAGATGCAATAGAAAATGATAAAGGGGATACCACCACCAATCCCAAAGAAATACAAGCTACCATCAGAGAATACTATACATACCTCTATGCAAATAAAGCAAAAAATCTAGAAGAAATTGATAAATTCCTGGACACATACGCCCTCCCAAGACTAAACCAGGAAGAAGTTGAATCCCCAAATAGACCAATAACAAGTTTTGAAATTGAGGCAGCAATTAATAGCCTACCAACCAAAAAAAGCCCAGGACCAGACAGATTCACAGCCAAATTCTACCAAAGTTACAAAGAGGAACTGGTACCATTCCTTCTGAAACTATTCCAAACAACAGAGAAAGAGAGAATCCTCCCTAACTCATTTTATGAGGCCAGCATAATCCTGATACCAAAACCTGGCAGACACACAACAAAAAAGAAAATTTAAGGCCAATATCCCCGATGAACATCTATGCGAAAATCCTTGATAAAATACTGACAAACCGAATCCAGCAGCACATCAAAAAACTTATCCACCACGATCAAGTCAGCTTCATCCCTGGGATGCAAGGCTGGTTCAACATACACAAATCAATAAACATAATTCATCACATAAACAGAATCAATGACAAAAACCACATGATTATCTCAATAGATGCAGAAAAGGTCTTCGACAAAATTCAACACCCCTTCATGCTAAAAACTCTCAATAAATTAGGTATTGATAGAACATATCTCCAAATAATAAGAGCTATTTATGACAAACCCACAGCCAAGATCATACTGAATGGGCAAAAACTGGAAGCATTCCCTTTGAAAACTGGCACAAGAAAAGAATGCCCTCTCTCACCACTCCTATTCAACATAGTATTGGAAGATCTGGCCAGGGCAATCAGGCAGGAGAAAGAAATAAAGGGTATTCAATTAGGAAAAGAGGAAGTCAAATTGTCTCTGCAGATTACATGACTGTATATTTAGAAAGCCCCACTGTCTCAGCCCAAAATCTCCTTAAGCTGATAAGCAACTTCAGCAAAGGCTGAGGATACAAAATCAATGTGCAAAAATCACAAGCATTCTTATACACTAATAACAGACAGACAGCCAAATCATGAGTGAACTCCCATTCACAATTGCTACAAAGGGAATGAAATACCTAGGAATCCAACTTACAAGGGATGTGAAGGACCTCTTCAAGGAGAACTGCAAACCACTGCTCAAGGAAGTAAGAGAGGACACAAATAAATGGAAGAACATTCCATGCTCATGGGTAGTAATAATCAATATTGTGAAAATGGCCCTCCTGCCCAAGGTAATTGAGAGATTCAATGCTGTCCCTATCAAGCTACCATTGACTTTCTCACAGAATTGGAAAAAACTACTTTAAATTTCATATGGAAACAAAAAAGAGCCCATATAGCCAAGCCAATCCTAAGCAAAAAGAACAAAGCTGGAGGCATCATGCTACTTGACTTCAAACTATACTACAAGGCTACAGTAACCAAAACAGCATGGCACTGGCACCAAAACAGAGAGATAGACCAATGGAACAGAACAGAGGCCTCAGAAATAATGCCACATATCTACAATCATCTGATCTTTTACAAACCTGACAAAAACAAGCACTGGGGAAAGGATTCCCTGTTTAATAAATGGTGTTGGGAAAACTGTCTAGCCATATGTAGAAAGCTGAAACTGGACCCCTTCCTTACATCTTACACAAAAATTAATTCAAAATGGATTAAAGACTTATATGTTAGACCTAAAACCATAAAAGCCCTAGAAGAAAACCTAGGCAATACCATTCAGGACATAGGCATGGGCAAAGATTTCATGACTAAAACACCAAAAGCAATGGCAACAAAAGCCAAAATTGACAAATGGGATCTAATTAAACTAAAGAGCCTCTGCACAGCAAAAGAAACTATCATCAGAGTGAACAAGCAACCTACAGAACGGGAGAAAATTTTTGCAATCTATCTATCTGGCAAAGGGCTAATATCCAGATTCCCAAAGAATTTCAACAAATTTACAAGAAAAAAACAACCCTATCAAAAAGTCGGCCAAGCATATGAACAGATACTTCTCAAAAGAAGCCAACAGACACATTAAAAAGATGCTCATCATCACTGGTCATCAGAGAAATGCAAATCAAAACCACAATGAGATACCACCTCACGCCAGTTAGAATGGCGATCATTAAAAAGTCAGGAAACAACAGATTCTGCAGAGGATGTGGAGAAACAGGAATGCTTTTACACTGTTGGGGGAGTGTAAATTAGTTGTGGAAGACAGTGTGGCGATTCCTCAAGGATCTAGAACTAGAAATACCATTTGACCCAGCAATCCCATTACTGGGTATATACCCAAAGGATTATAAATCATTCTACTATAAGGACACACACACACGTATGTTTATTGTGGCACTGTTCAGAATAACAAAGACTTGGAACCAACCCAAATGCCCATCAATGATAGACTGGATAAAGAAAATGTGGCACATATACACCGTAGAATACTATACAGCCATAAAAATGGATGAGTTTATATCCTTTGCAGGGACATGGATGACACTGGAAACCATCATTCTCAGCAAACTATCACAAAAACAGAAAACCAAACACCAGCATGTTGTCACTCATAAGTGGTAATTGAAGAATGAGAACATATGGACACAGGGAGGGGAATATCACACACCAGGGCCTGTTGTGGGGTGGGAGCTAGGGGATGGATAGCATTAGGAGAAATACCCAACATATATGATAGGTTGATGGGTGCAGCAAACCACCATGGCATGTGTATACCTATGTAACAAACCTGCACGTTCTGCACATGTACCCCAGAACTTAAAATATAATGAAAAAAATTTACCCAGAACAACAAGAAAATTTGTTCTCTGCATCATTTTGACTTAAAATATCTATTTTTATGAAGTTCATTACTGCCTTTTAAATTGTTCAAATATATTTTGGGATACTTTGAAAATTCCTTTCTGAAAGACTTCTGGTTTGAAGTGTTAAACTAGGGTCCCAGCTCTAGGTGCACTTTTTCACTGGGCTTGAGAAGGACATATTGTTCAACATGATTTAAATTACTTGT
Source organism: Nomascus leucogenys (assembly GCF_006542625.1). Classification (NCBI taxonomy): domain Eukaryota; kingdom Metazoa; phylum Chordata; class Mammalia; order Primates; family Hylobatidae; genus Nomascus; species Nomascus leucogenys. The sequence continues at coordinate 39,438,778 of NC_044387.1, forward strand.
GAGTACACAAAAAGAAAAAAAAATTAGTGTTTTCTGTTTAGTGCCTTTATATTCTCTTTTAAACCACTATTAAAAATAAAAAGCATGACAATGTTTTTCAATACTTAAATTTTTAATTCACAAAGTACTATTTTGTTCAATTTAATTGCATATTAGATGTATCTTTTGAGTTACATGCAACAGAAAATGTTTTTTAAACATTCCTATACAGACATTTTCTGTGCTATTTACACAGTACAGAAAGCCCTCAATGAGAATTTAGGCACAAATGCTTACAAAGGAGAACATTATAATTATTAGAAAGTATGTGAAAATCCATGATCCCTGATTTAAATAAAACTAAAGATTATGATATTTCTTTCTTTAAAAGTACAAAGACAGTTAATAAAATGCTAGTTATAAACATGTGCTATGATTTTGCAGCATTAAATAGTATTAAGTTACATATGTAATAAATATAACATTGTGCTACATTATTTTCTAAAGTAAATTAAAAATTAAACAGCAAAATCAGTTTTTATAAACAAAGTTTTTTAACATAATAAGCCAACATAAATATACATAGTTGTTGCAGGTTAATCTTGTGATTAAAAGTAATTTTGACAATGTTATTCATGAATTATTTTCAGACTTCATAAGCAAATTTTATTGTAAAAGCACAATCACACATTCATGATTCACTGAGAATCACACAGACATTATTATTATGACATGAATCAGAAGATATGCAAGTCCAAAGAGTTCTCCAGTGCATTCCACAGGACAGCAAAAACATGACTTTCTTTGCCAGCTTCTCTTACAATTTGTGAATCATACTTTTGAATGCAATAAATCTCAACCTATTAGAGGCGTTTGGAAATTAATAAAACTTTAAGCTTACTAAACTGTCTCATTATAGGCAGTTTATATTGAGACTCACCTGACATTTACTTAAAATGGCTATTTCCCTATGTTTACTAAAAATGGCTATTTCCCTGAAAGTTGATTTTTGTTTCTCATTTACTTGTTGCAGATGCTACTGCTGTGTCTATGGCAGACTATCCACAATGTACTTAAATTCTCTCTGCAGGCTAAATGTACGACCAGAGAGTATTTTCTGCCTGTTGTCCTGTGGAAATCATAAATAGCACCTTCTTTCACTTTCAGTGGTTGGATGATAAATTTTATGGCCACCCTCCCAATTTATAAGTAAAATTACAAAAAAAAAAAGAAAGAAAGAGTGCTATGGCAAATAAATGTGTCTTGATTCCCCAGCACCACTATAGGGATACAAGAGTGGCAAAGCATGGGTTCCATAAAAATTCCATGGAATTTATGATATAACTGACCAGTTGAAAGGAATAAAATTGTTGTTAAAAAATACAGATTATAGATAATGGCCTCATTTTCTAAGAAGCATGTAATTTGCAGGCCAAAGCTGTTCAACGTGGTGGTTAATCCTAGGCTCTTCAGGACTCGGTGAATGTGAATCTCAGCTCTAAACACTTACAGGCACAGTGACTTTAGGCAGCTTACCTAATCTAAGCTGGAGTTTCCTCATCTATAAAAAAGTAGATATTAACTGTTTTTATAGCATAGGACCATTGTGTGGATTAAATGAACAAAACATGTCAAAGCCTTTTGCACAGTGCCCATCATATGCCATGCACTCAATTCCAGTTATTATCCTTAGTGAAGCAGAATTCAATTGGTAAACAGGGCATGTAACTGACCTTCTGGATACAGTGCAGATATATTCCTAAGTATCATATGAAAGAAGGGCCCATAGTTCCATTTTCTTTTTCTCAATACTAGAGTAGGATAAATTCATGGTTAATTAACAAAAATCAAAATAGACATTACATAAATCTGTATAACTTAAGATTCTAAAACAATTGAGTCATTCTTCTATTTTTCATTCATTCAGTACGTATTTATTCAGAATATAGTACAAATAGGTCACTTTGCCTTTAATTAATACTGCAACACATACTTGAACTTATTTCCACCTACAGATGAACAATACTAATGAGGAGTAAGTCCCCAATTCTTTGCATAGATTTGTTCGATTAGACAAAATGAAAGAAATGCTTTCAGTGATCAAAACTAAACTATGAAACTGTGAAAATAATTATACCTTTTAAGATTAAATTTTGAATTGGATCTGAGATATTCTGAAGTATACTGGCAGGTGAAAGTGGAATGAGGTTAGTGGAGTGAACGCAAACATCAACTCTCTACAGTATGATGTAAAGAAATATAATCACTAAATTTCGGGGGTAACAGATACAGGGTCTTCCTCTGTCTCCCGGGCTGAAGTGCAGTGGCAATCATAGCTCAGTGCAGCATCAAACTCCTGGGCTCAAGTAATCCTCCCGCCTCAGCCACCCAAGTAGCTAGAACTACAGGCAAGTACCACGCCTGGCAAATTTTTTATTTTTTGTAGAGACAGGGTCTTACTATGTTGCCCAGGCTGGTCTCAAGTTCCTATCCTCATGTGATCCATCCTCCTTGGCCTCCCAAAGTTCTGAGATTATAGGTGTGAGCCACCACACCTGGCCTAAAATTCTTGACATTTAAAATCTATGCACTATCTTATTAGAATAAAGGATACAAATAAGGTTTGCATTTGTACTGTCCATGAAACGTTTATGAAGAACAAGGGGAATTTAAATAAGTTGAAAGCAACATAATCTGTGTAATAGTTTAGGAATTAGAACTCATTTTGCTCACAAGACACTAATTCATTATTACCAAAAATATGACTGGACCTTTATACTATTCTATGTGTTTTTCAAAGTAAAAGAAGCAAATACTGAAGTTATAAAAGTTTGTTTTTATTTTTTCAATTCTGATTTGTCACAATTTAGATTGTTTTTCTAAGAATAAGTAGAAATTTACAAAATTTAATTTTTATTTATACATTCATCCATTCAATACACATTTCAAGACAGCTGTATTGCACCCTCTCAGTGGTAGTTACAGGACAAAGAAAGAAAATAATCCAAGTGAGAGACCAACAAATGTATACTTATAACACAGAGTAATAAACACAAATAAATGTGGAGTTATTTAAGCATGTAAGATGGTACATGCTCTACCAGGTATGGGGGCTTCTCTAAGACACAAGATCAGATTAAAGTCTTGAAAGATAATCTGGGGTTAGTCAAGCACGTAGAAGTGTGAAGAGCACTTTCTGAGCAGAATCTCCATGTGCCAAGTCTAGTTCAAGAGACTGGACAGAGATTAGCAATTTGGAGAATGCAGTATTAAGAAATGGCAAAGGTGAGCCTACAGAGATTCCAAAGTTGCATAGTGAGGTTTGTGTTTGAGAAAGTGGACTCAGGCAGCCATGCAAAAGAGGGATTAATAGAAAAGGAGACTGAGGTAGGAAAATCAAGGCATTAGCTGTTGCAGCGGGTGTGGGCAGAGTTGGGGAGGCAATGGGGTGGATTCATGAGCTATTAAAAAGGTCAAAGGAGCAGGGATTCATGACCCATAAGTATTAATTAATACAGAAGAAAATATCAGAATGAGTTCTAGATCGGGGCCTGAGCAGCTAGATGTTGGGATAGTAACAAAAAGACTGCAAAAGGAGAAGATTTACACTTTGGCAAAAAATGTATATGAAAGTATCTGGGAATTTTATGCCATCATTAAATCTACTTATTATGCCGAAAATGCTTGTTAGCTGGAAAGACTAAGAGAATTCCCCAAGGTGCCTAATATATAAACTTGGAATAGTTTTCCTACTTCAGCTTTTATGAGGCTTATTATTTGCAGTCAATTTATAGTTGGTCAGTATTAATCCATTTATCATCTCTGTAAGATTGGTTAATGGAAGCAGATTAAAATCCAACAGTGGTAATTTTCTATAAGTCCTCTAGAGAGACTACAAAAAGCCAAAAATCAACTTTAATTTTTGAGTACTTTTCCTAGTTAAGGTTACTGAGATAAATTGTCTTTGCTAGAAAAAAATAAACAGTATTGCCAATTAAAAATTCAATTTACTATAGAAATATTTCTGATTATTTTACCTTTGGGAAGCAATGCTTCTTGCTTGAAAATTGTATCAGCCTCAATGGTTAGTGGTGGTAAAATGAAGAATGCATACTGCAGATGGGCTACACATTTGTTTCCTTGTGTTCTATATCCCCAGTCACAAATATACTGCTTTGAATTGTATTTAGTCAAACAGCAGACTTGACTAATATTTCCCTGAATTCAAATAGTTTAGATTAATTAAGCTAACTGATTGGTTATCGACCATTATATAGATATCACCCAAGTAATGTCGTCAAAATAATAATGAATTAAACTAAAATAAATGTATGGCCCTGAGACCAGAATAAAATGAAAACCAAGAATAAAATAAAGTTTGCCATTACTGGGATGTATTCACGTTCAGCAAACTTATATATGTAGTTAAGATGCTTTACAACAAAATATTGCATTTTGTTATAGAACAAAGTATTGAGCAGCTTCCAAGTCACTACCTTATGTGTATTATTCATACTAATAATATTGGTAAACATTAGTGATACAATTTTCACTACCAAAATTTTTTTATATTTTTCTTAGCGAATACATGGAGCAAATTTTTATAAAGTATTTCTTTTCAAATCATTGAATTCCTCCTCCCCAACCTTTAAATCCCCTAGTTGCTAAGAATCTTGGATTCCACACCACCACTCTTTGCTTCTGTTCTTAAAGTTGTTGCCCTGTGAGCAGTGGGACACTGCACCCACCAGCTCCAATGACACATCATGGTCATTTATGTTATCTAGTATACTGTGGCATGATTTTAGTATTTCATTCAAGCATTAACAGCTTTTCATGTCGATTCAGATTTTATAAGATTTGATTACAGTGAGTTTATAAAATATTTCAGTTATATATGCAATAGAAACGAAGTATCCTGTTTTTGAAGATAAGTCTAAGGCATTCACAGCAATAAAAAAGAAGTGCTTTAGTACTTCTGGACTTCAGTCAAGGGAATTATTATTGTAAAGCACTAATAATGCAGGTTCAGATATTTAACCAGCCATAGATACCAGGAAGCCAGGTGTTAAATCAAAGACACCAGGAAACCATGAGCCACAAAAGCATCAGTGTAGCAGTGTTTTAAGTATTACGACTATATGGACCTGCACCCTAAAACATAAACAATGGTTTACCTTGTGAAGTTCAAAACCCTACTTAAAGACTAAGAAGCACTTTAGCCTGGTGGGAAGAGCAGTGGTTATGAGTGGAATAAAGACTGGAAAATTTGCTTTTGTAGTGCAGAGCTTTAGAGCAAGCACAGTTTTATTTATTTGCCTTAAACCAATATTTCCGGATAAAAGGTATATTTTTCTTGTGGAGATTGTAGAGTAACTATCATTAGCAAAGGCAGAAAGTATTCATTTCAACTTAGTAAAGACATATTTTTTCACTATCACAGAAAGATGACCTTTACATAAAAATTGTTACATATACTTCCATAGATACTAAGCATGATTTTTTTAAAAACATAACTAAGACAAATGGCAAAGGCTTTCTTTCTCATGAATTCTTTGGTTATAAACAGGTTTTGAGTGATCTTTGTTCTATGAAGTATTAAGTGATTCTGCTGATATCTGTTCTGTGTGTCCTTTGAAGACCAGAATGTAATTAATTTTATTCTGGTCTAACATATTTATTCTGATTTACATTGCTTTTATGTAACATAATTACAGAATGAAAATATACCTTTAGACCTGAGACAGCCTATATCATTGATGAAGGTCCTGCTGAGCATGTTGCACAAGCTTTTCATCCTTTTGAAACTACAAACTCAGAGCCTCTTCATAGGAAGGATAAACAAAGCTGAAATACGAACTCTGTACATCTTCCAATGATTCTCGACATGATGTTTTGTATTCACTGGCCCAGAGACTCCTGAGTTAAATAAAGCATAATCAAATATAATTAGTATGTTCTGGTTATTTTATAGTAACTTACTATCACTTTAGCAAAGCAAAAAATACTGGAGGTGAGGCATCCAATCTACTGCCAAAACAGAGCTCCTACTCTAATGTTGATGAACTAAAAATTTTGAATCTAATCAGCATAGAAAGTTAGCTTATATGCATAAGTTTACACCCCCAAATATATGGGAATATATGAAACTAAAATAACAGAAAATCCAGAAAATTTTAGAGGAAAACAAATAAAGCTACATGAAAAATTGTAAAAGAAACTAGTCCATGGTGATAAAATAAAATATGTAGCCAGTGCAAAAGATTTACTTCTAGATTGGTTGCTATGTGTCCTCTGGTGGAAAAGGAAAGTATTTATTTTTCTATAACTATACTGTATATTTTCCCCTATAATAGTGTAAGCAAGCATATTTGAGTACATCATAAATGACCAGATCTTTTACGGAACTAAAAAAAAGTAACTGATTAATAGACAGCCTATGTATATTGAATTTTACCTTTTATTTGGAATATCATTCAGAAATTACTTACATTTTTTCTACGCCTGGGGACATTTTCTATACCATTGCTATCATCTGATTTCCTGTACAGAAAACAAAAAAGAAAATTACTAAATGCTTATATTATATAAAATTAAGTCAGTACATCACTGATACGGCTATCAGGTTAAAATTCAAACTGTCAATACAGACAGAATTCTTTCTTCCTAAAAATGTTTTACTTACAATGTTGAGTTTATTTTATGGCATTGCTTGAAGAGGAGCTGTTACCACAAATGATAGTGACAAAGGCTTGTTGATCTTATGCACAGGGAGAATTGCTTCTCCCCAAGCATGAGTGAGGACTTGGGCATAAAGACCATAACTTATGTGTTGTTTTGGAAACATGCAAAGTAATAGCCAATTAGGAGGTCAGCCAACATGTGTGATATTGGTGCTATACATTTGTATGCTTATTACACTGAAATAGAGGTTAAAAATGGTTCTTTTTCCACCCAAAGTTTATCAGAGCAGGACTACAAATGTGGGCCTCAGATTATAAAGATTGATGAAAACTAAATAACCAGTATGCATAATGAATACCTTGCCCTTCAAGGTCTTGGGGGCAGGCTTCAATTATCAAATCATAATGCATATCATAAGACAGTGTTACTTATAATTAACGGATAATTAATATTTTCTAAAAAAAAGAAATCCCACCTGAGTGCTTCTTTTTCTTTTGTGTGTACTCTTCAAAAGCAGAATAATGGCCACTAAGAAAACACCTCAGCAACTACTGCAAGAAATGGTTTGAGGGGCACCAAAAAGCTCATTGTTCTGAATGAGTTCAAGTGCCCTTGATATTTGTATACAATCTAAAGATAGTGAAATAACTTAAAGAAAAGCTAAACACCTTCAGTGATCCTTATGGTGCTGTACAAGATGAGCAAAATGATGTACATTAATCCAATTTCAGAAAAATAATTCATCTTTTACACTATATATTGAATCCATTTTACATTGTTCAGAAGTGATGGTCCATTCCACACTGTTCTGGCACCATTCTTTCAGAGTGTGTTTTAAATCAGAATGCAACTTCCAAATGTGAGCTCAGAAGAATGGTTAGAGACAGTGGGAGGCAGAGCTCAGAGAACAGAGGAATCCGAGCAAGGTTCTGTTTTCAGATATGTCAATGACTGTCACGTTTGTTATATGATGCTAAGAACAAAAAAAAAAGGCCAATACGTGGAAATAGGAAAGATTAAAAGTTCAAATCAACATAAATAAGATATCTATGTTCTCCAGAAAGAGAAGGGATTCTCTTGGGAGTGATACAATTCCCTTCCAACTATGGGAGTCTATGATTCTAAGACAACACTGCTTTTCCCTATCTGGTGTTATAGGATTTCTGATGTAGTTATTTTGTGCCCTTAACTTGGAAGCTCATATCATATTGGTTTATTTTACCAGCCTATGTGAACGGAGTGAACATGATTATTTGAATAATGTCAACAAATATCTAAATGACAACTGTCTGCTCCACTCCTGCTATCCGTGCCTATAACACTCACTCCACAGAGCTCCTGTTGGCTGATAAACTCTAAGTGCCATTTTATGTTAGTTATACTTGCTCAGGCCTTCCATTTCTCAGGTTTCTTGCAGCAACTTTAATCTAGCCTCGTTTTCCTGGCCCCCAGCCCTTGGCTCTATTGCTCAGGCTTTAATCCCAGTCTTAGACACCTCTGTCACTGGCCTCTGTACTCAGTTCTCTGGCTTGGAGGCATTTGGAACTCCCATCTTTGCCAAACTAAATTATATCCCTGGTGATTTTATTTCCAGACCTCCTCATGCTTAACTCTAAACAAAGGCTGTGTAAGGAACCTGTGGCACAATTTGTGTTCTCTGAATAATAATAACTAATAGAATTCTAGGCCAGTGATTTTCAACAGAGGATCAAAACCATTTGTAGATGTTTTCAAGAAATACAGATGCCATAGCCCCAACCCAAGAGGTTCTGATCCAGGATATTCAGCAAGGTCTGAGCAACTGTATTTTTAAAGAGACTCTTAAGTGATCAAAAATTGCCAGGCTTCAGAACTATTGCTTTAAAAAAATAATATTAAATACTTCCTGATGGTTACTGCACACCTTCTGTGCACCATAACCTATGCTATGCATTTACACATATAGAATATTCATTCCATCCAACAACCTCGTATGGTGAGTACTATTATTAAATCCATTTTGTAGAGAAGAAAGCTAAGTACAGAGAAGTGCAGGTAGTAAGTGATGAAGAATTCTCACGCAGGCAGGCAGACGTGGAATGCCACTTTCCACCACCACGTGGACATATACAGAAAATACTCCTCTGCCTTTTTCCCCCTAACTGCAAACATTTCATTCAATTTTATAATTCCCTGTATTTTACTCAAGTGAAAATTAATCTGTAAAAAATAATACTTACAGCTGTTCAATCTGCTCAAATTCTTTCCCCTCATCTGTGTAACAAAAGAAGAATTTGACTATGAAGTTGGTTTGTCATTTTTATGGAACATATATGCTCAATTAAACCTCCTTCCTAAGTAAGAAAGTACTATGCTATTTCTCCTGTTTGGAATGAAGGAGAGACATGCTACCTTAAACACCTACACCTCCTTTATCTGCACTACAGACCTTATCTGCATTTCTGATCAAACATAGTTAGTGGTCTGGTATTTTCAAAAACATGACTGCTTAGTTTGTCATTATTTAAATCATTAAAAATGTAGTATAAAATCGGAAAGAATATAGGATGTAAGGTCAATTTTCTCGAGAATTACGGCTTTATCAACCTGTAACCCATCAGGCACAGGCCACAAAAATAGGAAATGACAGGACAGTCTCTCTTTAATAAGAACTCTGGTTAATAAAATATTTTTTAAAATGATAATCTAAGTGAAAGAAAAATTGTTTGAGACTTTTTATATTAAGTTATCATAGATTTTTCTAATATTCCAGTGCCAGAATACATATCACCTAATTGGTACTTAGGTACCAGTAGCACCAAAAAAAAAGGGGGGGTAGGGGGGCGAGAGAAAGAAAAAAGGCATTTTTAATACTAAGCTTTTTCAGGAATTGAAACAGGAAGACCATGGATATATGTTTCCAGCTCACTGTCACCATTGTTATAAACCTAAATACTGCTCCAAATAAGAAAATGAAGATTTTCCCCAAAAATCCTAAAGTCATTGCAATGTATCAAATCATAATCCATAAGTAAATGATACGTATAATTAACTGATAATACTTTCTAAAAAAAACAAAAAAAAGAAATCCCACCTGAGTGCTTCTTTTTCTTTTGTGTGTACTTTTCACAAAGCAGAATGGTGGCCACTAAAAGAACCACCTCAGCCACTATTGCAAGAAATGGTTTGAGGGGTACCAAATAGCTCAGCACCACAAGCTCAACATGTTCTTCACTCTCGCCTAATTGAAACAGCGCACGGCACCAGTAAGATCCCCCATCTTCCTCCAAAAGTTCTGTTATCTTCAGCTTTGTTTCGTTAGCATATGTTCCATTGATGACATATTTATTCATTTGAACACCAACAGGAACCTAACATGAGGAGACATTAAAATCCATTCCTATCATAGTACATAAAAGATACATGATATAGTTTTTCAGTGAAAGCTATAAGATAATGCCAACAACATTGCTTACTAGAGAAAGGCATATTACAATTTGTGAGAGGTTATCTATAACAGGCTTAAGTCTTCTCAGAGTTTGATCTCCCAGGGAGCAAACAGAGAAAAAATGTATACATTGCTATAAGGATTTAGCACCGAATGTTTCAAACTACAAAGAAGCAAATAGGTCATCACGGCTAAATATTATAGAAGAATTAAAAACAGAAAAATCCCAATCATCTGAGTCTCACATTCCTATCCTTGCCTAGTGCTTTAGTTAAAGTACTTTTTCCTTCACAAGCACAGGCGCACATTCAAACTACCACCACCCCAGAAGCTACTATTTCTGATCATTTCTATAAAGGAAAATCGCTCATTCGGACAATGTGATTTCCCCAGGCAGAAATGAAGATGAAACTTTCAGGCCTTTGGAGCTGATGTAGATAGAATGGAGGGGACCCTCTGTAAGCCTGGGATCTGAAGTGAACTGCACACCTTCTGTCTTTTCATATCTGAATTTCTTTCTCTCTCAGATAAGCTGGCTTCTAAGATTTGCTGGGCTTTCCACAGCCTCACAAGGTGCCATACTAAGCTATTTGGGGCTGTTTTATTTAATCTATTTAAATTAAATTTTATTCCCAAGCCATTTGATGATTTTCCTGCTCCATCACTCAACCGCACTGTTCAATAAATGCTAATCTGCATACAAATATTCTCAGAGCTTATCCAAGGAAGAACTATCTGTGAGTATATTATTCACGCAAAAAAAAAATTCCAGCAACCTGGCACCATGTGCACAACACTGCCTGGAATGTTTGGTACTGATTGGTCAAAGCTAATCAATCAAAGTACCATATTTTTAACAAGTACCCAGCTGATTCTGATGCACATGGTTGCTCTACATTTTGAAAAGGCATTTGTGCTCAAGTTTTGACCTGTGTCCTATTCCCCAAACTTTTCTCACACCCTAATAAGACTCATGCTTAGAGTCAAATTAAGAGGATAATGACTAGTATGGCAATGGACAAAAGCAACAGTACGTCTAAAATGACATTTTCAACATCTGATATAATTAGAGGAAGGCTAATGTTTTTCAGGTATTGTTGTACCACATACACATCAATAAATAAAGCTGTGTATTTCAAATACCACAGCTGACATTTGTTTTTACAAAATTACACTTTTTTAAAAAAAATTACATATACACAATGATTGCCTTTCCTCATCATCCATCAGAAGACAAGCAGGAGTAGGAATGGCTTTAGTCTGCATCTATGGGATTTGGTTGGAGCTATTTCATTGAAAAACTAAACCTGTTAGCACAGAATAATTCACACTCCCTTCTGAATCATCTGTCATCCTTCAATAGTCTATAATAACACCAATTTTGTCTAAGAAGAAATTTAATATTTCATTGTAACATCTACACTGTCTCACATGTTCGTTCTACAATTATAGCTTGCCTTTAACGGGACTTTAATTGTAATGCTTATTAGTGCCAGAGCAAAGGAAGGGTGTCTCCTAAAGGACAATGTCCTGAATTTTCCTGCCATTAGAGGCTATTTGTGGAGAAGAAAGGAAACCAGGAATTATTTATAAAATACTCATGTTTTTCTTAATATCAGCTCTTTGAATAGTGATTTCTCTTAGTAAAAAAGGAATTAAAAGTATTTGGCTTCTCTCAGGTAGCTTGAAAAGGCCAATGACACTTACTGATAGAATCTAACATGTAAGATTAAGTTACAAAGTTTTCATTATTTTCTCAAATAGTGCCATTATTTTGCATTCTATCACAGATGTTTCAGGAGACAGAAGCCCAAAAAGCTGTCTAGCATTTTTTCTAATTACTTTCATGGAATGATTTTTAAAAAGAATATTTTCTAATGGGGTTATTTCTAAACTAGGCAACTATACACAAAATGTAATTTCTTTTCAAAGAATGTAATTAAATTGTTAAACCTAAAAAACAAACTACCAGCTAATGAAACGTTAAGAGTACCTTCATATGTATAATGTAAACATGCCAAAAACCATCAAATGACAACTCTGTTTGTCACTGCTCTTTATGAACATAAGCTAAACAACAAGATAACAAAAGTATAAATCATCCTAGGAATGCTGAGTCTGTTACAATCTTGTTATTTTTTAAATAAATGTTTTTTGTTGTTGTTGTTTTCTTCAAATCAAGGAACTATCTTACCTTTACACTCCCATTACTACTGTACCAGGTCCAATTTAAAGGAAAACAATTTTGACATTTACATGTCAAGACAGCAGAATCCCCTACGTAAGAGATCAATGGCTTGTTTTTCCCATGAAGTTCAGGGACTGAGAATAAAATAGAGAAATATATGTTACTGAAAGAGTTTAGGTAAAGGAAATGTATTAAATGTGCAGATGTGGTCTCCTTTCATTTTTCATTACATTATTTTACATACTTTCAGTTATATATAAATGAAACTAATTTATAGTAGTTAGTAGTAATAATAATAGTAGATAGATTCAATATAATTGTCTCCAATGTACAGAAATGGAAGGTCTTCTATTATTGAGCCTAACAACAAAAGTATTGTTCCTTTTTGGATAAGTTACATGTTTTGGGTAAGAAAGAGGCTTCATGTTTTCAAACCCCTGTTCCTTCTTCCCACCTACTAAGCTACCTTAGAGTAATTATTTTCTTCAAAGTTTTAACCTCAGGTAGCATTTGAGTGAGAAGATAAAATTTCCAGGATAGGAAATCTTTAGTTGACACTAATTTATGAAAAGCCAGCAAAGAGTTAGAGAAGGTGGGAACAAGGAACAAAGGAAAATTAACAGAAAGAGAACAGCGTTAAGAAAGAAAATAAGATTTAAAAATGCTTTCATGTGGTTTTATAAAAAATATATATATACTAATATCCATCATGATAAATTTCCTAGTCAAGGAAATTTAAAGTAGATTCCATTAGAAACAGAATACAAATGAGCACTGAATTTAGAAAAAAAATAAGTTTTAAGGGTGCAAATAACTTGGTAAAGAATATTAAAAGATAACAGCATGAACAGTACAATGAAAAGCCTACATGGTGCATCAGTTCCTTCTGATTGACCTTGAAGGATGTATTATAGAAGGTACACTTGCATTGAAGATGTAGACTCATCAACTAAGACTATTTTGTTAATTTTTTTCTTTTACTTTTCTCAATTTTAGCAGGTTTTTTGCTTCTTTTGGTTTTGTGTGTCTGTGTGTGTGCACATGCGTGTGTTTGTGTGTTTACTTTTTTCATTTATATGTTTAGTTTGCCAGTAGGGAAAGAATGTGTGAAATCATGTCAACTAAAGACCTGCAGATAAGCAGAGATTGGAGCTTGGCTAAAATAGGGATTCTTTGCTGAAGCCACAAGGTTCCCTACAACCTGAGAGGAAAAGCAGCCACACTTCCTGAGTTCCACCTGAAGAGGCACAAGATGCATTAGTGCATTACTAGGGCAATGACCTCTACAGCCCTGTTAGGCTTACCTTAAAACAAACACTGTTTTGGAGTGCAGGCTTTGCATTAGACGCTAAGTAGTTAAGGACACAGTTTCCGCTTTCCCAGGTTGTTTATCTCTCAGATATCCTATTTCTCAATCTCTACATGTTTCTTTCTGGCAATTGAGTCATGCTTTAGCAGGAAAATATGTGTTGAAATAGGTTCAAAATACCAAAATTTACCCACAGGCTAAGAATAAAATGTGGAAGAAAGGTAATTCTTGGGGAAAAACCTGGCAGAATATACACTGCTTTTCAGTATTCCTCGAAGAGCCACCTGCTTGGGAAGCATACTGGAAATTGCAAGGGGCTTTTCAAGAAAGTTGAGTATTCTATGAGCTTTGATGAGGAACATATGACTATGTTATTAAACCATCCCAACTAAATATTAAAATCAGGCTGTAAATTGCAGGTAGCTGACAATGACTGAGTGACAACATGGAAAAGCTGAAACCAAAATTCTGTTTTCTTGCCATCTCTTCAGTTTTCTTGATTATCCCCTAGACTAATGACTAAAATACCATAAACCATGCTTTTGTTCTGCTATATATGGCTAATAACAGCAGTGTGGATTTAAATTATAAAATGCACTATGTTCAGGCAACATGACATCTGTTTGAACTATTCTGGGGTTCAGGGCCACAGCTTATATTTAGAAATATTTATTAATATAAGGACAGTGAGACAGTATTCTAATGTGCCCTGTTGACCTTTTAAGACTTTGCATAAAGTAGGATGCATTAGAGTGCTAGGGTTGGAATAAACCAGGTTTGAAGGAGGTGAAATTGCTGATTCAGGCTAGTTTCTAGGAAGATGGGGTTTGGATATACCCAGTAAAAGTAACAGCTCTCTGGAGTTGTAAAACTGGAGACTATATTTGTGTATTCATGAACTAGAACAAATTGGCCTAAATGTCATATTGGTTCAAAGACTTTTAGGTATCACCAAATTAGGAAAAAAGATTACTCCATGTAGTAAAAGAATGCTAACTATACTTCAACACTGGGATCCAGGGCTGAAGTCCCAGGTGATTCTATTATGCTACCTTTCCATACTTTATATTTTTAGATACTTCCAGGGCAAGACAGATAGTTGACCTATGACAGGCTTCACTACATTTGGTACTATCAAAATCTCATCATGACTTCCAAAAAGTTCTTGTTCTTTACCAATTAAATTTCTGCATACTTTCTACTAAGAGATTTTAACATTGATAAATATTATGGAAGCTTTCAGCAACCACTCAGAATATTTGATCCGCTACTGAGAAACACTGTAGACCATCACTCATCTTTCTCTTTCTTGGGTGGCAAGTAATCAGCAACATATTAGCAGTCACAAACTTCCAGTGTACACTTTTGCTGTCTCCTCTGTCCTGGCATCAACAGTGAAACACATAAAGTCAGCAGGTTTTTGTGCATTGAACCAATCAGTAATCTTGAGGGACTTTGACAACCTTGTAGTAGTAAATCAACAAGCACCCATAAAGACAGCAGCAGGGACTTTGCTGATGAATTGTTCTGAAGACTCAGGCTCATGCACTATAGGTGGCTCATGTAGTCAATGGCAGAAAAATTTATCTTTGGCTCAATTTAAAATAGAGAATAAAACAGGCTTTTCATCTACATGCAGTTGTAAGTCTTCTAAGAAAAGATAATTATTGTTCTTAGGAAAAACCATTAAGTAAACCATATGGAGAAATAATATAATAGGACATTTATAAAAATACACACCATTTTATAAGGCTTTCAGACCTATTAAATAACTATAATATCAATAATATACAGATGTCTTTAAATACTACTCAAGTAAAATTATTTCTCTAAGCAATATTCAATTTAGAGGAATTATAGAGAATTTTTATTTTACGAAGGAAGATTTGAAAGGACCCAACTTATTAATTTTATAAATATCTTCAAGATATAATACATACTTAAAAGTTATGTTAATGTTAAAGGGGCATTAAAAACAAATTAGCTAACCTAAGCTGCTTCAAGACAACTAGAAAAAAAAAAAAAGTAAATGTTCAGTGATTCTTTGCTTTCCTTAAAGCCTTGATTTAAATCCTGGGCCTTGGGTCAGCGCTGCTGACACCAGCCAAAATCAGCTTAGTTATGTCAAAACAGTTGGAGAATCAAGAGGCCTTCCGTGTGAATACTTGCAATTCAATGTATTGGTATGTTGAAAAGCAAAATGCTTGTTAATCTTCACATTAGACACAAGAATGATTATGAACTTCCACATAATAATTTAAGTAATTATCAAAACTAATGAGAAAAATGTGTTATCTTCAATATTGAAAGCAGGTGTGACTAGTATATATTTCCAGAGCACAATGTCTTAGAAAAAAAATGAAAAGTGTTTAAAGTTGAGTATCTTGGGAGAACTTTAAGTCACAAGATTCTGTGAGCATTTCCTCAGAATTTGTAGGCCTTCTTTACATATTTTTTTAAAAACTCAATAAAGCATGTTCACTGAAATTTTGTGTGTTTAGTATTATATTTTGCTCATTGGGAAGAAAAAGAAAGAGAAAGGGAGGAAAAAAGGAAGGAAGGAGGAAGGAAGGGAAGGAAGAAAACGAACTCAAAAGGTGGGAGGGAAGAAAGGACAGAAAAAGGGAAAGGAAAAGAGAGATTAAGGAAAGAGGAGGGGAAGGGCAGATGAGGCAGGAGAGGGAAAAATGAAATGCGTAAGGAAAAGGAAACTGAAAGGAAATGTATATGGTGTTATCTAGTCCTTCACTAAATTAAAGGCAAATGGAGGGAAAAAAGTTAAGAAAGAATATACACGACTAAAATAATCAAAGAATGATACTAGTTTCTGCTTTTGGAGAGACCAAGACATATAAATACAAGAATTTATTATATTCAACACATTGGAACAATTACAAAGCCATAAAAATAAAATGACTCTGTGAGTGCAGAAGGGATGCAATGAGGGACAAAAGAGTGAACCACTAGATCATGGCAATGGTGAAGCAAGCCATTCTGCTATTGATGGAGCCTTGAGAATAGCATCCACATTCTGTCACAGCAGACAGTCGGGCTTTAGGAGTTTTAGGAAAAGTTACAATTTTCATGTTTCCTGGGAAATTAGTGCAAAGCAGAGTCCAACGTAGTTAATATGGCAACAGATTGCATTTCCCAAATACCAGCACGATATTATGGTTCACTAATCACCACAAAATACTGGGTTTTTCATAATGATAATTATCTAATTCAAATAACTAGTCTTTATTATGAGATTGAGACCTTCCTGAGTTTTGGTTTAATGATGGTAACAGTAAAATATTTTAATTCGTTTGTTTCCAAGGAAAAGAAATGTGGATGATATTCTGGGGCTTGTATATATCTTTAAACCTCCTTACTTGGTAAGATAAAAAGTAGGCAACCCTTTGTGCATCTCCATATTATTTTTAAGTTTTATGGATCCTAAAATCCCATGTCCTGGATATAGAACATCAACCCACACTCTCAGAGGCTGGGACCACAATAACTTAGAGATGTGGAGGACAATTATAAAAGCTATGAATTTAAAGGGATAAATAAAGAAATTCAGGCGACTGATATAATTCACTAATAATGTGGTAGGCTGGCCTTTTGAACTAAAACCTGTGTTTTAAATTGACGAATAGAAGCAGGAAGGAATTGGACTTGGGGGATACAAGACCATTTTCAAGGCTGCCTCTTGTGGCTCTGGAAAGCATATGACTTTCTTTCAGCTACATTAGGTTTATTATTGTAAAAATAATTTAAAAATTACAGGATTGAGAAATCGAAGAACATAATGCTGAAGTTATTAACTATTCCTCAAGTTATTAATACTGACCTTTGAAATTAAATGTTCCCCTTTGTTCCTTTTCCTCTCGAAAGAAACAAGAATAACTTCCCATTTGTTTGCTATTAATGATGGTGAACCTAAAGATAATTCAAGTTATTAATATAGGCTTAGTTCTCAAAACCTTCTTAATGAAAATGAAAAGACTTAGCCATTAATCAAAATTAAAAAAGAGAAATAATTCTGTAAATATGCAAATTAGAATATTAGCATAACATTCAAGTGGCTGCAGAGGAAAGAATGCTCAGTCAGCAAGAATATTTAGAATCAAGCTACTTTTGGTGAGCAAGGTAGGTTAAAATTTGTATACTCACCTGTATTGGGTATACAAGGTGCTTCCTGTCGCACTGACAAGATAATTATTCTCAAGTTGTTCACCATCTTTTTTCCAAGTCACATTTACTGCATTCAAATCCCCAGATGCTGTGAACTGGCATGTGAGATTTACATTAGAAGGCCTTTCCAAAGTGATATTTTTTTCTACTAGCATACTAGAATGTTCTGTTGGCACAAAAGAGGACAAAATGTGAAAGTTATATTCAGAGGAATCTAATATATAAAACATTTTATATTGTTAACAGTAGTGTTTTATTGACAATTTCTTTTTTTTTAACTCAACAATGTTTATTAGAAGGCAACTGTTTTTATTTTTTTTCAAGGGAACAATAGAACCACAAGCATTAGCGAAAGATGAATTATCTTTGAAGTTTTGAATGTTTGAACCAGATTTGGATCATATTGATGATGGTCCCTTGTGATAAGCTTGTTTCTTTTGGATAATCTTCAACCTAAAATTACTAATTACTGAAAAATCAGATTAATGTATTATTTTCTTAATAATACAGAAAGGTAAAAGTCTGTGTGGAATATATGGAGTGTTACTTGTGCACCATGTAATAATGAATATTTAGAAACAGATTCAACACTGAAACACTTAAAGCAAATTTCAGGGGCTAACTCCAATATTACATATACAAGGAAGCACTGGTCAGATTCATTTTAAGTAGTCATAAATAATTTCAAACAGTTACCTCCATAAAAGAAACATTCTTAATATAATTTAACAGAAGTTCTGAAACTAAAATTTTCCAAGATTAACTGGTAGTTCATTGTAAATGAACCTAATGAACAGAATTTATTACTCCACTGTGGAAAATGCTATCAAATAACTAAGGAATATATATGGAATAAGTGTACATATGTAAAATATTGTTACTAGAGTTAAATATGTGCCAAAGTCCATTTATCCCAAGTCCTGTCTGAAAAGGAGGGGTACATTGGTAAACATTTTGAAGTGCTTAAAAATGCCAAAAACAAAATGGTAATTTCTACTTTGATAAAGTAAAAAAGTTAAATGTGTGTAAAAAAGTGTTCTGTGTCCTTCTACTCCAGCATCGTCTCATGTAAAATAAGAAAGCCCTAAAATACTGTTGGAGAGAAAAAATTAACTAGGTTGCTACCTTATTAGCCTAAATACTTTTTTCCATTTTGTTAGATTTTGCCTTTCTTTTGGAAGGAAGGAAGGAGGCGATATTCTGGATTATAAAAATGAATTGGAAACATTATCACAATTCCACACAATTTCTTAATGTAACATTCATTTGAAGACTTATTCCTCTATCAACATAGTTGGTTCCCTTTCTTATTCCCTTTTATATGCACACCTAGAGAAAAGTTTTGATCCAACATTAACACAATTAAAAAAAAACCTAAAGCTGTGATAGTTATCTCCTTAAGCTCTGTACTAAACAGAATATAGGGTAGAGAGTACCCTATAACGTGCCATATGCTCTGACAGTGTAAAAACAGCACAACTGTAAATACAAACACACACTCATGGGTGAGAATGGAATGCCTGTTTCAGTAATTTTGAGTAATCACGTTGTTGGTAGTTGTTATGAGAATGTTTTGTCTGTAACGTGGATTTGAGTGATATATTATATTCTAACCATTCCTAGTCTTCTTCAGAACCTGTAGGGACTGGATATAGACATAGGTACAGGACAGAGAATTTAAATAAGCATCCAGTAGTTCTGAATTTTAACTGAATTTCAATATCAGTATGAATTCATGAGGTGTTTATCCTTCTTTTTGACTTTCAAAATAGATATTTATTTTGGATTGATTGATTATCATAAGAATGCTTAACATTAGACCTTCCTTCTTAGCAAATTTTTTAAACTTGTACCTAAAAAGTAGTCTGAAAGGTTCTCAATTTCTCTTCCCATCTACAGGTGGGAAGAGAAGGAGCTAACCCTTAGAGAAGCTTTAGGGAAGTTGAGGTGTTTATCTTGAAAACAACACACACACACACACACACACACAGACACACACACACTGAAGGGGTCCAGAATATGCCAAGATAGCGTACAAATTATTTTGAGCAGAAGGCATTTGAGTTCCTAAAAAGCTACTCTGACTAAAAGCAGAGCCTTTCAAAGGAACTCCAAAAAACCTCCATTGTCATAAATCCCCTCCCTAGGAGCAATAGGGAGAATAGACTCTTATCACTGAACAAGAGAAATCTTCACACCACACCCAAACAGACACTGTCACAAAACTGTATCTTCCACCTGTTATCTAAAAGGCTCATTTATCTTTCCTAAAACTCATTTCGTTTTTCCATAAGCTGCCTTTCTCTCCTCCTCTCCTTACCCTACTAAGATGGTATATAAGCCCCCACTTTTAACTGCCCCTTTGAGCTACATGTTTTTGTAAATTTTGTCCATATGTGATTAAATACACTTTTTGTTTTGCTAATCTATCTTTTGTCAGTTTAATTCACTGAGCCTGAAACTGTACAGAATTGCAAAGAAAAAGTTCTCCCTGACAGTTTGGCAAGGAATATGGAATGGTTAGGACTCTCCACCCTTCCACTCCAACCCGATTTCCAAAGCCTGAGATTTCAGGACCTCTGACCCAGCAGGTAAGTACAAGCTTTTTTTTTTTTAACAGTATCCCAGAAACCCAGATTTCTGGGATACTGGTGTAAAAAAAAAAAGGGTGCACTAGAGCAAGAGCAGTAAGAGCCTCTACTTGTCTTTTGTTTCTTCAGTTTAACCCTCAGGTTCCCAACCACTACCTATCCAACAATACACACATACACACACACGTGCGCGCACGCGCACACACACACACACTTAGGGAAAACACAAAAAAGCTAACTTTAATTTTGAACAGTGGCAAATAAAGAAAAAATATTAAGCATGTAACTTGTTTGTCCTACACTAACTGTATCACTGGCTAACCAAACAGTAGAGAAGTTAAACGTTCTCTTTATAGAAAAATTCCAGCAAATGAATAAAAAAGAAATCATACAAATATACCATAATGATGCTGCAACCCCTAGTGAATCATGGATCTAGGCACTTTGCATCAGCTGCTGCAATAATTTCAAAAACAGAATTATGTCTCTCTTGAGGAAGAATACCCCACTACCTAGGATATAGTCTTGTCAAAAAAGGTGCTGGAGGAGGTTCTTGAAACTGGTTAAGTCTCTTGATCCAATTCCCAGTTTACAGGAAATATGGATTATGGAAGAACACATTAACCTACATTTCATGAAAGTAATCAACAAAATCCAGATTCTGGGAAAATTCTACATAATAAATGATCTGTTTTTTCCTTTTTCTGTCTTTTTTTTTTTTTTTTTTTTTTGAGATGGAGTTCCATTCTCGTTGCCCAGGCTGGAGTGCAATGGTGCTGTCTCAGCTCACTGCAACCTCCGCCCCCCAGAGTCAAGCGATTCTCCTGCCTCAGCCCCCCCAAGTA
The DNA here is from genome assembly GCF_006542625.1 of Nomascus leucogenys. Lineage (NCBI taxonomy): Eukaryota > Metazoa > Chordata > Mammalia > Primates > Hylobatidae > Nomascus > Nomascus leucogenys. The sequence goes on from NC_044387.1 coordinate 39,459,980, forward strand.
GCTGGGACCACAGGCGCATGAGACCATGCCTGGCTAACTTTTTTTTGTATTTTTATCAGAGATGGGGTTTCACCATGTTTGCCAGGCTAGTCTCAAACTCCTGACCTCAGGTGATCTGCCTGCCTTGGCCTCCCAAAGTGCTGAGATTACAGGCATGAGCCACCGCACCTGGCCTGGTTTTTTCAATAGATAAATTTTAAAAGGGAGAGAGATGTCTCTGTATTGGAGGTCAGGTGCTATGTTTGGGGCACCTGAAGATTATAAGATACTCAAAAAATACCTTTAAAAGAAAAGCAAAAATGAACTGTAATATTTAGGGATGCATACCTGGGTAATAAAACAATATAGAAAAGCAAGAAAGTGACTGCATAAAAATCAGAATAGTGGTAATTACTCTTAAGGGAAGAGAAGGAGTTGTGTTTGGAAGACGGTAGTGCATCATATAAACAAATTTCTCAAGCTCTTCTCATTCTCAATAATGGTATAGTATGATTAAATGTAGAATGCAGAGCCAAAATGTAGAAAGAAAAATAATACAACTCAAATAAAATGGTCAGGTGCAATGGTTCATGCCTGTAATCCCAGTAATTTGGGAGGCTGAGGTGTGTGGGATTGCTTGAGCACAGGCGTTCTAGACCAGCCTGGGCAACATGGTGAGACCTCATCTCAAAAAAAAAAAAAAAAAAAAAAAGAAAGAAAGAAAAAATTAGCCAGGCTTGGTAGTGCATGCCTGTGGTCCCATCTAGTCATAGGCAGAGGTGGGAGGATCTCTTGAGCCTGAGAGTTGAGGCTGCAGGGAGCTAAGGTGGCATCACTGCACTCCAGGCAAGGTGATAAAGCAGGGCCCTGTCTCAGGAAAAAAAAAAAATTCTATCACTTTTAATTACATTTGAAACTTTTCAAAATGCTTCCATAAGCAAGGACCAGATGCAAGGTTTGCAGACAGTGAAGTACAGCTTGTGCAAAGTGCTTTGTGAGCACATGCTTGAAATAACTACTTGTATAATTGCAAAATTGCTGAATTGAATTTAATGCTCAAAAAGAAAAATAACATTTGATGTCTCTAGAATACATATATTGCCAGAGACTAGCTTATTCCTTGCAGTTCCCTTTACTGTGCTCTATTTCACTATCCTAGTATATTTTAAACATTTTGCTAGCCACACCAAATTATTCCAACTACCTTTTAAATGTTGGTGCCCATCAGGATTTTGCTCTCTGGTCTCTTTACTTCTCAATTTGGCACTCCTTTGTTGGATTCAACTATTAACTCTAATGCTCTTTACTTGCAAAATTAGAACCTCCACTGAAGTCTTTTTTTTATTTTACAGCTCCAGGGGTCTACGGAGCATCTAAATCTGGATATCCCATGGGAACTTCAAACTCAAAATATCCGAGAGCGAGCCATTAATGTTTCCTTGCACTGACCTATAACACTGAATCACATGCAGTAGTATTTAGTTGATTCTACCGCTAAAATGTCAAACAAATTTGCCCAGTTTTATCCAACCCTCCTATTACTGGCCTTTATTATCTTTCACCAAGACCAGGCAAATTATCTAATTTCTCTTGGCCAGCTTCTCTTGAAGCAAAACTCTCTCTTTGAGCAAAACTCAAATTGTTTAACTGCCTTGATTCTATACCTTGCATTTGAAAATCAAAGTATCTTTGTATTAGACATCAGTTTCCTTATTTGTAAGGTGGGACAATAATATTTCATGAGATTGTAAAAAGTTCTATCATAACAAACGCCAACAGTAATATAGCAATTAATAAATGTAATATAGCAATTAATATATACACCAACAGTATATATATATAAACGTCAACAGTAATATAATATAGCAATTAATAAATGCCCACTTCTTACCATTATCTCACTGGGGAATATTATAAAAACTATCATATATGGTGCTAAGGGTTATATGTTGATTAAATCATTTAATCTTCACAACAGCTTTATGAGGTAAGTATCACTGTTACAATTCCAATTTTAGAGATGAGGCAAAGAGAGGCTGACTATCTTGTCTAAGATCACACATCAAGGCAAAGGCAACACTGAATCTCAGATTTAGGTATGCCTGAGTCCAGATTGTGATAACCAACAGAATATACCAACTCTCAAACATATTAAATTCTCATTACAATGGAATTAACTTCATCACCTTCAAACTGTTGAACCAAGATTTTAAATAAAAGAAAATATTAATAGAAGATTAAAGAAATGTACAGTGTAGCTATATACCAATGTGAATGTGATGATAAATGAACAGTGCAATCAAGATATTTTAAAAATACACATTTTCAACTAAACATAGTTTTACATAACTTAAAATGCAACACAGGTTTTCTTAATGGTAGGCCATCCTCCAAGCCCTAATCGTTGTCTCACTGTTTCCTATAATACTTTGCAGGTGCTTCTGCAGTTTGCTGTGCTTCTGCAGTTTGCTTTCCTTCCTGTCAAGGAATCACAGCATCAAAAACATGCAGAAAGCTCTACCTTTTTACATATTTTGTGGTTAGCCAACAAACTAACGTGAGCTCAGTCAACAATGTTTCAACTTCCTTAATACTGCACAACTGCAATGCATTTTTGCTGCTTTAGAGTGCTGCAAAAACATCTATGACATCAGCATTTCTAAAACGATAACAATTTGTTGTTTCTGAAACATATTTTTAACACTGTTCTTAAAACCGTATAGTAATTTATACCTGTCTAAATAATTTCTTATGTTCATAGATAACATTTTTAAAGTATATAGGCCTTTCAGCAATTAGCAGTCTTCAGAGAAATGACATTTATTTTCTTGGGTCTATTCAGGACCCAATCTTGTAAACATTTCACTAGAAATAAAAGTCTGCTTTGTTCATTATTAAGCAAAAGAAAATATGGAAGAAGCCAACTAAAATTTATTGCATAGGATAGTGTTTCCAAACATGCTTTAAAGACAGAAACTCTTACTAAAAACAGTTAAGTGAACTGTGATGTATACGACGGATTAGATGGGACAACTCTGATAGAAGCCAAGATAGAAAATTCAGAGCCCTATCAGCCTGACTTTTCATTATTCATAATGAGGTAGGAGGTGGAATGTGACTCTGGACCAGATTGAAGACTGACAGAAACGAGGAAGAGGCAACAAAAGCTCCTCTCCATAAGACACACCCACCAGCACCATGACAGTTTACCATTGCCATGGCTACACCCAGAAGTTACCATCCCTTTCCATGGCAATGACGCAGAAGTTACCTTCTGTCTTCTAGAAATTTCTGAATAGCCTGCCCCTTAATTTGCACATAATTAAAAGTAGTATAAACATGGCTGCAGAACTGCCCCTGAGCTGCTACTCTTGACACACTGCCCTGGGGTACTCCTGCTCTGAAGGAGAAGTCACAGAGCTGTAACACCCCTGCCTCAATAAAGCTGATTTTTCTACCACCAGCTCACTCTTGAATTCTTTCCTGAGCCAACCTTCTAGAGCTAAACCCCAATGTTGGGATTCACCTGCCCTGTAACAATTTCACCATAAAAGTCAATAAAGTTTCATGATGCAACCCAAAATGTCTATTAAACATCCAGAATCCTTACAGAAACAGAAGGCCACACTAACATGAGGCCAACACCCCTATATAAAAATGATGCAATGGATCTTATTTTTATCATTAATGTTGTGCATCTTAAACATATGGAGTTAACTTATGAATAACAATAAAATTCTTAAAGTTTATATCCAAAATTTATAAAACATAATACTATTCCCTTGATTCTTGTAATTTCACTTCTCTCCCAAATAAGTCTCACATGGATTGAAGAATCATGATAGTTTATCAAGTGATCCTATCAACAAGTTATTTACATGCCATCTGATTAGTGCCACACCAATGTGATACAGCCTAAAACATATGTGCTTCCTGAATCCCATAAACTTAAAATGTGAAATCACCAATGTGCACAGAGAAATCTGAAATTATATAAACCCAACTAGAGTAAAATGTAGTACATATACACTTTGATACACTTTTTTATATGTATATAAAATCTCCAAGTAATCCCTGGAGACTCCCTCAAGACCTATGAACTATGTGGCTGGTGTTATATGAGCTGAGCCTATTTTCAGACTTTTAGAATTTTTTTTTTACACAGACATCCTCAAAAGAAAGAAATACCAGAAAACATGAATGGCTTCTACACAAATGAAGCCAGGTTTTCCAAAATAATTCATCAAAGATATGGCAATATTTTGGAAAATATGTTAAAATTATTTAAGAGGAGATGCTAGTTGAATTTCACTAAACAAAGCTTCTATCAGTCACTGTTTTCCTCCACTTCAATTAGTAACAGAAATTAAGGCATGTAATGGTCATTTCTCTACTTTCTAAACTGATTTAACATCATTTCAAAGAAAAAAACAATTCTGTTTGAATTCCAGAATTGCATGTCTCTTGTTTCAACAATGTAGTATTTAATTTGAGACAATAACATTGGGTAACAATCCAATAATTAAATATATTTTTCTACAACATAGAGAACAACACTGCAACTATTGTTTACATCAGTTACAGGAAAACTACAGTAAATGGTTACATTGTTTTAGTAACCAAATACATTTGTTGCCACTGTTTCCAAATAATTAACATGAAGTTAATCCAACACTATAGTGGGGACCACTGATCATATTTTTGGACAACCAGAATCCAAACACCCTTCCCATCCATGTAAGGTTTGGTGATAGGCAAAGTACTCACTCACTGCAGAAACCTAAGAACAGATATGTCTTCTCTCTGCACAGCTGAGCACTAGGGTTTGGCCACTTTAATTATAACCTTCTACTCATGGCTTTAAAGTTAGAGGGAGGGAGTTAGGGACCTAGGCAGAACTGAAAATTAATCACAATAGCAATGGCAAGTGTCTAGCAGTGATTGTGCCTCATTATTCTTTCACTCACTCATTTAACACTTATTTACTGAACACCTACCACATGCTTTTCATTTATCCACTCGTTTAACAATTTTACTAAAAATATATTACGTGCCTTTATTCTAGGCCCTAGTATCAAGAGTCCAGTGCCTGCAGAAATATCTTAAGCAGACTCTTCCAGTAATCCTTGCTGTCTGTCATCCTGAGGTCCTTGGCATTGCCAGAACTTGATTTCCAGTTTTCTCATCAATTCTGCTAGCCAAAATCCTTTATTCAACAAGTTATTTCCTGCTTAACTGGCTATAGACTGTTTCTGGGCTTGAGATCATTAACCTAATCCATATACACCTATCAAGATTTACACTAGATACTTCATCTATGCACTCCTTCCATTTGATTAAAATTACACAGCACTGATGTCACTTGGCAGCTCACAAATATCTAGAACATATGATAATGTTTGGTCCCCAGAATAAATTCTGCAAAGTGGTAATCATAGTACCAGTTCAGTACATCTGAAAGACAATACCTGAGGTTACACAGGGGACAAGATCCAGGCTGAGGGAGCAGTCCAGGACTCAGATCAGCCAGTCCCTGGCCCTGTATGCTCCCCTCCATGGCTAGTCCTGCCCTTTTGTTCTTGTAGCTATAAATCACACTTTAGTATTTTTTCCATCTCTTCTACATTTACAAATCAAAATCATCTCAAGCCATAACAACTTGCCTCCAATCTTTATATCTAATTTCTGCCTTCTCTACCTTGATAAAAAGGTTTCATTTATTTTGAACCATTTTGCACATATCCACTTCAATATAATGGAAGAAAGGAACAGCAAATGACAATGTCATATCATTTGATTCCCCAGTATGAGAACCATTTAAATTTTGAAATGGATTATTCTAATGGATTTCAAAATTATTTTAGTAGCAGAATTGTTTCAGAAATAAATCACAGGAAAACTTAAACAGAACCCCCACCTACACACACACACACACACACACACACACACACACACACACACACAGATAACTGTATAAAACTGATAAAAAATGTTGCTACAATTAGTGAAGACTGGAGAGGGTGTGGAAAGCATTCAAGATTGGCCTCTTCATCCCTTCATCTTCTTTCCCCATCATGGTTACATCGCATGGAACAAAGGATTTAAAAGTGACACATGCACATGTATGTTCATTGCAGCACTATTCACAACAGCAAAGACATAGAATTAACCCAAATGCCCATCAATGATAGACTGGATAAAGAAAATGTGGTGCATATACACCATGGAATACTATGCAGCCACAAAAAGGAACAAGATCATGTCCTTTGCAGGGACATGGACGAAGCTGGAAGCCATTATCCTCAGCAAACTAACACAGGAACAGAAAACCAAATACCGCATGTTCTCACTTATAAGTGGGAGCTGAACAGTAAGAACACATGGACACAGGGAGGGGAACAACACACATTGGGGCCTGCCGATGGAGGGCAGGCGGTGCAGAGCATTAGGGAAAAGAGCTAATGTATGCTGGGCTTACTGCCTAGGTGATGGATTGACAGGTGCAGCAAACCACCATGGCACACGTTTACCTATGTAACAAACCTGTACATCCTGCGCATGTACCCCAGAACTTAAAAAATAAAATACAATAGAAGTAACTGGATTCCATCAAAGGAGAGGTAAACACAAGCCTCAGTACACACCAGATCAAGATAACGGCTCACAAATACCTAATGTAAACTGCAAGCATGGCCTGCCACCTTGGTAATGAATTTCTCCAAACTGCAGGTGTTTACACCTGATGCCAGTCCTTGATACTTAGTCTTACAATGGTTTATGTCTCATGGTATCAACTTCTAAGGTGCTAGCCATGCAGACACTCAAGGAGGCAGTACTTACAGTTTGTACATACCCCAAGTGACTGACTGTCTCAGGTCACATGCCTTCTTTGCAGAAAGGGCTCCTCTAACCTTACAACACTGCTAACAACAGACTCTCTCTATCACATTTCCTTTATATACTTCCTAGCATTTGGCACTGTCCGGTTTCACCTTTCGTGTTAATTTGTTTACTTATTCATTGTCTTTCTCACTGAAACATATACTGTATGACATGGGGGGAGGAGGGCAGAAAGGGAAGTCTGCCACGTTCACTACTGTAAACCAGGCTTTCAATAAATTTTTGTTGAAGTGGTTGTAGCTCCTGGAATATAGTACTTAAAACATGAATCACTTCTTTAGACAGATAAGGCACCTTCCCTTAGACTGAAGGTTCAAGCATATTAAAATTCTGCCTCATGATTTATATGATGAATTCCAGGCGGAAAGTACTTTATGGGATATGCAAGAAATGAGTAAGAAGTTCTTGTCTCACACAGTTGACTCATCCATTGGCCAAAACAAATTTGTTTAGCACTTTTATATGCTATATGTGATAGAGAGGGGATTTCAAAATTACTAATCTAGCAGGGGACATATAACTCAAACATAAATAACTACAATTAAGTCTAACTACAACAGATACTGTAAATCAAATGAGATCTAAGTCACAGATGGCAATAGTACAAAAACATTAATTTTCCCCAAAATAAATCTACAGAGTTGGTGAAGAATCAAATTCCAAAAGTACTTTTTACAGAACCCAATTTTAAGCAATGCAACCATCAAAAAGTGGGTGAAGGATATGAACAGACACTTCTCAAAAGAAGACATTTATGCAGCCAAAAGACACATGAAAAAGTGCTCATCATCACTGGCCATCAGAGAAATGCAAATCAAAACCACAATCGGATACCATCTCACACCAGTTAGAGTGGCGATCACCAAAAAGTCAGGAAACAACAGGTGCTGGAGAGGATGTGGAGAAATAGGAACACTTTTACACTGTTGGTGGGACTGTAAACTAGTTCAACCATTGTGGAAGTCAGTGTGGCGATTCCTCAGGGATCTAGAACTAGAAATACCATTTGACCCCACCATCCCATTACTGGGTATATACCCAAAGGATTATAAATCATGCTGCTATAAAGACACATGTACACGTATATTTATTGCGGCACTACTCACAATAGCAAAGACTTGGAACCAAGCCAAATGTCCAACAATGATAGACTGGATTAAGAAAATGTGGCACATATACACCATAATGCAGCCATAAAAAAGGATGAGTTCATGTCCTTTGTAGGGACATGGATGAAGCTGGAAACCATCATTCTCAGCAAAGCCATCGCAAGGACAAAAAACCAAACACCGCATGTTCTCACTCATAGGTGGGAATTGAACAGTGAGAACACATGGACACAGGAAGGGGAACATCACACACTGGGGCCTGTTGTGGGGTGGGGGGGGGAGGGGAGGGATAGCATTAGGAGATATACCTAATGTTAAATGACGAGTTCATGGGTGCAGCACACCAACATGGCACATGTATACATATGTAACAAATCTGCACGTTGTGCACATGTACCCTAAAACTTACAGTATAATTTAAAAAAAACAGAAGTGCACGTGAAAGAATGAAAGTCCAAGAAAGAAAATCTGTTTTTTTAAAAAGAACAGATAAAAAGATGTTTTTAAAAATAATACTAACATGTTAATTGCACCATAAAATACCAAGAAATTAATGAAATAAAATAGGCAAAACTTTTCAGACTGCATGCAAAAATCTATTAGTGAATCAGGATATCAATTTAATAGTTATCAACAGATTTGTTTTTTAATGGATTGGAGTAAAAGAGAAATTACCAGAGTATAAGAAGCCTATTAGGTGTAGGTGTTATTTGATGAATATTTTGTTTCATATGTGTGTGAACATGCAGTTGGTGCATCAGGTTACAAAGTAAAATGTACTTCTCACTTTGGGAAGTACTTTAATAACTTTGTAAAACAACGTTAACAGTAGAGAAACAGAACAGAGTTTGGGAACTGAAATATGATTAGAGTACTATTTCAAAGCTATCAGGAAAAGAACTATTCAGTTAAGAGGGTTGAGACGCTGGCTAACAGTACAAAATAATAACCATAAAATTAGTTCCTTCTCACTTACAAGACATAAAACTATATCATAAATGGGTTAAAAAGTGAAAGGTGGAAATGTATGCAAATAATAGGAGGAAATATAATGAAACTTCTTCACAATTAAAAAACACCACATAAAAGTTTAAAGTGGGAAAAAATATTCGCAACTTCTATAAAAAGTAAAAATTCAGTATCCAAAATTTATGCCTACCTCATTTAAATTAATTCAAAAAATAAAATATAAACCTAGTATGTGGGTCAGGGGAAGGGGTCAACTCTCAAGATGTTTTGAAGGCCAGTCTGGAAGTATATATTAAAATAAAGATGTGCATAATTTCTAACTGAGCAATTCTACTTTGTGGTATTTATCACAGAGAAACATTCACAATTATGCCCAGAGAGATATATGTAGGGTATCCCTTGCTACATGGTTTATAACAAGAAATATATTAGCCAACTAGGGTCCATTAGGAAAAAAAATGTCTAAGTAAGCTGGTGTATTTATACTGTGCATACAAGTGGAAAAAAAAACAAGCTAGATTCATATGCAATATGACTAGATCTCCAAAAACTAATGTTGAATGACAGAAATCAATTTTCAGAACAATACATATGGACTAATACCACTAAAACTAAAGAAAACAAACAATACTACATAGTTTTTATGGATGCACACACACACACACACACACACACACACACACACACACACACAGCATGGGAAAGAAACACATTGAACAGTGTATACCCTTGGAAAAGAGGAGAGAGAAGAGAGATAGAAATGGTGGGTAATTCAATGAGACTTGAACCTCATCAGTCAAGTTTTTTATTTCACCTCCTGAAGTTCTATTTGGATATTTTTTGAACTGCTTTGTCTTTTTAAAAAAACAGTGTGATATTCATTCTCATGTTTTTAATATTTGTTTTATTTCTCTACCTAGTATTTCTATAAGCTCTGGAATGTCTAATCCTACTGCTCCTCAGCTCTGTTAGGGACTGTGTGTTTGTTTTTTATATTTTTGTTTTGTGACATGTTGAGACATGTAACAGCAGGGATTATGTCACCAGGATGGACAATGCATTCTTCCACAGAGGGTTTTTCATTGCTTTCCTGTGGAAGTACTACCTGCCAGGGTCATTTTTGTGTTATTTCTCAGCTCGGAGGCTCCTGTACAGTATAATGCAGGTAATGTAAATCTGCAATTTAAACTATGTTGAGGACAGGCCCACGTCTTTAAATACTAAGGGAAATCTTCAGGGATTTGGAGGTTTTTTAAAAAAATATATTTTTATTCATATTATTTGTAATTGGCAGATAACACTGGGAATCTTTTGGTTCAAATGCCTAACAAAACTTCAAAAGAAAGAAGCCAACTTGTCATCTTGTGCTGTCGGCTGATTTTTTTCCCTAAATCAAACCTTTCTCTACATTTACAGCCTAGGAAGGATAGTTTTCTGCAGGTTTTCAGTTCCAACTCTCCTCCTTGCATGAACTCAAGGCCTTGTTTTTTATATTTTTGTAGCTCTTAAAACTCAAATATCTTGGCAACAAACACAGGAAACCTAACACAATATCAGTTAACAGGTTTCACGCCCTGATCACCAATTTTGATCAGTAGAAACTTCTTTACTTTTATGTACATTGCTATATATTTAAAAGAATGTTTACTGTATTTTAGATATTCATAGGTGTGGCAGGAGGGTTTTCAGATTTTCTAATTTACTCTAATGCTGAAAATAATGTTTTAATATTTTCAAAACAGAACTCATTTTTACTTACAGAATTAAAAATTAACAAAAATACAGTAAATACATATCAGAGAAGCAGGAACGTATGTGCTTCTCTGATATGTGCTTTATTGAAGATGGGATCTTGGCTCCATTCTTAAAGAGAGGAAGGATTTGAACACCAGTAGTAGGGAGGGAAGAGACAGGTCCAACTTACAGAGTGTGAGGTCCTGTGCCTGTGATTCAGCACCATCATCTAACTTTATGGTGAGATTCTTTACTAAATGTTAATCACAAGATTATTAAATCATGTGTATTCCCACAATAAGGGGATGGGAAACATGTGCAGGACTCTCATTTTTAATGTATAGAACAGTGGGGATAATTTTCAAGTGGGGAAAATTTTGTCCCCCAGGGAATGTTTGACAATTATCTGGAGACATATCTAGCTGTCATAACTTAGCGGGTGTTACTCACATCTAGTGGGTAATGGCTAGGAATGGTGTTAAACAACCCACAATTCTGCAAACAACCTCCTATAACCAAGAATCATCCAGCCCCAAACATCAATACTTCTGTTAATAAAAACAAAAACAAAAACAAAAAAACCTGATATAGAACAAAAGTTGATCACAGCCACTGCCACTTTTTTTGCTATGGGTATATCCCTCTTCCATCTTCGCTTTCTCTGACTCTCTATGAATGTTAGGTCTCAATTTTTATCTCTGTACATCAACAGTCTACATATCAAGTTTGATGAGTACCTCTGAAAAATATCCTAACATTTGCAGCATTGGAGTCATGCTAGAATCTTTTCTGCAATAAAGTATTTTCACTTCTTTTCTTCTTCTCAATCTTCTCAATCACCTACCCCTAGAATCTGGGTGATCCTAACCTAGACCTCTTGCTGGCCGAGATTTAGACAATGTGGTTGTTTTTCCTTATCTTGACTAATCTTCCCGAATCTTACATTGTGCCCTAATTTGCACATCTGCACCTCTAATGTCTGCTTATATTATCTCCTTGTATCACAAGGACCTTGTGGGACAGCTGCTCACATCTCAACATGTAAATAAAATGTGCCATTCGGTCAACACAGGAGAGCTGATTCCAACGTTAACAAGGTGGTCAAGGAAACTGTCAGCTGTTTATTTTTATTTCAATCTCTTCCGTTAAACTATAACACACTGATTGAGAAACTAAACACTAATATGCAGAGAGGAAAAAAACAAAAATAAAAATATATTGTGGTAATACAAACAATACAATGAATTCCAAATACTATGGACATTGGAAAATTAAGTACAGTGATATAAAAACAGTCCATTATCAAAAGATCTGTTTTAAAACCTCTGAGAGTAGAAAAAATACTTTTAGTTTCAGTCAAGTCAATTACTTTCACAAATTTATGATTAAGCAAGTGCAATTTCTTTTTTTCTAGGGGGCAGGGGAGATGGACACTTGCTCTGTCACCCAGGCTGGAGTGCAGTGGCACAATCTCGGCTCACTGCAACCTCCGCCTCCCAGGTTCAAGTGATTCTCCTGCCTCAGCCTCCCAGGTAGAAGGGAATACAGGTGCCCGCCACCACACTTGGCTACTTTTTGTATTTTTGGTAGAGACGGGGTTTCGCTATGTTGGCCAGGCTGGTCTCGAACTCCTAGCCTCAGGTGATCCGCCTGCCTCGGCCTCCCAAAGTGCTGGGACTGCAGGCAACAAATGCAACTTCCAAAGCAATAGCTTTATTACTAAATAAACCTAGAAATAGCAATAAACCTAGAAAATAGCTTTATTTTCATAGTTTACTATATCATTTCAAAACTAATGTCATTCTTCTTAAAATAAATATAATTGATTTAACAATGCTGTTAAAAGAAACAAGTAACTGGGCATTATGCCCAGAAAGAAAGGCTGCAAAGCATAATGGTTAATAGCACAGACTGGGCACCAAGCTGCCTGCATTTAAAACCATAAGCTCTAACTCAGGAACTGTGATCCTGGTCAGTTCACTTCGTCTCTTTGTGCCTCTCTTTCCTCACCTGCAAATTACAAATAGTAACACTACCCACCTCATTGAGCTGTTATAAGAATTAAGTTATTTAGAAATACAAACATGGTACATAGTCAACATCATGAGTTTGTTAAGTAAATAATTAGCAATATTTTAAAAATATTAAATAAGTAAGCTTTTATGAATCAAAAGCCATGTTTTCATTCTCCCAGGCACAAGAATCCATATGTTTTCCAGTCTCAAGAATCTTTGGATAAGTATGAGCCAGACCAAAATCTTTCTGGTCTAAAATTTACAATTAACGTATTGTATTTGAAACTCTCTACAAGACACATTTTATCCTAACAGAGAGATTAACTTTGACAATGGCCAGAGGGAAAGAGAAAATAATAAGTAGCAACATAGAAATGTTATTAGTATTGCTTATAGACAACAATGAATAATGATAAAATCAATATTGATACATATCAATGTTATGAAAATATGAAAACACTCCGTTTACAAATAGTAGGTTAAAAATCTTAACAGCAGCAAGAAGAAAGTCTATGGTTCATAAGGTAAAAATTGATAATCAGGAATTGGAGTTATCTTGTCATATTCAACTAAATTAGAGTCCAGAGACTCAGTAAAAAAGAAAAAAAAAGAAAAAAAAAAAACACTTGGGACACAAAGCACCTGCCCGGGGCTAATACTGCAAGCTAGCTGCTGAAATGACCTGGTATAACTTTAAGAACAGTTTTACCTAGCAGCTTCTGAAACAAATCGTCATGACTCTAAGACTAATTTACCCACCACCATCACTCACCAGTCAGAGCTTGTCAGCTCCCAAAAACTTTGCTAGTGCTAATGACTTTTCTTCCAAAACAATATATAACATTTCTCTCTAATAAAACCTCTAAACTTCTCTTTGGTTTTCAGTCATACTGAAGACCACTCCACTCTGTGTATGCCCTCAACTCCAATTCTGTTCTACCAAATAAAACATTTTGTTTAGAGATTCATCTCGATATTTTTATTTTACATTGACACTAAAAATTATAAATATATCTTCAAATTTAAATTCCGTAGTTCAGCAAAGGTAGTTTCTAAGACCAAACTTTTTGATGAGAAGGCACTAGAGCAACAACCTAAAATGTAACCATTCAGTGCCCAACTCGGAGATCTAATGTTTCTAAATTGTCAAATCTCTTGTCAAAAACAAATCCAAAGTTAAATGAAGACATTATTATTATTACTATTATTATTATTATTATTATTATTATTTGACAGAGTCTCACTCTGTCCCCCAGGCTGGAGTGCAGTGGCTCAACTTCGGCTCACTGAAACCTCCAACTCCTGGGTTCAAGTGATTCTCCTGCCTCAGCCTCCCAAGTAGCTGGGACTACAGGTGTCCACCACCATCCCCAGCTAATTTTTGTATTTGTAGTAGAGACAGGGTTTTGCCATGTTGGCCAGGCTGGTCTTGAACTCCTGACCTCAAGTGATTCACCCACCTTGGCCTCTCAAAGTGCTGGGATTACAGATGTGAGCCACCCTGCCCAGAGTGAAGATGTTATTTTTAAAAAGACTATTGCAATAGACTGTTGCAATAGAGAAAAAGCTCCAAACTTAAGGTCTGCAAGCATCCCAAAAGTAAACAGAAAAGGCTATTTTTTAATATGGAGAGGGATAAGCAGTAAAGCAGGAACTTTTTTAGGGAAACTGGGCAAATGAAAGAGTGTACACAGACAGCATGATCGGGCTTGCAGTCAGCCAATTCTCAAGATGTTCTTCATTTTAATGCTTGCTCAGACTTAGGGCAAGCCATGTTTCAGGGGTCTGCAAGGAAGAAAAAAGACAGACTAAAGTTTAATCAAGCCAAGGCAGAGGCAAGTAATGGATAATTGCAAACAATTAGTCTTTTTATAACAGTGGGAATATGGCTTTAAATAGCACTATTCAGAATAAAAGAATAGGAGTTAAACTCTCCAAACAGGTTAAGTAAGTAAATAACCAGTCTGATAACAATTAAAAAGTCCATATTTTGCTCCTGCCCTGAGCATTGACTGTTTCGTTTCCAGGCCCCAAATGTACTGGTTGAGTAAGCAGTGCCCTGCTGCCAACATTGCCAGGCTGGTTAGAGAATGTGCAAATCGCTTTCTCACATGAGTCTCTTAAAGAAACATTTCATCTTAACAGAGGCAACCAACAACTAGAACTTGCAAAAAGTAAAAGAACATAGGAAAGTTATAATAATTATTTTTTACAAGAATGAACTCTATACATTGGAATGAGGGCATTTGGGAACAAACAAAAGCTGCACAAAGTCAAAAAATGCTCCCCCAAAAAACTCAGCGCAAACATTCCATTGTTATCAGATTGGGAAACACACAGCTGCACACACACATACACACACACACACGCAACACACACCTTCTATTCATATTAAACAGAAATAGAGAAACAGTTCGTAAGACTAGAGGACAGTTAAACACTAGATGTGTATTTGGAAAAACCTAACTATTGATTTAATAATAGGTTTGTGATGTTTTAAATTCTAATTATACAATTTTAATATTGTTCCTAAAACAGATTAATGACTCTAAGGAATTTAAAAGACTAAGATTACTTTGGAAACATGGAATCCAAAACTGTGAAAGAAAAAGCAGAGAAAGCAGGGCTGGGTTTAATTTTGGAGTTCCTTGCTTGCTTCTCCTTAGCATGGTGACTCATTTGATATCATCTTTAATTTCTCTGGCTAAAGGTTTTCCAACAGATACACAAATTATCTTCTTGACCTAGAGTGATGTAATGGAGGTATCAGCAGGAATTAATGAAAACATAAGAGTATCTGCAAATCAAAATTGATTCTCTCTTTTCTCAGGTATCCGTTTTCTGGGGAGCCACTCTTAGCCTTAGCATGTCTGGAATATTTTCCTCCTTTGTGCGCCCCCAGTAAAACGTCCTCACCACATTAGATTCCCAGCACACTACTGGTATGTTTTCCCACTGGGCCAGGAACAGGGTTTACCACTTCACAAAGCAAAAAGCAGTAGCTTTGTTTAAGAAAAATAGCTTAAACCCTTTTTTTGGAATTGCATTATTTGAAACATGATACATTTACCAGTCAGTGATATGTTATGACTCTCCGAGGAAAAGTTATTTGTCATCATTTCTTCTCTGAGAAGTGGACTTGTAAAAGGCGAATCTATAAGAGAAAGAACACGTGATTACACACTCCTATCAAGAGTAAATGACTATCTAAAAACTACTTTGAAACAGCTAAAACACTGTTGTGAACTATTAATGAAAAACTGTGTTTTCAGGAAGCTCAAAGTCTTATATACTTCAAAGACACTTAGAGATATATTAGGCTATTAAATGTGAAAAAAAATTCTGATTTTTTTTTCTTTTTTAACCTAAAAATCCCTACTGACTTACATCAGATGGCTTTTTTTAAATAACACCTTCCATTTTTATTCTACTATTATAGTTTCTTTACAAAACATAAATAAACTGAAGATACCAAGGAATTAGATGAGAGCGCCAGAAAATGGAAAGACATGAAGAGGCAGAGAGAGAAGATGAAAGAAGAGCGACAGGCAGACCTTAATAAAGGGAATTAAAAAAACAAAATAGACAGCATTGGGCACCAGGGAACAGAGAAGATAAAATGGCTGACGGGCCAGTTTGGGTTGCTATTTGTTTTCTAGCTACGGTTACCAAGAGGCATGCCCTCTATCATCTGACTTTCAGTTTCCTCTGCCTCTGTCACTTCTCTCTCCTTTTGAAAACTTTCATTAAAGAAACAAAGTTTCTATTTCCATCTCTCTCACTCTCCTTGAAGTTAATTTATTTATTTTATTTTTATTTTATTTTATTTTATTTTTTGAGATGGAGTCTCACTCTGTTGCCCAGGCTGGAGTGCAGTGGCATGGTCTCAGATCTCTGCAACCTCAGCCTCCCCGGTTCAAGCTATTCTCCTGCCTCAGCCTCCTAAGTAGCTGGGACTATAGGCGCCCACCACCACACCCAGCTAATTTTTGTATTTTTAGTAGAGACGGGGTTTCACCACGTTGGCCAGGATGGTCTCAATCTCTTAACCTCCTGATCCGCCCACCTCGGCCTCCCAAAGTACTGGGATTACAGGCATGAGCCACCGCACCTGGCTGACGACATGGCCTACTGTTCCTTTCATTTTAGAGTACCAGACCTTACCTTCCAGGAAACCACTCAAATATATCAAAGAAGTCAGAGAAGGGGGAAAAAAGGCTTATTATTGTAAACTTGGCTGCGTTATTTAAATTAAATCCCGTTCAATTTAAATGAAACCTGAGCCATTTTTATTACACTTTTTAAAAATAATCTGCTCAGAAAGTTATTTCTAGTAGAAGATTTCCAGTTCTTTCATTTTCTTATATGTATGAAAAATGCTATCAGTTAGTGATCATTTTTGTTACTTTAGCTTTAGAACATTGCTTTTACAATATCGTCTAATAAAATAACGTACCTAGCAGAACCTAACTCTCCAACAAGCTGTGTTCCAAAGGTTTAATCACTTCTAAAACAGCTTTGGAAGTTTAATGCACTTTCTAAACCACCATGGCATATGTATACCTATGTAACAAACCTGCACATTCTGCACATGTATCTCAGAACTTATAATAATTTTTTAAAAAAAGAAAAAAAGTCCTTAAATAACATATTAAATCAGACTACCCTCTCCCAATGATTATATAGGAAAATATGTCCTGAGTTTCTCACTGGGCTATCAAGTATACGAAACCTTTCCTCCAGTCACGTCTAGTATTCATTCATTCATTCATTCACTCATTCATTCATATTCGTACTCATATTCTCCCATTCTCCCTTTCCTCCCATCACCCTCCTTCTCTGTCTTTTCACCCCTTTTCTCTCTTCCTCTTCCCTCCCACCCTCCCCAATTCTCTCTCTCTCTCTCACACACACACACACACACACACACACACACACACACATACACACTGCTTAAAAGAAAGGCTCCCATAAATGTTATTTTCCTAATGAAAATTCCTTGTTTCTATTCTTGGGGCTAGCATACTTAGAGGTTATATTAAAGACAAAATATTTCAGGAAGATCAAGGCAGATGCTATTCACTTATGGACAGGAAGCCAGGCCGGGGTGGATGAGAAGGAAACCATTATTCTACTCTATCATCTGTTCTGTGAAGCCTGCAAAACATAAGCTTTGATATCTTTGCTTTCCTCCCCAGGGATACCCCACTGTACAGCAGAATACAATCTTAAGGGTTTTTAAACTCTTTATCCCTGAAACAAGCCCATAACCTTTTTGAGATTTCCAGCATCATTTATTATTATGCTTCACAGTATCAGTAACAATAAGAGTGACATAAACTAAAGAAAAAGTGCTTTCTGTCATTCTTATTCCTATTCCACTTAAGTAAGTGAATATACACAGTATCTCATGCACACTTGGTACTGATGGGGAGTATGACGCTGGGCAAACTTGGTCCTTAAAGGGCTATATGGATCATAATAGTAGTGGTTTGGGCCCACAATTTGAGATTGAGAGTCATTAAAATTTCAAGCAGCACCCATTAATGCATAGTATTGACTATAACTAGCCAGTATATTTTATACAAATTGGCACATGAGCTAGAGTGTGAAGCCTGAGCCTGGAGGTGGAAGGAGGGTGAAGATAATTCCAGGAAGATGAGCTCCAGTGCTGGGGCTATTCTCCCTTACTGATCACTAGGACTTGTCATGGATGGGCTCAACAGGGACCTGTGTCAGAACAAGGAGAGAAAATGAGTCTAAGTTTGGCTTTGGCACAATCTAAGCTGATGACAATTGAAGGATAGGAAAGGAAGGAAACACCAAGTTTCCAGAGGTAGGGAAGTCTGGGTATTTCTAGAATATACTAGCTGTTGAGGCCATTTCCAATTGCTGGCTCACGTATTAAAAATACAATCAGACATCCATAAACCAAACACCACCAGTACCTTAACTTCATATTCCCTTTAAGGCATTAATCTTGATCAAGCTTCAGGTTCCACTGAAAAAGCCCCAAGTGCAAAAGAACACGTGTAACTGCTGTGTGGCTTTTGCCTTGGGAAAAGTCCCTTAAAGAGGCAATATACAGAAATGCCTTAAGTGGAAAAGCAGGGCAGCCTACAGAAGGTATTAGGACAATAAAAGAAGTTCTTTGTTTAGGCAAGATATTTTTTAACCAAAAAAGTGAGAATGTAAACCTTATTGCTTTTAGTTGGAGGACAGCTGGCAGGAGGCTGATTCAGCTAACGGTTGGGGTTTAAAGGAAATTGGCAAGAGACTCAGGCAGATGTGGTTTGAATACTTCCCTAAAAGGATTAGGCTGAGTCACAAAAACAAGTATAAAATGGAGAGGAAGGAATGTGGGGTCTTAATCCAAATTCTGTCACTGACTGTTACTTAGAGTTTCCAAAAGCCATATGTCCAGCTCAGTGCTTTGAAAATATGTCTCCACTGTAAACCTCATCTGATAGGGAAAAAAAATGAGGATCAGAAAAGTTGTATAAATATGAGTGATGATGCCAAGATCATAACATGCATTTCTCAAGTTATCAAACTCACCTTTTCTTAATCATTGCTGGAAAATTTCCATATAGCATTCTTTTACAGGTAGAGACAAAAATATCAACATGAAAGAGTAACATCAAATAGTTGCTCAAGAGATTAAAAGACTTTTTTCTCTCTTTGCAGGGCAGTTGAGGCATGAGACTACTGCATCAAAGAATTGAGTAACATCTTAATTTTCACCTGTTATAATTTTCTGTGAAATAGCAAAATGGTCTCTACTTAAATGTTTTTCACATATTATATTTTAAAATATGTGTTGCTAGAAGGGCTTATAATTTATTCTATTAACACTTTCAAGTGAAATAAACATGCTATAATTCTACTTAAAGGCATTAAGGTAACATTTTCACATATTTCATTTTGAGGGCTTCATTTAATTGAAGTAAGTTGGGAAGAAAAATAAGTAACACTAGAAAACTGCATTGGGTCTTAAGATTTGCTTTTTTAAATCAGGAAATAAATGCAACTACATCTCTCATTAAGAATAAACATTCTCTCTAAAGCCCCCAAAATCCCTTTATTATACGTTAAAATCTTGGAAGGTTCTGAACTTCATTAAGAAAAAAGTGTAAGAAGCAACTACTATTAAAATAAATATTATTCTTTATCTTTCTCATCTCTATACTGATTGCTATCAACATGCAGTACTTAATCTTAATTTTAACATTCTGATATACAGCATTATAAATGTGCAACGCAATTACAGAAACACTGATAGGAATGAATATTACATATTATTCATAAAATAGAGATTTGGAAATAAGTATTCATGGAAGCAATATTATATATAACCATGTGATCCCATGCCAAATTGTAAAGGCCACTTAAGCCATGATATGGTTAAACCTTAGCTTTAAAATACCTAATTACTAAGTAAAATACTGATTATACACAACACATGGAGAATTACGGGTTTTAGGAGCAGAGTAGCCCTATCCCCTGTCCATAAATGCAGCAGAAGGAGGAAAAAGGAAATAAGTCATCTCTGAGTCCTGGAAATTATACTCCAGAGAGATTCATCCAAAAAAGAAGAAAAACAAGGGAAAAAAAAAGCTTGTCAAAAAATTCTAGTTATCGGGGCCAGGCGCGGTGGCTCACGCTTCTAATCTCAGCACTTTGGGAGGCCGAGGCGGGCAGATGATGAGGTCAGGAGTTCGAGACCAGCCTGGCCAGCATGGTGAAACCCCATCTCCATTAAAAATGCAAAAAATTAGCCAGGCATGGTGGCATGCGCCTGTGGTCCCAGCTACTTGGGAGGCTGAGACAGGAGAATTGCTTGAACCTGGCAGTCAGAGGTTGCAGTGAGCTGAGATCACATCACTGCACTCCAGCCTGGATGACAGAGTGAGACACTGTCTCCAAAAAAAAAACAAAAACTTATAGTAATCCTGATGGGGACATTTATAAGTCAGACTTTCTAAGTCAGGGACAGATAATACTCCACACAGAGAACTCTCGAACTCTTGATATTTTCTGCATAGTATGGAAGCTATTGAGCAAGAAGCCTTTACAGACAAGGTTTTTTTTAAGGCCTACTGACAAGTACAATGTACACTTTTACCAGTCTTGTAAAACTATTTTAAAAACCAGATGGTATAGGAATGGAAATAAATTGATCTTTTTAAAAATATATAATTTTGGCAATAATATACATTTCAAAGGGCAACGTAAAAATTCTGTTTCAAAACACCTCTATGTGGGTCACTAAGATACTTTAACAGTAACTTATGCCAAATAAAAACTTTTTAAAAAATAAAACCCCAAAAGTTAGTAACTAAGATTTCTGTTCTTTCTAAAGACTGTAGATTTGTTAAATGTTTCAATTGTTAGTCTATTCGATAAGAGTTGGGATTTTGTTCAGTGGCTCTCAAACGTTGCCCCACAGGAGACGACATTTGGCAATGTCTGAAAGCATTTTGCTTGTCACAATTGGGGGAAGATTACTACATTTACTTAGTAGGTTATGTAAGTTTCTATAACAAATTACCACAAATTAGGTGTCATAACAAATGACTACAAATTTGGTGGCAAAAACAACAGAAGAGTATTCTTTCACAGTTCTGGAGGCCAGGAGTCTGAAATCAAGGTGTTGGCAGGGCCTTCCTCCTCTGAACTCTGGAGTGAAGAATCCTTCTTTGCCTCTGCCTAGCATCTGGGAGTTGCTAGCAACCTTGGCATTCCTTGGCTGGTGGTAGCTGCATTAGTCCAACACCTGCCTCTGTCTTCACATGATCATTCTCCCTCTGTATATGTCTCTATGTTCAAATCTCCCTCTCCCTTTTTTATAAAGACCACAGTCATTAAGTTTACAGTTTAATTTAGTATGACCTTATTTTAGCTCATTACATCTGCAAAGACCCTACTCCCAAATAAGGTCACTTTCACAGGTACCAAAGGTCAGGGATTAAACATATCTTTTTGGGGTGTGCAATTCACCCACCACATATGTAGAGGCCAGGGATACTGCTAAACATTTTAGGGTAACAGCTTGCCACGAAAAAGAATTATCCAGCGGAAAATGCCAATAGTACCAAAGTTGAAAACCTTGATTTTGAACAGATATATCGGCAACCCTGATTCTTCAATGTGATGATTCTTAATAATCTTCCAATGGCCCTGTGGCCCTAAATTCCTGTTCTGCATAGCTTAGGTGCAGACATTTTTAAAGTGTGAACATTTTTTGCCACCCTTCCCTCCCAAGAACACCCTCCTGCCAGCGGCCTATTTTGAGGACTTTTATGAAGAAAAACCACATTCTAGATGGATGCTGAAATGCAAACCAGGAAAACAGTTATAGCTATTAGCTATCTCATTGCTTTTGGCTAAGTTACAAAAGCACTTTGGGCTTCAAGATCAATCAAACGAGGTATCTAAATTCCCTTTCAGGTTCTCAGAAGTATATAATTGTAAGGCTATTAAAAGCTTCTGCTTTGGGATTAGGGACACATTAGTACAATAACCTCAATAACTTCAAAAATGCCAGGAAAATGCTATTTTCAAAGAAAAGAATAACAACTCTTTAAAGGTAACATTCATTATTTCTATTCTAACATTATTTGAGATGTTCTATTTTAAAGAGCGGCAATTTTATTAGGAGTAGAGTTTATTTTTAGCAAAGTGTTGTGAGGTTTGTTCTACATCAGCATATATGTCATAAGTTGTTAATTTCTAACGTTCACCTTATATTGTGCAATATGTGAGACCAGCTGTACAAAGTTAATGTCAAAAGATTACACTTTAGAACAAACAGCCTCAACACATGTGATTTGTTTCTGTTGGAGGGCATATACACCTTTGGAAAATGATACCTAAGAACATTAACAGATTTCTCAACTACTCTTTTAGTTTAATGCCTATGTAAACTGAAGCTTTCTCAGGTAAACTAATTATTTTTGTTTCTTTTCAAACAATCTCAAAGTAGCAGAAACATTTCAAGAACAGAACATTTTCTCCTCTGAACCATGTGAGAGTAAGTTTCTGACCTGATGCTTCACGCCCCTCTAAAACATTACCATCTATTTCCCACAAAGGACATTCCCCATACCATCCCACTACAGCCATTAAAATCAAGAAATGAATATGTATGAAGCACCATCTCATCCCCACACCCCATCTAAGTTTCAAAAAAAAGTCCCTATAATGCACTTGGTAGCAAAAGGTTCCAGCTCAGAATCACCCACTGCCATTGGCTGTCACTTCTCTCTAATGTGGCTTCACTGTGGAACTGCGACAATCTCTTCTGACTTTTCCATAACCTTGACACTTTTTAAAATTCCAAGACAGTTCTGCTGTAATATTATATTTGAGGTAGGCACCTTTGGCAGTAAGATCATACAAGTGATGCTGTGCTCTTCTCACCAGATCGTCTCAGATGGCACACCATTTTTTGGTCTTTGATCATTTGATCAAAGTGCTGTCTGCCAAGCTTCTCCACTATAAAGTTACTCTTTTTTCCTTGATATTAATAAGCATATTCTGAAGAGTTATTTTGTATCTTTAGTACTTTGTACCCCATCAAAGTTTTCATTGATTCATTTCTTAATTTGCATCAGTTGGTACTCATGAATCCCCATATTATTAAATGGGTTACAATCCACTAATATTATTATTTATTTTGACGCTCAATTTTGTCCCAGATTTGTCCAGTGGTAACCCCTTCATGTTGGCTCCTGTATCTTTTTGACATGACTCATTATCCTTTGAGCACTCCATTGCTTTCTGGCACAAGATGTTCTAGGCTTACCTGCTACTTTCCCACACTAGCCCTGAAATCAGCCATTTCTCCAAGAAGCCTTGGTTACTATTAGTAAAGAATGGTATTTAGAACCCAAGATCTGGGTGCTAAGTATACTCATCACTACTGGAAATCACTGCTAAGAATACATGTGCACATATTCGTATACACATAAAACTTGTAATGTGTATCATATACATTTACGTATATGATATGCATGATACGTATTCATCATACATATATTTACACATATACTTGTTTAAAGCTATATATAGACTTAGGTAAAGAGATAGGGATTTAATGTCATGGATTCCCATGGATACTGCCAACTGCAGTCCAACACCACAGGGTTCATTCTACCTTTTCTCTATCTTTATTTCATTCTTTAGTGAAAAACCTAGATCCTATCATCTTTCCTAGATTTAATTATTTGATCAATCACCCTGTATACTACTAAACTCTCATTGCCACTGCCACATCTGTCCCCACAGAGACGTCTCCTTACCCACTCAGGCTCCAACCTCCATCGCTGGTCTGACCCTCCTACATGCTTTCCTCCACATCTTGTTTGGGATTAAACATCACCCATCTGCTGCTCCTGAACAAAAGCCTTGTTAACTTGCTCAACTCTGGGACCCTGTGTCAAGCTGCCCGCTGCAGGAGCACCCATTCACTGTGCTCAGGCCCTAATACTCCACACCAGGCTGCCCTCCTGCCTGATGCCATCCTTACCAGGGTCAGCCTCGGATATCCTGATCTGGGCCCCTTGGGCTTCACCCACTTAGTGAGGATGTCTCCTTGCTCTTCCCCACCAAATAACTATAGGACCTATGGAGGGAAAGATGACAGGGAGGAGGGAAGGCAATGAGGGTGACACAAGATGAGGAAGAGACAGTTGCCCTAATTCTAATTTAAAACAAATGTTTTAAAAATATAATTGTTTTGTGATGATAAATTTAGGGTAAAAATGTTCATGCATCAGAAACATCACTATTAAAGGTAGGCTTAGGCTGGGCACCGTAGCTCTCGCCTATAATCCCAACACTTTGGGAGGCCAAGGCAGGAAGATCGCTTGAGCCTAGGAGTTCAAGGCCAGCCTAGGCAACGTAGTGAAACCCCATCTCTACAAAAAATACAAAATTTAGCCGTGTGTGGTGGCATATGCCTGTAGTCCCAGCCATGTGGGAGGCTGAAGTGGGAGGATCCCCTGAGCCCAGAAGGTCAAGGCTGCCCTGAGTCGTAAGTGTGCCTCGGTACTCCAGCCTGAGTGAGAGTGAGACCCTGTCTCAAAAATTAAATGAATGAATGAGTGAATAAATAAATAAAGGTAGGCTTATGGTTAATCTGTTCCATTTAAACAGATTTTGGTCTTTGATCATTTGATCAAAGTGCTGTCTGCCAAGCTTCTCCACCATAAAGTTACTCTTTTTACCTTGATATTAATAAGCACATTCTGAAGAGTTACTTTGAATCTTTAATACTTTGTACCCCATCAAACTTTTCATTGACTCCTTTAATTTACATCAGTTGGTACTCATGAATTCCCATATTATTAAATGAGTTGCAATCCACTAATATTATTATTTATTTGATGCTCAATTTGTCCCAGATTTGTCCAGTGGGAACCCCTTTAAATGTCCTTAAAGGTAAAAACTGCTAGCATGTTCTACTGAGATATGGACTAACAATGTCAGACATATGCAGGTGCTTGAATAGTATTTGCTTCAAAAATATTTATTACTAGAAAACTGCTGTGTTTGGGGTGAGGCGTTAGTAGGGAAGGGGGTTCATAAAGGGAAAGCAAAAGCCACGTCCTCTGGAAGTTAAAAGGATCATTTAAAATGATTCTACTGCAAACATTTTTCAAAAGATAAACATGACCCATTTCTCCAATTTGTGCCACGTAATAGTAATAATGATATTTAAATACTCCCACTGATGTATCCTTTACAAAGATATATTACATATCTTATTTAATCAAAAAACCTTAAAAGAGTCCCTGTACCTAATTTTATTCCAGGACTCAAACTGTGTCAGCATGTCACTCAGTGCAAATCAGACATTTAGATGCGTAGGCTATGCTGTCAGTAGTTCTGAACTTTCATAGACATTTCCAATTAGCTCGGAGAGACAACTGGATATTGTGTTTAAGCACTGTGTTTAAGAAAACAAGCACTGGATGGACCAATGCCAAATTTCCTGCTCTGCTGCTTAACTAAGTATGTATACTTGGGCAATTACTTAAGCCAAGCCCCAATTTCTTCATCTTGAGCCCAGAAGGTCAAGGCTGCAGTGAGTCGTGAATGTGCCTCTTGCCCTCCAGCCTGAGCAACCGAGTGAGAATTCCCCAGGAGTGCAGAGGTTCTCAGAACTGCAATACTCTGAGATGGATTTTCAAAGGTGAATCAGGGATAGAAGAACTGGAGATACTCAGAAGGGGGAAAAATGTCCTGGACAATTCTGTTTCTTTTTCTTGAGACAGTTTTGCACTGTCACCCAGGCTGGAGCTTAGTGGCACCATCACCATCATAGCTCACTGCAGCCTCAAACTTTGGGCTGAAGCAATCTTTCTGCCTTGGCATCTCAAGCACCTGGGACTACCGGTGTACATCACCACAACCGCACTTTAAAAATTTTTTTTTAATAAAGAAGGGACCTTGCTATGTTGCCCAGGGTGGTCTTGAACTCCTGGATTCCAGCCATCCTCCCATCTCAGCAGCCAAAAGTGCTGGGATTACAGGCCTGGACAATTCTTTATAAGTGGTATTATGGAAAAGAGATGTGGCACAAGGAAATTTAGAACTGAAGCAACCCAAGATATTCTGTCCAAGTTGCTAACAACTAGACCTTTTAAAAGGCATTTATAAAAATTAATAGTCTTACCTTTTGATTATCCTTCTTTCCCTATAGTGTTACAAAAATTCCACATATTACAAGCCCATGAAAATAAACTCCCATGAGAGTTTGAAAACTTTTTGCAGAATAATGTCCCAATTTTAGTTACTGGTGGCCAATATTTACCAGCTTGAGAGGTGGTGTTTTATTACCCTTACTGGCTGCTAACATTTATGACACAGAAACTTGCGATAGGTTGGATGGAATCCTTTCAATATGAAAAGTAATTATAAACAGGTGGAGGTAAAATAGCAACTTTCGTGTTGGCTTTGGTAATGTTTTGCACGTAATCCCTCTGGCAAAGTGTCTTAATAAAACAACAAGCAAAAATCACACACACACACACACACACAATTTTGTTTTCAAAGACCACGGTGTAAAATGAAGATACACACACGTTATCCTGTAAGTTGTGGATCTTTGGCTGGCTAGTTGGTTATGATGTTTTTTCCCCCACTCAGCTCTAAAAAAAACATCCTCGGCAAGGTGAGGTGGCTCACGCCTGTAATCCCAGCACTTTTCGAGGCCGAAGCGGGCGGATCACCCGAGGCTGGGAGTTCAAGACCAGACTGATCAATGTGGAGAAACCCCGTTCTACTAAAAATATAAAATTAGCCGGACGTGGTGGCGCATGCCTGTAATCCCAGCTACTCTGGAGGTTGAGAGGAGAATCGCTTGAACCCGGGAGGAGGCTGCGGCGAGCCGAGATCACGCCATTGCACTCCAGCCTGGGCAACAAGAGCAAAACTCCGTCTCAAAAAAAAAAAAAAAAAAAATCCTCAAAGCCAACCCATCTGCCAAGAGGAGGGAAGGAGGTGATTACTCGATCCTTACTCTCCAATCAAGAAAAGGGAGTAGGCCTTGGGGAAATGTGGCTTTCAAAATTCATGCCACATTTGCACAAGCCAAATTGCTAGCTGGTCCCTGCATCCACCCACACCCCCCACTGCCGTCTTCCTAGGAAAAACCAGCCTCTGCCTTGTTACCTACGCGCCCGACTCGCGGGGCGCTGTTTGTTCAAGACTCGCCCCAAAGAGCGCAGGAGCGCGAGCCGCACCAGTTCCAGGGTTCAGCTTAGGTGACACAAACGTAGCCAATGGGAGGCCGCCGACTCTCCCCACCCGGCCTTACCAGCATCCCCGCGCCTCTCCCCGCCACCCGCTCGGCGCGCCGGCGATGCCGTCCGCCCCCGGAGACCCGAGCCTCGCGCGCCCTCCGCCCTCCCTACCCTGGCCCCTGTACCCATCACACCTGGGGCACTGCCGTCCGCCGAGCTTGGGCGCGCGGTGGCGAGAAGGCACTGGAGGAGGAAGAGCAGCCGGGGCGTAGGCGCCCTGGCCCCCAGCAGGCCGGGCAGGGCGCGCATGGCGCCAGAGGGTCCCCCTCGGTCCTCGTGGAGACTGGTCCCTCAGCTCGCCGCCGTGGGTGTCCGCAGTCCCTGCGCACACTCGCAGGTGGCCCGGCGCCCGCAGTCAGTGCCGCGGGCAGGACGCCGAAGAAAAGGCTGGATGGGAGGGGCCCCACCGCCTTGCCCTACTCCCCGGAGACGATCTTACCGCGCCCGGCCCGCCATCAATTATGCAGCCCTCAGCCGGCTGCTGGCGTTCCCGGATGTGCGGTGCTACTTCCCGCCTGCAGTCTCCCGCCTCCGCCCTCTCGGCTCTAGCAGGTCGGGAGAGAGCTTGGGCAGGTGATATCTAGCCCATCTCATGGGGAGAGGTTGAAACTCTCCCTGCAGACTGGCCTTTGCACTTCACCTGAGGCAGGTTTCACTAATTTGCGTTGATGGGACAGATGAGAGACACTTTTCTCCTCCCCGACCCCGGACATCTTTGGGCTTTCTTATGACAGAGGCTTATTTTTGCGCAGGTGTAAGGTTTATCCAGCTGCCAGACAACTTGTACTAATCTTTCTTTGCTTTGCCTACCAATCACACACACCCACTCTTCTAGCCTCTGAAGGCTTAACTGATTTTCTCCGGATGAAGGTTTCAGAGTCCCAAGGCCCCATACCGTGTCCGATTTTACTTTATTTTTGTTTAAGCCTAACAGCTTCTGAGGAGCCACCTAGAGCTCAAGAAGCAAAAGCGACTGAGAGTAGATACTGTGTAAACTGCAGAAGACGTTGACCTTTGTTAAATCCGAACACTGTTTAAGATAATGCTATCTCTTACCCACTAGGCTGTAGCTTGGAATATTCAGTGCTCTGAACCAAATTAAATAAATTAGTGCTTTATCCGGGAGGGGAGGAGAAATGTATGTTGTAACGTTGAAACACATTGATTTGATTTCTCTCCAGGATGTTACAACGCATTAAAAGAGACTTTAAATATTTTTCACGAGCTTTGTTTCCTCTCCCTTTATTTTTTGAAGTTCAGCTTTCACATTCATAAATTCAAAATATATCACCGTTAATAAAAAAGGATTGGAAATAACATAAAAGACAAATTTTGAAAATTGAACTATTTAACAAAACCTATGCTTATTCCAGGCAGGAATGGTTAATTTGTAATTGGTACGTATTACTAAAACGTCCGTTTTTGTTTTAGTGTTGTATGCGCAAAACTTTGGAAACAATGTAGATTCTTCAAATTGGCAGTGAGAGAATATGAATAATACAATTCATTCAACAATATTATCTACCAGGTGCCAGTCATTGTGTTCAAAAGAGGCTAGATAGGCACACGTGCACAAGTGCACGCATGCACACATGTACACACACACAAATTAGACAACTGTTTATCTGTGAATAACAAATCTCAGGAAAACCTCTTCTCAGAAAATTATGGTCACAATGATTAAAATCTTTTGAATGAAACTTTAAAAGATGCCTTCAAGTACTAAATTTTATACACTGTTGACCTGAGGGCATTGACTGGGCTTGCTAAACCCAAATTGCCTAATCAATGGCTGCTACATCATGCCTCTTTCTACCCTGCATCTGGTCTCAGGACTAACTGCACACATTTCCCTATAATTAGGTAGAGTGTCAACAGTAAGCACTTCTCACCTCAAACTAAACTCTGACTGACTTTTCCCACTCAGTCTCATAAAATCCTTAGACAAATTCACCCTTCTTCAAATGAGCTGAACTTACTTAAAGAAACATTTTTTTCAGTTGAATCAGCCTATTTATGACCAGAAAAACTTACTTGCCCAAGTTGATGCTGATCCCCACTGTTGCTTTTGCTGTTAGAACAAAAAAGTTGAGAAAGAAATATAATTCTCATTTTGCTAAGCATTTTGAAAGTCTTTTCATCATTGTTCCTGTTCTATATTTAGATATTTGATACTTCCAGCCTTATGCACATTCCACTTCTTCAAATGCTCCATATCCTTTAAAACCAGCTTATCAACTGCCTTGCCTATATAACTTTTTCTGACCTTTCTGGTCCAAATTGACCTTTTCGTCCTTGGTGAAATAAATATTGCAACAAGCACTTTGATACCATCACCATCATGAAGTGTATAAAGGGTGAATAAGGGTTCTTTGTTTTCTCCCCTTGAGTTGGGTGGGCTCTGTGACTCCCCTAACCTACTGAATATTGCTGAAGAGTTGGGGGGTGGAGCCAAGATGGCCGAATAGGAACAGCTTCGGTCTCCAGCTCCCAGCCCCAGCGACACAGAAGACGGGTGATTTCTGCATTTCTGCTTGAGGTACCAGTTTCATCTCACTAGGGAGTGCCTAACAATGGGTGCAGGACAGTCGGTGAAGCGCACTGTGCGCGAGCCGAAGCAGGGCGAGGCATTGCCTCACTTGGGAAGCGCAAGGGGTCAGGGAGTTCCCTTTCCTAGACAAAGAAAGGGGAAGCAGACGGCACCTGGAATATCCGGTCAGTCCCATCCTAATACTGCGCTTTTCCAACGGGCCTGGAAAACGGCACACTAGGAGATTGTGTCCCGCACCTGGCTCGGAGGGTCCTATGCCCACGGAGTCTCACTAATTGCTAGCACAGCAGTCTGAGATCAAGCTGCAAGGCGGCAGTGAGGCTGGGGGAGGGGCGCCCGCCATTGCCCAGGCTTGCTTAGGTAAACAAAGCAGCCAGGAAGCTCGAACTGGGTGGAGCCCACCACAGCTCAAGGAGGCCTGCCTGCCTCTGTAGGCTCCACCTCTGGGGGCAGGGCACAGACAAACAAAAACTCTGCAAGAACTTCCACAGACTTAAATGTCCCTGTCTGACTGACAGCTTTGAAGAGAGTAGTGGTTCTCCCAGCACGCAGCTGGAGATCTGAGAATGGTCAGACTGCCTCCTAAAGTGGGTCCCTCACACCTGAGCAGCCTAACTGGGAGGCACCCCCCCAGTAGGGACAGACTGACACCTCATTCAACCCGGTACTTCTCTGAGACAAAACTTTCAGAGGAACTATCAGGCAGCTGAATTTGTGGTCTCACGAAAATCCGCTGTTCTGCAGCCACCGCTGCTGACACCCAGCCAAACAGGGTCTGGAGTGCACCTCTAGTAAACTCCAACAGACCTGCAGCTGAGGGTCCTGTCTGGTAGAAGGAAAACTAACAAACAGAAAGGACATCCACACCAAAAACCCATCTGTACATCACCATCATCAAAGACAAAAAGTAGATAAAACCACAAAGATGGGGAAAAAACAGACCAAAAAAACTGGAAACTCTAAAAAACAGAGCACCTCTCCTCCTCCAAAGGAACGCAGTTCCTCACCAGCAACGGAACAAAGCTGGATGGAGGATGACTTTGATGAGTAGAGAGAAGAAGCCTTCAGACGATCAAACTACTCTGAGCTACGAGAGGAAATTCAAAACAACAGCAAAGAAGTTAAAAACTTTGAAAAAAAATTAGAAGAATGGATAACTAGAATAACCAATGGAGAGAAGGGCTTCAAGGAGCTGATGGAGCTGAAAGCCAAGTTTCGAGAACTACGCGAAGATTGCAGAAGCTTCAGTAGCAGATGCGATCAACTGGAAGAAAGGGTATCGCTGATGGAAGATGAAATGAATGAAATGAAGAGAGAAGGGAAGTTTAGGAAAAAAGGATAAAAAGAAATGAACAAAGCCTCCAAGAAATTTGGGACTATGTGAAAAGACCAAACCTACGTCTGATTGGTGTACCTGAAAATGATGGGGAGAATGGAACCAAGTTGGAAAACACTCTGCAAGATATTATCCAGGAGAACTTCCCCAATCTAGCAAGGCAGGCCAGCATTCAGATTCAGGAAATACAGAGAACGCCACAAAGATACTCCTCGAGAAGGGCAACTCCAAGACACATTATTGTCAGATTCACCAAAGTTGAAATGAAAGAAAAAATGTTAAGGGCAGCCAGAGAGAAAGGTCGGGTTACCCACAAAGGGAAGCCCATCAGACTAACAGCTGATCTCTCAGCAGAAACTCTACAAGCCAGAAGAGAGTGGGGGCCATATTCAACATTCTTAAAGAAAAGAATTTTCAACCCAGAATCTCCTATCCCGCCAAACTAAGCTTCATAAGTGAAGGAGAAATAAAACACTTTACAGACAAGCAAACGCTGAGTGATTTTGTCACCACCAGGCCTGCCCTAAAAGAGATCCTGAAGGAAGCACTAAACATGGAAAGGAACAACCGGTACCAGCCACTGCAAAAACATGCCAAATTGTAAAGACCATCGAGACTAGGAAGAAACTATAGCAACTAACGAGCAAAATAACCAACTAACATCATAATGACAGGATCAGATTCACACATAACAATATTAACGTTAAATGTAAA
Source organism: Nomascus leucogenys (assembly GCF_006542625.1). Classification (NCBI taxonomy): domain Eukaryota; kingdom Metazoa; phylum Chordata; class Mammalia; order Primates; family Hylobatidae; genus Nomascus; species Nomascus leucogenys. The sequence goes on from NC_044387.1 coordinate 39,492,097, forward strand.
TGGGCTAAATGCTCCAATCAAAAGACACAGACTGGCAAACTGGATAAGGAGTCAGGACCCATCAGTGTGCTGTATTCAGGAAACCCATCTCACGTGCAGAGACACACATAGACTCAAAATAAAGGGATGGAGGAAGATCTATCAAGCAACTGGAAAACAAAAAAAGGCAGGGGTTGCAATCCTAGTCTCTGATAAAATAGACTTTAAACCAACAAAGATCAAAAGAGACAAAGAAGGCCATTACATAATGGTAAAGGGATCAATTCAACAAGAAGAGTTAACTATCCTAAATATATATGCACCCAACACAGGAGCACCCAGATTCATAAAGCAAGTCCTGAGTGACCTACAAAGGGACTTAAACTCCCACACAATAATAATGGGAGATTTTAACACCCCACTGTCAGCATTACACAGATCAACGAGACAGAAAGTTAACAAGGATATCCAGGAATTGAACTCAGCTCTACATAAAGTGGACCTAATAGACATCTACAGAACTCTCCACCCCAAGTCAACAGAATATACATGTTTTTCAGCACCACACCACACCTATTCCAAAATTGACCACATAGTTGGAAGTAAAGCTCTCCTCAGCAAATGTAAAAGAACAGAAATTATAACAAACTGTCTCTCAGACCACAGTGCAATCAAACTAGAACTCAGGATTAAGAAACTCACTCAAAACCACTCTACTACATGGAAACTGAACAACCTGCTCCTGAATGACTATTGGGTACATAATGAAATGAAGGCAGAAATAAAGATGTTCTTTGAAACCAACGAGAACAAAGACACAACATACCAGAATCTCTGGGACACATTCAAAGCAGTGTGTAGAGGGAAATTTATAGCACTAAATGCCCACAAGAGAAAGCAGGAAAGATCTAAAATTGACTCCCTAACATCACAATTAAAAGAACTAGAAAAGCAAGAGCAAACACATTCAAAAGCTAGCAGAAGGCTAGAAATAACTAAAATCAGAGCAGAACTGAAGGAAATAGAGACACAAAAAACCCTTCAAAAAATTAATGAATCCAGGAGCTGGTTTTTTGAAAAGATCAACAAAATTGATGGACCGCTAGCAAGACTAATAAAGAAGAAAAGAGAGAAGAATCAAATAGATGCAATAAAAAAACGAAAAAGGGGATATCACCACCGATCCCACAGAAATACAATCTACCATCAGAGAATACTACAAACACCTCTATGCAAATAAACTAGAAAATCTAGAAGAAATGGATAAATTCCTCGACACATACACCCTCCCAAGACTAAACCAGGAAGAAGTTGAATCTCTGAATAGACCAATGACAGGTTCTGAAATTGTGGCAATAATCAATAGCTTACCAACCAAAAAGAGTCCAGGACCTGATGGATTCATAGCCAAATTCTACCAGAGGTACAAGGAGGAACTGGTACCATTCCTTCTGAAACTATTCCAGTCGATAGAAAAAGAGGGAATCCTCCCTAACACATTTTATGAAGCCAGCATCATCCTGATACCAAAACCTGGCAGAGACATAACCAAAAAAGAGAATTTCAGACCAATATCCTTGATGAACATTGATGCAAAAATCCTCAATAAAATACTGGCAAACCAAATCCAGCAGCACATCAAAAAGCTTATCCACCATGATCAAGTGGGCTTCATCCCTGGGATGCAAGGCTGGTTCTACATACGCAAATCAATAAATGTAATCCAGCATATAAACAGAACCAAAGACAAAAACCACATGATTATCTCAATAGATGCAGAAAAGGCCTTTGACAAAATTCAACAACCCTTCATGCTAAAAACTCTCAGTAAATTAGGTATTGATGGGACGTATCTCAAAATAATAAGAGCTATCTACGACAAACCCACAGCCAATATCATACTGAATGGGCAAAAACTGGAAGCATTCCCTCTGAAAACTGGCACAAGACAGGGATGCCCTCTCTCACCGCTCCTATTCAACATAGTGCTGGAAGTTCTGGCCTGAGCAATCAGGCAGGAGAAGGAAATAAAAGGTATTCAATTAGGAAAAGAGGAAGTCAAATTGTCCCTGTTTGCAGATGACATGATTGTATATCTAGAAATCCCCACTGTCTCAGCCCAAAATCTCCTTAAGCTGATTAGCAACTTCAGCGAAGTCTCAGGATACAAAATTAATGTACAAAAATCACAAGCATTCTTGTACACCAATAACAGACAAACAGAGAGCCAAATCATGAGTGAACTCCCATTCACAATTGCTTCAAAGAGAATAAAATACCTAGGAATCCAACTTACAAGGGATGTGAAGGACCTCTTCAAGGAGAACTACAAACCACTGCTCAATGAAATAAAAGAGGATACAAACAAATGGAAGAACATTCCATGCTCATGGGTTGGAAGAATCAATATCGTGAAAATGGCCATACTGCCCAAGGTAATTTATAGATTCAATGCCATCCCCATCAAGCTACCAATGACTTTCTTCACAGAATTGGAAAAAACTACTTTAAAGTTCATATGGAACCAAAAAAGAGCCCACATTACCAAGTCAATCCTAAGCCAAAAGAACAAAGCTGGAGGCATCACGCTACCTGACTTTAAACTATACTACAAGGCTACAGTAACCAAAACAGCATGGTACTGGTACCACAACAGAGACATAGATCAATGGAACAGAACAGAGCCCTCAGAAATGATGCCGCATAGCTACAATTATCTGATCTTTGACAAACCTGACAAAAACAAGAAATGGGGAAAGGATTCCCTATTTAATAAATGGTGCTGGGAAAACTGGCTAGCCATATGTAGAAAGCTGCAACTGGAGCCCTTCCTTACACCTTATACAAAAATTAATTCAAGATGGATTAAAGACTTATATGTTAGACCTAAAACCATTAAAATCCTACAAGAAAACCTAGGCAATACCATTCAGGACATAGGCGTGGGCAAGGACTTCATGTCTAAAACACCAAAAGCAATGGCAACAAAAGCCAAAATCGACAAATGGGATCTCATTAAACTAAAGAGCTTCTGCACAGCAAAAGAAACTATCATCAGAATGAACAGGCAACCTACAGAATGGGAGAAAATTTTTGCAACCTACTCATCTGACAAAGGGCTAATATCCAGAATCTACAATGAACTCATACAAATTTACAAGAAAAAAACAAACAACCCCATCAAAAAGTGGGCAGAGGACATGAACAAACACTTCTCAAAAGAAGACATTTATGCAGCCAAAAAACACATGAAGAAATGCTCATCATCACTGGCCATCAGAGAAATGCAAATCAAAACCACAGTGAGATACCATCTCACACCAGTTAGAATGGCCATCATTAAAAAATCAGGAAACAACAGGTGCTGGAGAGGATGTGGAGAAATAGGAACACTTTTACACTGTTGGTGGGACTGTAAACTAGTTCAACCATTGTGGAAGTCAGTGTGGCGATTCCTCAGGGATCTCGAACTAGAAATACCATTTGACCCAGCCATCCCATTACTGGGTATATACCCAAAGGATTATAAATCATGCTGCTATAAAGACACATGCACACGTATGTTTATTGCGGCACTATTCACAATAGCAAAGAGTTGGAACCAACCCAAATGTCCAACAACGATAGACTGGATTAAGAAAATGTGGCACATATACACCATGGAATACTATGCAGCCATAAAAAATGATGAGTTCGTGTCCTTTGTAGGGACATGGATGAAACTGGAAAACATCATTCTCAGTAAACTATCGCAAGGACAAAAAACCAAACACCGCATGTTCTCACTCATAGGTGGGAATTGAACAATGAGAACTCATGGACACAGGAAGGGGAACATCACACTCCGGGGACTGTTGTGGGGTGGGGGGAGGGGGGAGGGACAGCATTAGGAGATACACCTAATGCTAAATGACGAGTTAATGGGTGCAGGAAATCAACATGGCACATGGATACATATGTAACAAACCTGCACATTGTGCACATGTACCCTAAAACCCTAAAGTATAATAAAAAATAAAAAAAAAAAAAAAAAAAAAAGAGTTACTGTGTGGGCTGGCTGGGCATGGTGGCTTGTGCCTGTATTTCCAGCACTTTGGGAGGCTGAGGCAGGCAGATCACAAGGTCAGGAGCTCGAGACCAGCCTGGCCAATATGGTGAAACCCCGTCTCTACTAAAAATGCAAAAAAAAAAAAAAAAAAAAAAGAATTAGCTGGGTGTGGTGGTGCATGCCTGTAATCCCAGGTACTTGGGAGGCTAAGGCAGGAGAATTGCTTGAACCCAGGAGGCAGAGCTTGTGGTAAGCCAAGATTGCGCCACTGCACTCCAGCCAGGGCAACAGAGCAAGACTCTGTCTCAAAAAAAAAAAAAAAAGAGAGAGAGAGAGAGAGAGATATTGTGTGGGCTTTCTGTTCCAGACCACAAGAGCTTCCACTTCCTTTCTCCTGGAGACCTTGCTCATAGAAGACAGCTGCCTGTTGAAAAGTACTACGGTATTATCCTGAGACTGCCACACTGTGAGAAACCCAAACGCCATGGAGGACCCTGTAAAAATAAAGTCAGGTCAAGTAAAAAAGGAATATGAAGGTTATTATACATGCAAAAGAATAGTTCACAAACTGGAAGACTTCAAATCAAAAGTAGTAAGAAACTTGACATGAGAGTTACAGTGCAGCTTATAAAGCATCAATGAGGAAGTGCATTGACCTCTATTGTGACTGGCTGTTAAAAATTTATATTCCTTTTTGGGCAAGTAGAGCTGTATAAACTTATTTGTCTGTAACAAATTGGTTCAATTTCATCATACTAACAAGAAAGGAAAGCTTAACTTTTCCTTTTTTAATGGTCAGAAATTGCATTTCAGAGAAATCAGGATAGCTTAAATTTTGGTTATGTGGCTATGAGTGGTTGACCTAAGGATATACTGTGGCCTCCATTTTGATTATACTTTAACAAATCCCCCATACAGGACCTTAAATCATTGTTGATTGTTTCCTTTCCTGTGCAGAAGCTTTTTAGCCTGATTCAATCCCATTTGTCTATTCTTTCTTGGTTGCCTGTGTTTTAGAGGTCTTACACAAAATATCATTGCTCAGACTAATGTCCTGGAACACTTCCCCAAAGTTTTCATCTAATTGTTTCATAGTCATAGTTCCAGGTATTAGATTTAAACCTTTAATCCATTTTAATTTTATTTTTGTGTATGGTGAGATATAGGGGTCTAGTTTCATCCTTCTACATGTAATTACCCAGTTTTCCCAGCACCATTTATTAAACAGACTCTCCTTTTCCTGTTGTATGCTCTTGGTGCTGTTGTTGAAGATGAGTTGGCTGTCAATGCATCGATTTATACCCGGGTTCTCTGCTCTGTTTCATTGGTCTATGTATCTGTTTTCTTGCCAGTTCTATGCTAATTTGGTTACTATAGCTTTTTTTTAATGTTTAATTTTTGTTTTAAGTTCCAGGGTACATGTGCAGAATATGCAGGTTTCTTATGTAGGTAAATGTGTGCCATGGTGGTTTGCTTCACAGATCATCCCATCACCTAGGTATTAAGCCCAGCATGAATTAGCTATTCTTCCTGATGCTCTCCTTCCTGCAACACCACACCCCCAATGGGCCCAGTATGCGTCCATGTGGTCTCATCATTCAGCTCATTCAGGTAAGAATATGTGGTGTTTGGTTTTCTGTCCCTGCGTTGGTTTGCTGAGGATAACAGCTTCCAGCTCTGTCTGTGTCTCTACAAAGGATATGATCTTGTTCCTTTTTATGGCTGCATAGTATTCCATGATGTATATATGTACAACATTTTCTTTATCCATTCTACCATTGATGGGCATTTTGATAGATTCCATGTCTTTAATACTGTGAATAGTTGGTTACTATATCTTTGCAGTAAATTTTGAAGTCAGGTAATGTGATGCCTCCAGCTTTTTTTTTTTTTTTTTCTTTTTTTGCTCAGAATTGCTTTGGGTCTTCAGGATCTTTGTGGTTTCATATAAATTTTAGCATTTGTCCTATTTCTGTGAAGAATGGCATTGGTCTTTTAATAAGGATTGCATTAAATCTGTAAATTACTTTGGATAGTATTGTCATTTTAGCAATATTAATTCTTCCAATCCATGACATAGAATATCCTTATTAATGTTTTGTTCGATTACTTTAATCAGTTTTTTATAGTTATATTTGTATAAATCTATCAGTGTTGGTGCACAGATGTATATAATGGTTACATTTTCTTGCTGAATTGACCTTTTTATCATTATGTAGTAACCTTCTTTATCTCTTTTTACAATCTTTGATTTGTAGTCTATTTCCTCTAATATAAGTATAGTTACTCCCACTCTCTTTTAGTTTCCAGTTGCATGCAATATCTTTTTTCACCCCTTCACTTTCAGTCTATCTATATCTTTAGAGGTGAAGTGGGTTTCTTATAGGCAGCATGTAGTTAGGTAGTGTTTCTTTACCCATTCAGCCACCCTATGCCTTTTAATTGGAAAATTGAGTCCATTTAAATCCAGTGTTATTATTGATAAGTAGGGAATTGCTACTGCCATTATGTTGCTTGTTTTCTGGTATTTTGAAACTCCTCTCTTCTTTTCTTCTTTTCTCACTCTCTTCTTTTGTGGTTAAGTGATTTTCTGTGGTAGTATGTTTTAATTTGCTGCTTTTTAATTTTTGTGAATCTATTATATGTTTTTGCATTATGGTTACTATGAGGTTTACAAAAAAATCTTGTAGATATAACAAGTTATTTTAAAGAGATGACAATTTATCTTAGATCACAAAGAATGGAAACAAAAAACAAAACTTCCACATTTTAACTTCATTTCTCTCTCATTTTGAATTTTAATTGACTTTACATATTTTTATATTACCTATCTCTTAACAGGTTTCTGTAGCTATTATTGTTTTAGATAGATTTGCTTTTTGAGGCTTCATGTTAGAGTTATAAGTGGATTACACACTACAATTACAGTATTAGAGTATTCTGAGTTTGTGTCCGGAATTTATTCCTTCTGGTGGATTCTTGGTCTCGCTAACTTCAAGAATGAAGCCACAGACCTCGCGGTGAGTGTTACAACCCTTAAAGGTGGCACATCCAGAGTTTGTTCCTTCTGGTGGGTTCATGGTCTTGCTGACTTCAGGAATGAAGCCACAGACCCTTGCGGTGTTACAGCTCATAAAGGTAGTATGGACCCAAAGAGTGAGCAGCAGCAAGATTTATTATGAAGAATGAAAGAATAAAGCTTCCACAGCGTGGAAGGGGACCCAAGCAGGTTGCCACTGCTGGCTGTGGTGGCCAGCTTTTATTCCCTTATTTGGCCCCACCCATGACCTGCTGATTGGTCCATTTTACAGAGTGCAGATTGGTCCATTTTTACAGAATGCTGACTGGTGCATTTACAATCACCTAGCTAGACAGAAGAGTTCTCCAAGTGCCCACCTGACCCAGAAGCCCATCTGGCTTCACCTGTCAATCCCCTCTCTAAATAGGACACCGCAACTGCTGTGGGAAATGTGTGATGACGACTTTAGCTACTTCCTGCTGGATAGGGGCAAAGAAGAGGCCCTGCAGTTGTAGTGTCCTCCAGAGGGGAACTCTCTAGGCCAGCCAAAGGGCCAGTGAGTTGATCCAGGGGTCCTCAGTAGAAGTTGTTAGTTGAGCTCATTTAGGGTTCCATTTGTAAGACCTCTATAGCTTGATGGCATCGATCCTGGAGGAAACAAATTTGACAAGGAGGTTAAAAACACAGGGCCCGAAGGTGAGTAATAGCAAGATGGCTGAAACAGGACCTAGAAATGGGAGAAGCCATGTTGTTCAACTCCAAAGGTTGGTATAAGAGTTTGAAAGGCATTGCCAGGCACAGTGGCTCACGCCTGTAATCCCAGCACTTTGGGAGGCCGAGGCGGGTGGATCACGAGGTCAGGAGATCGAGACCATCCTGGCTAACACGGTGAAACCCCATCTCTACTAAAAATACAAAAAATTAGCCAGGCACGGTGGCAGGCGCATGTGGTCTCAGCTACTTGGGGGGCTGAGACAGGAGAATGGTGTAAACCCGGGAGGTGGAGCTTGCAGTGAGCCAAGATCACGCCACTGCACTGTGGCCTGGGTGAAAGAGCGAGACTCCATCAAAAAAAAAAAAAAAAGTTTGAAGGGCATTGTCTCATTTCAGAAGCCCTTTCCTGTAGATGCCGGGTGGCATCTTGTACTATCCCTGACTGGTTAGTGTAAAAACAACAGTCTTCTCCTAAGAAAGTGCAGAGTCCTCCTTTCTCAGCAGTGAGGAGGTCTAGGCCTCAGCAGTTTTGGAGAGTCACTGCTACCAGAGTCTATTTTGGATTGTAGAGTAAGGACAGATTTTGTTATTTTTTGCAAACTGTCTGAGAACTCCTTTGAGAGTGTAGTAGTAGGATAGTACATGTTACACTGTTAACTTTTAGCAAACTTTGCTTTTGTTGAAAACCTTGTAAGTTTGGGATTTCAATTATTCTTTGCTATTAATAAGACCTCGTTCAGTCAGTATTAACTTAGAATTGGTATAGATGGCTCCTTCCTGATTCTGTAAGTACTTTAAGGTTTGGCTGAGTGCAAACAACTGGCACATTTGAGCAGACCAATTATTAGGCAATTTTCCTAACTCTGCTTCTACAAGAGTTTCCTTATTACTTAGGGAATACCCATTGTGTCTTTTTCCCTTAATCGCCCAGCAGGAACCATCTATCATCCCGTCCTGAAGGGATTACTTCCTAGGTCTGGTCAGACCTTTGCATGGTAATTAATTAAGATTTTTAGATCCCCTGTTAGGAAACCTGCTGGGTTAAGGATTTTTTTACAGGAAAGCTACGGTTTTGATAGGAAGGCTATGGATTGTTAGTGGCCTCAGTGTTTTTGGGCGACACCCTTGTTTACACTAACAACAAGGTGGCTTGGAGTGTTATAGGGTTATGGAGAAGACCTTCAATTATCAATTATAGGTTTAAAATTTACCCTGGCTTTGAAAGGAATAGAATACACTGTTTTTTCTTTACTACTTCCATCTCTCTTTCTCTTTGACTTCTTGTCTTTGTCTCTCTTTCTGACTCTCTCTTTGTCTCTTCCTCTTTCTCTTTGACTTTCTATCTCTTTCTATCTCTCTCTGACTCCCTTTTTGTCTCCGTCTCCTCCTCTCTCTCCCTCTCTCTCTGACTTTCTGTCTCTTTCTCTCTTTGTTTTCTGCTGGTCTTTGCCTGCCTCTGCCAGCTGCTTATGCTGCTGCTCTCCCCTCTCCTTCCCCTTTTTGATGGCTTCAGCATCAAAAAGCAATGGTAAGACTGCCACCTCCTTGGGTTTTTGCACTGTGTGCAATAACTCCATGATTTCCTTGTGTTATTTAATGGGGCTCCCCCAGAGGTTAGGAACTCCCTTTCTTTCCATATTGCGGCATGGGCATGTGGGATTAGTTAAGCATACTTAGCGTCTGTAGCAAATTAGAACTGAGGAGGTGGGAGAAATACCTGGTTACAGGCTGTCCCAGGATTCCTCAGATGGTAACAGACCTTGAGGACAGCTGTCTGGGACAGGAGATTAACACTGAGAAAGATGCACCAGTGTCCAGGAGGATTTCAATTTCCTGGCCCTCAATAGTTAAATGTACCCGGGGCTCAGCGAGGGTGATGACATGAGCTGGCGCTTGCCCTGGGCAGCCTCGGTCCTGTTGTTGGGTCATCTGATTGGGGATTTCTGACCCAGAGAACGTTTGTCCTCTGGGGCAATGAGCCTTCCAGTGATTGCCTCGGCATAATGGACATGGGCGAGGGGCGGCTTGTTTCTCATTGGACAATCTTTTTTAAAGTGTCCTTGCAAAACCACACTGATAACAAGCCCTACCAAGTGATTGGCCTGCTCCATTTTCTGTCCTGTCTGAACCACCAAGGTTTGTTTGTCTGAGGGCCATGACTAAGGCTGTGGCCTTTCTCTGATCTCGCTTTTCCTTTTCAGCCTGTTCCTCTTGGTCCCTATTATAGAACACTAATGTTGCCAGGTTTAATAATGCCTCCAGAGTTTGTTCAGGGCTCAGGGCTCGCTTTTGGAGCTTTCTCCTGATATCTGCAGCTGATTGGGTAATAAACTTATCTTTTAGGATCAATTGACCCTCAAGGGAGTCAGGTGACAGGGGAGTATATTTTCTTAGGGTCTCCTGTAGCAGCTCAAGGAAGGCAGGATTTTCTTCCTTTCCCTGAGTTATGGTGGACATCATTGAATAATTCATGGGCTTTTTTCTAATTCTCCTTAGTCCTTCTAGAACACAGATCAACAGATGTTTGTGACTCCAGTCCCCATGATTTGAGTCTGGGTCCCAGTGGGGATCCATACTGGGGGTGGCTTGCTGACTGGTAGGGAATTTGTCCCTTTCTTCAGCTGTCATTCTATCATTTTCTTGACTAAGATACCAGGTATCTCCAAACTCTTGGGCTGCAGCTAAAGCCGCATTCTTTTCATTAAAGGCCAGGGTTTGATCTAATAGCATGACATCTCTCCAAGTGAGATCGAATGTTTGCCCTAGACCCTGTAGGACATCTATATACCTATCATGATCATCTGAAAACTTCCCCATGTCTGCTTTGATCTGCTTTAAATCAGAGAGGGAGAAGGGGACACATACCCAGGTTGGGCCAAATTCCCCTCCCCCTACAGCTTAAAGGGAACATAACTGATAGGCCGGAGGTTTCTGTGGTCCCTTGGAGATTTCTTTCCTTGTTTCCCTCTGGGCAAGGATATTAGAGGAGGCTTATCATTAATAGGAAGGGGAGCTATAGGGAAGCTAGGATATGGGGGTAAGCTAAGACGTCCTCTTGTGGGATGTAAATTAGAAGCTTTGCATAGTTGTGGATTCTCCTTCAGTGAAAAGAAAGCTTGGACATAAGGTATTTCACTCCATTTGCCTTCCGTCTTACAGAAAAGGTCCAGCTGCAGGATAGTATTATGATTTATACTTCCCTCAGGTGGCCATTTTTCCCTATCAGAGAGATGATATTGGGGCCAGGCCATAGAGCCGAAAAAAATGAGCCACCTATTTTTCAGGGTTTGCTGGTCAAATTGGTCCCAATGGCTTAGGATGCATTTCAAGGGTGAGCCTGTTGGTGCCTGAGTGTTTCCTATCACTCGGTGAAAGTCGCATCTGGGTTGGCAAGATGTGTCCTGAATTTATTCCTTCTAGTGAGTTCTTGGTCTCGCTGACTTCAAGAATGAAGTCGCGGAACTCACAGTGAGTGTTACAGCTCTTAAAAGGTGGTGCATACGGAGTTGTTCCTTCTGGTGGGTTCGTGGTCGTGCTGATTTCAGGAATGAAGCCGCAGACCCTCGCAGTGAGTGTTACAGCTCATAAAGGTAGTACGGACACAGTGAGCAGCAGCAAGATTTATTATGAAGAGTGAAAGAACAAAGCTTGCACAGCGTGGAAGGGAACCTGAGTGGGTTGCCACTGCTGGCTCGGGTGGCCAGCTTTTATAACCTTATTTGGCCCCACCCATGTCATGCTGATTCGTCCATTTTACAGAGTGCTGATTGGTCCATTTTACAGAGTGCTGATTGATCTATTTTTACAGAATGCTGATTGGTGCATTTATAATCCTCTTGCTAGACAGAAAAGTTCTCCAAGTCCCCACCTGTCCCAGAAGCCCAGCTGGCTTCACCGCTCAAGTTTATTCACGAACATAATTTTACCAACATATTTTATACCTTAATTTTGTTTTTGCACATTAATGGTTTTTACTTTCAGAATGAAGAACTCCCTTTAGCATTTCCTGTAAGATGAGTCAGGTAGTGGTGAATTCTCTCAGGTTTCCTTTGCCTGGAAAACATTTTATATCACCTTCATAATAAGTTTGCTAGGTACACTATTCTTGAATGACAGTTTTGTTTGTTTTTTAACTTTTATTTTAGGTTTGAGGATACACGTGAAACTCCTGTCATTGGAGTTTGTTGTGCAGATTATTTCGTCACTCAGGTATGAAGCCTAGTACCCAATAGTTATTTTTTCTGCCCCTTTCCCTCCTCCCACCCTCCACACTCCAATAGGCCCCAGTGTCTGTTGTTATCTTCTTTGTGTTCATGAGTTCTTATCATTTAGCTCCCACATATAAGTGAGAATGTGCGGTATTTTGTTTTCTGTTCCTGTGTTAGTTTACTAAGGATAATAGCTTCCAGCTCCATCCATGTTCCCACAAAAGACATGATCTCATTGTTTTATGGCTGCATAGTATCCCATGGTATATATGTAGCACAATTTCTTTATTCAGTCTATCATTGATGGGCATTTAGGTTGATTTCATGTCTTTGCTGTCACGAATAATGTTGCAGTGAACATTTGTGCACATATATCTTTATGGTAGAACTATTTATATTCCCCTGGGTATATACCCAGTAATATGATTGCTAGGTCTAATTGTAGTTCTGCTTTTAGCTCTTTAAGGAATCACTATACTGCTTTTCACAATGGTTGAACTAATTTATACTCCCACAACAGTGTATAAGTGTTCTCTTTGCTCTGCAACCTCACCAGCATCTGTTATTTCTGACTTTTTAATAATGGCCATTCTGCAATCATTAAAAAGTCAGGAAACAACAGGTGCTGGAGAGGATGTGGAGAATTAAGAACACTTTTATACTGTTCGTGGGACTGTAAACTAGTTCAACCATTGCGGAAGTCAGTGTGGCGATTCCTCAGGGATCTAGAACTAGAAATACCATTTGACCCAGCCATCCCATTACTGGGTATACACCCAAAGGATTACAAAACATGCTGCTATAAAGACACATGCACACGTATGTTTATTGTGGCACTGTTCACAATAGCAAAGACTTGGAACCAAGCCAAATGTCCAACAACGATAGACTGGATTAAGAAAATGTGGCACATATACACCATGGAATACTATGCAGCCATAAAAAATGGTGAGTTCATGTCCTTTTTAGGGACATGGATGAAACTGGAAGTCATCATTCTCAGTAAACTATCGCAAGGACAAAAAATCAAACACCGCATGTTCTCACTCATAGGTGGGAATTGAACAATGAGAACACATGGACACAGGAAGGGGAACATCACACTCCGGGGACTGTTGTGGGGTGGGGGGAGGGGGGAGGGATAGCATTAGGAGATATACCTAATGCTAAATGATGAGTTAATAGGTGCAGCACACCAACATGGCACATGGATACATATGTAACAAACCTGCACATTGTGCATTTGTACCCTGAAACTTAAAGTATAATAATAAAAAATAATAATAATAATAGCCATTCTGACTGGTGTGAGATGGTATCTCATTGTGATTTTGATTAGCGTTTTTCTAATGATCAGTGATATTGAGCTTTTTTTATATGCTTCTTGGCCACATGTATGCCTTCTTTTGAAAAGTGTTTGTTCATGCTCTTGGGCAATTTTTTAACGGGATTGTTTTTCTCTTGTAAGTTTGTTTAAGTTTCTTATAGATGCTGGATATTAGACCTTTGTCAGATACACAGTTTGCAAAATTTTTCTCCCATTTTGTAGGTTGTCTATATACTCTGTTGATAGTTTCTTCAGCTATGCAGGAGCTCTTTAGTTTAATTTGATCACATTTTTCAATTTTTGCTTTTGTTGCAATTGCTTTCAGTGTCTTCATCATGAAATCTTTACCCATTCCTATGTCCAGGATGATATGGTCTAAGTTATCTTCCAGGATATTTACAGTTTTTGGTTTTACATTTAAGTCATATGACTAGTTAGTTATCCCAGCACCATTTATTGAATAAGGAGTCTTTTCCCCATTTTTTTTATTAATTTGAACTTTACTGGTTTTATACATTTCTTATGAAATTGTCAGACTCATATAACATTGTGTTGTTTTTCTTTCTCCTCTGTGCATATTGCTTTTTTCTAAACTTTATTTTAAGTTCAAGGGTAGGTGTGCAGGATATGCAGGTTTGTTATATAGGTAAACGTGTAATGGGGGTTTATTACACAGATTATTTGATCACCTTAGGTATTAAGCCTAGTATCCATTAGTTATTTTCCCTGATCCTCCTTCTCCTGCCACCTTCTACCCTCCAATAGGCCCCAGTATGTGTTTTTCTCCTCTGTGTGTCATGTGTTCTCATCATTTAGTTACACTTATAAGTGAGACCATGCCATATTTGGTTTTCTGTTTCTGCATTAGTTCGATAAGGATAATGGCCTCCAGCTCCATCCATGTTCCCACAGAAGGCATGATCTCATTCCTTTTTATGGATGCACAGTATTCCATGGTGTATATGTACCACATTTTACTTATCCAGTCTGTCGTTGATGGTCTTTGCTATTGTGAATAGTGCTGCAATGAACATACACATGCATGTGTCTTTATAATAGAATGATTTCTATTTCTATGGGTATATACCGAGTAATGGGATTGCCGGGTCAAATGGTATTTCTATCTTTAGGTCTTTAAGGAATTGCCACACTGTCTTCCACAATGGCTAAACTGATTTACACTCCCACCAAAAGTGTAAAAGTGTTCCTTTTTCTCCATAACCTCACCAGCATCTGTTATTTTTTGACTTCTTAATAATGGCCTTTTAACTGGTGTGAGATGATATCTCACTGTGGTTTTGACTTGCATTTCTCTAATAATCAGTGATGTTGAGCTATTTTTCATATGTTTGTTGTCCACGTAAATGTCTTCTTTTGAAGTGTCTGTTCATGTCCTTTGCTCACTTTTTAATGGGTTTTCTTTCTTGTAAATTTGTTTAAGTTTCTTATAGATGCTGGATATTAGACCTTTATCAGATGCATAATTTACAAAAATTTTCTCCCATTCTGTTGGTTTTCTGCTTATTCTGTTGATAGTTTATTTTGCTATGCAGGAAATATTTAGTTTAATTAGGTCTCATTAGTCAATTTTTGTATTTGTTGCTATTGCTTTTGGTGCCTTCTTCATGAAATCTTTGCCTGTGCCTATGTCCTGAATGTTATTGCCTAGGTTGTTTTCCAAGGTTTTTATAGATTTGGTTTTTACATTTAAGTATTTACTCCATCTTGAGTTAATTTTTTGTATATGGTGTAAAGAAGGGGCCCAGTTTTAATTTTCTGCATATGGCTAGCCAGTTATTGAATAGGGAATCCTTTCCAGATTGCTTGTTTTCATCAGGTTTGTCAAAGATCAGATAGTTGTAGGTGTGCAGTTTTATTTCTGAGTTCACTGTTCTGTTCCACTAGTCTATGTGCCAGTTCTTATACCAGTACCATGCTATTTTGGTTACTGTATCCCTGTAGTATAAAGTCAGGTAGTGTGATGCCTCCTGCTTTGTTTTTTTGTTTTATTGTTTTATTGTTTTCTTAGAATTGTCTTGGCTATTCAGGCTCGTTTTTGGTTCCATACGAATTTTAAAATAGTTTTCTCTAATTCTGTGAAGAATGTCAATGGTCGTTTAATGGGAATAGTAGATTCTTCATGATATTGATTCTTCCTATCCATGAACATGGAATGTTTTTCCATTTGTTCATGTCATCTCAGATTTATTTGAGCAGCGGTTTGTGATTCTCCTTGTAGAAATCTTTCCCCTGCCTTATGAGCTGTAGTCCTAGGTATTTTATTCTTTTTGTGGCAATTGTGAATGGAATTTCACTCATGATTTGGCTCTTGCCTTGACTGTTTTTGGTGTATAGGAATGCTAGTGATTTTTGCACATTGATTTTGGATCCTGTGACTTTGCTGAAGTTGTTTACCAGCTTAAGAAGCTTTGGGCTGAGATAATGGAGTTTTCTAGTTATAGGATCATGTCATCCACAATGAGAGATAGTTTGACTTCCTCTCTTCCTATTTGAATGCCCTTTATTTCTTTCTCTTGCCTAATTGCCCTGGCCAGATATTCCAATGCTATGTTGAATAGGAGTGGTGAGAGAGGGCATCCTTGTTTTATGCCAGTTTTCAAGGGGAATGCTTCCAGCTTTTGCCAATTCAGCATGATGCTTGCTATAGATTTGTCATAAGTGGCTCTCATTATTTTGAGGTATGTTCCTTCAATACCTAGTTTATTGGGGGTTTTTTACATGAAGGAATGTTGAATTTTATCAAAAGTCTTTTCTGCATCTATTGCGATAATCATGTGGTTGTTTGTCTTTAGTTCTGTTTATGTGATTAATCACACTTATTGATTTGCATATGTTGAACCAACCTAAGGCCTACTTGATTGTGGTGGATAAGCTTTTCGATGTGCTGCTGGATTTGGTTTTCAAGTATTTTGTTGAGGATTTTTGCATCAATGTATATCAAGAATATTGGCCTGAAGTTTTCTTTTTTGTTGTATCTCTGCCAGATTTTGATATCAGGATGATGCTGGCCTCATAGAATGAGTTAAAGAGGAATCCCTTTGTTTCAATTTTTTGGAATAGTTTCAGGAGGCCCATTGCTGCTTTTTGTCAGCTTTTTCAGAGGTCAGATGGTCATAGGTATGCTGCCTTTTTTCTGGGCTCTATATTCTGTTCCATTGGTCTATGTTACTGTTTTTATACCAGTACCATGCTGAAGCAGTTTTCTGGCTGAGACTATGGGGTTTTCTAGATTTAGAATCATGTCGTCTACAAACAGAGATATTTAGACTTTCTCTCTTTCCATTTGGAGCCCTTTACTTCTTTCTCTTGCCTGACTGGTCTGGCCAGGACTTCCAATAATATGTTGAATAGGAGTGGTAAGAGAGAGCATTCTTGTCTTGTGCCAATATTCAAAAGGAATGCTTCCAGCTTTTGACCATTCAGTATGATGTTGGCTGTGGATTTGTCATAGATGGCTCTTATTATTTTGAAATATGTTCCTTGCACACTTAGTTTATTGAGTTTTTAACATGAAGGGGTGTTGAATTTTACTGAAAGCCTCTTCTGCCTCTATTGAGATGAGCATATGGCTTTTGTCTTTAGTTTTGTTTATGTGATTAATCACATTTATTGATTTGCGTACATTGAATCAACCTTGCATCCCATGATGAAATAGCTTTTTGATGTGCCGCTGGATTTCATTTGCAAGTGTTTTTGTTTTCTATTTTTTGAGGATTTTTGCATAGATACTCATCAAGGATATTATTGGCCTGAGGTTTTCTTTTTTTGTTGTGTCTGTGCCTGATTTGCATGTCAGGATGATGCTTCATAGGATGAGTTGGGGAGGAGTCCCTCCTACTTAATTTTTGGAATAGTTTCAGTAGGAATGGTACCAGTTCTTCTTTGCACATCCAGTAGAATTCAGCTGTGAATTCATCTGGTGCTGGGCTTTTCTGGTTAGTAGGCTATTTATTACTGATCCAATTTTGGACCGTATTATTGGTCTGTTCAGGAATATTGTCTATTCCTGGTTCTGTCTTGGGAGGGTGTATGTGTCCAGGAATTTATTCTTTTCTAGGTTTTCTAGTTTGTGTACATAGTGGTGTTTTTAGTAGTTTCTGATATCTATTTTTATTTCTCTGGGGTCAGTGGTAACATCTCCATCATCATTTCTGATTGTATTTATTTGGATCTTCTCTCTTTTCTTCATCAATCTAGCTAGTGGCCAGTCTGTCATAACTTTTTCAAAAAACCAACTCCCCAACTCCTGGATTTATTGATCTTTTGAATGGTCTTTCGTGTCTCTATTTCCTTCAATTCAGTTCTGATTTTGGTTATTTCTTGTTTTCTGCGGAATTTGGGGTTGATTTGTTTTTGCTTCTTTGGTTCTTTCAGTTGTGATGTTAGATTATTAATTTAAGATTTTTCTGCCTTTTTGATGTGGACACCTAGTGCTATGAAATTCCCTTTTAACACTGCTTAGCTGTTTCCCAGAGACACTGGTATGTTGTATCTTTGTTCTCATTTGTTTCAAAGAACTTCTTGATTTCTGCTTTAATTTAATTATTTACCCAAAACTGATTCAGGATCATGTTGTTTAATTTCCATGTAATTGCATGGCGTTGAGCAATCTGCTTAGTCTTAACTTCTATTTTAATTGCACTGTTGTCCAAGAGTGTGTTTGGGATGGTTTTGGTTCTTTTTCATTTGCAGAAGATTGTTTTATGACCAATTATGTGGTCAGTTTTAGAGTATGAATCATTTGGTGATGAAAAGAATGTATATTCTATTGTTTTGGGGTAGAAAGTTCTGTAGAGGTCATTAAGGTCCATTTGGTCCAATGTTGAGTTCAGGTCCTTAATATCTTTAATTTTCTGCCTCAATGATCTATCTAATACTCTCAGTGGAGTGGTGAAGTCTCCCAATATTATTATGGGGAATCTACACCTCTTTGTAGGTCTCTAAGAACTTCCCTTATGAATCTGGTTACTCCTGTGTTGGGTGCATATATATTTAGGGTATTTAGGTCTTCTTGTTGAATTATTTACTATTATGTAATGCACTTCTTTGTCTTTTTTTTTTAGTTATTTACATTTTTAATGTAATTTTACAATCCTGGATCCCAAAAAGTCTTAGCTTGAATTTGCTTTTCTTTTTGTTTAATATAATTTAAGTTTTACAGTACATGTGTACAACGTGCACGTTTGTTACATATGTATACATGTGTCATGTTGGTGTGCTGAACCCATTAACTCGTCATTTAACATTAGGTATATCTCCTAATGCCGTCCCTCCCCCCTCCCACCACCCCACAACTGGCCCCGGTGTGTGATGTTCCCTTTCCTGTATCCATGTGTTCTCATTTTTCAATTCCCACCTATGAGTGAGAACATGCGGTGTTTGGTTTTTTGTCCTTGCGATAGCTTGCTGAGAATGGTTTCCAGCTTCATCCATGTCTCTACAAATGATATGAACTCATCATTTTTTATGGCTGCATAGTATTCCATGGTGTATATGTGCCACATTTTCTTAATCCAGTCTATCATTGTTGGACATTTGGGTTGGTTCCAAGTCTTTCCTATTGTGAGTAGTGCCACAATAAACATGCGAGTGCATGTGTCTTTATAGCAGCATGTTTTGGAATCCTTTGGGTATATACCCAGTAATGGGATGGCTGGATCAAATGGTATTTCTAGTTCTAGACCCCTGAGGAATTGCCACACTGACTTCCACAATGGTTGAACTAGTTTAAAGTCCCACCAACAGTGTATAAGTGTTCCTATTTCACCACATCCCCTCCAGCACCTGTTGTTTCCTGACTTTTTAATGATGGCCATTCTAGCTGGTGTGAGATGGTATCTCATTGTGGTTTTGATTTGCATTTCTCTGATGGCCGGTGATGATGAGCATTTTTTCATGTGTCTTTTGGCTTCATAAATGTCTTCTTTTGAGAAGTTTCTGTTCATATCCTTTGCCTACTTGTTGATGGGGTTGTTTGTTTTTTTCTTCTAGATTTGTTTGAGTTCCTTGTAGATTCTGAATATTAGCCCTTTGTCAGATGAGTAGATTTCAAAAATTTTCTCTCATTCTCTAGGTTGCCTGTTCACTCTGATGGTAGTTTCTTTTACTGTGTAGAAGCTTTTTAGTTTAATGAGCTCCCATTTGTCAATTTTGGCTTTGGTTGCCATTGCTTTTGGTGTTTTAGACATGAAGTCCTTGCACATGCCTATGTCCTGAATGATATTGCCCAGGTTTTCTTCTAGGGTTTTTATGGTTTTAGGTCTAACATTTAAGTCTTTATTCACTCTTGAATTAATTTTTGTATGAGTTGTAAGGAAGGGATCCAGTTTCAGCTTTCTACATATGACTAGCCAGTTTTCCCAGCACCAATTATTAAATAGGGATTCCTTTCCCCCTTGCCTGTTTTTGTCAGGTTTGTAAAACATCAGATAGTTATAGATGTACGGCATTATTTCTGAGGGCTCTGTTCTGTTCCATTGGTCTATATCTCTGTTTTATTACCAGTACCATGCTGTTTTGATTACTGTAGCCTTGTGGTATAGTTTGAAGTCAGGTAGTGTGATGCCTCCAGCTTTGTTCCATTGGCTTAGGATTGACTTGGCAATGCAGGCTCTTTTTTGATTCCATATGAACTTTAAAGTAGTTTTTTCCAATTCTGTGAAGGAAGTCATTGGTAGCTTGATGGGGATGGCATTGAATCTATAAATTACCTTGGGCAGTATGGCCATTTTCATGATATTGATTCTTCCTATGCATGAGCATGGAATGTTCTTCCATTTGTTCGTATCCTCTTTTATTTCATTGAGCAGTGGTTTGTAGTTCTCCTTGAAGAGGTCCTTCAGGTCTCTTGTAACTTGGATTCCTAAGTATTTTCTTCTCTTTGAAGCAATTGTGAATGGGAGTTCCCTCATGATTTGGCTCTCTGTCTGTTATTGGTGTATAAGAATGGTTGTGATTTTTGCACATTGATTTGTATCCTGAGACTTTGCTGAAGTTGCCTATCAGCTTAAGGAGATTTTGAACTGAGACAATGGGGTTTTCTAAATATACAATCATGTCATCTGCAAACAGGGACAATTTGATTTCCCCTTTTCCTAATTGAATACCCTTTATTTCCTTCTCCTGCCTAATTGCCCTGGCCAGAACTTCCAACACTACATTGAATAAGAGTGGTGAGAGAGGGCATCCCTGTCTTGTGCCAGTTTTCTAAGGGAATGCTTCCAGTTTTTGCCCATTCAGTATGATATTGGCTGTGGGTTTGCCACAGATAGCACTTATTATTTTCAGATATGCCCCATCAATACCTAATTTATTGAGTTTTTAGCATGAAGTGTTGTTGAATTTTGTCTGAGGCCTTTCCTGCATCTATCAAGATAATCATGTGGTTTTTCTCTTTCATTCTGTTTATATGCTGGATTATGTTTCTTGATTTGCATATGTAGAACCAGCCTTGCATCCCAGAGATGAAGCCCACTTGATCATGGTGGATAAGCTTTTTCATATGCTGCTGGATTCACTTTGCCAGTATTTTATTGAGGATTTTTGCATCGATGTTCATCATGGATATTGGTCTAAAATTCTCTTTTTCTGTTATGTCTCTGTCAGACTTTGGTATCAGGATGCTGCTGGCCTCATAAAATGAGTTAGAGAGGATTCCCTCTTTTTCTATTGGTTGGAATAGTTTCAGAAGGAATGGTAACAGCTCCTCCTTGTACCTCTGGTAGAATTCGGCTGTGAATCCATCTGCTCCTGGACTTTTTTGGTTGCTAAGCTATTAATTATTGCCTCAAAATCAATGTACAAAAATCACAAGCATTCTTGTACACCAATCACAGACAAACAGAGAGCCAAATCATGAGTGAACTCCCATTCACAATTGCTTCAAAGAGAATAAAATACCTAGGAATCCAACTTACAAGGGATGTGAAGGACCTCTTCCAGGAGAACTACAAACCACTGCTCAATGAAATAAAAGAGGATACAAACAAATGGAAGAACATTCCATGCTCATGGGTTGGAAGAATCAATATCGTGAAAATGGCCATACTTCCCAAGGTAATTTATAGATTCAATGCCATCCCCATCAAGCTACCAATGACTTTCTTCACAGAATTGGAAAATCTACTTTAAAGTTCATATGGAACGAAAAAAGAGCCTGCATCGCCAAGTCAATCCTAAGCCAAAAGAACAAAGCTGGAGGCATCACTCTACCTGACTTCAAATTATACTACAAGGCCACAGTAACCAAAACAGCATGGTACTGGTACCACAACAGAGACATAGATCAATGGAACAGAACAGAGCCCTCAGAAATGATGCCGCATAGCTACAACTATCTGATCTTTGACAAACCTGACAAAAACAAGAAATGAGGAAAGGATTCCCTATTTAATAAATGGTGCTGGGAAAACTGGCTAGCCATATGTAGAAAGCTGAAACTGGATCCCTTCCTTACACCTTATACAAAAATTAATTCAAGATGGATTAAAGACTTAAATATTAGACCTAAAACCATTAAAATCCTACAAGAAAACCTAGGCAATACCATTCAGGACATAGGCGTGGGCAAGGACTTCATGTCTAAAACACCAAAAGCAATGGCAACAAAAGCCAACATTGACAAATGGGATCTAATTAAACTAAAGAGCTTCTGCACAGCAAAAGAAATTACCATCAGAGTGAACAGGCAACCTAGAGAATGGGAGAAAATTTTTGCAACCTACTCATCTGACAAAGGGCTAATATCCAGAATCTACAATGAACTCAAACAAATTTACAAGAAAAAAACAAACAACCCTATCAAAAAGTGGGCAAAGGACATGAACAGACACTTCTCAAAAGAAGACATTTATGCAGCCAAAAAACACATGAAGAAATGCTCATCATCACTGGCCATCAGAGAAATGCAAATCAAAACCACAATGAGATACCATCTCACAACAGTTAGAATGGCCATCATTAAAATGTCAGGAAACAACAGGTGCTGGAGAGGATGTGGAGAAATAGGAACACTTTTACACTGTTGCTGAGACTGTAAACTAGTTCAACCATTGTGGAAGTCAGTGTGGTGATTCCTCAGGGATCTAGAACTAGAAATACCATTTGATCCAGCCATCCCATTACTGGGTATATACCCAAAGGACTATAAATTATGCTGCTAAAAAGACACATGCACACATATGTTTATTGCGGCACTATTCACAATAGCAAAGAGTTGGAACCAACCCAAATGTCCAACAACGATAGACTGGATTAAGAAAATGTGGCACATATACACCATGGAATACTATGCAGCCATAAAAAGTGATGAGTTCATGTCCTTTGTAGGGACATGGATGAAACTGGAAAACATCATTCTCAGTAAACTATCACAAGGACAAAAAACCAAACACCGCATGTTCTCACTCATAGGTCGGAATTGAACAATGAGAACTCATGGACACAGGAAGGGGAACATCACACTCCAGGGACTGTTGTGGGGTAGGGGGATGGGGGAGGGATAGCATTAGGAGATATACCTAATGCTAAATGACGAGTTAATGGGTGCAGGAAATCAACATGGCACATGGATACATATGTAACAAACCTGCACATTGTGCACATGTACCCTAAAACCTAAAGTATAATAATAAAAACAAAACAAAAAATTTTAGTGGGGAAAAAACCACATCCAACAAACAAACAAAAAATAAAAATAAAAATAAAAATTATTGCCTCAATTTCAGAGCCTGTTATTGGTCTATTCAGAGATTTAACTTCTTCCTGATTTAGTCTTGGGAGGGTGTATATGTCCAGGAATTTATGCATTTCTTCTAGATTTTCTAGTTTATTTACGTAGTGGTGTTTATAGTATTCTCTGACGGTAGTTAGTATTTCTGTGGGATTGGTGGTGATATCCCCTTTATCATTTTTATTGCATGTATTTGATTCTTCTCTCTTTTCTTCTTTGTTAGTCTTGCTAGCGGTCTATCAATTTTGTTGATCTTTTCAAAAAACCAGCTCCTGGATTCGTTGATTTTTTGAAGGGTTTTTTTGTTCCTCTATTTCCTTCAGTTCTGCTCTGATCTTAGTTATTTCTTGCCTTCTGCTAGCTTTTGATTGTGTTTGCTCTTGCTTCTCTAGTTCTTTTAATTGTTATGTTAGGGTGTCAATTTTAGATGTTTCCTGCTTTCTCTTGTGGGCATTTAGTGCTATAAATTTCCCTCTACACACTGATTTATATGTGTCCCAGAGATTCTGGTATGTTGTGTCTTAGTTCTCATTGGTTTCAAAGAACATCTTTATTTCTGCCTTCATTTCATTATGTATCCAATAGTCATTCAGGAGGAGGTTGTTCAGTTTCCATGTAGTTGAGCAGTTTTGAGTGAGTTTCTTAAACGTGAGTTCTAGTTTGATTGCACTGTGGTCTGAGAGACAGTTTGTTATAATTTCTGTTCTTTTACATTTGCTGAGGAGTGCTTTACTTCCAAGTATGTGGTCAATTTTGAAGTAGGTGTGGTGTGGTGCTGAAAATAATGTATATTCTGTTGATTTGGGGTGGAGAGTTCTGTAGATGTCTATTAGGTCCACTTTGTGCAGAGCTGAGTTCAATTCCTGGATATCCTTGTTAACTTTCTGTCTCGTTGATCTGTCTAATGTTGACAGTGGGGTGTTAAAGTCTCCCATTATTATTGTGTGGGAGTCTAAGTCTCTTTGCAGGTCTCTAAGGACTTACTTTATGAATCTGGGTGCTCCTGTATTGGGTGCATATATATTTAGGATAGTTAGTTTTCTTGTTGAATTGATCCCTTTAGCATTATGTAATGGCCTTCTTTGTCTCTTTTGATCTTTGTTGGTTTAAAGTCTGTTATATCAGAAAGTAGGATTGCAACCCCTGCCTTTTTTTGTTTTCCATTTGCTTGGTAGATCTTCCTCCATCCCTTTATTTTGAGCCTATGTGTGTCTCTGCCCGTGAGATGAGTTTCCTGAATACAGCACACTGATGGGTCTTGACTGTTTATCCAATTTGCCAGTCTGTGTCTTTTAATTGGAGCATTTAGCCCATTTACATTTAAGGTTAATATTGTTATGTGTGAATTTGATCCTGTCATTTTGATGTTAGCTGGTTATTTTGCTCGTTAGTTGATGCAGTTTCTTCCTTGCCTTGATAGTCTTTACAATTTGGTATGTTTTTGCAGTGGCTGGTACAGGTTGTTCCTTTCCATGTTTAGTGCTTCTTTCAGGAACTCTTTTAGGGAAGGCCTGGTGGTGACAAAATCTCTCAGCATTTGCTTGTCTGTAAAGTATTTTATTTCTCTTTCACTTATGAAGCTTAGTTGGGCTGGATGTGAAATTCTAGGTTGAAAATTCTTTTCTTTAAGAATGTTGAATATTGGCCCCCACTCTCTTCTGGCTTGCAGAATTTCTGCCGAGAGATCAGCTGTTAGTCTGATGGGTTTCCCTCTGTGGGTAACCCGACCTTTCTCTCTGGCTGCCCTTTACATTTTTTCCTTCATTTCAACTTTGGTGAATCTGACAATTATGTGTCTTGGAGTTGCTCTTCTCGAGGAGTATCTTTGTGGTGTTCTCTGTATTTCCTGAATTTGAATATTGGCCTGCCTGGCTAGATTGGTGAAGTTCTCCTGGATAATATCCTGTAGAGTGTTTTCCAACTTGGTTCCATTCTCCTCATCACTTTCAGGTACACTAATCAGACGTAGATTTGGTCTTTTCACATATTCCCTTATTTCTTGGAGGCTTTGTTCATTTCTTTTTATCCTTTGTTCTCTAAACTTCTCTTCTCACTTCATTTCATTCATTTGATCTTCCATCACTGATACCCTTTCTTCCCATTGATAGAATCGGCTACTGAGGCTTGTGCGTTCATCACGTAGTTCTTGTGCCATGATTTTCATCTCCATCAGGTCCTTTAAGGACTTCTCTGCATTGGTTATTCTAGTTAGCCATTCGTCTAATTTTTTTTCAAGGTTTTTAACTTCTTTGCCATGGGTTCAGACTTCCTCCTTTAGCTCAGAGTAGTTTGATCATCTGGAGACTTCTTCTCTCATCTCATCAAAGTCATTCTCCATCCAGCTTTTTTCCATTACTGGTGAGGAGCTGCATTCCTTTGGAGGAGGAGAGGCACTCTGATTTTTACAGTTTCCAGTTTTTCTGCTCTGTTTTTTTCCCATCTTTGTGGTTTTATCTACCTTTGGTCTTTGATGATGGTGACATACAGATGGGGTTTTGGTGTGGATGTCCTTTCTGTTTGTTAATTTTCCTTCTAACAGTCAGGATCCTCAGCTGCGGGTCTGTTGGAGTTTGCTGGAGGTCCACTCCAGACCCTGTTTTTGTGGATATCAGCAGGGGAGGCTGCAGAACAGCGGATATTGGTGAGCAGCAAATGTTGCTGCCTGTCATTCCTCTGTAAGTTTTGTCTCAGTGGAGTACCTGGCCGTGTGAGGTGTCAGACTGCCCCTACTTGGGGGTGCCTCCCAGTTAGGCTACTCGGGGATCAGGGACCCACTTGAAGAGGCAGTCTGTCCCTTCTCAGATCTCCAGCTGGATGCTGGGAGAACCACTACTCTCTTCAAAGCTATCAGACAGGGACATTTAAGTCTGCAGAGATTTCTGCTGCCTTTTGTTCAGCTATGCCCTGCCCCCAGAGGTGGAGTCTACAGAGGCAGGCAGGCCTCCTTGAGCTACGGTGGGCTCTACCCAGTTCGAGCTTCCCAGCCACTTTGTTTACCTACTCAAGCCTTGGCAATGGTGGGCACCCCTCCCCCAGCCTTGCTGCCTCCTTGCAGTTTGATCTCATACTTCTGTGCTAGCAATGAGCGAGGCTCCATGGGCGTGGGACACTCTGAGGCAGGCACGGGATATAATCTCCTGGTGTACCATTTGCTAAGACCATTGGAAAAGCACAGTATTAGGGTGGGAGTGACCCGATTTTCCAGATGCCATCTGTCACCCCTTTCTTTGACTAGAAAAGGGAATGACCTGACCCCTTGCACTTTCTGAGTCAGGCGATGCCTCACCCTGCTTCGGCTCATGCTCAGTGCACTGCACCCACTGTCCTGCATGCTCTGTCCAACACTTCCCAGTGAGAGGAACCCAGTACCTCAGTTGGAAATGCAGAAATCACCTGTCTTCTGAGTCACTCATGCTGGGAGCTGTAGACTGGAGCTGTTCCTATTTGGCCATCTTGGCTCCACCGCACAAATTTGCTTTTCTTTGTAACAAACAATTTTATTTCCCACCTTAAATTCTATATTTTCTTCATCTAAATTGATACCACAATCTATTCCAGTTTGGACAATTGAAACATCATCTTTATGGTGTTTCAATGAGGTTAATGATCCCTTCCAAATTACATGTCCCTTATGGGTTAATTTAAATTTTTTTTCTAACTGTCCCTTTTGGACTCTGCAGCAATCCACAGGAACTTTTTTCTTCCCTTCTGTTATAAAGAAGGTAGCTAGTATAGATGCTTCACCTACTGGGTGCTCTTCCACAGCACAGGGTAATCTGCTCCTCACTTCCTCTTTCAAATCTCCAACAACATGGTAAATTATTTTGTGAAGTTTAATTTTTACTCCTTTTTTGCAGTTGACTGTTGGATAACATTGCCTGTATTCACATTAAAGCCATATATAACACCATCAAATCTTTCAGCAAGGTTAATATCATTTGCACTTATATCACCCACTCCAAAATGTACTAATTCTAGTTCACACTCCTGTGATGCATCATAGGTATCTATAATGTTCAAAATGGCCTAAACAGATCATCAACATCACTTTTAATAATCACTAGGAAGTACATTTGAATCTCTTTCTATTTTCCCTCTTGGCTTTAAGGATGTTTGTTCTTTTCTTTCTAAATACTTTAGAAATGATCTCTCCTTCCACTGCACATTGCCATACTTCTCATGGGCTTTCCGATGTGCTTCTTGGTGTTCCTTTGACTTTTCTTCTATTATTTTCAGATCCTCTTGACTTTTCTCCTGTTCTTGTTCATACTTCTTCCAGTCAAAATTTCATGTGCCCTTAGCTCAGATACTACTTCAAGAATTTCATCTCCTTCAGAAGGAAGGTCTCTCCAGCTTATAATTCCCTCTGCCATGCTGGGATAGGGCTCATTGATTGTTTTTCCATTTTCATCAAACATTAAGCGTACTTTTGCCCAACTTTTTCCAGCAACCAGAATAGAGTCTTCTCTTAAAGTTCTTCTTTCAATTATAGCTGTAGTAACAGGTCCTCTTCCTTTGTGACTCTATTACTGTTCCTTACACTGGACCAGTGGGCTCTGCTTTCAATTCTAACATTTCTGCAGTTGTTCTTCTGCCAAAGCCATCAGATTATCACCCGCAAGTGCAGAGAAGGCAGTGTTTGAACATCACCTCCATGATCTTCACACACCACCTCAGAAGCCAGTAGCTCTTTTTTCACTTTCTCAGGATCAGCCTCAGCTTTGTCCCATCTATTTATGGCAAGGACAATAGGAAATTGAGCATCTTTGGCACGCTGAGTAGATTCCACACCCCATTATCTGCAGCTACAAACAAGATCACAATGTCAGTGACTTGAGCCCCTCTGCTGTCATTGCTGAGAAAGTAGCATGTCCTGGAGTATCAAGAAAAGTTATCTTTTCCCCAGAAGGCAGAGACACAAGAAAGGCACCAATTTGCTGAGTGGTGCCTCCAGCTTCCATTGTTGCCACTTGAGTTTTTCTCTTTTGTTTTCTTTTCTTTTTTGTTTCTTTTTATTATACTTTTAGTTCTAGGGTACATGTACACAACGTGCAGGTTTGTTACAAATGTATACATATGCCGTGTTGGTTCGCTGCACCCATTAACTCCTCATTTACATTAGGTATTTCTCCTAATGCTATCCCTCCCCTATCCCTCTACCCCATGACAGGCCTTAGTGTGTGATGTTCCCTGCCCTGTGTCCAAGTGTCCTCATTGTTCAATTCCCACCTATGAGTGAGAACATGCGGTGTTTGGTTTTCTGTCCTTACAATGGTTTGCTCAGAATTATGGTTTCCAGCTTCATCCATGTCCCTACAAAGGACATGAACTCATCCATTTTATGGCTGCATAGTATTCCATGGTGTATATGTGCCACATTTTCTCAATCAAGTCTATCATTGATGGACATTTGGGTTGGTTCCAAGTCTTAGCTATTGTGAATAGTGCTGCAATAAACATACATGTGCATGTGTCTTTATAGTTGCATGATTTATAATCTTTTGGGTACATAACCAGTAATGGGGTGGCTGGCTCGAATGGTATTTCTAGTTTTAGATCCTTGAGGAATCGCTACACTGTCTTCCACAATCATTGAACTAGTTTACACTCCCACCAACAGTGTAAAAGCATTCCTATTTCTCTGCATCCTCTCCAGCACCTGTTGTTTCCTAACTTTTTAATGATTGCCATTCTAAATGGTGTGAGATGGTGTCTCATTGTGGCATTGATTTGCATTTCTCTATGACCAGTGATGATGAGCATTTTTTGAGGTGTCTGTTGGCTGCATAAATGTCTTCTTTTGAAAAGTGTCTGTTCATATCCTTTGCCCACTTTTTGATGGGCTTGTTTGATTTTTTTCTTGTAAATTTGTTTAAGTTCTTTGTAGATTCTGGATATTAGCCCTTTGTCAGCTGGGTAGATTGCAAAAATTTTCTCCCATTCTGTAGGTTGCTTGTTCACTCTGATGGTAGTTTCTTTTGATGTGTAGAAGCTCTTTAGTTTAATTAGATCCCATTTGTCTATTTTGGGTTTTGTTGCCATTGCTTTTGGTGGTTTAGTCATAAAGTCCTTGCCCATGGCTATGTCCTGAATGGTATTGCCTAGGTTTTCTTCTAGGGCTTTTATGGCTTTGGGTCTAATATATAAGTCTTTAATCCATCTTGAATTAATTTTTGTATAGATGTAAGGAAGGGATCCAGTTTCAGCTTTCTACATATGGCTAGCTAGTTTTCCCAGCACCATTCACTAAATAGGGAATCCTTTCCCCATTTCTTGTTTTTGTCAAGTTTGTCAAAGATCAGATGGTTGTAGATGTGTGGTGTTATTTCTGAGGCCTCTGTTCTGTTCCATTGGTCTATATCTCTGTTTTGGTACCAGTACCATGCTGTTTTGGTTACTGTAGCCTTGTAGCATAGTTTGAAGTCAGGTAGCATGATGCCTCCAGCTTTGTTCTATTGGCTTAGGGTTGACTTCACAGTGTGGGTCTTTTTTGGTTTCATATGAACTTTATAGTTTTTTTTTTCCAATGCTATGAAGAAAGTCATTGGTAGCTTGATGGGGATGGCATTGAATCTATAAATTACCTTGGGCAGTATGGCCATTTTCAAAATATTGATTCTTCCTATCCATGAGCATGGAATATTCTTTCATTTGTTTTTGTCCTCTTTTATTTCATTGAGCAGTGGATTGTAGTTCTCCTTGAAGAGGTCCTTCATATCCCTTGTAAGTTGGATTCCTAGGTATTTTATTCTCTTTGTAGCAATTGTGAATGGGAGTTCACTCATGATTTGGCTCCCTGTTTGTCTGTTATTAGTGTATAAGAATGCTTGTGATTTTTGCACATTAATTTTGTATCCTGAGACTTTTCTGAAGTTGCTTATCAGCTTAAGGAGATTTTGGGCTGAGACAAATGGGTTTTCTAGATATACAATCATGTCATCTGCAAACAGGGACAATTTGACTTCCTCCTTTCCTAATTGAATACCCTTTATTTCTTTCTCTTGCCTGACTGCCCTGGCCAGAACTTCCAACACTATGTTGAATAGGAGTGGTGAGAGAGGGCATCCCTGTCTTGTGCCAGTTTTCAAAGGGATTGCTTCCAGTTTTTGCCCATTCAGTATGATACTGGCTGTGGGTTTGTCATAAATAGCTCTTTTTATTTTGACAGATACTTCCCACCAATACCTAGTTTATTGAGAGTTTTTAGTATGAAGGGCTGTTGAATTTTGTCGAAGGCCTTTTCTGCATCTATTGAGATAATCACGTGGTTTTTGTCTTTGGTTCTATGTATGTGATGGATTATGTTTATTGATTTGTGTATGTTGAACCAGCCTTTCATCTTAGGGATGAAGCCGACTTGATCTTGCTGGATAAGCTTTTTGATGTGCTGCTGGATTTGGTTTGCCAGTATTTTATTGAGGATTTTTGCATCAATATTCATCAGGGATATTTGTCTAAAATTCTCTTTTTTTGTTGGGTGTCTGCCAGGCTTTGGCCTCATAAAATGAGTTAGGGAGGATTCCCTCTTTTTCTATTGATTGGAAGTTACTGGTTCCTTGTTTTGTTCATTTGAGGAGAACATGGTTTCCTGTTTGCTATTGTTTTTTGTGGATGTATATCTGTGTCTTTGCACTGAAGGATTGGTTGTGTATTCCTGTGTTCCTTGTCTGACTTGTTTAGGTTTTTACTGGATATATTTGCTTAGAGGTTATTTATTGCAAGGTCATTGCCTCCTTTTCAGTTCTAGATGGCACCTTAATCCCAGGTTCACCTCAGCTCTAATAAACAATCAGAGTGCTGCCCTTTGCTAAAGGGAGAAGTCCAAAAGGGGATGTCCCAGCAATGTAGGAAGGCTAGTTAGGGGATCATGCTCAGGGGACATGTGGGACAAACTTCTGACAGTGTTGTGCTGCTGAATAGCCAACCTGATTTGGCATCTCCTTTGGCTGAGTGACACAGCAGAGTTTCCAGGGCTGGGCATGGTAGACATTGCTAAGCTCCTTTTGAAAACTCTGCCCACCAATACTTCACCAGGGCTTGAATCATTTTATCAACTCTATGGTAAGTAAAAGAATGAAAAGCTCAGAAGAATGGCAACTTTAGGGATTCAGAAAGTACTAAACAGCTATCTGGGTGCCCCCAGAATCTCTCAAGGATTTCACATCCTGTATTAATCCAATCTTTTTTTTTTCTGTTTCTAAGACATATTTTTACCATTCTTGTAAGTTCTGAGTTTTTATTTATGTCCTTTGGATGGATTTCACTCAAGGTGCATGGTTTATTAGTTGAGACAGTTTTGAAGCTTTTTTTTGTTTTTTGTTTGTTTTTTTGATGGCAGCTTTAGCATGAAAATAAGCCATGGAATTTCCCTGATATTCAGGGTCTCTTTTATAAGTAGGAGTTTTAATTTTTATGATAGCTACTTATGATGGAAGCAATAATGCAGAGATTAGCAACCTGAGACCCATCTTTATAGGCATATCATTTGACGTTAAGGATCCCTTCTGTTTCTACAACATACTAAAATCACGGACTACTGCAAAAGCATACCTGACATCAGTCTAGATATTTACAGTCTTATCTTTTGCTCTTTTACAATCTCAAGTGAGGACAAATAATTCTGCAGATTAGGCTGAATTAAACTGGGGAGATCTCCTTTTTATCATAGTTCATGTTGGATTGTAACAGCATGCCCAGCTTAGTATTTTCCTTCAAAATTTTTGTCATAGGGGCCATCAGCATAGAGCAACAGTTCTGGATTGGTGAATAGAATTTCTTGTAAATCCAATCTCAGAGTCCAATTTTGAGAAATCAGTTTAACACAATTATAGGTCTCTCTTTTGTTGGGTAAAGGTAAGATGGTAGCAGAGTTTAAAGAAAGAATTGCAGCAAAGAATATGCAGATTTGAAGGTGATAGGAGCAGAATCACATAAAATGTTATCCTGCTGGCTGAGAATGCTGGGTACATTCAGGATTTAGCAAGCTTTCTACAGCATGTGAAAGGTGTAGGCATAAGTTACTGCTTTGAACAAGTTCTGAGAAAGATTGTATGATTTGGCACCTGCAACTACTGGCTTTAAACAATTTGGATATTCTGTAGCAACCAGACATAACTGTACACTACACTAGTCTATACCTGTAATCCCAGCTACCCAGGAGGCTGAGGCAGGAAAATCACTTGAACTCGGGAGGCGGAGGTTGCAGTGAGCCGAGATCACACCACTGCACTCCAGTCTGGGCAACAGAGTGAGACTTCATCTCAAAAAGGAAAAAAAGAAAAAGAAAAGAAAGCAAATTAAAAGGGTCAATCACAATTTTAATGGATCTGATGTATTTGATCTTTCCCACATCTGTAGAGTAGAAGCCCATATAGTATCAGGAATTTCAGAAAGATGTATATCTTTCTGTATGGATGTAAATCTATACATTTATGGAACTTTTATGGCCTATTTTGTCCTACAAGTTTTTGAGCGAGGACCCCTAAATTCTGATTGTTTCATTCATGAATAAACAATGTGAATGGTTTAGAATAATTGGAGAGTCATAACACGGGAGGATTTTGCAAAATGTGTTTTAGTTCAGTAAGGGCCTCCTACTATTTTGCTTTCCAAAGAAAAGGGTCCTGATTGCTATTTTTAGTTAGTTCATGGAGTGGAGAGGCCAGTGTTGTGAGCTGGTCTATCGTGAAAGTCTGAGGAATCCTCTGAGTTGCCTTTTAGTCACAGGTCTAGAATAATTTTGAATAGTATTTATTTTTTCTGGAGACAGAAAGATTACTTTTGCAGAGAAGTCACGACCTAGATAATGTGCCACTTCTTGTGAGAATTGAAGCTTATCTCAAGAGGTCTTATGTCCCTTATAAGCTGGTTGTTATAATACATATATTTGGTCAATTTGTATGTCCTCTTTAGATGAAGAACAAAGAAGCAAAATACCTACATACGGAATCAAGGTAGAATGTCTGGGAAACTGCAGTGTTCAAATCTTGATATAAAATTTGTGAGAAATATGAAGGAGCCTTTAATCCTTAAGGTGTTACTGTCAAAGTACATTGTTGATTTTTCCAAGTGAAAACAAACAAATACTAACTAACACTCTTTTTGTCTACTGGAATGCTAAAATATATATACAAAATATAAGTCTACTACTGTGAACCACTCAGATTCAGTTGATTCCTTTGACAACAAAGTGTTTTGGTTTGGTATCACTGGGAATCTTTTTTTTTTTTTTTTTTTGAGACAGAGTCTCGCTCTGTCGCCCAGGCGGAAGTGCAGTGGCGCAATCTCGGCTCACTGCAAGCTCTGCCTCTTGGGTTCATGCCATTCTCCTGCCTCAGCCTCCCTAGCAGCTGGGGACTACAGGCGCCCGCCACCACGCCTGGCTAATTTTGTTTTTGTATTTTTAGTAGAGACAGGATTGCGCTGTGTTAGCCAGGATGGTTTCGATCTTCTGACCTCGTGATCCACCCACCTCGGCCTCCCAAAGTGCTGGCATTACAGGCGTGAGCCACAGTGCCTGGCCGGGAATCTCGATATATAATTTTATTTGTAGCTCTAAGGCCCTGTACAAATCTCCATCCTTGTCCATGATTTCTTGACAGGTAAGATAAGAAGGTCACAAGGACTAGTACACGAAATAATTATTCCTTGATTTATTAGGTCCTCTACTCTTAAAGTGAGTCCCTGCGTTGCTTCAGGTTTCAGAAGGTATTGGGGTAACTTACAAAGCAGTTTAGGCTGGGTGCGGTGGCTCACACCTGTAATCCCAGCACTTTGGGAGGCCAAGGTGGGAAGATCACCTGAGGTCAGGAGTTTGAGACCAGCCTGGCCAACATGGTGAAACCCCATCTCTACTAAAAGTACAAAAAGTAGCTGGGCATGGTGGCACATACCTGTAATCCCAGCTACCCAGGAGGCTGAGGCAGGAAAATCACTTGAACTCGGGAGGTGGAGGTTGCGGTGAGCTGAGATCACACCACTGCACTCCAGCCTGGGTAACAGAGTGAGACTTCGTCTCAAAAAAGAAAAAGAAAAGAAAGCAATTTAAAAGGGTCAATCACAATTTTAATGGATCTGATATGTTTGATCTTTCCCACATCTGTAGAGTAGAAGCCCATAGAGTATCAGGAATTTCAGAAAGACATATATCTATACATTTATGGAACTTAATAGTTTCCTTAGGATAGTCAATTTGGGCCTGGAGAACCCACAATGTTTTATTGTCTGATAAATCTTAGATTTCTAGGGTCATTTCTCCAGAGGATAATTTTATTGAGCCTCCTATTTAGGAAAACAGATCTTTATCTAGGAGATTCAGAGGAGCAATATCACATAAAAGGAAGGCATGATTCTCAGAAAAAGGGCCAAGGGTGACCGTTGAGAATTCTGTTAAAGGAACCCTTTGAACTTGATTTGAAACTCCTGCCATTGAGATAACTTTTATTATCCTGAGAAAGTTCTTGATATATCATGGTGGACTCTAAAGTAGAAAGAGTTGTTCTGGTGTCACAGTACAAATTTCTTCATTTAAGTTTGGTTTCTCCTCATTGATTTAAAGGAGTTATTGGAAGTAGCTTACTGGGCAATTCCTTGGAACCCTATCAACATTAAGAGTTGTTAAAAGGATGTGGGGGTTGTTCCAATTTCCCCGTATTTAGCAATGGGCAGTCTTTTTGCCAATGCCCCTTCTGCTTCCAGTAACCCTAAGCATCTTTATCAATGAAGGCAAAATTGGGAATAACATTTTTTAAAGATAGGCCAAATTCCTTACAACTGTTGTAATTGTATATTGGTTTGTTTACCTGTTGGCTTCTTTTTTTTATCTAATATCCCTTCAACATGCTCTACTAGATGTTGCAGTTCTGTGAGAATTACCTCTCATTTTAGTTTAGATTTCTTCAGTAAGTCACTTATTTCTGTGTGCAATTCAGGAACAAAATGGGCTGGTATAGCCACTTTATCATCCTGGCCTTTAAAGCCAGTATTATGTGAAAACTGTCTACAGATGGGCATGATAGTCTGCAGCAGATTCATTTTTTTATAAGGTTAGATTATGGTCCAGCCTATTTTCATTGGAAGTGCTTCAGGAATAGCATCTAACAGTTGTTGGTCCATTTTTCTGTCCTCCTGCATTTCTTATTTAAAAGCATGCTCAGCAGGATCCTCAGTATATCCAGATGGATTATCCCAATGGGGTTTTTCTAGCCATTTTCAGTTACCTCCTGTGCATACTATCACGTGGACAAATTGGTACAAATTAAAATCATGGATTATAGACCCCCTAAAAAAATTTTAAATTCTTCTATAAATTTGGTTGTATTTTTTTAATATCACAAAATCTTTTATAATGGCTCAGAGTTCTCTGTAAGACCAAGGTTTAAATTCAGCTGTTACAGGTACTCCTGGCTTATTTGAGTGTCTAATTTTTTAAAGGAAGCTGGTGTGAAGAGGTTTAGGTGGAAAAGCCAAAACATTAAAGGGGTTAGTAGGTTCAGAAAAATCAATTACTGGAAGATAAAATGAAGCAAAGGGATTCACAAGAAGGGTCTATAGAGTCAGGCTGAGTTTTAGCTTTTAAATTAGTATTTGCACACTGGTAGAGATTATTTTGGAGAGGTTATTGTGAGTCATTCTGTCTATTAAAAGCCTCTGCCTACCAGTCCAAGACTGCATTCCATTGTCTTTGAGAGGTTCTCGGTCATTTCTTTTCTTTTCTTTTCTTTTTTTTTGAGACGGAGTCTCGCTGTGTCGCCCAGGCTGGAGTGCAGTGGTGCAGTCTCGGCTCACTGCAAGCTCCGCCTCCGGGGTTCACGCCATTCTCCTGCCTCAGCCACCTGAGTAGCTGGAATTTCAGGCGCCTGCCACCAGGCCCGGCTAATTTTTTTTTGTATTTTTAGTAGAGACTGGGTTTCACCGTGTTAGCCAGGATGGTCTTGATCTCCTGACCTCGTGATCCACCCGCCTCAGCCTCCCAAAGTGCTGGGATTACAAGCGTGAGCCACCAAGCCCGGCCAAGGGTCTTTTCTTTTCAAGAATGCTTTCAGAGTGAACTATTTTATCTAAGTTGAAGGTTACCCAAAGCAGCCATTGCAGCCTCACATTGTCCTTTATAAAGTTCACCAATTTTTCACACACACACAAAAAGACACAAGATCCTGATCCATAGCTGTTATAAATATAGGAAGCAGGGGGTTCAGACAGATGTAGGGAAGGGATTATGGACCAGGTGGAAAGTATCTTTGCCTTGGATTTCCCCAAATGAATGTATATATAGGGAACCTTGTACTTGTACTGCTGTCTAGAAACCCAGTGGAATGGCAGATTGTCTCCTGTTACAGACACAGGGAATAATGGGTTTTCTCCTCTTGCAAATGTAAGGATGACTTATCAAGAAACTTTCACACAGCACAGGTATGCACAAAAAAGTTGAAGAGCTTGAAATGCAGAGAGTACATCTTGGATCTGAGAGTACCCTTGAGCTCTGTGTTCAGCAAGAAAGCACTGAGTACCATGGGCTCTGTGGTACTGGCATCAGATTACTCACCTGTCTTGGAGCTTATCAACGATCTACTTTACATCTCATATTTGATACCAGAAACTGCTAAAAATAAAATCAGATCAAGTAAAACAGGAATATAGGAGTTTATTGTGCCTACCAAAGAACATTTCAAAAACCAGGAGATTTCAAACTGAACATGTTAAGAAGCTCATCTCACAAGTGTTAGAGCACAGCTTATAAAGCGTCAGTGAGAAAGACATTGAACTTCTATTGTAATTGGCTACTATAAATTTGTATCCCTTTTAGGGCACATAGAGCTGTAGAAGCTTATTTTTCTGTAGCTGATTGACTCAACTTTATCATACTGACATGGGAGAAAGGCTTATGGTTTGTTTATGGTTAGAGCTTGCATTTCAGAGAGATCAACATAGCTTACATTTTGTTATGGCTATGGTTGGTTGTTCTGAGAGTATATCCACACTGTGGCCTTCGTTTTCAATTTTTTTTAACATCCCTTAACAATGAGATGCCATGCAGAGAGAGAAAGAGAGAGGCCAAGGAGCAGTGAGGTGCCAGATTTGTGAGGGACCCTTCTTGGAGCTTTCAGGCAAGGCAAGCCTCCAGCTGAGTACCACACAGTGATCCAGTTCATGCCACTTGGAGCAGAAAAACTGCCCAGCTAAGCTCTGCCCAAACTTCTGACCCATTTAACTGTGAAGTGTAATAAAATTGCCATTGGTGCAAGCCACTAAGTTTTGGGGTAGCTTATGTCACCACAATAAATAATCCAAACATTCTCCTCTAAACTTAGATTGTCTATAGGATTAATGTGACAATTAATAACTTACAGCCTTGTGACTTGACCTCCACTGTTGGCTTAAATTTCAATTTAAATATTTTATTTTTATTCAGTTTGTCATGTGAGTACATCTTCTGTCCCAGTGAGATTACAATTCTTTTTTAGTACCTACAAATAGTCTTATATATAGTATTTTTGGTGAACTCTGCTTTTATTCTTTAGCAAATTAGTATAGGAAAAACTCACCTTTTTTTAACCGAAATTTGTGTTGTGTTTGTATAATGTTATAAACATCTTTATTTGTTTTTCCTTTTAGTATATGAGCCATCATTGAATGAAAGCGAGTGACAAGGTGCTGGGAAAATGTGGAAATGAGAGTGGGAATGTGGATATAGGTTATCGCTTATTAAAAATAATATTTGATTAAAAATCGCTAGAGAAAAACATATGTCAGCCACTGAGTGGTATACAAAGTAATAAAACAAAGGTGAGAATTTACAAATGATCCACTAGTAGAAAATAAACAATAAAAAAAACAAAAATACAAATGCAAGTCCTGGGATGGTATAGCCAAAATTCTGTGATATATCATAACTTATATAATTCATTCCCCTTGAGCATGGAAAGGCCTGTGAATATATTGGGGTAGTCACTCCTTGATTAGATAAGACTGCCTTTTAGCCAACTGGATGGAGAAATTCCT
The DNA here is from genome assembly GCF_006542625.1 of Nomascus leucogenys. Lineage (NCBI taxonomy): Eukaryota > Metazoa > Chordata > Mammalia > Primates > Hylobatidae > Nomascus > Nomascus leucogenys. The sequence goes on from NC_044387.1 coordinate 39,530,143, forward strand.
AGTAAGAGAGATGCAGTCATGCTTGTCTGGAAGAAGTAAATGGCCACATTGTGAAATGCCTATGAAAAGGGGTAACCTTCTAAAACTGAGCACCTTAGTCCTACAACGCCAAAGAACTGAATTCTGCCAACAACTGATGAACTTAGAAGAGGCCCCCAGAGTCTCAGATGAGATCACATCCTGAGCTAACACCTTGATTGCCCTCTGTTGAGACTGGAGCATAACACCCAGTACCTGTGCCTGAATTCTTTACTCATAAAATCTGTCAGATCATAAATTTCTGTTGTCTTTCTTTTTCTTTTTTTTTTAATTATACTTTAAGTTTTAGGATACATGTGCACACGTGCAGGTTAATTCCATATGTATACATGTGCCTGCCATATTGGTGTGCTGCACCCATCAACTCGTCATTTAACATTAGGTGTATCTCCTAATGTTATCCCTCCCCCCTGCCCCCACCCCACAACAGGCCCCGATGTGTGATGTTCCCCTTCCTGTGTACATGTGTTCTCATTGTTCAATTCCCACCTGTGAGTGAGAACATGTGGTGTTTGTTTTTTTTCTCCTTGCGATGGTTTGCTGAAAATGATCGTTTCCAGCTTCATCCATGTCCCTACAAAGGACATGAACTCATCATTTTTTATGGCTGCATTATGGTGTATATGTGCCACATTTTCCTAATCCAGTCTATCATTGTTGGACATTTGGCTTGGTTCCAAGTCTTTGCTATTGTGAATAGTGCCACAATAAACATAGGTGTGCATGTGTCTTTATAGCAGCATGATTTATGATCCTTTGGGTATATACCCAGTAATGGGAAGGCTGGGTCAAATGGCATTTCTAGTTCTAGATCCCTGAGGAATCGCCACACTGACTTCCACAATGGTTGAACTAGTTTACAGTCCCACCGACTGTGTAAAAGTGTTCCTATTTCTACACATCCTCTCCAGCACCTATTGTTTACTGACTTTTTAATGATGGCCATTCCAACGGGTAAGAGATGGTATCTGATTGTGGTTTTGATTTGCATTTCTCTGATGGCCAGTGATGATGAGCATTTTCTCATGTGTCTTTTAGCTGCATAAATGTCTTCTTTTCTGAAGTGTCTGTTCATATCCTTCGCCCACTTTTTGATGGGGCTGTTTTTTTCTTCTAGATTCGTTTGAGTTCCTTGTAGATTCTGGATATTAGCCCTTTGTCAGATGAGTAGATTGCAAAAATTTTTTCCCATTCTGTAGGTTGCCTGTTCACGCTGATGGTAGTTTCTGTTGCTGTACAGAAGATCATTAGTTTAATGAGCTCCCATTTGTCAATTTTGGCTTTTGTTGCCATTGCTTTTGGTGTTTTAGACATGAAGTTCTTGCACATGCCTATATCCTCTATGGTATTGCCTATGTTTTCTTCTAGGGTTTTTATGGTTTTAGTCTAACATTTAAGTCTTTAATCCATCTTGAATTAATTTTTGTATAAGATATAAGGAAGGGATCCAGTTTCAGCTTTCTACATATGGCTAGCCAGTTTTCCCAGCACCATTTATTAAATAGGGAATCCTTCCCCATTGCTTCTTTTTGTCAGGTTTGTCAAAGATCACGTGGTTGTAGATATGTGGCATTATTTCTGAGGACACTGTTCTGTTCCGTTGGTCTATACCTCTGTTTTGGTACCAGTACCATGCTGTTTTGGTTACTGTAGCCTTGTAGCATAGTTTGAAGTCAGGTAGCGTGATGCCTCCAGCTTTGTCCTTTTGGCTTAGGATCGCTTGGCTATGTGGGCTCTTTCTTGATTCCATATGAACTTTAAAGTAGTTCTTTCCAATTCTGTGAAGAAAGTCATTGGTAGCTTGATGGGGATGGCATTGAATCTATAAATTACCTTGGGCAGTATGGCCATTTTCACGATATTGATTCTTCCTACCCATGAGCATGGAATGTTCTTGCATTTGTTTGCATCCTCTTTTATTTCATTGAGCAGTGGTTTGTAGTTCTCCTTGAAGAGGTCCTTCACATCCCTTGTAAGTTGGATTCCTAGGTATTTTATTCTCTTTGAAGCAATTGTGAATGGGAGTTCACTCATGATTTGGCTCCCTGTTTGTCTGTTATTGGTGTATAAGAATGCTTGTGATTTTTGTACATTGATTTTGTATCCTGAGACTTTGCTGAAGTTGCTTATCAGCTTAAGGAGATTTTGGGCTGAGATGATGGGGTTTTCTAAATATACAATCATGTCATCTGCAAACAGGAACAATTTGACTTCCTCTTTTCCTAATCGAATGCCCTTTATTTCCTTCTCCTTCCTGATTGCCCTGGCCAGAACTTCCAACACTATGTTGAATAGGAGTGGTGAGAGAGGGCATCCCTGCCTTGTGCCAGTTTTCAATGGGAATGCTTCCAGTTTTTGCCCATTCATTATGATATTGGCTGTGGGTTTGTCATAGATAGCTCTTATTATTTTGAGATACATCCCATCAATACCTAATTTATTGAGAGTTTTTAGCATGAAGTGTTGTTGAATTTTGTCAAAGGCCTTTTCTACATCTACTGAGATAATCATATGGTTTTTGTCGTTGATTCTATTTATATGCTGGATTACATTTACTGATTTGCATATGTAGAACCAGCCTTGCATCCCAGGGATGAAGCCCACTTGATCATAGTGGATAAGCTTTTTGATTTGCTGCTGGATTTGGTAGGCCAGTATTTTATTGAGGATTTTTGCATCAATGTTCATCAGGAATAGTGGTCTAAAATTGTCTTTTTTTGTTGTGTCTCTGCCAGGCTTTGGTATCAGGATGATGTTGGCCTCATGAAATGAGTTAGGGAGGATTCCCTCTTTTTCTATTGGTTGGAATAGTTTCAGAAGGAATGGTACCAGCTCCTCCTTGTACCTCTGGTAGAATTTGGCTGTGAATCCATCTGTTCCTGGACTTTTTTGGTTTGTAGGCTATTAATTATTGCCTCAATTTCAGAGCCTGTTATTGGCCTATTCAGGGATTCAACTTCTTCCTGGTTTAGTCTTGGGAGGGTGTATGTGTCCAGGAATTTATCCATTTCTTCTAGATTTTCTAGTTTATTTGCGTAGACGTGTTTATACTATTCTCTGATGGTAGTTTGTATTTCTGTGGGATCAGTGGTGATATGCCCTTTGTCATTTTTTATTGCGTCTATTTGATTCTTCTCTCTTTTCTTCTTTATTGGTCTTGCTAACGGTCTATCAATTTTGTTGATCTTTTCAAAAAAACAGCTCCTGGTTTCATTGATTTTTTGAAGGGTTTTTCGTGTCTCTATTTCCTTCAGTTCTGCTCTGATCTTAGTTATTTCTTGCCTTCTGCTAGCTTTTGAATGTGTTTGCTCTTGCTTCTCTAGTTCTTTTAATTGTGATGTTAGGGTGTCAATTTTAGATGTTTCCTGCTTTCTCTTGTGGGCATTTAGTGCTATAAATTTCCCTCTACACACTGCTTTGAATGTGTCCCAGAGATTCTGGTATGTTGTGTCTTTGTTCTCATTGGTTTCAAAAAACATCTTTATTTCTGCCTTCATTTCATTATGTACCCAGTAGTCATTCAGGAGCAGGTTGTTCAGTTTTCATGTAGTTGAGCAGTTTTGAGTGAGTTTCTTAATCCTGAGTTCTAGCTTGATTGCACTGTGGTCTGGGAGAGAGTTTGTTGTAATTTCTATTCTTTTCCATTTGCTGAGGAGAGCTTTACTTCCAACTATGTGGTCAGTTTTGGAAGAAGTGTGATGTGGTGCTAAGAAGAATGTATATTCTGTTGATTTGGGGTGGAGAGTTCTGTAGATGTCTATTAGGTCCACTTTGTGCAGAGCTGAGTTGAATTCCTGGATATCCTTGTTAACTTTCTGTCTCGTTGATCTGTCTAATGTTGACAGTGGGGTGTTAAAGTCTCCCATTATTATTGTGTGGGAGTGTAAGTCTCTTTGCAGGTCTCTGAGGACTTGCTTTATGAATCTGGGTGCTCCTGTGTTGGGTGCATATATATTTAGGATAGTTAGCTCTTCTTGTTGAATCCATCCCTTTTCCGTGATGTAATGGCCTTCTTTGTCTCTTTTGATCTTTGTTCATTTAAAGTCTGTTTTATCAGAGACTAGGATTGCAACCCCTGCCTTTTTTTGTTTTCCATTTGCTTGGCAGATCTTCCTCCAACCCTTTATTTTGAGCCTATGTGTGTCTCTGCACGTGAGATGGGTCTCCTGAATACAGCACACTGCTGGGTCTTGACTCTTTATCCAATTTGCCAGTCTGTGTCTTTTAATTGGAGCATTTAACCCATTACATTTAAGGCTAATATCAGTATGTGTGAATTTGATCCTGTTGTTATGATGTTAGCTGGTTAATTTGCCTGTTAGTTGATGCAGTTTCTTCCTAGCCTCGATGGTCATTACAATTTGGCATGTTTTTGCAGTGGCTGGTACTGATTGTTCCTTTCCATGTTTAGTGCTTCCTTCAGGAGGTCTTTTAGGACAGGCGTGGTGGTGACAAAATCTCTCAGCATTTGCTTGTCTGTAAAGGGTTTTATTTCTCCTTCACTTAGGAAGCTTAGTTTGGCTGGATATGAAATCCTGGGTTGAAAATTCTTTTCTTTAAGAATGTTGAATATTGGCCCCCACTCTCTTCTGGCTTGTAGAGTTTCTGCCAAGACATCAGCTGTTAGTCTGATGGGCTTCCCTTTGTGGGTAACCCAACCTTTCTCTTTGGCTGCCCTTAACATTTTTTACTTCATTTCAACTTTGGTGAATCTGACAATTATTTGTCTTGGAGTTGCTCTTCTTGAGGAGTATCTTTGTGGCATTCTCTGTATTTCCTGAATTTGAATGTTGGCCTACCTTGCTAGGTTGGGGAAGTTCTCCTGGATTGTATCCTGAAGAGTGTTTTCCAGCTTGATTCCATTCTCCCCATCACTTTCAGGTACACCAATCAGACGAAGATTTTTTCTTTTCACATAGTCCCATATTTCTTGGAGGTTTTGTTTGCTTCTTTTTCCTCTTTTTTCTCTAAACTTCTCTTCTCACTTCATTTCATTCATTAAATCTTCAATCACTGATACCCTTTCTTCCAATTAATCGAATCAGCTACTGAAGCTTGTGCATTCATCACATAGTTCTTGTGCCATGGTTTTCAGCTCCATCAGGTCATTTAAGGACTTCTCTACACTGGTTATTCTAGTTAGCCATTCATCTAATCATTTTCAAGGTTTTTAGCTTCTTTGCATTGGGTTCGAACTTCTTCCTTTAACTCGGAGAAGTTTGATCATCTGAAGCCTTCTTCTCTCAACTCATCAAAATCATTCTCCGTCCAGCTTTGTTCCATTGCTGGAGAGGAGCTGCATTCCTTTGGAGGGGGAGAGGTGCTCTGATTTTTAGAATTTTCAGCTTTTCTGCTCTGTTTTTTCCCCATCTTTGTGGTTTTATCTACCTTTGGTCTTTGATGATGGTGTCATACAGATGGGGTTTTGGTGTGGATGTCCTTTCTGTTTGTTAATTTTCCTTCTAACAGTCAGGACTCTCAGCTGCAGGTCTGTTGGAATTTGCTGGAGGTCCACTCCAGACCCTGTTTTCCTGGTTATCAGCAGTGGAGACTGCAGAACAGCGAATATTGCTGAACAGCAAATGTTGTTGCCTGATCATTCCTCTAGAAGCTTCATCTCAGATGGGTACCCAGCCCTGTGAGATGTCAGTCTGCCCCTACTGGGATGCCTCCCAGTTGGGCTTCTTGGGGGTCAGGGACCCACTTGAGGAGGCAGTCTGTCCATTCTCAGATCTCAAACTCCATGCTGGGAGAACCACTACTCTCTTCAAAGCTGTCAGACAGGGACATTTAAGTCTGCAGAGGTTTCTGCTGCCTTTTGTTTGGCTATGCCCTGCCCCCAGAGGTGGAGTCGACAGATGCAGGCAGGCCTCCTTGAGCTGAGGTGGGCTCCACCCAGTTTGAGCTTCCCAGCCACTTTATTTGCTTACTCAAGCCTCAGCAATGGCGGGTGCCCCTCCCCCAGCCTCACTGCCACCTTGCAGTGTGATCTCAGACTGCTGTGCTATCAATGAGTGAGGCATCATGGGTGTGGGACCCTCCAAACCAGGCGCAGGATATAATCTCCTGGTGTGCCATTTGCTAAGACTGTTGGAAAAGTGTAGTATTGGGGTGGAAGTGACCTGATTTTCCAGGTGCCTTCTGTCACCCCCTCCCTTGGCTAGGAAAGGGAATTCCCTAACCCCTTGTGCTTCCTGCATGAGGCAATGCCTCACCCTACTTCAGTTCACACTTGATGGGCTGCACCCACTGTCCTGCCCCCACTGTCCAATGAGCCCCAGTGAGATGAACCCAGTACCTCAGGTGGAAATGCAGAAATCACCTGTCTTCTGCGTTGCTCACGCGGGGGCTATAAACTAGCACTGTTCCTATTTGACCATCTTGGAACCACCTCCCATATGTCCCCATTCTAATTTTCACAGCCCAACTCTCTCAGTAAATACATTTCCTTTCACATAAGAGAACTACATAGTATTCAAATTCAACTCTCTATAATGCAAAAATTCCAAGGTTAAATATTTTAGTTTGATTTTTAGTTACATTAAGTTTTGAAGCTGCATATGACAAAGTATTATTTTGCATTAGATAGAAACTTTTGTTTTTCTAACACTGACTTCAGCCAAGATTTCAGAACTTTACATGATCATTCTCTTTCTTTAGGTTCTCCAGCACAGTTGGAAATAAGCAGACAATCTCACAGTCCTTGAATTCTCAAGCTCAGCAATTTCCACACTTAGCAGCACTTGATATCTAAGGCTTTCCCATCAATGACACTTCATTCTAAATGATATTTGAATTAGTTGCCTGGTCATTCCATGCTTTCAAATGCCATTAGCTGTATCATCCCAGCCTTTCTCTTTGATGAAGAAATTCCACTATGCCCCCGGAATAATCCCACTTTTTAATTTTTTGGATGTCCTTTTTCTTTGACTACCTACATATTACCATATCACTTGTGACTGTTAATAGCAAAGAAGAGAATCCATTCTGGCAAGTTTAGCCAGACAAGCAAACAAATCATCATATGGGCTAGAGAAGAAAACAATTTTGTGCAGCCAAGATCAACATTGTAAAACTACACTTAAAAAAACAAACAAACAAAAAACTGACCTAAAGAGTATATTGCCACTGTAGCCATTGCCTCCACCAAGTATAAGATACCAGGAATCCAAAAATATTAAAATTATCGGCCAGGTGCATTGGCTCATGCTTGTAATCCCAGCACTTTGGGAGGCTGAGGTGGGAGGGTCACGAGGTCAAGAGATCGATACCATCCTGGCCAACATGGTGAAACCCCATCTCTACTGAAAATATAAAAATTAGCTGGGCATGGTGGCACACGCCTGTAGTCCCAGCTACTCGGGAGGCTGAGGCAGAATTGGTTGAACCTGGGAGGTGGAAGTTGTAAGTGAGCTGAGATCATGCCACTGCACTCCAGCCTGGCAACAGAGTGAGACTCCGTCTCAAAAAAAAAATAAAAATAAAAATAAAAAAATTATCCTACAGCAAGCACCAATGCCTTTTTGTATCAGGAAGTGAACCTTGAAATCACTGCAACTCACAAAAATCAGAGGCCTTTATTATCACCTATATTAGCAAAACTGGAAAATCCTCAGAGCCCATTTTCTCTTCATGTTAACTGATGAATCAGTGTGTTAAATGGGTGCTTGTGTGACTGTCAGAGGCTAGCTTACATAGTTTTGTTATACTTGGGTGGGAAGACAACATAATTCGGTTAATTTCCCAAATATAAAAATAGGACAAATGCACATAATAGCACATGTATTTCTTTTTTAATGAACTAACTGTTCAGGTCATTGATTGTCTATTTAGTGTTCCATAGTAGCATTTCCCAATTTGCCTTTTGTCTTGTGACATTGTTTATAACCAAAAATTATTTTGGTTTTTAGATTAACCAGTCTTAAAAAAAATCTTATGCTTTTGTTTAAAAAGTATAAAAAATAAAGATATCTTATGTTTTCTTCTAGTATTTTTTGCTTTGTCTTCTTATGTTTGAATCTTTGATGCATTTGCAAACTTAATCTAATAATTATGACTCACTTTCCTTTCAAATTTAACCATCCTTTATTTCAGAATTTCACGTTGCTTCCACATTTTTGTCAATAAAGTAACCGTCATTTAAATAAATTACTCATGTATTGTTTTTAAATATTCTGTACTGTTTCTCTTATTTCAAACTGCCTCGAAGAAGTGGCAATGTCTAATTAAAGCTATGTGGAAGGGTGGCTAACCAAACACACAAACAGAAAAGGAAAATTAAGTAATCTGAATATGTAGCTTGATGGAAGTAAAGATTTCATAACTGAACTGAATCTCATGAGATCCAGTTTGTGTTTGCATTTTAGAAATGAAGCAATTTATAGAAGGTGAAATCAGAGACATAAAAGTCCTTACACATGAAATTTTATCTCAACTTTTACAAGAGGGAGTGGGGAAGGGATAAGGAAGGACATTTTTCATAATAATGATGTAAAAGTCTTAATTTTTATTCAAGTGTTTGAATTCATGCAGTTTTATCTCCAAATAGAGTCAATATATTATTTTACATGGCATTTTAACTGTTTTGTTTAAATATTTAAAGGAATAAATCGTAAAAGTTATATAAAACTTGGCCAGGTGTGGTGGCTCACACCTGTAATCCCAGCACTTTGGGAGGCTGATGTGGGCGGGTCACCTGAGGTCAGGAGTTTGAGACCAGCCTGGCCAATGTGGTGAAACCCTGTCTCTACTAAAAATACAAAAATTACCTGGGTGTGGCAGTGCATGACTGTAGTCCCAGCTACTAGGTAGGTTGAGACGTGAGAATCATTTGAACCTGGGAGGTGGAGGTTTCAGTGAGCCAAGATTGCACCACTGCACACCAGCCCAGGTGACAGATTAAGACTCTGACTCAAAAAAAAAAAAAAGCTACATAAAAGTAACTAGTCTCTATGATATAGTTTGGCTGTGCCCCCACCCAAATCTCATCTTGAATTGTAGCTCCCATAATTCTCACATGTCATGGGAGGGACCCAGTGGGAGGTAATTAAATCATGGGGGTGGGTCTTTCCCATGCTGTTCTCATGATAGTGAATAAGTCTCATGAAATCTGATGATTTTATAAAAGGAAATTCCCCAGCACACACTCTCTTGCCTACTGCCATGTAAGACATCCCTTTACTCTTTCTTCATTTTCTGCCATGATTCTGAGGCCTCTCCAGCTATGTGGAACTGTGAGTCCATTAAAATTCTTTCCTTTATAAATCACCCAGTCTTGGGGATCTTTATTAGAAGCATGAGAACAGACTAATACAATAAATTGGTACTAGTAGAGTGGAATGCTGCTGTAAAGATCCAAAAAAAATGTGGAAGTGACTTTGGAACTGGGTAACAGGAAAAGGTTGGAACAGTTTGGAGGGCTCAGAAGAAGACAGGAAAACATGGCAAAGTTTGGAACTTCCTAGAGACTTGCAGGACACAGAAGACAGGAAAATGCAGGAAAGTTTGGAATTTCCTAGAGATTTGTTGAATGGCTTTGATCAAAATGCTAATAGTGATATGAACAATAACGTCCAGGCTAAGGTGGTCTCAGATGGAGATGAGGAATTTATTAGAAACTGGAGTACAGGTGACTCTTGCTGTACTTTAGCAAACAGACTGGCAACATTTTGCCCCTTCCCTAGATATTTGTGGACCTTTGAACTTAAAAAAGATGATTTAGGGGATCTGGCAGAAGAAATTTCTAAGCAGCCAAGCATTCAAGAGGTGACTTGGATGTTATTAAAAGCATTCAGCTTTATGTATTCACAAAGATATGGTTTGGAATTGAAACATGTTTAAAAGGGAAGCAGAACATAAAAGTTTGGAAAATTTGCAGCCTGATGATGCAGTAGAAAAACACACAAACAAACAAACAAAAAAAAACATTTTCTGAGGAGAATTTCAAGCCAGCTGCAAAAACTTGCCTAAGTAAAGGGAAGCCAAATGTTAATCACCAAGACAATGGAGAAAATGTCTCCAGAGCATGTCAGAGACCATCCCAGCAGCCCCTCCCATCACAGGACTGGAGGCCAAGGAAGAAAAAATGATTTCGCGGGCTGGGCCAAGTGACCCCCGCTCTGTGCAGCCTAGGAACTTGGTGTCCTGCATCCCAGCTGCTCCAGCTATGTCTAAAATAGGCCAAGGTACAGCTTGGGCTATGGCTTCAGAGGGTGCAAGCCCTAAGCCTTGGTGGCTTCTAGGTGGTGTTGAGCCTGCAGGTGCACAGAGTCAAGAACTGAGGTTTGGGAACCTCTGCCTAGATTCCAGAGGATGTATGGGAACACCTGCGTTTACAGGCAGAAGTTTGTGGCAGGTAGGAGCCCTCATGGAGAACCTCTGCTAGGGCAGTGTGGAAGGAAAATGTGGGGTTGAAGCCCCCAGAGAGTCCCTGCTGGGGCACTGCCTGGTGGAGCTGTGAGAAGGCCAGCATCCTCCAGAACCCAGAATGGCAGATCCACCAACAACTTGCACCATGTTTCTAGAAAATCCACAGACACTCAACACCAGCCCGTGAAAGCAGCCAGGAGTGGGGCTATACCTTGCAAAGCCACAGGGGCAGAGCTACCCAAGACCCTGGGAACCCACCTCTTGCATCAGTGTGACCTGGATGTAAGACATGGAGTCAAAGGAGATCATTTCAGAGCTTTAAGATTTGACTGCCCTGCTGGAATTTTGTCTTGCATGGGGCCTGTAGCCTCTTCATTTTGGCCAATTTCTCCCATTTGGAATGGGTGTATTTACCCAATGCCTACACCCCCATTGTATCTAGGAGGTAACTAACTCCCTTTGGATTTTACAGGCCCATAGGTGGAAGGGACTTGCTTTATCTCAGACGAGACTTTGAACTGTGGACTTTCGAGTTAATGCTGAAATGAGTTAAAACTGTGGGGGACTGTTGGGAAGACATGATTTGTTTTGAAATGTGAGGGCATAAGATTTGGGAGGGGCCAAGGGCGGAATGATGTGGTTTGGCTGTGTCCCCACCCAAATCTCATTTTGAATTGTAGCTCTCATAATTTTCACGTGTCGTGGAAGGGATCCCCTGGGAGGTAACTGAATCTTGGGGGCGAGTCTTTCCCATGCAGTTCTTGTGATAGTAAATGTCTCATGAAGCCTGATGGTTTTATAAAGGGGAGTTCCCTGCACATGCTGTCTTGCCTGCCTCCATGTAAGCCTTCCCTTTGCTCTTCCTTCGTATTCCAGCATGATTGTGATGCCTCCAGCCATGTGGAACTGTGAGTCCATTAAACTTCTTTCCTTTATAATTACCCAGTCTCGGGTGTGTCTCTTAGCAGCCTGAGAACAGAGTAACACACTCTAAAATTAGATATTTATCCATTGATAGTACTACTAATATCCTCATTTCCGTTTCATCAACTGTTGCAGAGAAAACATACTTTAGTTTTACCAGCATGGTAGGTGCTCTATATGTCTTCTTGAAGATGTGGCAAAATAAAGAAATAAATAGCAACATTGTTCTAGGCTCTGATACAAAGCAGCTTTGTTTTTATTCCGGACAATTAATGGTTGCTAAACAAAGTGGTTAAGTAATAACCCTAGGCATTGTTATTTACGGAAACTGATAACCAAAAGGGAAAGGCAGATAGATTAGCTTCCCTCAATGAAGAAAACTAGCAAAAGTAAAGAGATCATGAAAAAGAAAAACAGAAAAACTTCTGCCTGGAGATGAGACAGCTTTGCATATTCACACTGGTAAGAGGATGTTTGGAGGCAGCAGTTTTGAGACTCAGCACTATCACTTACTCTTTTTGTGAAACCGAGAATAATCACTTAACCATTAACTTACTTTACAGGAGTTTCTTTTCCTGTAAAGTAGGTAAATAATACGGTCTGCCAGTGTTGTACAGTTTAAAACAAAAGTTTTGGCAGTGCTACAAACTATAAAATAAAATATGTGAATGTTTGCTGTAATGATTGTTGTTGGTGTTGTTACCATTGTTATATATTATATGAAAGTAATATTTTTTTCCTTGAGCAACATGTGCAAAATGAATCCATTTGGAGCTGTGTCTTTTTGTAAAGTGCAGCTCAGGAAAGACATTAGCAAGTCACTCTAATGGGTTAATGAGCAGATTTTAATGGCAAAACTCACAGGGTATGTGTTCACAGAAAAGAAAAGCATGCATTTCCCAGTGCGTCACTTGATTGCACAAAGAGGCATGGAAGGTCAAGGTGCTCTATTAGACACACAGTGTGGGATCAGCATTCAAAGACCCCATCCCACTGTTGATAGAGAGGACAATTTTTCACAGGAGAATCAAAAACGGCTTACCAACAGGCAGTCTGGATTTCAGCCACCAGCCACATTTTGGGGTGGTAGAGAAAACTACCCAGGTTGCGACCTTGGTATCCACAGAAAGCTAGATTTAGGCACAGCTGCCTTATTGGAAAGGGGAAGAAAGAAGAGTGAAATTCAGTGCTAGAATGAGGAAAATTGTGTGAAGTTCAAATTACAAACAGTGGAGTCCCTACCTTCATTTTACGCTGTTGGACAAATGTCCCTCTCCCACCCTCGGAGAAAACTGGAGAGGGTAAAACCAAGGGCCTTTAGTCTTAGAACTTCAGACTTGATGATATGGGTACCCAAGACTGGATACATAATTTGTGGAACCCAGTGCAAAATTAAAATGTGAGTCCATCATTCAAAAATTACTAACAATTTCAAGATGGCAGTAGCAGATAATTAAATTAAGCATGAGGCCCTTCCAAGCACAGGGCCGTGTGACATCATGGGGAGGTTCACCGTATAGGAAATGTACTGAAAATAAAGACTAGTGTTTACACACACAATGAATGCTGAGTACTGAAGCCTTTATTAAATGACCATTACCTTTACTCTTGAGAGAGGACGTTGAAGGAATATTTTCAAATGCATATGAGTAGCCCAAGGGTCCTCAAAAGCATGTTACTTAAGATAACCTTCAAGTGAAGTTCAAAGTCAAAAAATCACACGCACTTGCTCAGAATGATTAAAATAGACTTTTAATCTCCTTAATCTTAAACAAAATAAACAACTAAAGATTGCCAAACACCCCAAACAATTATTTAATATGGAAAGAGAAACCAAAACAGAAGAGACATGATTTGTTAGTAATAAATATACAGAGAGAAGAAATTTTACAAGAAAGTATTATAAAAATCCTGAGAGTAAAAGATTACATTGCAACTATGGAAAGAACTATGACGAGGACATCCAGGGGAAAAAAAGGAGATCATAGGATAAATGAAATAGACATTTCAGAAAATAAAGTTGAGGAAATCTCACTGAAATTAGAACAGAAAGGCAAAGAGATGGCTATGAGAACAGAAAAAAAAGGCAGTATCAGTGGGTTAGTCCAGGATGCCCAACATCCAAATAACAGAAATTCTAGAAAGATAAAGAAAATAGAGGGACAAAAATCAACAACGAATAACTCAAAAATTCACTAAACTGAAGGCAATTCAAAGTGAGGGCTTCTGCAAGGTTCTCAGCAAAATGGATAAAAATTGACCCATGGCAAAGCACATCACTGTGAAATTTCAAAACTCTGTGGAGAAGGAGAAGTCACATAGGTTTTGTAGAAGGGGCGAAGGAATATGGAATGGTCAGAAATTAAAATGGCTTCAACTTCCTTAATGTAAAAGAAACACCTCCAACATTCTGAAAGAAAATGTTTCCAACTAGGCCCTATTGAAATGTCAGTTAAATATGAGGTTAGAATAAAAACATATTAAAATACAACCTGTCTCAAAAAAAAATTTTCATGCATCTTTTTTCTCAGCAAGCTCCTGGGGAATGTATTCCCCAAACCTGAGAGAGTAAATCAAATTAAGGAGAAGGATATGGGAATAGGAATCATCTTATGTTGAAGAGCGATGCCAGGATGATAAATAGGCTCCAAAAAATAGAGCACATTCAGCTCACATTGGAGCCATGTGACTTGCTGAGGGCTCCCCTGTGCATGCCTCTGCCTTTGTCCCTTGGACCTGACCTCATGATTAACTAGGACAAAACAAGGCAAAACATCGGATAAGAGGATGGGGCCAGAAGCAACAGATCCAAGCCAGAAGAGAAGCAGAGGGAATTCAAAGCATAACAGAAAAGGAAAGTCCTAGAATGACAGCTCCATTTCTGGCCTAGAATGCAATCAGTCCAGACCCTCAGAAAGGGGCTTTCCAAGAGACTGTTTCCAAGAAAATAATTGAAATATCTGTTAAGCTGATGTGATTGACCTTATTGAAAAGTGTACTTAAAGGCTATTGAATGATTGGGGTTGTGCAGAGGAAATAGCAATATAAGCACACAAAAAGAAAAAGCATGAAGATAAATAAAAAGGGGGAAAAAAATATTCATAATACACTAAAATTATCAGCTGTGAAAAATAGTTCCATAGGCCAAATACTGTAAACATTGAATATTGACTTAACAATACAGCATAAGGTCAAGTGGGATATATTTTAAAATACAAGGAAATAATTCAACATTAGGAAATATATTCATGCAATTTGCTATTTTATATTAATAGAGAAAATGTATAATTATCTCTATATATGCTGGAAATATATTTGATAAAAATTTAACATCCATTTTTTATTAAGGTTACAACAAAAACTCTTTAGTAAGCTAAAAATAAAAGGAAAGTTCTGTCATATTATTACTGTATCGACCAACAACAAAAACATATTTAAGGGTAAAATACAATAGAAATTCCAATGAAAGTAAGAAACAAAATGAAACATACCGTTACTATTCAATATATTTTAAAGGGTATGAAATATTTTTGTTAATTTTTTTTTTCTCTGCTCAACATGTAAGCCTTGATCCTATGATTTGGAAAATTTCCCACAAATAGAAGAACTCTGAATTGTGAAAAACACACTTTTCCCAATTTCCCTTGCCACTTTGGCATGTGCATATGACCTGGGCTTAGCCAGTCAGATATTCAAACACAACCTTAAATTGGAAATAGTGCAATGAAGCAAGGACAGGAGAGAAGCCACTATGGCTTCCCAAGGAACAAAAAGGCAGTATTGTGGTGCTGGGAATGCCAGCTGTTCAATAGCAATAGCAGTAACATGCTCACCAGATGGATTCATTTTGCATTTGATTCTGACTGCTTAGTGTACTTGTTTTCCAAATGTGGTTCGATAGTTTTCCTTTGAACTACTTTTTATGTTTTGTCAAAGTTAACCAGAGTCTGACTTATCCTCTTGTTTAAAATCAAGTACTATGATCATTACATGGAAGTCCCGACAAGTAAGAACTTAAATAAGATATTAGAGAGAAACAAAGTCTTCACTAATTGCAACTTATGTGATTTCCTACATAGAAAAGCCTGGAATATCAGTAGAAAAACTATTGGAATAAATGAAATAATTTAAGAAAATGGCCAGTTATAAGATAAATTTACATCTTTTTTAATTTACAGAAATAAATGGCAAATACTTATTTTAAAATTCCTCTAACAAAGACAAAATAAGGGTATACTTATGAATTTGTTTAACTAAAGTTGTGAAGGAAAAGTTAAAAATTTTCTAAGAGCCAATAAAATGGAAAGATATTACAAGATGGAAAGTATTCAACATTACAAAGATGCCAAATCTCCCCAAGTAGATCTTTAAATTTAATACAATTTCTATTTAAATTCCAAAAGAATTTTATTATAAAAATTGATTTTGAAATATCTGTAAAATGTAAATCAAGACAATAACCAGGGAATTTTTAATGACATTGAAGGAGAATTTGTCCTACTAGATATCATAATATACTACATAGTTATAATAACTTCAACAGTGTGATATAAATACAGGAAAAGGCAAATAGTCTAATGAAAGAGAATAGAGAGAAAAAGAAGGCATATATACATGTAAGAATTTGGCACATAGCAAATATGATATTTCAAAACAGTTAAAAAGAGTTAGATTATCCAAAAAGTGGCTGTTTATTTAAAAATCTAGCTAGTTTGATAAATAAATTTAGATGTTTGTCTTACATATTTATCAGACAATAAATTC
Source organism: Nomascus leucogenys (assembly GCF_006542625.1). Lineage (NCBI taxonomy): Eukaryota > Metazoa > Chordata > Mammalia > Primates > Hylobatidae > Nomascus > Nomascus leucogenys. Next base: position 39,546,238 of record NC_044387.1, read on the forward strand.
TAATTCATTAGAGTTCAAAGGATAAAACCATTAACATTGTTCAAACGCTACAGAAGAATTTTAAAGTTATTTTGGGGATAGAAAAGCCTTCATAGGCATAAAATTTAAGAATAAAGAGGCCTGGCACAGTGGCTCACGCCTGTAATCCCAGCACTTTGGGAGGCTGAGGCAGGCGGATCACCTGAGGTCAAGAGTTCAAGAACAGTCTGGCCAACATGGTGAAACTCCGTCTCTACTAAAAATACAAAAATATCTGGGCATGTTGGCAGGCACCTGTAATTCCAGCTGCTCGGGAGGCTGAGGCAGGAGAATTGCTCAAACCCAGGAGGCAGAGGTTGCGGCGAGTGGAGATCGCACCATTGCACTCTAGCCTAGGTGACAGAGTGAGACTCCATCTCTAAATAAATAAATACAGAAAAAGACTAAACTTTTTCATTACACAAAATTTAAAAGAAAGTTTATACGTGGTGAAAGATGCCACAAAGTAACAACAAAATGCAGAGGAGAAAATAGGTGCAATGTATCACTTATAAGGGGTTAATCAGCACAAAATATAAAATACCCACTTGAAAAAAAAAATATGGGATGGGGTGCAGTTGGAACAATACATAAATGAATTAAGGTTAGTCTTAAAAATTTGGATAATTAAGTAGTCTATTGCAGTTTCATAGCTCTCTTTGCTAGGTTCCAACCACCACAAATCTAATTTTATAACTACCATAATGAGCTCCCTTGTAAACCAGAAATAAAAGGACAAATAGACCCATCAGCAAAATCACTGGCACGAAGACACCCAAAAAGTGACCCGTAAGTTCATTTGGATGATCGGGACCATAGAAGAGCCAGGTACACAGCAAATGCTGTGGGACTCAGTATCTTCCAGATCTTTGAGGGGATGAATTATATTTTCCATCTGTTTGTGGCTCGGCAGGACTCCGTGGCCAAGAAAAAAGAGTTCTATTGTCCTGGTGATGCTTTGAAAAGCATTTTGGAAATGCTGAATCCTTTCCTGGAGAAACAAGTCAACAGCATAAGTTTGGGGTAGGCCAGGGAAACGGTAATGAGGGTGAATGAGGTGGCCTCAAAAGTCCTGAGAGACTCTGGAGAAGGTTGTCACAATGAGGGAGTCAAGAAACATTGTCAAACGAAAACACCTGCAGCAACATCTAGACCATGTCACCGAGCTCTCTGCCATTGAGGGATCCTCTCCAGGACATCAATCAACTGGGCTGAGATAGCTCCATTATTGGCAGGACCCAGTGCAAAATGTAAACAGGGGCCCCTTATTCTAAAAGCACCAAAAAAGTTCCACTAAATGTACTAAGCTATCAAGCTGTTACCTTTCTCCCACAGTCTCCATGTTGTTTTGTCATGTCTCTTTTATTTGCTATTTAATGTCATTCTAAGTAAAGAAAAAAATTTTGATTATTACAAAGAATTTTACCATTCATCTTTGTATTGTGTAATACCAGATTTAGATGCTAATATAAGAGCATTTAATTTATATGTATAATTACTGAAATTATACAATTTATATTTAATAGTTCATACATACATGTGTATTTTGCTCTTACCAAATAAGAAGAAATTTTGCACCAAAGCAGTTCAATGGTTTTTATTTTACTTCTCGATACATGCACATTCTACCAACACTCTCTACCTTTTGCTACAGGCAAGTAAGGAAAGACTGAAAGGAAAAGGAACTATGGCTGTCCTATTTTTCCCTTTCCTTCTGTGTCATCATTTTTTATGTAAGTGCTTGGCCAATATAAGAACATAACTTAAGAAAGGGTGTGATAGGCTTCTTTGGTTATTCACATGTCACGAAAGGCCACTGCTTTCTTTCTGCATTTGAAGCAAGGTTGTGTTCAAAGGAATGCACTAGCTCTAAAAGCTGTCAATGTCCTGTTTCATCACCCTCCTCTTACTCAGTCCCATGTATAAAATGCTTACCTTTTATTTACTTTAAGTCTCACTGAATTCCCAAGCCTAGTGGTCCACTGAAATTCTGTGCATATGGCACATTGCAAAGGCAATCTGCAAGTGGAGTGTCAAGGAAGTGCAGTGTACATGCGCCCTGAATGTATCTCCTCTGCTCATGTGCATGTTCCATTATCCCACTAAACTCTGCTTAGAAAGCACAGTTCAAAGAAAAAGTTGTTAAGAATGTTCAGATAATAACAGCAGAGTTAAACCAGACTCAGCATCTTTCTGAGCATAGGGCTCTGTGTAAGTGCACTGGTCAAATGCTCATCAGGCCCACTCTGATTTGCAGGATGAAGTCTGAAGACTGAAGTTTCTCCACACCCTGCATGTCAAAGTGCCTTCTACCACTTCACATATCAAGGCTGCAGCCCGGGTCCGAGAGAGCATGGCTTCTTTGTCACAGCAGCTTTTCCATATCTTAGAAGGCCTGGAGGAGCAGAGTGGTGACCACCTTCTTGATGTCGAAATCTCTCACCTCCACTCACCACCAGGCTGGTTCTCAAGCCACACTTGAGGATAACATTCATTCCTGCCTTAGTTCTGTCTTTAGAGGGGCTTCTTGTACCCACCTTGTTCTGTTCTCATAAATTAGTCCTTCCTTCTATTCCTAAGACTTCCCTAAACAATACAAAGTTTTTAAAAAGAAAAAAACAAGAAAAGGAAAAGGAAAGGATAAAAACAGTAATCTCCTGGAAGAAAAATTAATATGGTTAATAAATAAAAAATAAAAAAATGGATGGATAAATAAACGATAAGTGATGTGTATCACCAGTGATAAGGGATATATAAATTAAACATCATTTGTCACTGATTTGTTAAGTGTTAAGAAGATTGACAATAAGCCGGCCTTTAAATTAATGCATAATTTATGATGTTTGGATTCCTACACTGAAGACATGAATGTTTTTTCCTGTACTATAAAGGCATTCATTCTGGAATAACAAACTTTAAACCAAAAGTCCAAGCTTTTTAGTTAGAGTCTGGAAATATAATTCAGGGAACATTCCCGTGGTCAAATTAAAATACATCTTATTACCCAAAAAAAAAAAAAGAATGCAAATTCAATCCCCTGGTATGTTTCCAAACTCTCACACAATGCCATGCTGTTGAAGCATTCACAGCTGATACTTTGCAAAATTAAAATTGTGTATTTCATGAGTGAAGCTCTTTTGTTTTTGTTGCTTTCAGTTTTGTTTTGTTTTTGCTCTTAAGCATAAGCATGACTGGAAAACACCAGTTACCATCTCAAGAGTTTTCCAGGTACAGAAGTAGCAAAAGGGGATCAACCATTGAAGTCAAGTTGATATTTATTGGCTATAATTTTTTTAAAGACATATCTTACCACACTGAAGGCATGTTTTACTATAGTGAAAGCACTATCTAAAAAATATATAACAAACTAACCAAAAATAACAAAAGTCTGAAAGTTTGCTGAGTAGAACCAAGACATCATATGAAAGAATTTTAAAAATTGGGATCTTGGAGAAAATGCCAGACAATATTAATAAACTAAACTCATCTGCTCCACTAAGCATTAGTAGTAATGATTTCTTTAATGAATAAAATCCTATACATTTAGTTTTTGACAGACCCTTTAAAATTTAGATTCATGTAACATGACAAGAGAACACTTTTTTCCAACTTATTAGAATACATTTTTTCTGTATTTTTTAAAGGAAACCATCCTAATATAACCTTTAAGTTTACTATCCACCAATTTTCAGAGACCTGATTTTAGGAACAAATGTATCTGACATTGGCAATAGTTTAGAGAAAGGAATGCCTTCATATTTCATATTCTTTTTTTTTTTTTTTCAAGTCTCACCGTGTTGTCCAGGAGGCTGGTTTCGAATTCCTGACCTCAAGTGATCCACCCACTTGGACCTCCCAGAATGCTGGGATTACAGGCGTGAGCCACCACCACACCTGTCCGGGAATGCATTCATATTCTATTAGAGTAAGTTCACATTGTTTCCACTTTTGTTAAAGGGCAAAATGGAAAAAACTATCAAAATGTAAAATATGCAAAATCTCTGACCCAGCAATCCACATCTATTGTTTAAAAATTGTTACAGTATATATTCATCCATTTTCATGCTGCTGATAAAGACATATCCGAGACTGGGAAGAACAAGAGGTTTAATGGACTTAACAGTTCTACTTGAGTGGGAAGGTCTCACAATCATGGCAGAAGGCAAGAAAGAGCAAGTCAACATCTTACATGGATGGTGGCAGGCAAAGAGAGAGCTTGTTCAGAGAAACTCCTGTTTTTAAAACCATCAGATCTCATGAGACTCATTCACTATCACGAGGCCAGTTCAGGAAAGACCCACCCCTATAATTCAATCACCTACCACCAGGTTCCTCCCATGATATGTGGGAATTGTAGGAGTTACGATTCAAGATGGGATTTGGGTGGGGACACAGCCAAACCGTGTCACACTAGTTTACAAAGGTTTACACAATGTTTATTGCAGTTTCACATAGCAGTTGACATCAAAAACTCTGATGCCTGATTATCTTTGCATAATTTCAGTACCAGTTTAATAATTCTGTAATTTAGGACACATTATTTAAACTCTCTGCTTCAGTTTCCTCATTGGGAACATATGGGAATAACAACCATTCCTAACTCATGAACGTATTAAGATTAGACTACTAGAGCTGTGCCTGACCCATAGTAAGTTCTTAGTAAATATCATCTCACTTGTTTTTAGAGAATTAGTTACATGAATGATTGTATTATAACTACAGAATTCTAGGCAGTCTTTAAAAAGATGAGTCCATTGCTATGTATGCTATAAAAGAATATCTATTACAACTTGTTGAATAAAGAAAAAATATGACATGCGTATGAGTATTTTGCATATAAATTGTGTGTGTGTGTGTCTAGAAAAATTTCTAAGTAACTAAAACCACATCCATCAGTGCCACCTCCACAGTTGCACTGGGAACAGAGATAGAGTAGGAAAGGCTGTCAATTTTATTATAAAGTACTATATGGTTTGAATTTTTATAAAATTTAAATAAAGCCAATAAAATAAGATAAAAAAACCTTTTCCAGCATACCCTGACCAATCCTGTCTGTCTTATCCTATGTAATACTAAAGCCTATCTGATATTCATTTGAAATCTCTTTCATTACCTCTCTTTCTTGATTCATGCTATAGATGCAGGCATCGGCACTTTCAAATAATGTAAAATGGTACATTGTATTATTACAAAATTATTGCTCTTGTCCTCACTTTTGGTCTGAAATATTTCACTTAAACGACACTATGATGTATACGTTACTCTTAGTTTCAGCTGAGTATAAATAAATAAAATGTTATACCCATTCCAGTCGAACCACCATAAACATTTCATGAAAAAACAAATAAACAAACAAAAACTAACCAAATGGTCAGCCAAGAAACACGGATATAATTCTGGTCCCGTAAATAGAAAAAAGCAATGCTTTCCATCCTGATGTAGCCAAGGCACATGACAAACAATGGAGGTCATGGTGAAGAAAAATTGCAATTACAGATTTAAGTTCATTCTCACTCTGTCATGACACTTTGCTTATGATTATTGCTACATATTGTAAAAGTGCAAGTACTGGTATAAGAAAATAACAATGACTACTTTTCAAATGTGCATACTACCTTTCGGATGATTGAAAAAATAAGGTAAAAAACAGATATCATATCTTCAGATGAAAATATTGACAGATTACATTTATTTATTCAGTCATTTATTCAGCAAGTACTTATTGGGCACCAATGATACTCCAGGTACCATTCTAGGTTCAGGGGACAAAGTAATGCACTGAAGAAAGGTCCTACCTTGATGGAAGGGAGCGAGTGACCACAAATGGAAATATAATGTCTCTCAAACTAATAAAAACCCATACACACATTTAATCTTCATAAGCTCATAAGTCTGGTGCTCTCATCATTGTCATTTTTCTGATTTTACAAGTGGAGAACAGAAGGAATAGAAAGGTTGTCACTTACTGGAGGGCATATAAGCAGTAATATAAATAGTTTGTGATAGAAATAACATTCAAACCCCAGAATTTGATGCCAGATCCTGAGGTCTTGATATTCCTGTTCAAAATCACATCACAAGGTTGTTCAGAGGATTAAATGAGATAATTTATGTTGAACCATTTTTTAAATTGTATTTTAAAAAAACATTGACATCATCATCACCATTAGCTATGCTATTTTTGTCAGGGCAAATTGCAAACTCCAAGGTTGGCATTGGAAAACAGCATCGGCTGTGCTAAATTTTTCTCAGGAATTTAGTGAAAGTCCTTTGGTATAAAACAGCCAAGAAAGCCTGTGCGTGATTCAAAGGTCCAAAAAAATTCACTACGTCATACAGAGGAGGTACAGAGAGGCGTAAGTGTTCAGGGGCTGCAATGAGGCCCAAAAACTTAGCATGAAGATTATTTAAGAGCACAGCAAGAATAATTCCACCTGATGCCATACCTTCTAGAAAGCTGCTTCTTAAACTGTTAATATAATAACAGTAAAACTAAATCTCTTCATACTTCTGTAAAGATATGATCAAGAGAAATCTCTCTAAAAGAAAGAACTAGAAACTGAACTATAATCTAGCTATAAAATCACACCTCCCACATACAAATTATTTATTTCTCAGATACTGCAGCCTCTCTCACCATTGAGTCAAAGTGTAAATATCAATGAAGAGTGGCCTTAACATTCAACCTACATGTATTGTGAATCCTGAGGGAGAATTATTATGAAAGATGGTAATTATCAAATTGAGAATGGAAGATGGAAAAGATGCTAAACTGGGCCAACTGAGTTAATAATTAAAAGGTTATTTTTATACAGCAATGATATATTTACCACAGGAAAAACAAACAGTGGATGATAATTGTCTTAGTGAGGGTTTTATCAGAGAAGCAGATCCACTATAAGTGATATAGAGTAAGGGATTTTTTCCAATTTAGAACTTATGCAACTGTGGCAGTGGTCAGACTGTCTATATAAGGCCTTACTTGGCCTGAAATTGGCAGTTAGTGGTTGAAAACAACATTTCCTCCAGGAATCTCTTTCTGAGGTCCAGAATACATTAGGTCTCTATAAAATTAAGACTTGTATTTGTCTGCTGGTAAGAGAAAATGGAAATAATAATGGCTTTAAAAATTCAGGTTACTACTCTTACATAAAGAGGTTCAGAGGTAGGAAGACCAACTTCCCATTGTCAATAGGATCCAAAACCCTCTTTCTACACCATCCTGGCACGTGATTTTCATAGTCACATTTACCTCAGGTCACTATGTGGCTGCTAGAGATCTTGGCATCATGGTCATGCTAGATGTCACAAAAAAATAGGATAGTTAGAGGAGAAAAATGGTGGTGTGGTAGTGGGCTGTGATCTCTAATTTGTGTCAGGTCTCATTAATCAGTTTTCATGGAGGTCCCACACATCACATCTTCTTGCATCTCATAGATCAGAATATCATCATCTAGCGACACGGGAAGAAGGTAAATTTATTCCTTATTCCAGGTAGCAATGTGCCCCACAATAATAATAATAATGATTTAAGAATCATTATTATGGATTCAAGTAATAAAGATGAAAATGTGAACATATTAAATATTAAATTAACTACTAAAGACTTACTTTGTAGTTTTTAGATAAAAATATATCCAAATGCAAATTCTATTTTTTTTCTTGCACTCTAAACAACATTCCAAAACATCCCCTGAAATACATACAAATCACTTTGGAAGCCATTGATTTAGCGAATGGAAAAATGTTATTTGAAAGTGACAGATGATGACTAATAGTTCACATGTGTTGATTCCCAAGAGACGCATTCTTTCATCCAGCATTTATTAATATAGATTATTTGGTACATTAATATTTAAAGGATTATAATGCATATATAATAAACATGCATTGAATTTATATATTTATTGGATATGATTCAAAAGATTTCAAAGAAAGATATTAAAGTTACTCATGTATAGAGTTAAATATGTCGCTGAACGATTCATGTCATATATTTGAGAGTGAGCACTAAGACACACAGACATTTTGGGTATACACACTGGCACACATACACAAACATATGCACACATACATCCATTTACTTATTCAACTTTTTCTTTAAAACTGAAAATGAATGCATTTTGAAGGGCTAATTTAAATTTCTCTCAGGGTGGCAGAACTAAAATTTATCTTTTGCTTATGATTACTATATATGCTATCTATAAGTTTTTTACAGAATCTTTACTTTTAGTAAATAAAACATTTCTTTAAAGAATGTTTTATTTTCAGTAGGAATTAAACAATAAAGCTTTAGAAACTGTAAAAAATGTGATATTAAAAGTTAAACATTTTTACTTTAAAATATTACCAGAAACAGCTCCATAAATATATAGCAAAAAATTCTTAATTAGCCCTTATCTCATCTTAAAAGCTAAAGTATTTTGCAGCTTCTAGAGTAATTTCAAATATCTGATTTTACCCATTGATGGCCTTACACTGCTTATGTTTCCTATTTCAACAGTCATTTCTCTTTGAAGTGGCATAGTTTGAAATGAGATATTACTCCTTGAGGAAATTCTAGACTTCTGCCTTTCAGTTTCACTTCTCTAAACAACTCAAGTTTATAGATGGGAAGACAGGCAGCATCTTTTACATATAAAGGAAGAGAAAGAGAAAGGCAGAAGAAAAGATGGACTCTTGATACTCTGTTACTAAATAAGCTCTTTAGTTGAATTTGCTTTATTCCATAATTTACACTATTGTGTTCACTTTCTACACAATTTCATGAGCATTAGTACCTGACTGGATTAGCCTCTCTGCACTCACAATTATTGTTTATTTGACAGAAACAGCCACATTTTTCTCTGAAGTTTAAATTTCCCAGGGTTGCAAATATAACCTGGTTCATACACTATGGAGGTGTGTGTGTGTGTGTGTGTGTGTGCTCAAGCATGTGTGTGTCATATATGCAATTACTGAAGATCCCCTATTAGGTAGGCTCTGCACTTTATATATCTACTACTAAATTTAAGGGAAGTAAATGCAAAACTATTTTATCAAAATTATAATATTTAACTTTCAATATTACATATATCCATCAAATAGCTATACTGCTACATTCTGCATTGTATATAAATGTATTTGGAATATAAAATGGTATTTTCCCTATATTCTCATCTAATGGGGAATTTCATCAACATTATATTAAAATAATCGCATACTATTGCACATCAGGTTTTAGGATTATTTGTAGTTATCTATTTTCTACCTTTTACTGGACTAAATTATAATTAGTCTCTAAAATGCTTTATTGTACTTTGTTTAGAGTATTTTCCTCAATCCCATTTTGCCTACAGAAAAGAATATTCAGAAAATTTCGAAGAACAGAACAGTAATGCCCTCACGGCATGGAAAGCACATGAGATTGCCCTAAAATACACAAATTCATTTCAAGTCATACACAAATGCATATACATATGTGTGTATGTATGTGTTCATATATATATAATTTCAAATTCATGTATATGACAAAATTTTCAATTTAATATGTATACACAATTTATGAAATTAGAAATAATAGAAATATTTGACTAAAAGTCCAGATTCCTCACAAAATAACACAGTTCAGTGTGTATCACTCTTTAAAACATGAAACTATGTATACAGCTTCAAAATTATCAGAACCTTTCTGCATATGACTCCAGTTGTGGTACTAAAATAGCAACATAATCCTTTCAAATAACAGTGGCTGTTCCATCTGAACTCTAACCTTCTCAGGCTAAGATCAAAACCTGAGCTTAATTCAACTCCTTTCTTAAATCAAACTATGTGCCCAAACAAGGCAAAGCAAAAATACACAGTAGTTTGAAAACTACATATTAGTGAAGCACTCATATTCGTTGATTTTTAAAGATATTTTACTAGAAAATAATGTTAAACCACTGAATTTGGGCATGTTCATTTGACCATCAATTCATTACCATGTCCTCTAGTTGACAGTTCTCCACCTTGTTGCCCGTCAAAATCCATTTTTGAAATGTCTTACAAGCACAGTTGTAACTACAGTCTAATTCAGAGCTACTTAATCAGAATCTTTGGGAAGAAAATGTAAAATTTTTCCCTCCTTCCTTCCCTTCATCCCTTTTTCCCCCATCTCCTTTCCTCCCTTTTTCTCCCTCCCTCCAGGCATGTTATAGGACAAAAAAAATTAATACAAGATGAAAGAGAGAAATAAAGAAATAATGAAAATAAATAAATCAGTATTAAAAATCTTCACTTAATAGAACAAAATTAAATATTCAAATACTTTTTTGAATGAAAAATATGACTTATCCAGCTCATATAAAAGTTGTACCAAACTGTTCAAAACCAGATATAATACCAAAGAAGATAACTCCATGTTTTTGTTTTTGCTTTTCTGAGACAAGGTCTTACTCTGTTGCCCATGCTGGAGTACAGTGGTGTGACCACAACTCATTGCAGCCTCGACCTCCGGGGCTCGAGTGATCCTCCTGCCTCAGCCTCCTAAGTAGCTGGCACTACAGGCACACACTACCACGCCTGCCTATTTTTTTTTCTATTTTTTGTAGAGACAGAGATTTGCCGTGTTGCCCAGGTTGGTCTCGAACTCCTGGACTCAAGCGATCCTGCCTCACCCTCCCAAATTGCTGGGATTACAGGTGTGAGCCCCCACAACTGCCAACAACAGCATTTTAGGCCTTTTAAAATAAGTATTTATTTCAAGGGTGAGAGGTTCCCACTATCATGTTTCTATGGCATTTTACTGAAACTTCTGAGGGTCCAATATGATTGGTTTAGTTGCCTACCTATATACATCTATAATATGAATTTCTTAGAGGAAATTTAATAGTACTGAGTTTGTCTCTAATTTGGCGCAATTTATCCTGCTCCTTCCTTGCTTCCACTGCCTAACACACCTTTTCTCATCTGTATTTGTCAGGATTCTCCAGAGGAACGGAACCAATAAGATATATGTATATATAAAAGGGAGTTTATTAGGAAGAATTGGCTCACATGATTACAAAGTCAAATCCCATGATAGGCATTCTGCAAGCTGAAGAAGAGAGAAGTTGGTAGTGGCTCAGTCCAAGTCCAAAAGCCTCAAAACCAGGAATCCAACAGTGCAGCCTTCAGTCTGTGGCAGAAGGCATGAGAGCCCTGGGGAAGCTTCTGGTACAAGTTTCAGAGTCCAAAGACCAAATAAACTGGAGTATGATGTCCAAGGGCAGGATGAGCAGAAGCAAGCAACCAGCATGGAAAGAAGAAAGAGAGCTGCCTGCCTTGTCCTAGCTGGCCGGCAGCCAATTAGATGGTGCCCACCCACATTTAGTGTGAGTCTTCCTCTCCCAGTCCACTGACTGAAATGTCAATCTCTTCTGGAAACACACTCAGACACACAGAGAAACAATACTTTACGAACCATCTGGGCATCCCTCAATCCAATCAAGTTGGCACCTAATATTAACCATCATGCTATCTTATTCATCTCTAATTGCTTTATTTCCTTCTGAATTAAGCTTGTACATTCAGTACATAATTACTGAATGCCTATTTAGTGCCAAGAGTTGTGATTCCATAGAAAATACAAAATGGAATTAAGCTTTGTCTCTTCATCAAGGATATTACTGTCCTGCTGTTGGGAGTGATAGGTAAATAAATAATTACAGAAAGGTATAACGAAGATGTGCGTGGAACCAATCCTCAATGAATATCAAGAGACAACTGTATATCATTACTATTTAGGCTTTAATGTGTCTACTTGGCTGTGCTGAACTACATTTTCCAGCATTCCCTTATTTGTATGTTAGGGTGGACCACAAGGGAGACATTTGGCAGATCTGAAGAGCAGATAGGAAGCAACAACTTTTGTTGCTAACACCTGTTGTTGCTGATCTTTGAAATGCAGCTAAAGCAGTATTGGGAGGAAAGTTTACAGTGCTAAATTCCTACATCAAGAAGTTAGAAAGATCTCAAATTAACAATTTAACAGTGTACTTAGAGGAACTAGAAAGAAAAGAATATGCCAACCCCAAAGCTGGCAAAAGAAAAAAAAATTAACTAAAGTCAGAGCACTGAATGAAATTGAGATGCAAAAACTTATACAAAAGATTAATGAAACCAAAAGTCTGTTCTTCGATAGATGAAACAAGATTGATAGACCACTAGCTAGATTAACAAGAAAGAAGATCCAAATAAGCACAATCAGAAATGACAAAGATGTCATTACAGCTGATCCCACAGAAATCCAAAAGATCCTCAGAGACTATTATGAACACCTCTGAGCACACAAATTAGAAAACCTAGAGGAAATGGATAAATTCCTGGACACGCATAACCACCCAAGACTGAACCAGGAAGAAAGTGAAAACTTGAACAGACCAGTAACAAGTTCCAAAATTGAATCAGTAATTTAAAAAAACCTACCAAACAAAAAAAAAGGCCTGGACCAGATAGACTCACAGATGAATTCTGCCAGACATACAAAGAACTGGTACAAATTCTACTGAAACTATTCCAAAAAATCAAGGAGGAGGTAGTCCTCTCTAACTTTTTCTATGAAGCCAGCATCATTCTGATACCAGAATCTGGCAGACACACAACAACAACAAAAAAGAAAACTTCAAGCCAATATCACTGATGAACATAGATGCAAAAATCCTCAACAAAGTACTAGCAAACCATGTTCAGCAGCACATCAAAAAGTTAACTTACCACAATCAAGTAGGCCTTATCCCTGGGATGCAGGATCAGTTTAACATATGCAAATCAATAAATGTGATTCACTCCATAAATGGGATTAAAATAAAAAACCATATGATCATCTCAACAGATGCAAAAAAAGCTCTTGATAAATTCCAACATCTTTTTATGATTAAAAACCCTCAACAAATTAGGCATCAATGGAACATACCTCAAAATAATAAGAGCCATCTATGACGAACCCACAGTCAACATCAGACTGAATGGGCAAAAGCTGAACCATTCTCTTTGAGAAATGGAACAAGACAAAGATGTCCACTCTCACCACTCCAATTCAATATAGTACTGGAAGCCCTAGCCAGAGCAATCAGAAAACAGAAATGAAAGAAATACCCTTCTTGATATCAGCGATGGTAAATAATTTATGGCTAAGTCCTCAAAAGCAATTGCAACTAAAACAAAAATTGATTAGTGGGACCTAATTAAAGTAAAACACTTCTGCACAGCAAAAGAAACTGTAAGGAAGTAAACAGACAACCTGCAGAATGAAAGAATATACTTGCAATCTATGCATCCAACAAAAGCCTAATATCCAGGATATATAATAAACTTAAAGAAATCAACAAGTTAAAGACGAATAACCCCATTAAAAATTGGACAAAGGACATAAACAGATATTTCTCAAAAGACAACATACAAGCAGCCAACAAACATATGAAAAAATGCTAATCGAAACTCATTATCAGAGAAATACAAGTCAAAACCATAATGAGACACCATCTCACACCTATCCAAAAGGCTTTTGTTGAAAAGTCAAAAAATAACTGCTGTTGGTGAGGTTGCAGAGAAAAGGGGACACTCAGACACTGTTGGTGAGGATGTAAATTAGTCCAGCCACTATGCATTACAGAGAGTAGTTTGAATACTTCTCAAAGACCTAAGAGTTTAACTATCATTTGGTGCAGCAATTTCATTACTGGTATATACCCAAAGGAAAATAAATTATTCTATCAAAGGACCCATTCACCTGTATGTTCTTTGCAGCACTATTTACAATAGCAAAAACATGGAATCAACCCAGGTGCCTATCAACAGCGGTTTGGTAAAAAAATGTGTACATATACACCATGGAATACTATGCAGCCATAAAAAATGAAATCATGTCATTTGCTGCAACATGGTTGCAGCTGGAGGCCATCATTTTAAGCAAACCAATGCAGAAACAGAAAACTAAATACTGCATGTTCTAACTTATAAGCAGGGCTAGACATTGAGTAAATGCGGACATAAAGATGGGAAAAATGGACACTGAGGACTACTAGAATGGGGAGAGGGGGAGGGAGTAAGAGCTAAAAAACTACCCATTGGATACTATGTCCATTACCTAGGTGAAGGGTTCAGTCATACCCCAAAACTCAGTGTCATGTAATATACATTTTTAATAAACTTGCGCATGTATTCCCTGATTCTACTATAAAATTTGAAAAAGAAAAAAGCATAAAAAAAGGAACAGCATAATATTTGCATATAACCTACACATGTTCTCCTATATACTTTAAATCATCTCTAGATTACTTATAATATCTAATGCATTGCAAATGCTACATAAGTAGTTCACTATACTGTTGTATTATTTAGGAAATCATGACAAAGGAAAGAAGTCTGTATATGTTCAATACTGATGCAACCACTTATTTTTTATAAAATACTTTTGCTCAATGGTTGATGAAATCCATGGATGCAGAACCCATGGGTACAAGGACTGGCTGTGTTGTTCACCTACCAGGCTACTTTAGAAGAAAGTATACTACCTGTTTTCTCACATTTAATAATTTCACTGTATTTGACAGACAATATCTACATTCAATGCTGGGTCTTGCTTTTTAAGAAGGCCTTGGAGGAAATGAAATGTGATCTGAAGGTGCATTCATAATAGTCATATGAGGAAGATTCTGGTGACCCTTGAGATTTTTGAAAAGTTCACATTCGGAAGATGTAATAGGCTTATTTGGCTTACTGCAGAGGATCAACAGTTAAAATGTCATGGAAATGTAATTTTTTTTCTTTCACTTAAATTCTGAAAACTCGTCTTAAATGCAAGCTCTACACAAACAGGGAATAGTGTATTTGTGTGTGTGTGTGTGTGTGTGTGTGTGGTGTGGTGTGTATTTTTAAAATTTCCAATGCTCAGTACATATCCACATAGTTAAAGTGATCAAAAATGTTTGTTGGATTAATCAATTAATTGATGGACAACTGAGACAATTTTCTTGAAAAAAAATAAAATTGAACTAGTTAACTGTGAAATGGGCTATCCATATATTCCATAACTCCATTGTGTTACAGCATAAGTGTGCCATCTCTTTATAAGCATATATTCTTGTAAAAAACAGATGACGAGAAAATTTTAAAACATAAGCAATCTCCATAAAAGATTCAGAATATCTCAGATCTTTGAGAATTTACATTTTAATAAAATCATGAAAATAGCACAATAGCTAAAAATATTTTATTATTCCTCGGGCAACCTGAATTTGTTGAATTGTAAAACTAGGTGAAGGGTAAAAAATTATTTTAATTTATTTTGTAGTAATGTTTATTATTCCCGAATGATATAATTGACCAAAACATGATTTCATTTCTCATTTACTTTTATTGGCTTAGTAGTAACTAATTCTACATCAAAGACAAAAACATTGAGGATACAAAATAGCGGCTACTTAGGAATGTTTTTGGTTTCACATGTTTTTGGTTTCACATTTAGGTACCTGGCATCTTTTGAGCAACCCACTTGTATATATATATACAACCAATGTTTGCATCACAGGTTGCCTGCAACCCCAGCAGCAACATACAAATGCAGTTGGAATACCAATCAATTCTCCTAAAACAAAACATCCTGCCTTTTACTCATAATCCAAGGTCCCTTCTGCCCAATACCCCAAATATGAAGTATTTTTATTATAGTACATGAGATAATTTTCTATCAAAATACTTCCTCAACAGTAATAGATTTTCAAAATAAATTAGTAGCATTCCATGTATTTGTAAGCATAACAATGTGAATTTAATGTTGTATATAAAAACAAAATTATCCTTCTAGAACTTTCCGTATCCCTCATTTCAAACTGTTGTATTTTTCTTAGTTTTTTGAAATTTGGTTGCAGAAAATTGAGTTAGTTGTACTCTGAAGAGTATCATCAGCCCATTCAAGACCCTTTGCTGGTTGATACTGACTTTTCCCTTTCGTCCCTGATCCCTGTCCCCATCACTTTTCTCACCTCTTAGATTCATTCACAGCAAGTCCTTGAATAACATCTTTTAATTCAATGTCACTTTGTAATAACCGTAATGAGAAAACAAATGGATTCCCACATGAGACCACTCTCCGTGTAGAATTTGCATGTTCTCTCCATGTTTGCATGGATTTTCTCCAGATATTCCAGTTTTCTCCCACGTCCCAAAGATGTACATGTTCAGTTAATTGGTATGTTGAAATTGTTCCAGGATGAGCTGGTGTGGGTGTGTATGTGAGTGTGTCCTGCGATAGAATAGCATCCTGTCCAGGGTTGGATCCTGCCAGGATACACTGTGGCCACCCATGTCCCCAGAATTGGAATATGCAAGTTAGAAAATAAATGAATAAATGAATGAATGAATGAATACAAATTATTTTAAAATAAAAATTAGTAAACTATACAATAATCTTACAAATGCTCCACAATAAACAATGAGGTAAAAAAGCCCTCATGAAGTCATATTTTGTGATTGTTTTTGAGCTGCATAGTGGTAGGACGTCCTGATTAAAACTTTCACTTTGCAACATTTATTCTTTGATTTAACTCATGACCGCTATGACTGCTGTAACTCACTGATTCACCCAAAATTAAGTAAATAATTACTTTTCTTGTTTCTATTCATCTTTCTTATATGTATGTATAGCTCATGTTTATTTCAATGTTTAATATAAGAAGTGTTTGGGGCCTTTATTTAGAAATTTGGTGATGTTTTTGTGTCCAGAAATATGCCAGAAATAGCAACTTAACTCCTGTTTATATCAATTAGCTTATGGTAAAATTGGTTCCAGTATTTGTCATTTTGCCTAAAGTCACAGTTTCCAAGAACTTACAAACAACAGTAAGTGAGGACTTACTGGATATCCCTGCAAATTATATTGAATTTTGGGAATGTCAGTATTTTAAACTTTTTCCTTTGCCCTTTTCTTCCCCCTGGATTTTCTGTCTTTTCCATGTTGATTTTCATGAATTCCTTCCCTAATCTAGATGTCAATCTAGAATATTTATTTATTTTATACATTGTAAATATCTTTTCTGAATTAGTCAACAACTGTTTGTTTGTCTCTATTTCTTCATTAAAATAAACCTTTAATTGTAATGTAATCAAATCCGTAATTTCTTTTTTCTCTCCCTCCTTCCTTCCTTCCTCCCTCCCTCCCTCCCTCCCTTCCTTCCTTCCTTCCTTCTTTCCTTTATAGTTCATCCTCCTAGGGTCATAATCAACATGATTTTCCACTACCTCCAGGTAACACTTATATTCTCATGATTTTTTTTCCTTATTAATAATTCTACTTTTCACTAATTTAATGTGTGGCATATGGCCTTAACTTAATTTTTTTCAATATTCCAATGCTATCTACCAATCTGTTTCCCCAAATCATTTATAGTTCAACTTTATTATAAATCAAATTAACACACATGTTTATAACCGCATGTTTGTGTCTATTTCTGAGCTCTCTGTTATGTCATCTTTCTTTCTATCTGTGATGAATACCACACTGGTTTCATTATTATTATTATCATGACCTTGTACTTTATGTCTAGCAAGATGTGTCCCCATTCCTCTTTCTTTTTTCTTTTTTCTTTTTTTGACAGAGTCTCACTCTGTCACCCAGGGTGGAGTGCAATGGTGCGATCTTGATGCACTGCAACCTCCCCCTCCTAGGTTCAAGCAATTCTCCTGCCTCAGCCTCCCAAGTAGCTGCGATTACAGGTGTGTGCCACCATGCCCAGCTAATTTTTGTATTTTTAGTAGGACGGGGTTTCACCATGTTAGTCAGGCTGGTCTCGAACCCCTGACCTCAGGTGATCTGCCCACCTCAGCCTCCCAAAGTGCTGGGATTACAGGCTTGAGCCACCACACCTGGCTGCTTTTCTTTGAATAAAAGTAACTAAACTAGTCATAGATCTTTATTCTTCCATATATATTTTTGAATACAGTGGCTAATTTCTTAAGAAAAGAAAGTCTGAATTTTGTTTGAAAATAAGATGGCATCTTCTTGAAAATTGCGGCCATGCATATTTTAGATCCTTATCTGTGTGGCCCATTAACTCTGCTGACTAGGTTTTAGTTTATTGCCTTTCTTTCACAACACTGGAACAATCTGTGGTCTCCTCGGGCGGAGGGTGAAATCCAGGCCCTAGCTTGTACACAGCTGATGAGGTTACAAATGGAGCAGGATACAGAGGGCCTCTGGTTTAACAATCAGGACTTAACCATTCTGGTTTAATTTTCTCCCTCTTCCCAACACTGCCATGTGGCTGGCTGGCAGGCTGGGGTCTCTTCTCTCCCTACACCAGTGTCTTCCAGTGCCTACCAGAAGTGTTCCTTTCTGATATTAATGCTTCAGTGTTTGGCTAATGCAGCTACTCTCTCATTCTGAGTTCAGCCTCTTCCTAACATTGTTAATAATGATACCATCACAGGTCCTGTTTATTAGTTCAGATTGTCCATAAAACATAATAGTGCTGGTAGTTTGCGGCATCAACAAAATACATTTTCAGACTTCTGTTTCCCAAAGTGTGTATATGAGACTGCTCGCAAAATTCCTGGCTTGCCAGGCAATGCAGTAAAAGCAAGCTAGGAAATTTATCATGCTGGAATAGAAACTTCTTGCTTCCTCTCACAGGTTAGAGGATGATTGTACACACTTTGTAATAAAATATGACACACAAAAAAGAGATTGTCATCCATGGGAAGAAGTAAGAACTAAGTGTGCAGACTGGGTATTTACTTACTTCACACCCTTGCACTAATTATTTAACCTCAGTTTCCTTATCTACAAAATAGAGATACTGATAGTACCTATCTATAGGATTATTGTGAAATTAAATATGTGAGTGTGTGTGTGTGTATTCATCAATTTAATTAATATTACATATTATACAATTTCTACAACTGCGCTTGGCACATAGTAGGCACCTCATAAATGTTAACTATTGTTATTATTACAGTTGTCTTCAGAGGTTCCAGGGGCTTGAAAATTCAGATTTCTGAAATCCACTATTATTATGTATTCTTTTCTCCCTGTTTTCTGCCCTCTAGTGGTAATTTCAAATATGATTTCTGTGCTTGATTTTATTTGTAATTCTTGTTAAATAAAGACCCACTTTTTTCCTTTTTTCCTATTAAGTGCAAGTTATTTTAAGTTCAGTCTTGTATATGCAGGACTGCAAACAATTTGTAACCATTTCTCATAGAGTTGGTAAGGTATAGTTTGAATCTTGTAAAAGAAACTTTCTCTTTAATGCCTATTTGTATTCATTTCTCTAAGACACCTCCATCCTAAAACAATCCCTTTCTCTAGAAACAAGAGCTCTTCTTTCACCTGACCTTACCTATGAAATTCCACCCCATTTTAAGTCCCATAAAAGTAATCAGGTATTTTTACACTAAAGATATTACTTTCTGAAAAGTAAACATTTATCTCCAAAAATAACAATGTTCCAAAGATGGAATGCTAGCATCCATAGCTATTGAAAACTTTAATCAAATAATAAAAACAATCCTTACTTAAGCTATTCATTGCCTCAGAAAATATGCTACGTCCTTCCATTTCTTTTAACACAGCCTCTTTCCCAATATACTTATACTTACTCTGAATTTAGAGATAAGGAGGAATATTCTTAACTGCTTTATAGTGAAGACAGATATTGTCAGTTATTGTAAACAACAACTGCCAACCCCCCTCCCCATTCCCCTTTTCTCCCAGTCTCAGAATATAAATAATAACAAAGACTTAACTGGCATTCTTAAGAGCAGATTTGTGGTGCTTTTACAACATATATTTTTATACAGAATTTTAAAATATCATCTTGGGCCATATAGCTTGATCAAATAGATATATAATAAAGTCGGCTTTACTAAACTGTAAGAAATTAACTAAGCTATCAGGACTTGAAGTTGACATTTATAAATCAGGAAATTGAGTCAGAAAGAACTGAAGGAGGACTACACTGAGTAATAAACTATAAGATTTAGTGAGTGGATCAAGTACTCAAATATGATCTTGAACTACTTAATGTATCTATACATTATTTTGTCCTTGATCAGGATAGGATCATAAATAGGAGAGGAGGAAAGAACCCCCAGGCTGTGTAAGTCTGTTCGGTTTGACTGATAACATTCATTTCATGCTTCCTAAACCTTTCTCTAAGTAGTCTTTCCTTGAGCTTGGTGTAGAAAGATGCTTACTATAAATAAAATTTTATTACCTTCCCCTTCTGAGTTAGTGAAATAATGAAGACATGTTCTTCCAATGTCAGAAATGTAAGATGTAAGATTGCAATCACTACCTTAGAATGAGAAAGCTAAGAGTGGAATAAAGAGAAAGCCTACCTACTCTCTTCAGAAAGGAGATGCTGGAGGCACCCTGGGCATAGACGACAATGACTTTTCAGGAATATACCTAAACCTGACGCATAAGCAGCTATTATTGAGCAACAGCACTGGTATTAGACATTAATATCTTGGTACCAATTCATATTAACTGTTTTAAATCTCAAATGCTTTATGCATAATCAATATAAGCTAATATAACTGTGCTAAATTTCTATTACTTATTAAGATTTATTTGATGCACTTAATTTCCTTCAATTCCATTGAATGGAAGAGCTAGCAAAAGCAAAAAAAAGGGAAGAGATTTTGAGATTTTACAAGAATTCAAAGAAGGAAGTGGAAGAAACAGAAAAAAAGAAAAAGGGGAAAGGCAAGGGGCCTAATCTTCTCAAAATAATAAAGCTAAAAGAAAATGTAAAAATTAAAGCATTCAAACACATTTTATTAGTACCTTTTATAAGTAAGGTAATGTGCTAAGTCCCAGAGATAAAATAAGCAAAAAGATACTATTGGTAAGAAAAGGCAGCATGGTAGAGCACCCAATTATAAATTAAATAGTGCGTAAGTACTGCATTGGGGTCATAAATAGGATTCTTCAAATAACTTGCCTTGTGGAGTCCGTTAAAATTTACCAGTGGTAATAACATCTGAGGTGAGTGCTGAAGAATACATGAGAGACAGATAAAGAGTAGTGAAAAGAGTGTTTTAGGTAGAGGGAAATATGTGCAAATGCTGGGAAGTAGGAAAAAGAATGCACAAACACAAGTGAATGAGCAGGTTCAAGCAGCTAAAAGTAATTCAGTGTAGTTGGAGATTAGAGTTGTGGGGGCAGGGAAGAAAGTGCTGGAGAAATCCAAGAATAAGGATGAAATCTGGGGCCAGATATTAAAAGATCCTCTAAGGTCTATTGAAGAGTTTCTACCTTATCACAGAGAGATGGGATAGGGTAATACACAGGGGGTTTAAATATTAGTTAACATGTCCGTGTGTGTGCATGTGCATGTGTGTGTAAAATGGATTGGAATAAACAAGACAGGAGAGAAAAAGAAATGAATGTATTCAAGTTATTTAGGAGAAGAAATATAAACAAATTGGGAATTACTTAGCATAAAGTAAAAGGGACGGAATGAGAGAAGCTATTCATCTGGGGCATGGGCAGATGAGTGAGTGGTGCATCCTTGCCCCTAAAATACAACACACAAAGAGAAGGACAGCTGGTTCGTTGGGAAAATGGGACAGATGTGTTTGGTAATTAAACATCCACTCCACCTTAACTTACGGATGAGGAAACTGTGGGCTTTGTTTTAATTGAAAAAATTTTGAAAGTACCATACTAAGATGCTAATACTTACAAGGCTTTGGCCTATTAATTTATAGGAAGTCAGGAGATAAAGTATAAATCCTGTCTTGTAATGCAAATCTGTCTGACAGACCTTGCTAAATTCTTTTTACACACTACTTTGCTATTTATTCATCCATAAACATGTGTTGATCTTTTGCTATGGGCTGGCAGCATTTTAAGTGCTGTAGATATAGGGGAAGCAAAACCAAAGACGGTCTTGTTTTATGAAGCCCATGTCCAGTCCAATGTCCTAAAGCGAAACTGTAGAATGAAAGTACAAAGGACATGGGGGAGCTGTATAAATCAAAGATTCAGTGCCATAGATCCATGAAGCAAAATAATAGTAATAATGATACTGCAATCTATTTTTTCCCTCAAAAAGTGAGCCTTTGCTTCAGATTTTATTATAACCAAAAGATAAAAATAATGCCCCTGGGAAGGCAACATCTGAGCTCACCACTGGATGTATATTAAACTGCACAATGTAGTGGGATGGAAATGTTATATTTTAACATTTCTAGTGAGTGATATTGCTTTTTTAAAAATATCTCAATTTAAATGTATACACTGTGCATACATTTCCAAAATTATCTTCTGGGAGAGTTGAAGGATATACAGTATATACTCATACCTTGATACACTCACCATGACTAAATGTTTGTTTTTTGGGCTTTGTGAAGTTGTGTCATGAGTGCCCTAACATATTTTTTCCTCTTGTCTTTAAATAACATACAATATTGTGATTCATGCATATATCCAATTTTCTGGTAAGTGTCTTAGGGTCTCATATATGTCCTCCTTAGAGTGTAGCTCACTTGTAAGGCTTAAAATCATGAGATTTTTATGTCTTTTTTTTTTGCTTTGTTTTTGTTTTTGTCTTTTTTTGTGGGAGATTTAAAAGTGGGTTACATATTTTAAAGACCCCCTGACAAGAAGCATCCTAAGGGGCCCCACTATATCAAGTATTAGAGTTCTCCAGAGAAACAGAACACATAGAATGTGCATAGTGTGTGTGTGCATACACACACATATATATTATAATATTGTATAAAATTATCATATATTCTATTTTATATTTTCTTATTGTACATATATTTTATAAATACACATTTGTTATAAGGAATTGATTCACACAATTATGGAGACTCACCAGTCCCAAGATCTGCAGGGTGAGCCAGCAAACTGGACACCCCAGAGAGCCAATGGTGTGACTCCAAAGGCAAACTGGAGACTAAGGAGAGTTGGTGTTATAGATCAGTCTAAAGTGTGGTATGGTTGAGACTCAACAAGGGTCAATATTGGCCAGGTGCAGTGGCTCATGCCTGTAATCCCAGCACTTTCGGAGGCCGAGGCAGGTGGATCATGAGGTCAAGAGATCGAGACCATGGTGAAACCCCGTCTCTACTAAAAAGAAAATACAAAAAAAAATTAACTGGGCGCAGTGGCGGGCGCCTTATAGTCCCAGCTACTTGGGAGGCTGAGGCAGGAGAATGGCATGAACCCGGGAGGCGGAGCTTGCAGTGAGCTGATATCATGCCACTGCACTCCAGCCTGGGTGCTGGGTGACAGAGTGAGACTCCATCTCAAAAAAAAAAAAAAAAAAAAAAGAAGGGACAATATTTCAGTTCAAGTTGAAGTAAACAAAAAATGCCAATGTCACACTTCAAAGAGTTAGACAGGAGGAATCTTCTCTGATCAGGGGAGAGTCAGTCTTTTTATTCTATTCAAGCCTTCAGCTGATTGGAGGAGTCTCAGACACAGTAAGGAGGACAATCTGCTTTACTCAGTCTACCATTTCAAAAGTTAATCTAATCCCCAAAACACATTCACAGAAACACGCAGAATAATGTTTCACCAAATATCTGGGGACCCGGTGGCCCAGTCAAGTTGACACATAAAATCAACCATCATTTCCTTTGGCTTCTCAAGCTAAGAAAAATGCCATAAATATTAAAAGAAAAGAGAAAGAGTTGACACAAAAACCAACCCACTGACAAATATTTACTAAATATTTTCTGTATGATCAGTGGGACTGCCTTCCAGGGTCTGGTGAGCTGCTATAAATCTAATCCATGCAATAGGACATTAAGGTAGGAGGAGATGTTTCACTGGACAGTTGGGTAGGATTTAAAGAGGAAGAAGTAAGCAGATAAAATAAACAAGAATAAAAGTAAGGATAAACATGACATCTTAGGGAATTTATTTTACCAGGACAGAGAATGCCCACAGAACAGTGATGAGAAGTAAAGATAGATAGATGTGTGGTAGTCAATTTATAAAAAGGCTTGAAATAGTGTACAACTTTATTTGTATAATGCTTTGCACTTTTAAAATCGCTTTGACATGCATCGCCTTTTTTATCCTTTTAACAATTGTGTGAGGTAAATAGTATCATTATTAATTTTATTTAAAAAAATTTACTTTCAATTGTAGAGACAGGATCTCACTATGCTGCCCAGGCTGCTCTCAAACTCCTAGGCTCAAGTGATTCTCCCACTTTGGCTCCCAAAGTGCTGGGATTACAGGCATGAGCTACCATTCCCAGGCCATTATTAATTTCATAGTGGAGAAGGCTTAATATTGTTCAGGTGTTAAAACTATCATCTGATTCCTACTTCAGGCCCTTTTCCCATTGAAGTTGCAATGGGGAACTATTACAGCTCTTGAGCAAGGGGTGTCAGTATAAAAATAGTGTTATAGAAGGTTTGAACATGGTTTGTAAGTTGCACTGAACAATGAGACCTAGGAAGCCAAGAGGGCAGCAGTAATGCCTTGTACTTTTCTGGGCATTAAGCATTACCAAGGAATAAAGGAACAAAAGAAAATTGGCATACGTGGAGTCATGTTTAAGGGAAGAAATAATAAGCTTTAAAGTGTGAGATCTATTAAAATGCATGTATTAAGATACAGAATACAGGCATGGAGACAAGAGGAGACAGATACCCACTTCAAAAACTTTTAAAGATGTCACCATCATCAAAGACCAAAAGTAGATAAAACCACAAAGAAGGGGAAAAAACAGAGCAGAAAAACTGGAAACTCTAAAAAGCAGAGCGCCTCTCCCCCTCCAAAGGAATGCAGCTCCTCACCAGCAATGGAACAAAGCTAGATGGAGAATGACTTTGACGAGTTGAGAGAAGAAGGCTTCAGAAGATCAAACTACTCTGAGCTACAGGAGGAAATTCAAACTAATGGCAAAGAAGTTAAAAACTGTGAAAAAAAATTAGACGAATGGATAACTAGAATAAACAATGCACAGAAGTCCTTAAAGGAGCTGAAAGCCAAGGCTCAAGAACTACATGAAGAATGCAGAAGCCTCAGGAGCTGATGTGATCAACTGGAGGAAAGGGTATCAGTGATGGAAGACAAAATGAATGAAATGAAGAGAGAAGGGAAATTTAGAGAAAAAAGAATAAAAAGAAACAAACAAAGCCTCCAAGAAATATGGGATTATGTGAAAAGACCAAATCTATATCTGATTGATGTACCTGAAAGTGATGAGGAGAATGGAATCAAGTTGGAAAACACTCTGCAGGATATTATCCAAGAGAACTTCCCCAATCTACCAAGGCATTCACATTCAGGAAATACAGAGAACGCCACAAAGATACTCCTCGAGAACAGCAACTCCAAGACACATAATTGTCAGATTCACCAAAGTTGAAATGAAGGAAAAAATGTTAAGAGCAGCCAGAGAGAAAGGTCGGGTTACCCACAAAGGGAAGCCCATCAGACTGACAGAGGACCTCTAGGCAGAAACTCTACAAGCCAGAAGAGAGTGGAGGCCAATATTCAACATTCTTAAAGAAAAGAATTTTCAACCCAGAATTTCATATCCAGCAAAACTAAGCTTCATAAGTGAAGGAGAAATAAAATACTTTACAGACAAGCAAATGCTGAGAGATGTTGTCACCACCAGGCCTGCCCCAAAGGAGCTCCTGAAGGAAGCACTAAACATGGAAAGGAACAACTGGTAGCAGCCACTGCAAAACTATGCCAAAATGTAAAGACCATCAAGGCTACGAAGAAACTGCATCAACTAACAAGCAAAATAACCAGCTAACATCATAATGACCAGGACCAAATTCACACATAACAGTATTAACTTTAAATGTAAATGGGCTAAATGCACCAATTAAAAGACACAGACTGGCAAATTGGATAAAGAGTCAAGACCCATCAGTGTGCTGTATTTAGGAAACCCATTTCATGTGCAGAGACACACATAGGCTCAAAATGAAGGGATGGAGGAAGATCTACCAAGCAAATGGAAAACAAAAAAAGGCAGGGGTTGCAATCCTAGTCTCTGATAAAACAGACTTTAAACCAAAAAAGATCAAAAGAGACAAAGAAGGCCATTACATAATGGTAAAGGGATCAATTCAACAAGAAGAGCTGACTATCCTAAATATATATGCACCCAACACAGGAGCACCCAGATTCATAAAGCAACTCCTTAGTGACCTACAAAGAAACTTAGACTCCCACACAATAATGGGAGACTTTAACACCCCACTGTCAACGTTAGAAAGACCAATGAGACAGAAAGTTAACAAGGATATCCAGGAATTGAACTCAGCTCTGCACCACGCGGACCTAATAGACATCTAGGGAACTCTCCACCCAAATCAACAAAATATACATTTTTTCCACACCACACCACACCTATTCCAAAATTGACCACATAGTTGGAAGTAAAGCTCTCCTCAGAAAATGGAAAAGAACAGAAATTATAACAAACTGTCTCTCAGACCACAGTGCAATCAAACTAGAACTCAGGATTAAGAAACTCACTCAAAACCGCTCAACTACATGGAAACTGAACAACCTGCTCCTGAATGACTACTGGTCACATAACAAAATGAAGGCAGAAATAAAGATGTTCTATGAAACCAACGAGAAAAAAGACACAACATACCAGAATCTCTGGGACACATTCAAAGCAGTGTGTAGAGGGAAATTTATAGCACTAAATGCCCACAAGAGAAAGCAGGAAACATCTAAAATTGACACCCTAACATCACAATTAAAAGAACTAGAGAAGCAAGAGCAAACACATTCAAAAGATGGCAGAAGGCAAGAAATAACTAAGATCAGAGCAGAACTGAAGGAAATAGAGACACAAAAAACCCTTCAAAAAATCAATGAATCCAGGAGCTGTTTTTTTGAAAAGATCAACAAAATTGATAGACCATTAGCAAGACTAATAAAGAAGAAAAGAGAGAAGAATCAAATAGATGCAATAAAAAATGATAAAGGGGATATCATCACCGATCCCACAGAAATACAAACTACCATCAGAGAATACTACAAACACGTCTATGCAAATAAACTAGAAAACCTAGAAGAAATGGATAAATTCCTCGACATGTACACCCTCCCAAGACTGAATCAGAAAGAAGTTGAATCTCTGAATAGACCAATAACAGGCTCTGAAATTGTGGCAATAATCAATAGCTTACCAACCAAAAGGAGTCCAGGACCTGATGGATTCACAGCTGAATTCTACCAGAGGTACAAGGAGGAACTGGTACCATTCCTTCTGAAACTATTCCAATCGATAGAAAAAGAGGGAATCCTCCCTAACACATTTTACGAAGCCAGCATCGTCCTGATACCAAAACCTGGCAGAGACATAACCAAAAAAGAGAATTTCAGACCAATATCCTTGATGAACATTGATGCAAAAATCCTCAATAAAATACTGGCAAACCGAATCCAGCAGCACATCAAAAAGCTTATCCACCATGATCAAGTGGACTTCATCCCTGGGATGCAAGACTGGTTCAACATACACAAATCAATAAATGTAATCCAGCATATAAACACAACAAAAGACAAAAACCACGTGATTATCTCAATACATGCAGAAAAGGCCTTTGACAAAATTCAACAACCCTTCATGCTAAAAACTCTCAATAAATTCGGTATTGATGGGACATATCTCAAAATAATAAGAGCTATCTATGGCAAACCCACAGCCAATATCATACTGAATAGGCAAAAACTGGAAGCATTCCTTTTGAAAACTGGCACAAGACAGGGATGCCCTCTCTCACCACTCCTATTCAACATAGTGTTGGAAGTTCTGGCCAAGGCAATTAGGCAGGGGAAGGAAATAAAGGGTATTCAATTAGGAAAAGAGGAAGTCAAATTGTTCCTCTTTGCAGATGACATGATTGTATATCTAGAAATCCCCATTGTCTCAGCCCAAAATCTCCTGAAGCTGTTAAGCAACTTCAGCAAAGTCTCAGGATACAAAATCAGTGTACAAAAATCACAAGCATTCTTATACACCAAAAACAGACAAATAGAGAGCCAAATCATGAGTGAACTCCCATTCACTATTGCTTCAAAGAGAATAAAATACCTAGGAATCCAACTTACAAGGGATGTGAAGGACCTCTTCAAGGAGAACTACAAACCACTGCTCAATGAAATAAAAGAGGATACAAACAAGTGGAAGAACACTCCATGCTCATGGGTAGGAAGAATCGATATAGTGAAAATGGCCATACTGTCCAAGGTAATTTATAGATTTGATGCCATCCCCATCAAGCTACCAATGACTTTCTTCACAGAATTGGAAAAAACTACTTTAAAGTTCATATGGAACCAAAAAAGAGCCTGTATCGCCAAGTCAATCCTAAGCCAAAAGAACAAAGCTGGAGGCATCATGCTACCTGACTTCAAACTACACTACAAGGCTACAGTAACCAAAACAGCATGGTACTGGTACCAAAACAGAGACATAGATCAATGGAACAGAACAGAGCCCTCAGAAATAATGTTGCATATCTACAACCATCTGATCTTTGACAAACCTTGCAAAAACAAGTAATGGGAAAAGGATTCCCTATTTAATAAATGGTGCTGGGAAAACTGGCTAGCCATATGTAGAAAGCTGAAACTGGATCCCTTCCTTACACCTTATGCAAAAATTAATTCAAGATGGATTAAAGACTTACCTGTTAGACCTAAAACCATAAAAACTCTAGGAGAAAACCTAGGCAATACCATTCAGGACATAGGCATGGGCAAGGACTTCATGTCTAAAACACCAAAAGCAATGGCAACAAAAGTCAAAATTGACAAATGGGATCTAATTAAACTAAAGAGCTTCTGCACAGCAAAAGTAACTTCCATCAGAGTGAACAGGCAACCTACAAACTGGGAGAACATTTTCACAACCTACTCATCTGACAAAGGGCTATTATCCAGAATCTACAATGAACTCAAACAAATTTACAAGAAAAAAAACAAACAACCCCATCAAAAAGTGGGCAAAGGATATGAACAGGCACTTCTCAACAGAAGACATTTATGCAGCCACAAAACACATGAAAAAATGCTCATCATCACTGGCCATGAGAGAAATGCAAATCAAAACCACAATGAGATACCATCTCACACCAGTTAGAATGGCAATCATTAAAACATCAAGAAACAACAGGTGCTGGAGAGGATGTGGAGAAATAGGAACATTTTTACACTGTTGATGGGACTGTAAACTAGTTCAACCATTGTGGAAGTCACTGTGGTGATTCCTCAGGGATCTAGAACTAGAAATACCATTTGACCCAGCCATCCCATTACTGGGTATATACCCAAAGGATTATAAATCATGCTGCTATAAAGACACATGTACACATATGTTAATTGCAGCACTATTCACAATAGCAAAGACTTGGAACCAACCCATATGTCCAACAACGATAGACTGGATTAAGAAAATGTGGCACATATACACCATGGAATACTATGCAGCCATAAAAAATGATGAGTTCATGTTCTTTGTAGGGACATGGATGAAACTGGAAATCATCATTCTCAGCAAACTATCACAAGGACAAAAAGCCAAACACTGCATGTTCTCATTCATAGGTGGGAATTGAACAATGAGAACACATGGACACAGGAAGGGGAACATCACACTCTGGGGACTGTTGTGGGGTGGGGGGAGGGGAGAGGGATAGCATTGGGAGATATACCTAATGCTAAATGACGAGTTAATGGGTGCAGCACACCAACATGGCACATGTATACATATGTAACAAACGTACACATGGTGCACATGTACCTAAAACTTAAAGGATAATAATAATAAAATTTAAAAAAAACTTTAAAAAATATATTTTATCTATATTTAAGTTTAAATTCAGCTTAGTTTTAAAGCTAACCAAAATGTTCAATTTCATTTTCCTCTTACATAGTCTTGTGGAATCCTCCACAGTTCAGGGGAAACAACTCTCAGAAGAGTTTATTCTCATATATTTATGTCATTTCATGGAACAAGCAACAGATTCAATTTCCGTAAAAGGAAGGGTATTTGTTTCTATCTTAGTTTGTGCTGCTATAACAAAATGCCTGAAACTGGACAATTTGCAAAAACAGAAATTTGCTTCTCACAGTTCTTAGGTTGGGAAGTTCAAGATCAAGGGTCCACTAGGATCAGTGTCTGGTGAGGGCTGCTCTCTACTCCCCAGATGACACTTTCAACACTGTATCCTCTGGAGGGGATGAATATTGTATCCTCACATGGAGTAAGGGATGGAAAAGCAGAGGCATCTCTCTGAAGGTGTTTGTAGAAGAGTACTAATCTCATTTATGAAGGCAAAGCTCTCAGAGCCTACTCACCTCCCAAGGGTCTCACCTCTTCATACCATCACCCTGGGGGTTAAGTTCCAACATATGAATTTTGGAGGGAAACATACATTGAAACCATAGCAATTCCTACGTCCAAAGCACTCCTCTTTTTCTTCTATGCCTCCCTTTTGTTCTTTTATTTTTAATTTTTGTGGGAACATAGGAAGTGTATATATTTTGATACAGGTATGAAAATGTAAAATAAGCACATTATGGAGAAGGGAGTACTCATCCCCTCAAGCATGTACCCTTTGGGTTACAAACAATCCAATTACACCATTTAAGTTATTTTAAAATGTACAATTAAGTTATTATTGAGTATATTCACCCTGTTGTGCTATCAAATAGTAGGTCTTATTCATTCTTTCTATTTTTTTGCACCCATTAATCATCCCCCTACCCCTGATCCCTCCACTACCATTCCCAGCCTCTGACAACCAGCCTTCTAATCTATGTGTCCATGCATTCAATTGTTTAGTTTTTAGATACCACAAATAAGTGAGAACATGTGATGTTTGTCTTTCTGTGCCTGGCTTATTTCACTTAACATAATGATCTCCAGTTCTATTGTGTTGTCACAAATGATGGAATCTCATTTTTTATGGCTGAATAGTACTCCACTGTGTATATGTACCACACTTTCTTTATCCATTCATCTACTGATGGACACTTAGGTTGGCTCTCCATTTTGGCTATTGTAAATAGTGCTGCAACAAACAGGAGTGCAGATAGCTCTTCAATATAGTGATGGTCTTTCTTTTGGATATATAACCAGCAGAGGAATTGCTGGATTGTATGGTAGCTCTATTTTTAGTTTTTTGAGAAACTTCCAAAATCTTCTCCATAGTGGTTTAGTAATTTACTTTCCCACCAATTGTGTACAACTGTTTCGTTTTTTCCACATCCTCGTCAGCATTTGTTATTGCCTATCTTTTCTAAGCCATTTTAAGTGAGGTGAAATGATACTTCATTGTAGTTTTTTTTTTTTTTCTTTTTTTTTTTTTTTTTATTATACTTTAGGGTTTTAGGGTACATGTGCACAATGTGCAGGTTTGTTACATATGTATCTATGTGCCATGTTGATTTCCTGCACCCATTAACTCGTCATTTAGCATTAGGTGTATCTCCTAATGCTGTCCCTCCCCCCTCCCCCCACCCCACAACAGTCCCCGGAGTGTGATGTTCCCCTTCCTGTGTCCATGAGTTCTCATTGTTCAATTCCCACCTATGAGTGAGAACATGCGGTGTTTGGTTTTTTGTCCTTGCAATAGTTTACTGAGAATGATGTTTTCCAGTTTCATCCATGTCCCTACAAAGGACACGAACTCATCATTTTTTATGGCTGCATAGTATTCCATGGTGTATATGTGCCACATTTTCTTAATCCAGTCTATCGTTGTTGGACATTTGGGTTGGTTCCAAGTGTTTGCTCTTGTGAATAGTGCCGCAATAAACATACGTGTGCATGTGTATTTATAGCAGCATGATTTATAGTCCTTTGGGTATATACCCAGTAATGGGATGGCTGGGTCAAATGGTATTTCTAGTTCGAGATCCCTGAGGAATCGCCACACTGACTTCCACAATGGTTGAACTAGTTTACAGTCCCACCAACAGTGTAAAAGTGTTCCTATTTCTCCACATCCTCTCCGGCACCTGTTGTTTCCTGATTTTTTAATGATGGCCATTCTAACTGGTGTGAGATGGTATCTCACTGTGGTTTTGATTTGCATTTCTCTGATGGCCAGTGATGATGAGCATTTCTTCATGTGTTTTTTGGCTGCATAAATGTCTTCTTTTGAGAAGTGTCTGTTCATGTCCTCTGCCCACTTTTTGATGGGGTTGTTTGTTTTTTTCTTGTAAATTTGTTTGAGTTCATTATAGATTCTGGATATTAGCCCTTTGTCAGATGAGTAGGTTGCAAAAATTTTCTCCCATTCTGTAGGTTGCCTGTTCATTCTGATGATAGTTTCTTTTGCTGTGCAGAAGCTCTTTAGTTTAATGAGATCCCATTTGTCGATTTTGGCTTTTGTTGCCATTGCTTTTGGTGTTTTAGACATGAAGTCCTTGCCCACGCCTATGTCCTGAATGATATTGCCTAGGTTTTCTTGTAGGATTTTAATGGTTTTAGGTCTAACATATAAGTCTTTAATCCATCTTGAATTAATTTTTGTATAAGGTGTAAGGAAGGGCTCCAGTTGCAGCTTTCTACATATGGCTAGCCAGTTTTCCCAGCACCATTTATTAAATAGGGAATCCTTTCCCCATTTCTTGTTTTTGTCAGGTTTGTCAAAGATCAGATAGTTGTAGCTATGTGGCATCATTTCTGAGGACTCTGTTCTGTTCCATTGATCTATGTCTCTGTTGTGGTACCAGTACCATGCTGTTTTGGTTACTGTAGCCTTGTAGTATAGTTTAAAGTCAGGTAGCGTGATGCCTCCAGCATTGTAGTTTTTATTTGAATTTCTCTGATGATTAATGATGTTCAGCACCTCATCATATGCCTATTTTCATATAATTGTTTGCTATTTGTATGTCTTCTTTTGAAAAATGTCTAATCAAATCTGTTGTTTTGGTTTTTTTTTTTCTTTTGAGATGGAGTTTTGCTCTTGTTGCCCAGGCTGGAGTGCAATGGCACAATCTCGGCTTGGCGCAACCTCCGCCTCCCAGATTCAAGCAATTCTCCTGCCTCAGCCTCCTGAGTAGCTGGTATTATGGGTATGTGCCACCATGCCCAGCTAATTTTGTATTTTTAGTAGAGATGGGGTTTCTCTATGTTGGTCAGGCTGGTCTCAATCTCCCAACATCAGGTGATCTGCCCACCTAGGCCTCCCAAAGTGCTGGGATTACAGGCATGAGCCACCAAGCCCAGTCATCTGTTGCTTATTTTTTAAGCAGATTATTAAGTCTTTTCTTATAGAATTGTTAGAGATCTTACATATTCTGGTTATTAATCTCTTATCAGATGGATAGTTTACAAATATTTTTTCCCATTCTGTGGGTTGCTCTTCACTTTACTGATTGTATCCTTTGCTGGGCAGAAGCTTTTTAACTTGATGTGATCTCATTTGTCCATTTTGATTTCGATTGCCTGTGCTGTGGGGTATTACTCAAGAAATTTTGTCCAAACCAATGTCCTAGAGAGTTTCCCCACAGTTTTCTCATAGTCGTTTCATAGCTTTAGGTCTTAGATTTAAGTCTTTAATCCATTTTTATTTGATTTTTATATGTGGCAAGAGATAGAGATCTAGCTTCATTCTTCAGCATATGGATATCTAGTGTTCCCAGTACCATTTATTGAAGAGACTGTCTTTTCCTCAATTTATATTCTCGGCACCTTTGTCATAAATGAGTTCACTATAGGTGTGTGGATTTGTTTCTGGGTTCTCTATTCTGTTCCATTGGTGTATGTGTCTGTTTTTATGCAAATACCGTGCTGTTTTGGTTACTATAGCTCTGTAGTATAATTTGAAGTCAGGTAATGTAATTCCTCCTGTTTTATTCTTTTTGCTTAGGATAGCTTTAACTATTCTGGGTCATTTGTGATTCCATATAAATTTTAGAATAATTTTTTTCTATTTCTGTGAGGAATGTCATTGGTATTTTGACATGGATTGCATTGAATCTGTAGATTGCTTTGGGTAGTATGGCCATTTTAGCAATATTAATTCTTCCAATTCATGAATATAAAATACCTTTCCATTTTTTGATGCCCCCTTTTAATTTCTTTCATTACTGTGTTATAGCTTTCATTGCAGAGATTTTTTATTTCTTTGGTTAGTTCCTTGCTATTTAATTTTATGTGTGGCTATTATAAATGGGATAACTTTTTAATTTCTTTTTCAGATTGTTCACTGATGGCATATAGAAATGCCACTGATTTTTGTATGCTGACTTTGCACCCTGCAACTTTACTAAATTTATTCATAAGATTTAACAGTTTATCAGTGGAGTCTTTAGGTTTTTCCAGCTGTAAGATCACATCATCTGCAAACAAGAATAATTTGACTTCTTCCATTCCAATTTAGATGCCCTTTATTTCTTTCTCTTGTCTGATTGCTCTAGCTAGGACTCCCAGTACTATATTGAATAAGAGTGGTAAGAGTGGGCATCCTTAATGTGTTCCAGATCTTAGAGGAAAGGCTTTCAGTTTTTCTATATTAAATATGATACTAGCTGTGGTTCTGTCACATATGGTTTTTATTTATGTTGTGTACGTTCCTCTTATGTCCAGTTTTTTGAGGGTTGCTTTTTTATCATGAAAGAATGTTGAACTTTATCCGATACTTTTTCATCATCAATTGAAATGATCATATGGATTTTATTCTGTATTCTGTTGATATGATGTATCACGTTGATTGACTTGCATATTTTGTATCTTCGTCACATCTCAAGGATAAATCCCACTTGATCATGATGAATGATCTTTTTAATGTATTGTTAAATTTGGTTTGTTAGCATTTTGTTGAGGATTTTTACACGAATATTCATCAGAGATATTGGCCTGTACTTTTCTTTTTTTGATGTATCTTTGTCTCATTTTGGTATTAGGGTAAAAATAACCTCATAGAATAAGTTTGGAAGTATTCCTTCCTTCTCTTTTTTTTGGAAAAGTTTGACTAGGATTGGCGTTAGTTTTTCTTTAAATGTTTGGTAGAATTCAGCAGTGAAGTCATTGGGTCCTGGGATTTTCTTTACTGGGAGATATTTTATTACAGCTTTGATCTTGTTATTTGTTATTGGTCTGTTCAGGTTTTAGATTTCTTCTTGGTTCAATTTTGGTAGGTTGTATGTATCTAGGAATTTGTCTATCTCTTCTAGATTTTCCAATTTATTGGCATATAATTGCTCATAATAGCCACTAATGATCCTTTGAATTTCTGGAGATTCAGTTGTAGTGTCTCTTTTTTCAATTTCTGGTTTTATTTATTTGAATGCTGTCCCTTTTTTTCTTATTCTAGCTAAAAGTTTGCCAATTTTGTTTAACTTCATAAAAAAAATTTTGTTACATTGATCTTTTGTGTTGTTTTCAATTTAATTTTTTTCTGCTCGGATCTTTATCATTTCTTTTCTTCACTGATTTTGGACTTGGTTTTCTCTTGCTTTTCTAGTTCTTTAAGATACAGCATTAGATTATTTATTTGAAGTTTTTCTTCATTTTTAATTTAGGCATTTATAGCTATAAACTTCCCTCTTAGCACTGCTTTTGCTATATCCCATAGATATTGGTATGTTGTGTTTCCATTATCATTTGTTTCAAGAAATTTTTCAATTTCCTTCTTAATTTTTTCAGTGCCCCACTGGTCACTCGGGGCATATGTTAAATTTCTATGTTTGTATAGTTTCAGAAATTCTTCTTGTTATTGATTTCTAGTTTTATTTCATTGTGACCAGAGAAGATGCTTGATATTATTTCAATTATTAGCATGTTTTAAGGCTTGTTTTGTGACTTAACATATGGTCTCTCCTTGAAAATAATTCATGTGCTGAGGAGAATAATGTGTATTCTGCAGCTCGTGGATGAAATGTTCTGTAACTATCTACTAGATCTATTTGGTCTATAATATAGATTAACTCTGATATTTCTTTGTTGATTATCTGTCTGGGAGATCTGTCCAACACTGAAAGTGGGGTGTTGGAGTCTCCAGCTTTTATTATATTGGGACCTATCTCTCTCTCTTTAGGTTTAATAATATTTCCTTTATATATCTGGGTGCTCCAGTGTTGGTTGCATATATATTTACAATTGTTATATCATCTTGTTGAATTGATCCCTTTTTCATGATATAGTGACCTTCTTTGTCTCTTCTTATAGTTTTTGTCTACAGTTGTTGATATAAATACAGCTACTCCTGTTCTTTTATGGTTTTCATTGGCATGGAATATCTTTTTCCATTCTTTAATTTTGAGTTTATGTGTATCTTTAAAGGTAAAGTATGTTTCTTGTAGACAACAGATCATTGGCTATTGTCTATTGATTGGATAATTTAGTCCATTTACATTCAATGTTATTAATGATAAGGACTTACTCCTTCCATTTTGTTATTTATTTACTGTTTTTATTTCTGTGTCTTTTTGTGTGTGTGTGGTCTTCTATACCTTCTTTCTTTCTTTTCTCTCTTCCTTTAGTAAGGGTGATTTTCTCTGGTGATATGATTTAGTTTATTGCTTTTTATTTTCTGGTATCCATTGTATGTTGTTTTGTTTGAGGTTACCATGAAGCTAGCAAATACTATCTTATAAACCATTATTTTAGCCTGATAACAATTTAATACTGCTTGGATAAACAAACAAGCAAAAAGAAAACTAACAAAAACTCTACACTTTATTTTGTTGTTTTATTTACATAGTACTTCCTATGTCTTTTTTTTTTTTTTTTTTTTTTTTTGAGACAGAGTTTCACTTTTGTTACCCAGGCTGGAGTACAATGGTGCCATCTCAGCTCACTGCAACCTCCACCTCCTGGGTTCAAGTGATTCTCCTGCCTCAGCCTCCTGAGTAACTGGGATTACAGGCATACACCACAATGTCCGGCTAGTATTGTATTTTTACTAGAGACAGGGTTTCCCCATGTTGGTCAGGCTGGTCTTGAACTCCCGACCTCAGGTGATCCACCCGCCTCAGCCTCCCAAAGTGCTCCCGGCATGAGCCACCGCACCCAGCCTGTACTGCTTATGTCTTGAAAAGTTGTCATAGTTATTATTTTTATTGGTTCATCATTTAGTCTTTCTGCTTAGGATAAGAGTAGTTTACATATCACAGTTACAGTGTTATGGTATTCTGTGTACTTACTATTACCAGTGAGTTTTATAAATTCAAGTGATTACTTATTGGTCATTAATGTCCTTTTATTTCTTATTGAAATACTCCCTTTAGCATTTCTTGCATCACAGGTCTGGTGTTGATGAAATCCCCCAGAAATCCCTCAGCTTTTGTTTGTCTGGGAAAGTCTTTATTTCTCCTTCAGGTTTGAAGGAAATTTTCTCCAGATAAGCTATTCTAGGGTAAAAGTTATTTCGTTCAGCACTTTCAATATGTCATGCCACTCTCTCCTAGACTGAAAAGTTTCCTTGGAAAAGTCTGCTGCCAGACATACTGGAGCTCCATTGTATGTTATTTGTTTATTTTCTGTTACTGCTTTTAGGATCCTTTCTTCATCCTTGATCTTTGGGAGTCTGATTATTAAATGCCTTGAAGCAATGCTCTTTGGGTTAAATCTGCTTGGTGTTCCATAACCTTCCTGTACTTGGATATTGATATCTTTCTCAAGGTTTGGAAAGTTATCTGATATTATCCCTCTGAATAAGCTTTCTATCCCTATCTCTTTCTCTACTTCCTCTTTAAGGCCAGTAACTCTTAGATATGCCCTTTTGAGGATATTTTCTAGATCCTGCAGGTGTGCTTCATAGTTTCTTATGCTTTTAACTTTGTCTCTTCTATGTATTTTCAAATAGCTTTTCTTCAAGCCCACCGATTCTTTCTTCTGCTTTATCAGTTCTGCTGTTAAAGAACTCTGACACATTCTTCAATATACCACTTGTACTTTTCACCTCCAGGATTTCTGCTTGATTATTTTCAATTATTTCAATCTCTTGGTTAAATTTATCTGATAGAATTGTGAATTCTGTCTCTGTGTTAGCTTGAATTTTTTTGAGTTTCCTCAACACAGCTATTTTGAATTCTCTGCTTGAAAGGTCACATATCTCTGTTTTTCCAGCATCGATCCCTGGTGACTTATTTAGTTCATTTGGTGAGGTCATGTTTTCCTGAATAGCGTTGATGCTAGTAGTTGTTCTTTGGTGCCTGAGCATTGAAGAGTTAGGTATTTATCATAGTCTTCATTGTCTGGCCTTATTTGTAGTTGTCCTTCTTGGGAAGCCATTCCAGATATTTGAAAGAACGTGGGTGTTGTGATCTAAGCTGAGACCTAAGCTTTATGGGGCACCCCAAGCCCAGTAATGCTGTGGTTCTTGCAGAATGATAGAAGTACTGACTTGACAGTCTTGGACAAGATTTGGAAGAATTCTCTGAATTACTAGGAAAAGTTTCTTGTTTTCCTTCCTTACTTTCTCTCAAACAGAGTCTTTCTCTCTGTTCTGAGCCACCTAAAGCTGGGCTGGCAATACACCCCTGTGGCTACCACCACTACAACTCCACTGGGTCAGACCTGAAGCCATCACGGCACTGTCTACCTAAAGCCTCCTATAGCCATTCTCTGGTGACTGCCTATGTTTGTTCAAGGCCCTGGAGCTCTACAAACTGCCAGTGTCAAAGCCAGCCAGGCTCGTGTCCTTCCCTTCAGGGTGGCAAGGTCCCCCAAATCCCAGATGGCTCCAGAGGTGCCATCTGGGAGTCAGGGACTAGATTCAAAAACCTTAGAAGTCTACCTGGTATTCTCTTCTACTGTGGCTGAGCTGGCATTTAAACCCACAAGATGCAGTCCTTCCTACTCTTCTCTCCTCTTTCCAAAGGCAGAGGAGCATCAGCCCCTAGTCACCACCACCCCCAGGCCAAGAGGAGTTCTGCCAGACTACCACCAATGTTCCCTGAAGGCCCAAGGGCTCTTAAGTCAGCTTCTGATAAGTGCTGCCTGGCCTAGGACTCACTCATCAGGGCAGTGTCCAGGAATGTCATCCAAGAGACAAGTCCTGGAATTGGGGATCCCAAGATCCCACTTGGTGCTCTACCCCTCTGTGGCTGTGCTGGTACCTAAGGTGCAATACAAAGTCCCCTTTACTTTTCCCTCTGCTTTTCTCAAGCAGCAGTTTTGCCCCATATGCACCACAGCTGGTAATGTACTGAGTCTCACCTGAAGCCAGCAAATTTCAGAGGCTCACCCAAGGCCCTTGACGTAGTGCCTGGGTATTGCTGCTGATTATTCAGGGCCCAAGGACTCCTCTGTTGGCAGGAGATAAATATTTCCAGGGCTGGGTCCTTTCAAGGCAGTGAGTTCCCTTCTGGCCTAGGGTGTGTCTAAAAATGTCAGATGGGAGCTAGGGCCTTGAACGGGGGCCTCACTACTCTGACTGGTGCCTTATCCTGCTGTGGCTGAGCTGGTATCCAAGATGCAAAAAAAAGTCCTCCCCGTGTATCCCTCTTCTCTCCTCAAGCAGAAGAAAGGGTCTTTTTTGAAGCCATGAGCTGTGCAGCATGGGGTTAGGGGAGGGGTAATGCCAGCACTCCCTTGGCTGCTCCAGCTGATGTCTCAGTATGTCACATGCCCCCCAAGTGCACTGTCTCTGGACCTAGTTCAGCATTAGGTCTTGCCTAAGAGTTGCAGTCCTTATGGTCTAGACTGCCTCTCAAGTTTACTCAGAGACATGGAGTTCTGTAACCCTCGGTGGCAAGGTTTGGGGGAACTCAAATTTGGACCACTAAGCTCAGGAATTCCCCTCTGGCTAGGGCTGGTTTAAATGCTCCCCCCACGGGTGGGTGTCAGGTGAGTTTGGTCTGGTTGTTCTTTTTAGTCTAATAGGACAGAACTGAGTTCAATGCCTCACAATTACTGCGTTCTCCCTCCCACGGCACACAGAGATGCTCTGGACAACACGCAGCTGCTGGGGTGAAGGGGCAGTGAAGGATGGGAGTGGAGGAGGGGCAGCATTGGTGATTCAAGGCTGTTTTTGCTATCTTTTCAGTGCCCTTTTCAGCAATATGAAGTTAAAACCAGGTACTGTGAGTGCTCACTTGATTTTTGGTTATTATGAAGGTGTTTTTTTCTGTCTAGATAATTGCTAAGTTGCTGTCCTTGTAGGGGTAGGGGGACGATGGGTGGAGCCTTCTATATCACCATCTTGACTATGTCTCTCTTTTCTCACAATAATAACCTTCCTTATTGTACTGCTAAATGTATCTCACAAACACCTTTGGACAATGTTTAGATATAGACTTTTTGTTTGTTTTTTTTTTTTTTTTTTGCTGGAGACCGAGAAAGTTGGAAAATAGACCCTTAGCTAGAAAGGACTAAGAGAGAAGACTACTCAGAGAATTTAAAGATAAAAACAAAATAACTCATTAAATGTCTGCCTATTTTTAAGTTACACGATGGAAACAAACTCATTTGACTCTTTCTGTCTCCTTTCTGGTTTGATACACAAGCACATGCTGTCTTAGAAAAAGGAATTGCCTAAATGAATAAAATAAACTTTATTCTTATGGACTCTTGGAGCAAATCCAGTCAACTAAGAGACTCTATCATCATTATTAGAGCAAGAGTCAAAGGGACATTGACTTTTACAGGTAGAGTTTATACTGACCAATTCTCTGCTTTATTTTGTTTGACAGTTAATGTGGTGCTGTAAGAATTTAGAGAAGAAATAAAATACTCATTCTTTATTTCTTATGTAAAGATTCAGGGAATGAAAAAGAAAGCACAAAATAAATATGACAGTTTCTACTCTTCAAGAGTTTAAAATATCTTTACTTATAAAGTGAGTAAAAGAAAAGTTTTGCTATTTTTTAAGCCAAATCTACTGCATATGAACAAGTAAGTACAAATTAACAGTTTATCTAAATTTATGGTATAAGTGCTGAGATGACATAGAGAAGTCATAACCAATATCAAGTGGGATTGAGGAGAAAATGTACTTAATGCAGTTTAATATAGAGCTGTCTCATAGAAGGGAACAGATCTGAAATTGCAATGGGGAAGGACAAAACAAGCTAGTTAAGTGTAAGAAATAGAATATTGAGAGGTGTGGGTGGGATTAAGGACTGCCACATGATTAATAAAGATTCTCAAACTCAGTGGAAGCAAAAAAAAAAGAAAAGAAAAAGAAAAAGAAAGAAAGAAAGAAAGAAAAAAGAAATGCCTTTGGGGACTATATCACAAGACTTCTACAGAATCAATATACTTCAAAATGAAACTGAACAAAAATGCCAAAACTTACATATTTTTCACCAACATAGAGAAATCGAAATTCTTTCCAAAAGTATGACATTTTGGCTTTTTAAAGAAAGAAAGAAAGAGAGAAAGGGAAAGAAGGAGGAAGGAAGGAGGGAAGGAAGGAAGGAGGGAAGGAAAAAAGAAAGGAAGGAAAGAAGGAAAGAACATTTAACCCAATTAGGTTAAATATTTTGTTACAGAAATTTAGTTCAACTTCAGAGGATCTTTCTTGTTTCCTACTCACAGGAAAAATAAGTAATACAACCACAAGCAAATCTTAACATAGAATGTACTTTCTTCCTCATTGCCTTATGCCTAATTTAATCATGTGCAGATCATCTATTTCACCTACAGAGCTGTGTACAAATTTTTTTTGGCCTTTTTTTCAATATATTTCAGAAATAATACACTATTTGGGATTTGTATTTGATTGGCTGTATTTACATTTTTTTGAAAAACTACTTATTAAATGTTAAAAATATTCCCTCCTCCCATTGTAAGCTAAATTTAAAATTGTTCAGGTGGTGCTATCATCAGCACTTTACCTATCTTTATGCATATATGAAAATCATCACTTTGTGATTTTTACAAGCCTTATAATTTTTCCTAAAATACTGACTTCCTGCTGAGATGCTTCAAATGTAGATATACCACATTTCTGTTTTCCTTTACCCATCTGCTAATTATAAAGATCAAACTATAAGTTATATCTAACTAATTAGAAGCAAAGTCTGTGCATTAAGAATGTAGAACCTGAAGAAGGAAGAAATGAGTAAGTGAATAAATGGTGAATTGTTTTGTGTCTATGTGGATTTTGTGTCTATGTGGATTTTTTTGTGTCTATGTGGACTTTTTTCTAAGTGAACTCTGAACAGCTGTTTTATAACAGGGATGAGGGAGAAAACTAGGGCAGACTATCTATGTAGCAATAATTGAAATAGCTAATATTTACTACATTCCACCCTCTTTTCAAAATATTTTACACACATTCACATGCTTAATCCTCACAAGGACCAGAGGTAGATGCTATCGTTATTCCCACTGTGCAGATGAGTAAACTGAGGCATTTAGAGGTTAGGTAATTTATCCTAAGGTCATGGAACTTATAAACGGTGGAGCTGGGATTCTAGCCTAAGGCACATGACTCCAGAGGCCAAAATTGAAACCACCACTCCAAAAATGAAATATACAGAGAAAGAAGCCTGTTATTGAGTACTGATCATACAACCATCCGACGACATGCTACATTCATCTGCATTGGTGCAAAGCAGGTGTCTACCCCAGTTAACTCACATTTCTTCTTAACTTTCTGTCAGCAACTAACAAGCCCTAGCATTTAAATTTTACATTTTCTAATTCATTGTTCTTCTCTTATATGGGAGACCTGCTTCAGTTTTTGAATTTGTTTCTTCTCGATGAATAGGTAAATCAAACTAACCAGCAAGGACTCATCTTTCAAGATTCTCTGGCTGTGACTCTGAATCCATATTAACATA
Source organism: Nomascus leucogenys (assembly GCF_006542625.1). Lineage (NCBI taxonomy): Eukaryota > Metazoa > Chordata > Mammalia > Primates > Hylobatidae > Nomascus > Nomascus leucogenys. Next base: position 39,588,962 of record NC_044387.1, read on the forward strand.
ACTCTTCAATATAGATCATCTCAACTAAGTATCATTTCCAGGAAGCTGTGCATCATGTTGGGTGCTTTCACTGTGTCTGAAACTTACTAGTTGACACGTCAAAACCTTAATTATCTTTAAAACTCTTGCTAGGATGGAATCTCCTCAGTGAGATCTTCCTTCCCTATATTGCATCCATCCATTCTACATGCTATTAGTACTGCATCGTCACTATGGATTTGCATTTTTTATATGCTGTTCTCACACTGGGTTCTCCAGTAAGTAAGTAAGATCATTAAGAACAATCATGGTATTTTGGAATGCCCTGGTCTGAGAAAAGTGCCTAGAATATATTAGAAGCATCACAAATGTTTATGAAACTACATTGAAAGGTGACTACTATGTCAGTGTTGTTGCAGGCTGGGAGCACTTTATCCAACTACCTGTACAACTCGCTTTTTAGCTAGAGTATGATTTAAGTCATACACATTGAGAAAAAAATCCTGTCATATTTTTCCCAAATTGTCCACAAAGCTATATTCTTCTAGTATATCTTGTCTCCGTATACTCTTGTGACATTTTTAGTTTTACTTTACATTAAGTCACATTTTTAATTGATTTATTAAATTTAGGAAGAAGGCTACAAATTAAAAGCCATCACATATATACAGTGGCACATTTTATGTGGTGCACATTTTTTAAATATTATATTTTAGCAGTATAGAAAACAGCATCTAATTTTATCAAAATAAGTTTGCTAGTCATTGTTATTCCCATTAAAAGGATAAATTATCTTTTCAAATAATTCTTAAAGATATATAAAATGCAACTTCAATTTTTAGCTGGATGGCTGATTAAGATAACTAGAAACTCTAAAAGTGTAAATAACTAAATATAACATATAACATGGTTAACATATAACAAAATGGGTTGGTAACATATAACAAAACATTTTAAATGCATAGCTATGTTTTCAACAAAGAAAAGGAAACCTGTAGGTACCAGAAATAAGATGGAAACCAAAGGGTAAGCATGCAAGCAGAACTTGAGGCGATATACTTTTCCTCCCAGTATTTTCGAAACTCAAATTGTATTTACAAGATGAGACAGAGGGCATACATGGCCTATGCAACCTACGCATGGCAAAGAATGGGAACTGAGAGAATGGAGCAGAGCAGGGACCCACAAAAGTCTACACATTTGATAGATGATTACATTTTTAAATTGCCCAACATCACAGGAAGATAGCAAGGAAGTTTGTCTGTCTCTGTCTAGGCTCTATATTTTAGACGTATATATCTCCAAAGAGAAATTTTAGTCCTACGGCTATCCCAGGTTTGAGGTTAAAATGAATATACTGTTAATTTTAACAATATACATCATATTATTCCTAAAGCAGGGATTACCATTAAGCCACCTGGTAAATCTACTTCAAAGCTGTTTCTTAAAGACAGGCCACAAGTATTCTCTCAGATAAAATGTAGGGAAAAGCCTCAGTAAAATAAAGTAGCAATTAAAAAAGGAAACATGGAAATCGCAGAAATAAATGACCATGAATTAGGTTAAGCAAACACTATAGAAAGATTAGAGTCTTGGCTGGGCGCGGTGGCTCACACCTGTAATCCCAGCACTTAGGAGGGCTGAGGTGGGCGGATCACAAGATCAAGAGATTGAGACCATCCCGGCCAACATGGTGAAACCCCGTCTCTACTAAAAATACAAAAATTAGCTGGGCATGATGTGCACCTGTAGTCCCAGCTACTCAGGAGGCTGAGGTAGGAGAATCGCTTGAACCCAGGGGGCAGAGGTTGTGGTGAACCAAGATCGTGCCATTGCACTCCAGCTGGCGACAGAGCAAGACTCTGTCTAAAAAAAAAAAAAAAGATTAGAGTCTCAAGAACGTGAGATATAGAAACATAATTTAAAAGAGAATATAGAAAAATACATACCAGTGTACAACTTTTTTTAATGCACAGAGGCATAAACATGGCTGCACTGACAGGTAATTTTCCTAAAGGGGTATGGGGAGGAAGAGATCAGAATAGACAGGAAAAGGAGAATCAAAGGTAAATAGGTAAATGAGATCATGATCTGCGTAAAGGAAACAGTTTGAAGAATAAGAATATTGTAAAAATACCCTAATTTTGGTGCATATTATAGAATCCTGAGAAATCAGGTTGAGTGTATAGAATGAGTCAATTTCAGTAGGGTAAGTCAGGCTGAAGTAAACATCTTGGTTGGTTTCCAACATCCATCCCATTACTTCTCTACTAAGTAGCTGTATGATTTGGGAATGCAATTCTGTTCAAGGTGGGCTTGACTGGTCCACCCATCCCCTCCCCAAATCATGTCTGACCTACAAGACTTTAAACCCACCCACAACTTATTGGCACCTTGTGCCAATGTAGGCTCTCTTGCTCTATTTCTCCCCACATTGTTTTCTGGAATTTATAGTATCGAGTTGAACAACAAAAAAAGACAAGCACAAGTGAAGGACTGAAAAATATTCCTGCTGCCTTAAAAGCAGTACATGTGTATGACAGACATTTAGCATGACAGACATTTAGAATTCTGATTGGTGTAATGCAGAGGAAGGAAGCAAAGATAGGATGAGTAATGTGTTCATAAATGTTTAACAAAAGGGGAGAGTCCTGATTTGTAGCCTGTGATGATCCCATCGAAATGGGAGTAAACACTCTCACCCTAGCTGATTTCAAGATTTAAGTAGTTTAACAAGCAACTTTCAAAATTCCTGATAATGTAGCTCTTGACTTGACAAACCATTATGAGCAGTCTGGCTCTTGCGCACCACAGCTCTCAACCCACCTTTAGAAAATATCAAAGTACCACTTCAGATGTTCTCTCACCAATGGATTATCCATCACATTTTTCCAACTGGTTGTATCAGCCTATGGATGACAAATATTCTTCTCAGATTCTAGCAGTAGAGTTACTGTCGTCCTAGGCGTTAATGGTAGTGTGAGCATTGTCTTTTTCTTATTTGAATAGAAAGTTGGGAAACAACAACAAAAAAAACATACAGAAGCTATGTTAAGTTAGACTCTCAAACTATAAAATACTAATAATATATATAAATTTATTCATTAATTCAACAAAAATGTATTAAGCACTTTCTAGGTACAGTTTTAGGTCGCAAAGGTAGAGCAGTGGGGGAAAAGTAAAATAATTAAAACCAACTAACCAAACAATTTCTTCTCTTCTGCGCCCCTCTGAGTTCTTCCCTAATTTGGTTTATAAAATATCTCATTTCTTTCCTTTATGTAAATGAAATATATGGCAGTATATATACATATAATTCTGAATTTGAATTCATAAATGATGGAAGGAAATAAATCTGCTTGAAAAAAATATGACAGACCATAGATAAGCATCCACAAATAGAATTAAAAAAAAAAAAGCTTGCCTAAGTTTTTGTAAGTCACAGAAACAGCAACCCATCTAGTAAATAAAATAATTGCAGCACTTTTTATAATAGAAAAATATCTGAAAGATCCATCAACTGGAAAATTGATAAGTAATTGTGCTGGATCCATATAATAAAATGTTGCATAACAGAGAAGATGAATAAATCCAAGCTATAGATACCAATCTGGGTGAATCTTACAAATTTAAAGTTGAACAAAAACAAATGCCAAAAATATATAAAGCACCTTTTAAATATGTAATAGTATAAACGTTTAATCTATATATAAGTACACATGTGTGTGGATAATCAATCTTACATTCATGGCAATACTAAACAATTTCATAAAAGTGGTAGCCTCAGCAGTTGAAGAAAGCAGGATGCTATTAAAGAGTTATAATCGGCTTCAGTTGTTTTCAGATTGATTTCTTTTTAAGCTGGATAATTAGCACACAGATTTTTATTATCTTACTTTTTCTTTTGGAACACATGAAGTGTTTTATACATCTTTTATTTATTTTTTAAATTAATTTTTCAAATTTTTTTTTAGACAGGGTCTTGCAGAGCCCCGGGTGGAGCACAATGATGCAATCATAGCTCCTTGCAGCATTGAACTCCTGAGCTCAAGCGATTCTCCCACCTCAGCCTCCCAACTAACTGGGACTACAGGGATGCTCCACAATGCCTGTCTAATTGTTTTTTCTTTCTTTTTTTTTTTTTTGTTAGAGACTGGGTCTCACTCTGTTGACCAGGCTGGTGTCAAAAGTCCACTCCTGTTCTAAAGTGATCTTTCCACCTCGGCCTCCCAGAGTGCTTGGATTACAAGTGTGAGGCACTTAGCTGGGCTGATAACATAATTTAATAATAGATTTTAAATCTATTGACTAAATTTTTGGAGCTTCACAAGTATTTGTGTGGTTCGAACATTAGTAAACAGTGTATTATCTTATGTATAAAAACCCTCATTAGTATTTCTTCAAGTTTGGGAATTACTTGAATTAAATATGGAAGCTCCAGATTTAATTACCCATGAGTCAGTAATGTTATTAAGGATTTTCTACCCAATTTCAAATTGCAACTTTCAGAGTAATTCATGTGCAAAAAATCAGAATTAATAATTGAGAATTGGAGATAGGAGTAATCTCACCTAGGATATAAAGAATGGTGACACATACAGTCTATCTTTGTTATCCATTATCTGCCTTTTGTCCCAGGAAGACCTACCCAGTTTTTCATGACCAAGATTTGTGATGTCATCTGAATGTATATGCTGGTGTGTGCAAATGTATGTGTATCCAGTGAGAAGTGCCTGGTAAAATTTTTAATTATAGAAATGAATCCAAGCACAGAACATAAATTGTAATCAAATAGGATAGTTTCTCTGAAACTAACTTGTATATTGATTAAAGACTCAAAGATATTGAGCTTTTGATCTAGAAATCCCTGCTTTGCCAACCTTAGAATGAAATGTAAACACTGCTGGATGAAGGTGAACACTGCTGAGATAACTCTAAATTAGCCTATAGAGAATATTTTTTTCTCTCTTCATTGAAGTTTAAGGTCAGATCTAAGCAAAAATTCCCTTGCAATAAAATGGGCTTGGGGAGAACAAAAATGTAGTCAGCCACAGATTTTCCAAATTCTAGACCTCCTTTGGTCACTGACCAGTTTTGTAACCTTATTTTTCTAGTCTTATTTCTCATGTCTCATCTTTTCCCACTTGTATAAAATATCTGGCATTTTATGCATAATTATGCAATTCATGCTGATTATATTTACTTGTGGTAAATAGACCTGGAATGTTTAACAGAATTTGTTTCCCAAGGCAACCCATGACTTTACATGTGCCCCAGAATTTTCCTCTGAAATAATGAAAGTTTCCTAGCATTACAAAAACTGAAACAAGGTGTTTTTTTCTGGTTTATTCTTGATGGAAAAAAAATAGAATAAAATTAGAATACATGGGAACTGAAAGAACCAGGAAAGTACATGCAGATGTGCTTGCCCTAAAACGAAAACAAATTTTGAGGAGAAATGGAGAAGCAGCATATAAGGTTTTACTGATGCTCGAACTTTTCTTCTTTGCTAAGACTATGCAGTTTTTTCTTAGAACCGTATAACCAAAGGGGTTTTATCAAACACTAGCACAAGTGTACTTTAAGGAAACAAAACAATTATAAAACTCTACGTGGAAAAGTGTTGATATGTCAAAAATTATAAGTTAAGTAAGACTAGTTTACTTACAAATGCTGTAGCATTTAACACATTGTTTAAGGACAAGCCTGGTGGCTCATGCCTGTAATCCCAGCACTTCGGGAGGCTAAGGCGAAAGGACTGCTTGAGCTCAGTAGTTGGAGACCAGCCTGGGCCACACAGGGAAACCTTGTTCTCTACTAAAAATAATAATAATAACCATAATTTAAAAATCAGCTGGGTGTCGTGGTACTTGCCTGCAGCTCCAGCTACTCAGGAGTCTGAGGCAGGATGATTGCTTGAGCCCAGGACTTTGAGGCTGCAGTGAGCTATGATGACACCACTGCACTCTAGCCTGGGTAACAGAGTGAGACCCTGTCTCTAAAATGTAAATAAATAAAAATAAAATGTAGTTCACTTATGAGGAATATATCTCCATTTAAACTTTATTAAATATGTATTGGTTAAAGTGTTGTACAGCTTTGATTTAAAACTTATGTTAGCACAACATCTTGCATACATAAAAATGATGTTAGATGTTACAGTGGTTCTTTCTGTTTTTTCATTTTTAATTGAGGACTGTGTTGCAAATGTGAACAAACCAGAACCTCAATATTGGTGCTTGCAGATTAATACTCTGAAATGTACAATTCTGTCATTTGATGAAGTAGTATAAGTGGACTCAGGGTGGATACAGAGTATAATAATGACATTAAAAGTAATTTAATTTGAACCTTCATGAGAAAGGCCTGTAGATTGTTTTCTTTAGGATAAATCCACAATTAGTTTCCAAATATCATTATTAGTTTGAAGCAGTAAACACCTTTCCCAAAGTAGTCCAGAAGGAAAAATTTTCCTTTATTTTCTTACCACCACTATCAAATTTCCAAAAACAAATTGAAAGGACAAGTTACGTTACAGTTTCAAATGCTCAATTGCCTTCTAGACTGTTCTAATTAAGCATAGAATCCACTGTGTGCACCTGTCCAGATCCTCACATTCAAGTCTGTTTGATAGCCTGCTCATTGGAACACTTCCACACACTGTCCCTCTGGGGCCTCATCTGCTTACACTGCTGGCTGTCTCAGCCTTCCCAGGTGTCAGCTGGGCTCCAGCACAGCCCTCACTTCCTAGTCACAAGGGGACCTGCAGCAGCCCAGGTGTCCAGACCTACACTGAAGAGATGCATAGGGGCTGTGGTTCTTCCCGTCATGTCCGTAATCAGATGAAGTTCTGTAGAATGCCTGAGACAGAACTTCCCAAGCAGCTAATGACACAACTCAGAAGTGTGGGGTGTGATGCGTCATTATTTAGCAGTGAGAGACAGAAGAAAGAGGTTGACAAATCCAGTTTCTCAGAAAGAAACGTTTAATGGTGTAAACTAAAAATAAAATTCTACACCCCACAACGACTGAATGGACCATTTCTTGGCCGAGGTGGATCCCAGAGAAACCTTGAAAACTGAGTTCTCAGCCATGACGGGATAGGAGGTTGGACACAACTCATTAGACCCCCTCCCTTACTAATGGCTAACCACTATTAGGCTTTGTTTCCTAGAGGCTAAAAAGAAACCAGCCCTCTCAAAGGACTCCACCACAGATATCAAGCAACCCCCTGAAAAAAGACTACCGACCCCGGACTAGTCCTGACCAGTCTACGGAGAATGGGCAGTAAGGATTTTCATGTCCTCTGCTTCATCTTTGGGCATCACAGGGCCAAAAACTCTACCCTCGGATCATGCTAATGCTGCTGTTTTTTTGTACGTGGGACCCATAAGGGCCGAGACGCTCAATTGCACATGAGCATAGTTCTCCTTTCACAAATATACATGGCTCCTCCCATACCTTATGGAATGTGTACGCTTGCCACTCTGCCCAACAGATTCCTGTTCCAGTTTTCCCTCCCTGGAAGTGTCTGTTGCTGGTTTCTGGCTATAGGCTACAGTTCCCAGCCTGTCAGAATGGCACCCCAAAGACTGCAGCCCTTTATGAGAAATAAAGCTCTCCTCTCCAGATTTACCAACCTTGTCATTCTTCAGTTGACGTAGGAATATCAGCCATATCTGTGGTGGTGGTGAGAGGATCTGGTGGATCCCTGCACCATTCTCCCTCAGACCCAGGGTTTTTTTTTTTTTTACCACAGGGAAAGGGTACCCGTGCTTCAAAAAGAATTTGTAAGACAATTGAAGTAATTTGCTCAAGGACAGAATTTGTGCTAAGTCAGTCAACACCTCTGAGTAGCATTCAAGATGGAGTTGCTTTACCTCCACACAAACTTAGAGTAATGAGAAAAATAAAAAAGCCAGCAGATAAATTCCTGTCCTGTCTTTCTATCTCACACTTTCCTGAGTAGCAGGGGTTACCTTACGACCTGCTTGGAATGCGTCCTTCGTGAGGAAGCAAAAGGTGCTTTGTTCTAAAGCTGTGGATTCTTGGACGAGGTCCTACATTTTCTCCTTCCCTGAATCACTTCTTTTTCTCTCACTGTTGCTACCCTAGCATTGCTTTTTCAAGAAAGTATTAGGACTTAAGCTTTGACCAGGCTATATGTTTTTACGGAACTTTAAAACATTCACTTTAGGCATATGTAATCTTAAACATATAAGAAATCTAAAATATGAGAATAATTAAAAGTCTTTCAGTATAATTTTCCGTGAATATCCATAGTTTTCACTCCTTAACAACAATACCCCAAATTAAAAATACATATATAAGGCAAAAGTGTCCTTAATGCCAGTCAATTAATCTAGTTCAGAAGAAAGCTTTATTTTTCTCATAGCTCTGTACCATATAATATAAAATGCTAATAATTTTTAAAAAAGAAAACCTTAGTGAGGGCTGAAAAAAAATAAAATAATCAAGTCAATAATTTAAAAGAAATACAGGAAACATTTTATTTAGTTTACTATGGAGAAAAGATCCTATAAACAGTAATGATAAACGTTAACAGAAACAAATCCATTGACTGTTTTTTAAAACAAATTTTATTGAGGTGTAATATTCATATAAGAAAATGTACCCATTTTTAAAAATGTACCCACTTTACAGTTTAATGAGTCCTGACAAATACCTATATCCATGTAACCACCATCACAATCAAGATTTAGAATATTTGCATCACCCCAAATAGTTCCCTTGTGACCTTTTGCAGTAACGTTTTCCTACCCTTACACCCAGGCAACTGCTGGCCTCATCAGCTTTCACTTCCTGCCACTATACAGTTTTGCCCATTCTAGAATTTCATGTAACTACAATCATCACACACAAGTTATGTATGTATGACATGTTATGCATATGTGTACATGTTGTGTATATATCTGCTCTTTCTCTCAGCACGTTTCTGAGACTCATCCATATAGTTGTGCATATGAGTTTGTCCTTCCTATTGCTAATATACTATTGTATTCATGTACAACATGTTGATGCACATTTGCATTACTTCTCATTTTTGGCTCTTACCAATGAAGCTGCTATGAACATCAGTGTGCAAGCTTTTCTGTAGATATATATTTTTACTTATTTTGGGCAAATATGTAGCAGTGGAATTGCTGTATCGTAAGGTAAGTGTACGTTTACTGTTATAAGAAACTGCCACATTATTTTATAAAGTAGTTGTACCCACAAGCAATGTGCAAGAGTTCCAGTTGTTCCACGTCTTTCCCAACATGACATTGTTAGTTTTTATAGCGATATCTATTTATATGGGTAGTGTTATCTCCTGGTAGTCTTATTTTGTATTTTCTTTCTGAATAATGATGTTGAGCATCTTTTCATATGCTATTGGCCATCTTGTATCTTTCTTGTGAAGTGTCTGTTCAAATCTTTTATCCTTTTTTTATTGGTGTGTTTGTCTTTTTATTCACTTTTAAACAATAGAAAGCTGGCAGAATCTACTGGGCGTCTTGTAGTCTGTAAACATGCCAGGAAATTTTAGTTAAATTTATGAAATAAACTGTTGGCAATAATTTATTACCTCATTTTCTGCTGTTATCCTCCTTTTTCAGGAAACTTCATCTATTTTAGCTCTCTATCCATTCTTGTAACAGGCCCAGACTTTCTCCCCACTTCTTACAATTAGCTGTGCTTAGACTTCTTCCTCCCTATCCCCTGGCGCCCTCTCATATTTCTAGTCTCAGCTCTAAGGTCATATCCTCAAAGGTACCTTCCCTGACCAGCAAAACTAAAATAAAGCCTTTTGTACAATTTCTTATCACGGCACTCTGTTCCATCACTTCTCACAATCTGCAGTAATATATTTTTATTTGCTTACTTGTGTAATGTTTTGTTCCCCCACCAACCTGTGCTGCATGAGAGCAGAGATTATACTCAACCTGTTTTCCAAGGAATCTCCAGCACATTGCACAGTGCAAGGTTCACAATGACTGTTGAATAAATATTTGTCATTGAATGAATTAATATCTCAATTCTCTATGAGTTATTAAATTGGAGGATGAGTAGGTTTAGAACAATCATTCCCTGTAGTTCTTTTGTAGTTTTTCATAACTATGAGTAATTCACAAATGCAGATAACCTTTTAATTCCTTCTTATTTCTTATTTATCAGGAGATTCTTGCAGTAGAAGAGGCTTCATAAGCCTTCCTATATAACTGTATGCAAAAATGGACATTCCAAGGAGCCACACAGATTTGTCCTTGGCTTTTTTGGAATTCCATATCAATGTTGAAACTTTTTAGAAGTTTACAACTTTGGGAACTGTCCTAGAAGCATTTTTGGAATAACAAGGTTAGCCTAGGTCTACTGGGCTATTACTGGGCTCATTGGGAGACTAGGCAGATTCCATAATGAAGAAAGCATGCCCTGGAGAAGATAATGAGGAGTGGTGGGTAGGTTGGTGAGCACCAATGCAAGTGTTGTCATGCAGAAATTCAGGATCAATTTTTCCTAATCTTTGAGTTTGTAAATGAATAAATGAATAAAGATCTTGGTTTACACTTAGTAATCATATAAATACTGACAAGTTGTTTAATCTGTATGTATCTTAGTTCCTTTTTCTTTAATGTGTCATTAGTAATATTTAATTTATAAGTTGTTTTCTGGATAAAGAAAATGCTGGTAGAATGCCTGATATATATTAGAAGCTTTATTTTTTTTGTTTGTTACATTTCAAAATTCTTCAACTCGTATGTGTTAGAAAACAAGCATTTCCTACACACGTACTGTATTCCATTCTCTATTCAAAGTACATACTTAACAAATACTCACTGATAGCAATAAAAGCTTAATGTGATGGGAAAAAAATAAGGAGCAATTAGGATAAGCTAGAGGCTGCAGCAACAAATAAAACAAAAATCTAGGAGAAAGAAAGAAGGAAACAAAGAAACGAAGAGAAAAGGAAGGGAGGGAAGAGAAAGAAAGAGAGAAAGATAAAAAGAGAAAAAAAGAAAGAAAGAAAGGAAGGAAAGAAAAGAAAAGAAAAGCAAAAAGAAAAGGAAAGGAAAGGGAGAGGAAGGAAGGGAGGGAGGGAAGGAAGAAAGGAAGGAAGGAAAGAGGAGGAAAATGAGACATATAATAATTCAAAGAAAAAATTACTTTTGTGACATAGTCAATAGGGCAGATATTCACACACACTTAAAAAATAATTATTTTAAGATATTAAACATTCTCCAAAGAATAAGAAGGTTATATAATTTGTGCTTGATAAAAAACAAAGACTGTGTATCATTTATTTGTCAATATTATGGAATTAGATATCTACATATATTTTCCAGACATTCAAATGTTACATTGTGAAATTTTTTTAAAAACTAACTTTGTCTAACTATAAAATTATAAAGTGATGCAGGTGGTATTATGTAGCAACTGGGTCTCAAAAATTAATCAAACAATCTAAAGTTCAATAGCTATAAAATTTCTGTTCAATCTTAAGTCTTTCAGGATAGAGAAGAGAAATTGACTACATAAAATAATTTTTTAAATCATATCCAAAAGCAATGGATATATGACTAAAATCAGCACCTCTAAGCAGATTAATTTCAAGTCTTCCTGGCCATATGTTCCATCTTAATGTGGAACATGCATACATGTATATCCTGTTGTCACCTCAAATTCAGTGATGAGTTTGTCTTTCAGAGGCGATGTCTTTACTTCAGCAAAAGGTGTTTAATTTTCTCAATCAAAATCAGTTTTGTTTTCTCAGTCACTAAGGCTTAAAAATATACATTTGTCAGGGGTGGAGATAATATGGCCAAATAGGAACAGCTCCAGTCTACAGCTCCCAGTGTGAGCGACTCAGAAGACAGGTGATTTCTGCATTTCCAACTGAGGTACCAGGTTCATCTCACTGGGCAGTGTCAGAAAGTGGGTGCAGGACAGTGGGTGCAGTGCACCGTGCATAAGCCAAAGCAGGGTGAGGCATCACATCACCCCGGAAGTGCAAGGGGTCAGGAAACTCCCTTTCCTAGTCAAAGAAAGGGGTGACAGACGGCACCTGGAAAATCGGGTCACTCCCACCCGAATACTGTGCTTTTCCAAAGGCTTAACAAATAGCACACCAGGAGATTATATCCCACACCTGGCTCAGAGGGTCCTATGCCCACGGAGCCTCGAACATTGCTAGCACAGCAGTCTGAGATCAAACTGCAAGGCGGCAGCCAGGCTGGGGGATGGGTGCCCACCGTTGCCCAGGCATGAGTAGGTAAATAAAGTTGCCTGGAAGCTCGAACTGGGTGGAGCCCACCAAAGCTCAAGGAGGCCTGCCTGCCTCTGTAGGCTCCACCTCTGGGGGCAGGGCACAGACAAACAAAAGACAGCAATAACCTCTGCAGACTTAAATGTCCCTGTCGGACAGATTTGAAGAGAGTAGTGGTTCTCCCGGCAAGCAGTTTGAGATCTGAGAATGTGCAGACTGCCTCCTCAGGTGGGTCCCTGACCCCTGAGTAGCCTAATTGGGAGACACCCCCCAGTAGGGGTGGACTGAGACCTCACATGGCTGGGTACTCCTCTGAGACAAAACTTCCAGAGGAACAATCAGGCAGCAGCATTTGTGGTTCACCAATATCCGCTGTTCTGCAGCCACCACTGCTGATACCCAGGCAAACAGGGTCTGGAGTGGACCTCCAGCAAACTCCAACAGACCTGCAGCTGAGGGTCCTGACTGTTAGAAGGAAAACTAACAAAAAGAAAGGACATCCACACCAAAAACCTACCTGTATGTCACCATCATCAAAGACCAAAGGTAGATAAAACCACAAAAATGGGGAAAAAATAGAGCAGAAAAACCAGGAACTCTAAAAATCAGAGCACCTCTCCTCCTCCAAAGGAATGCAGCTCCTCACCAGCAATGGAACAAAGCTGGATGGATAATGACTTTGATGAGTTGAAAGAAGAAGGCTTCAGAAGATCAAACTACTCTGAGCTAAAGGAGGAAGTTCAAACCAATGTCAAAGAAGTTAAAAACTTTGAAAAAAAATTAGACGAATGGGTAACTAGAATAACCAATGCAGAGAGTCCTTAAAGGAGCTAATGCAGCTGAAAACCATGGCACAAGAACTACGTGATGAATGCACAAGCCTCAGTAACTGATGTGATCAACTGGAAGAAAGGGTATCAGTGGTGGAAGACAAAATGAATGAAATGAAGCATGAAGAGAACTTTAGAGAGAAAAGAATAAAAGGAAATGAACAAAGCATCCAAGAAATTTGGGACTATGTGAAAAGACCAAATCTACGTCTGATTGGTGTACCTGAAAGTGACGGGGAGAATGGAACCAAGTTGGAAAGCATTCTGCAAGACATTATCCAGGAGAACTTCCCCAATCTAGCCAGGCAGGCCAACATTCAAATACAGGAAATACAGAGAACACCACAAAAATACTCCTGGAGAAGAGCAACTCCAAGACACATAATTGTCAGATTCGCCAAAGTTGAAATGAAGGAAAAAATGTTAAGGACAGCCAGAGAGAAAGGTTGGGTTACCCACAAAGGGAAGCCCATCAGACTGACAGCAGATCTCTCAGCAGAAACTCTACAAGCCAGAAGAGAGTGAGGAGCCAATATTCAACATTCTTAAAGGAAAGAATTTTCAACCCAGAATTTCATATCCAGCCAAACTAAACTTCATAAGTGAAGGAGAAATAAAATACTTTACACATAAGCAAATGCTGAGAGATGTTGTCACCACCAGGCCTGCCCTAAAAGAGCTCCTGAAGGAAGCACTAAACATGGAAAGGAACAACCGGTACCAGCCATTGCAAAAGCATGCCAAATTGTGAAACCATCAAGGCTAGGAAGAAACTGCATCAACTAATGAGCAAAATAAATAGCTAATATCATAATGACAGGATCAAATTCACACATAACAATACTAACCTTAAATGTAAATGGGCTAAATGCTCCAATTAAAAGGCACAGACTGGCAAATTGGATAAAGAGTCAAGACCCATCAGTGTGCTGTATTCAGGAAACCCATCTCACATGCAGAGACACACATAGGCTCAAAATGATGGCATGGAGGAAGATCTACCAAGCAAATAGAAAACAAAAAAAGGCAGAGGTTGCAATCCTAGTCTCTGATAAAACAGACTTTAAACCAACAAAGATCAAAAGAGACAAAGAAGGCCATTACATAATGGTAAAGGGATCAATTCAACAAGAAGAACTAACTATCCTAAATATATATGCACCCAATACAGGAGCACCCAGATTCATAAAGCAAGTCCTGAGTGACCTACAAAGAGACTTAGACTCCCACACAATAATAATGGGAGATTTTAACACCCCACTGTCAACATTAGACAGACCAATGAGACAGAAAGTTAACAAGGATATCCAGGAATTGAACTCAGCTATGCACCAAGCAGACCTAATAGACATCTACAGCACTCTCCACCCCAAATCAACAGAATATACATTCTTTTCAGCACCACACCACACCCATTCCAAAATTGACCACATAGTTGGAAGTAAAGCACTCCTCAGCAAATTCAAAAGAACAGAAATTATAACAAACTGTCTCTCAGACCACAGTGCAATCAAACTAGAACTCAGGATTAAGAAACTCACTCAGAACTGCTCAACTACATGGAAACTGAACAACCTGCTCCTGAATGACTACTGGGTACATAACGAAATGAAGGCAGAAATAAAGATGTTCTTTGAAACCAATGAGAACAAAGACACAAAATACCAGACTCTCTGGGACACATTCAAAGCAGTGTGTAGAGGGAAATTTATAGTACTAAATGCCCACAAGAGAAAGCAGGAAATATCTAAAATTGACACGCTAACATCACAATTAAAAGAACTAGAGAGACAAGAGCAAACACACTCAAAAGCTAGCAGAAGGCAAGAAATAACTAAGATCAGAGCAAAACTCAAGGAAATAGAGACATAAAAAACCCTTCAAAAAATTAATGAATCCAGGAGCTGGTTTTTTGAAAAGATCAACAAAATTGATAGACTGCTAGCAAAACTAATAAAGAAGAAAAGAGAGAAGAATCAAGTAGACGCAACATAAAGTGATAAAGGGGATATCACCACCAATCCCACAGAAATACAAACTACGATCAGAGAATACTATAAACACCTCTACACAAATAAACTAGAAAATCTAGAAGAAATGGATAAATTCCTCTACATGTACACCCTCCCAAGACTAAACCAGGAAGAAGTTGAATCTCTGAATAGACCAATAACAGGCTCTGAAATTGAGGCAATCATTAACAGCATACCAACCAAAAAAAGTCCAGGAACAGATGGATTCATAGCCGAATTCTATCAGAGGTACAAGGAGGAGCTGCTACCATTCCTTCTGAAACTATTCCAATCAATAGAAAAAGAGGGAATCCTCCCTAACTTATTCTATGAAGCCAGCATCATCCTGATACCAAAGCCTGGGAGAGACACAACAAAAAAAGAGAATTTTAGACCAATATCCATGATGAACATCGATGCAAAAATCCTGAATAAAATACTGGCAATCCAAATCCAGCAACACATCAAAAAGCTTATCCACCATGATCAAGTGGGCTTCATCCCTGGGATGCAAGGCTGGTTCAACATATGAAAATCAATAAATGTAATCCAGCATATAAACAGAACCAAAGACAAAAACCACATGATTATCTCAATAGATGCAGAAAAGGCCTTTGACAAAATTCAACAACCCTTCATGCTAAAAACTCTCAATAAATTAGGTATTGATGGGATGTATCTCAAAATAATAAGAGCTGTCTATGACAAACCCACAGCCAATATCATACTGAATGGACAAAAACTGGAAGCATTCCCTTAGAAAACTGGCATAAGACAGGGATGCCCTCTCTCACCACTCCTATTCAACATAGTGTTGTAAGTTCTGGCCAGGGCAATCAGGCAGGAGAAGGAAATAAAGGATATTCAATTTGGAAAAGAGGAAGTCAAATTGTCCCTGTTTGCAGATGACATGATTGTATATCTGGAAAAGCCCTTCATCTCAGCCCAAAATCTCCTTAAGCTGATAAGCAACTTCAGCAAAGACTCAGGATACAAAATCAATGTGCAAAAATCACAAGCATTCTTATACACTAATAACAGACAAAGAGAGAGCCAAATCATAAGTGAACTCCCATTCATAATTGCTTCAAACAGAATAAAATACCTAGGAATCTAACTTACAAGGGATGTGAAGGACCTCTTCAAGGAGAACTGCAAACCACTGCTCAATGAAATAAAAGAGGATACAAACAAATGGAAGAACATTCCATGCTCATGGGTAGGAAGAATCGATATCATGAAAATGGCCATACTGCCCAAGGTAATTTATAGATTCAATGCCATCCCCATTAAGCTACCAAGACTTTCTTCACAGAATTGGAAAAACTACTTGGAAGTTCATATGGAACCAAAAAAGAGCCCGCAATCCCAAGTCAATCCTAAGCCAAAAGAACAAAGCTGGAGGCATCATGCTACCTGACTTCAAACTATACTACAAGGCTACAGAAACCAAAACAGCATGGTACTGGTACCAAAACAGAGATATAGATCAATGGAACAGAACAGAGCCCTCAGAAATAATGCTGCTTATCTACAACTATCTGATCTTTGAAAAACCTGAGAAAAACAAGAAATGGGGAAAGAATTCCCTATTTAATAAATGCTGCTGGGAAAACTGGCCACATGTAGACACCTGAAACTGGATCCCTTCCTTACACCTTATACAAAAACTAATTCAAGATGGATTAAAGACTTACATGTTAGACCTAAATCCATAAAAACCCTAGAAGAAAACCTAGGCATTACCATTCAGGACATATGCATGGTCAAGGACTTCATGTCTGAAACACCAAAAGCATTGGCAACAAAAGCCAAAATTGACAAATGAGATCTAATTAAACTAAAGAGCTTCTGCACAGCAAAAGAAACTACCATCAGAGTGAACAGGCAACCTACAGAATGGGAGAAAATTTTTGCAACCTACTCATCTGACAACGAGCTAATATCCAGAATCTACAATGAACTCAAACAAATTTACAAGAAAAAAACAAACAACCCCATCAAAAAGTGGGCAAAGGATATGAACAGACACTTCTCAAAAGAAGACATTTATGCAGCCAAAAAGCACATGAAAAAATGCTCATCATCACTCGCCATCAGAGAAATGCAAATCATAACCACAGTGAGATACCATCTCACACCAGTTAGAATGGTGATCATTAAAAAGTCAGGAAACAGCAGGTGCTGGAGAGGATGTGGAGAAATAGGAACACTTCTACACTGTTGCTGGGACTGTAAACTAGTTCAACCATTGTGGAAGTCAGTGTGGCAGTTCCTCAGGGATCTCGAACTAGAAATACCATTTGACCCAGCCATCCCATTACTGGGTATATACCCAAAGGATTATAAATCATGCTGTTATAAAGACACATGCACAAGTATGTTTATTGCGACACTATTCACAATAGCAAAGACTTGGATCCAACCCAAATTTCCAACAGTGATAGACTGGATGAAGAAAATGTGCACATATACACCATGGAATACTATGCAGCCATAAAAAATGATGAGTTCATGTCCTTTGTAGGGACATGGATGAAGCTGGAAACCATCATTCTCAGCAAACTATCGCAAGGACAAGAAACCAAACACCACATGTTCTCACTCATAGGTGGGAATTAAACAATGAGAACACAAGGACACAGGAAGGGGAACATCACACTGGGGCCTGTTGTGGGGTGGGGTGAGCGGGGAGGGATAGCATTAGGAGATAATCCTAATGCTAAATGACAAGTTAATGGGTACAGCACACCAACATGGCGCATGTATACATATGTAACAAACCTGCACATTGTGCACATGTACCCTAATACTTAAAGTATAATAATAATAAAATAAAATAAAGAAACTGAGATATGTCAAGAAAAAAAGCATATATATACATTTGTCTTTCAGTTTTTATTTGATTCCAAATCTCACGTCCATCCAGTTACCAAGCTTAAAAAACTTCTTCATATGAGATGAGAAGAAAGATTGGCAGTTATTTCTTATTTCCTTTCTTAAGCCTCAAACCAGAAAGGGGAAGAGAAATCCTAAATGTGACAACTGCTGTTCAATCATTGGTTTATTATTGGAAGAAGGAGCCTCTGAATTTAAAAATAGCCTTGCCTAAAGTCAAGTTTTCAAAATCTATTCTTGTCACAGCTACTAACTAGACCTGTGGCCAAAGATAAGACACTTCCCCTTTCTGATCTTCATAATGGTAGGGGAAGTGGCATGCTAAAACACCTTTCACTTCTAAAATTCCATATGGTTCTCTTCTATTTGTTTCTTTCTTTCCCTTCCCCACTATAGCTCACCCAAATAGAGGCATTTTTCACTTTCCTTATAGATATTTACATTAGTTCATAAATATCAAATCTTTGCCCTAATATCCACCTTTGGACTTCACTGAAAGATTTATCTTTCCTTAAAGCCACTTTCTTTGTTTTTTCCTTATCTAAAGAGGCTAAAAATGTTAAAGGAAAGGTAAAGTTATACTGCAGATCTTTCCCATCACCATCCACTGAAATTTCTTGCCATACACACCACCTACGTAATCAAGCTTTCTACTCCAATCTGTAACACTCAGTATAAAAGTATATGCCGAGCCTTCTCATTTTTGCCTTTTGCCATCTTATGTACATATTTGTTCTCTACCTGGAATGTCCTCTGCATTTATTGGTACGCACTCAAATTTTGCCTTGCTCATAGTTCACATTTCAAAAAAAAAAAAAAAAAAATCTATGCTCATTACTTTAAGCCAAAGTCATCTGTCCTACTTCTTAGCTCTAATATCAAATGACAAGACTTGAGTGCTAATAGGATGAGGGGAAGGGAGGACTCTCAGGCCCTCAGGGACAGAGGCTTTCCAGGTTGAGCACCTTGAGGTAAGGAGTCCCCATTATCACTTTCCCTTAGGTACTCTGCTGAGACAGTTTTTAAAAACATAGACAGCTGTGCCGCACCCATAACTCACCTACACTGTGCATACCAACAACAACTTACTGCAAGCACGTGGATTTCTCTGGCTGAGAACTCTCTGGCTCCTGGGCAGACCAGGCTGAAAAGTTCTGGGGAACTAACACACCTAGAAGAAAACCTTAACGAATGAGAGATGAGCACTTGTGAATAAATACCTCAGTTTCCTTGCTCCTGAGGGGTGTTCCATACAGTCTTCCACAGGTCTCCAGTGGGACAGAGCCCCAGATGCCCCCAGTGATCATCGAAAGACTGATGTACTTACCAGCCAGGCTTCTCCACTCCCCTATCAGTACTTCCAGAGATCAGCTCTTACATAAGCCACTTGCACTCAGATACTTGAGTACTTGAGTTGGAGTCTCCTTCTGAGGGAAATAGATTGGTTTTTTATACATTTTGTTTGTTTTTCAGAGATGAGGTCTCACCATGTTACGCAGGCTGGATTCAAACTTCTGGGCAATGCTCCCACCTCAGCCTCCTGAGTAGCTGGAACTACAGACACACATTTGTTTGTTTTGGTTTTTTTCCTTTTGCCTTGATTTACATAATTTAATCTTTTTAAAAATTATAATTTCATTTGTACTTTCCAATTGGTTGATACACATTTATGCATTATAGTCTCTCATAATTTTTAAAAAGTCTAATGTAGGTTCAGGTTATGTCTTTATTTTCAACCCTAAGGCTGTTTTTTGGTCTTTTTTCTCTCGTGTAATTTAACATGCTTAAAAGAATGTTTTTCACTTATTTTTGCAATGAATTATCTCTTAGTGTGATTGATCCTCATTTCTGATTTTTGATTGTGGTTGCTTCTGTTACTTTTGTTATTTTTTATTTTATTATCTTCTTTTTTAAAACTGATATTTCTTCCCCTATTTTCTTTCAGTTCACATTTCTAGCTTTTTGAACACCGAATTTATTTATTCTCAATTTGTCTTATCTTTTAATGAATAAATATGAAATTATACATACTTATCCAAATTTTGACTTAGGACCACTAGTTAGAACATAAAATGCTTCTATTATTTATATTTTTAAATATTAAAAAATTTCCATTGTGATTTGATCAGCAACATGTATTATTTAAACATATTTTATTTTGAAAATTATGTTTTGTTAGATATCTTTGGTTGCTGATTCCTAATTCTATTTATTTTGATTAAAGAGTTGTAGACTGCTAAATTTGTTTGAATTTCTTAAAACTTTGGAAAAAGTAATGATTAATTTTTATAAAGATGCAAAGTATGTACTTAAAAATCACTCATTCTCTATTAGTTGGGGGAATAGTTCTCTAAAATGTTCATTGGCTTCAAAGTATTAATCAAGCTTGGAAATTTTAATACCTATTTGTTGTCTGCATAATCTATCAACTTCTTAGTTATTGAGTCAAAATATCCCACTGGAATTGCAGATTTGGGACTTTCCTTCTGCAATTCTGTCAATCTTGGCTTTACATATTATGAAGTTCTGGTTTGGTATATACAAGATTTTGACTGTTCATTCTATCATTATGAAGTATTTCCCTTTGTCACTTTTAATGTATTCCATCTCTGACTTCACCAATGTTTCCAAGTTCTGTATACAGGGTTTGGAGTCTTGGCTGCTCTTTCTATGCAGGTGCTGAGGCCTTAGCCACCATGAATTTGCTAGGTAATAATCACTACATGGGCGTAATAGCACCTGGCTCACTGCTATATGTTCCTTGTCTGTTTCTGGCAACCAGACATCTAGGACACTTTACCTTCTTGTTTTAACCTTGGAAATATCTATCTATCAGACAGATAGATCTATCATGTATACACAGAAGGAAGAAATGTATACATGTATGTACATATACAGAAAGAGAAAGAGGGTGCACACAGGAAGGGGTATTTTCACATGTGTTCTTTTTGCCATCTTGACCTTGAAGTCTAATCTCTTCTTAGACAGAAATTTTGATTAATTGGCACTTTCATTCAATTTCCTGAGTTGCAAATATGTTTTTTTCATTTGAAAGTAATTTTCCCAAGCAACTTACTGAAGATTCTCATTGTTTTCCTGTAAAAGTAGTAAGAAGACCTCCATAAAACATGCTAATGACTGCTTAGTCCTTTCACTGGAATGCATAGTTCCCCTGGAGCAATACTACTGATGTATTTCCATAGGATGCCTAGTTAAGTGCTTACTCCTTTTAGAAAAGGTACCTGAGCTGATGCCCAAGATTACATTAAGAGTGGAAAGGTGTTAATGCCCCTTAAAAACATTTTTTACAGCCTAGCAGGAAGAAAAATCACTTTACTCCCATATTATGCTGTATGTATTGCTATTATCATTGCTAATTACGGTATCCCAATAAAACACTTATTTATGAACTCCCTTCAGTTTAGTTTCATCTGTTAGTAAAATTTATTTTCCTCTTGCAGTAAAATTTCTTTCTTCACATTAAAATTTTATACAATTTGATTAGATAAAGGATATGGATGGATAATCAAAATAAATAATGGCAGAAAGACTGGTCAAGTTAATGCCTTATTTGCTCTATTTTATTCTGTTTTGACATAAAAAATCAAGCTCTTTTTTCTTTCTAAAATTAAGAAAACTTAAGAGGTCTAAATCCCCTTTGCCAGACACATCCACTTATATCTTTAACAATTTTGAAAGTGTTTTGACAGATTTTTCTTCTTTCTTCACCATGTAGATTGTAATTTACAGTTTCGTTTCACAGCAGTTAAATATTATAGTCATTTTCAAGGGGTGAAAAAATTATCATAAACTAGCTACCTTTACACGGTCATACATGAATCATTTAGAAAATTTAAGGAATTTATCCAACTGCATTTCTCATAAAACACACCTAGAAAATTGATTTAGCTAAGTAAAACAAAAGAAAAATAAATAAAGCATGCTGTGAAATACCATTGTGACTAGGCAACTTGAGGAAAACTTATTAAATCAAATTTTGTTTAAATACAACTTCTTATTTATGTATTTATTTATTTATTTATAGACAGGGTCTCACTGTGTCCCCCACATGGGAGTATAGTGATGCAATCATGGCTCACTGCAGCCTCATCCTCCTGGGCTCAAGCAATCCTCCCACCTTAGCCTCCAGAATAGCTGAGACTACAGGAAGGCACCATCACGCCCGGCTACAAATGCATCTTCTTACATAACATTTTCCAGCATTCTACATATATAATCTGAAATAAAGACAAAGTAGATTATTCACATAGAAGCAAAAAAAGAATGCTGTAGTCTGTAAACAGTTAATTATCAGTGATTGCAAATCATTAAAAAGCTGTATTTTATTTTCTCATTAAGATTTAGAATTATTGTCCGAAATATGACTGAAGTTAGGATTTTTAAAAGGTAAAATCAAATAATGACTTTAATGTTACACTGTAGAGTTATTGAAATAGCATAGCTTGTGTTTTTTTATATTATCAAATGTATTTTGTCATATTTTCAAAGGCAGAGGAGGAAGGAGGGGTGTGAAGGGTGAGGTGGAAAAAGGAAGAAGGGGGAGAGGAAGAACAGAAAATAGAGAGGTGATTGGTGATTTCATATAAATTTTTAAGTTGTATTATAGAACTTTTTAAATTGCTCAGCCTTCTGTCTTACAATGAATATAATCATAACTGTAGCAGAATGATAGTTCTGTAATTCATAAACAAGACAGGGATGCCATACTTCACCTAATCCAAATTGTTTTGAAAGACCAGATCTTGCAGTGATTTGCAAATGTGGAAAATACAATTTTGCTGTTGGCCTTTCCCTTTGCTATATTCTTCGATAGCTAAGCTTCTGGTTGGCACTCAAAAAGAAAAAAATACATATATACTGAATGCAAATAAGAGTGCCTTTGAATCTGAAACAAAGAAATAATCCTAACATGACTGACTACTCAATTTAGGCCTTTATATCTATTCTCAAGTAAGCATTTGAGACACTTTGCAATCTCAACATATTAATAAATAGGTTGAAGCAACATATTTTAAAATAGTTTGACATTTCTAACTATCTGAGTTGTAGCTTTAGGCTTTAGCACAAATTACTTAAACATTGAAGTGATCTCTGCTTGTTTTCTAATACACTGTCCGGAGTGATTGTTTAAAACTATAAATCTTATTTTACCTCTCAATTTAAATTATCTAATAATTTCCCAAGGCAGGATCTCAGCTCACTGAAACGTCTGCCTCCTGGGCTCAAGCAATCCTCCTGCCTCACCCTCCAATCAGCAGGAACCACAGGCACGCACCACCACACCCAGCTAATTATTGTATTTTTTGTGGAGACGGAGTTTTGCCATATTGGCCAGGCTGGTCTCGAACCCCTGAGCTCAAGCAATCTGCCCATATTGGCCTCCCAAAGTACTAGGATTATAGGTGTCAGCCACAGTGCACAGCACAAATTTCTTATCGTTATCTTAACAGAGCCTGCAAGAAAGCTCCAGGTACATTGTTCTCTCTTGTCCCCTTATGCCAGCCACAGTGACCATCTTCCAGTTCTTCTAAAGTTCCAGGATAACTCGGGCTTCAGGGCCTTGGAATTCTCTGCTCTTTGCAGGTGTGTCTCCACCCCCTTTCTAGCTAACTTCTTATTCACCTGTTAGCCCAAACTTCACTCCCTTAGGGAAGGATACTCTGGACACCCAGATTAAATCAATTCCTTCTGTCACATACTCAATGAGGTCCCCAAATTTTCTGTCATACCATTTACCATAGCTTAACTTGAGTGAGAACAGATTAATTACCAGTTACACATCACACTATAAGATTCATGAGTATAGGCATGATATCAGTATTATTCACCATTTTACCCTCACAACCTAGCACTGTACTTAGGATCTAGTAAGTGCTCAAGAAATATTTTTGACTGAATGAATAGATACATTGTATGGCAGAGATTTTTCTTTTTATATACTGGTGAAAATGAACTATAATCACAAATAAAAATAACTGTCATTGTTCCATAATTTACATATGTGATTTCAGATATTTCCAAGAATTGTATCTGGTCACGATGGACATGAGATAAATTTTTCTCAAAATGCTGGCATCATGTACCCTTTCTGTGCTCCTTCTTCTCCACCATACTTAGAATTTTAAAGTAATATTAGAAGTTACAGATGAGAAAATGTGGTAAGTGGCTTACTTTGAATTCCCTGACAAGTAAATCCTGAAAAAGGCATTCAAGTCAAAATAGTTCCATGGGAGATGACTCCAGGAAATACTAATAGCAGAGTGAGAAAGTGAAACAGGAAATGGAGGCAACTTTAATAACACAATAGCAATAACTTAACCCAATGACAAGAGTGTATCATTAAGCAAGTTACCACTTGGGGTTTTGGGAGCCAAGTAGAAAATGTACCTCAGCCTTGTCCTGACTGCAGGGCAAGGGAGCTGGGTATTTAAATCCTGTTGAGTGCTGTTCCTGAAGGGTGAAAATTTCCTCCTACTTCCAGCCTGCTACTGGCAACAGCAGAGTGGCCTCAGGCTGCCAGAGAAAACACTCAGACAAAGACACATAAATGCTGTCCTTGGAAGTCTACTGGTGTGGACTACAACACTAAGAGCTTAGGTGACACAGGCAGAGTGCAGAGTCAGCTACAATAGGCTTCATAAATAGTTCTCGGTACACTGCTCTAATTCTGATCATCCCAAAGACTGAAGTACTCTATAATCTTGTTTTAATTATGAAATTTCTGAATAAAGTGTTTAATTGTTCGTAGTGCCTTTTGAAATAATAATATAAATAATAAAATTATAATAGGAGCAGGCTGCTATAATTAAAGCAATAAGCAGCATTGCTAAATTTATACAGAAACAGGTAGCTCCTAAAAATATTTTGGGGAAGGAATTACAACACTATTTAAAGGGTGGCTCTAAAACATGAATTATAAAAATCTTCCAGGTACATATGAATACAATGTTTAAAATAATTTGGCCAAGAGTGAGCCACTTCTTTTGTTCTATTTTCTTTTTCATCTCACATGTTAGAATTGACCAAACTTGGTCTCCAAGAGAAGTCAAACAAAACAAAACAAAACAAAATGAACATATTTGTCCTAAGGAGATAAAATGATCTGAAGTGGAAGAACATCAGAATAAAGACCCTGGTCATCTTGTGGTGTTTTCACATAAATGTGATGGATATTTTATAGAACTTGGAATTATAGTACTGGAGTTACTCTTAAGCACTTTACATGACACCATTAACTTTCCACACAAAAATAAACTGCCATAAGGGATTGATTTAATGCCTATGAATGAGGATTGCAATCCCCTCATAAAAGTAAAATAATATATAAAATTTATATTGTAATTTTCAACAAAATAGAATATTTTACATATACTTATTTTTCTCACAATATCTTTAGATAACATTGCTTCCATCTCTAAAGGATTTGGAAACAAGACTATAATGTCAAAAAAAAAGTCTGTTAAAAAGAATTTAAGAATCTCTAAATTTGAGGGGTGGAGCCAAGATGGCCAATTAGGAACAGCTCCGGTGTACAGCTCCCAGTGCATGCAACGCAGAAGATGGGGGATTTCTGCATTTCCATCTGAGGTACTGGGGTCATCTCACTGGTGAGTGTCAGAAAGTGGGTGCAGGACAGAGGATGCAGCACAACAAGTGTGAGGCAAAGAAGGATGAGGCATCGCCTCATCTGGGAAGCGAAAGGGGTCAGGGAATTTCCTTTCCTAGTCAAAGAAAGGGGTGACAGACAGCACCTGGAAAATCAGGTTACTCCCAACCTAATACTGCACTTTTCCAATGGTCTTAGCAAACCGCACACCAGGACATTATATCCCGCACCTGGCTCAGAGGGTCCTATGCCCACGGAGTCTCGCCGATTGCTAGCACAGCAGTCTGAGATCAAACTGCAAGGTCGCAGCGAGGCTGGGGGAGGGGCACCTGCCATTGCCCAGGCTTGATTAGGTAAACAAAGCAGCCCGGAAGCTCAAACTGGGTGGAGCCCACCACAGCTCAAGGAGGCCTGCCTGCCTCTGTAGGCTCCACCTCTGCGGGCAGGGTACAGACAAACGAAAACACAGCAGTAACCTCTGCAGACTTAAATGTTCCTGTCTGACAGCTTTGAAGAGAGTAGTGGTTCTCCCAACACGCAGCTTGAGATCTGAGAACAGGCAGACTGCCTCCTCAAGTGGATCCCTGAACCCCAAGCAGCCTAACTGGGAGGCACCTCCCAGCAGGGGCAGACTGACAACTCACATGGCCGGGTACTCCTCTGAGACAAAACTTCCAGAGGAATGATCAGACAGCAGCATTTGTGGTTCACCAAGATCCGCTGTTCTACAGACACCACTGTTCTGCAGCCACCGCTGCTGATACACAGGCAAACAGGATCTGGAGTGGACCTCTAGCAAACTCCAACAGACTTGCAGCTGAGGGTCCTGTCTGTTAGAAGGAAAACTAACAAACAGAAAGGACATCCACACCAAAAAACCTTCTGTAAGACACCATCATCAAAGACCAAAAGTAGATAAAACCACAAAGATGGGGAAAAAACAGAGCAGAAAAATTGGAAACTCTAAAAAGCAGAGCGCCTCTCCTCCTCCAAAGGAATGCAGCTCCTCACCAGAAATGGAACAAAGCTGGATGGAGAATGACTTTGATGAGTTGAGAGAAGAAAGCTTCAGATGATCAAACTACTCCAAGCTACAGGAGGATATTCAAACTAACGGCAAAGAAGATAAAAACTGTTAAAAAAAAATTAGACGAATGGATAACTACAAATACCAATGCAGAGATGTCCGTAAGAGAGCTGATTGAGCTGAAAGCCAAGGCTCGAGAACTACGTGAAGAATGCAGAAGTCTCAGGAGCCAATGTGAAAAACTGGAAGAAAGGGTATCAGAGATGGAAGACGAAATGAATGCAATGAAGTGAGAAGGGAAGTTTAGAGAAAAAACAATAAAAAGAAATGAACAAACCCTCCAAGAAATATGGGACTATGTGAAAGGACAAAATCTACATCTGATTGGTGTACCTGAAAGTGACAGGGAGAAGGAACCAAGTTGGAAAACACTCTGCAGGATACTATCCAGGAGAACTTCTCCAATCTAGCAAGGCAGGCCAACATTCACATTCAGGAAATACAGAGAACACCACAAAGATACTCCTTGACAAGAGTGACTCCAAGACACATGATTGTCAGATTCAACAAAGTTGAAATGAAGGAAAAAATGTTAAGCACAGCCAGAGAGAAAGGTCGGGTTACCCACAAAGGGAAGCCCGTCAGGTTGACAGCAGATCTCTCAGCAGAAACCCTACAAGCCAGAAGAGAGTGGGGGCCAATATTCAACATTCTTAAAGAAAAGCATTTTCAACCCAGAATTTCATATCTAGCCAAACTGAACTTCATAAGTGAAGGAGAAATAAAATACTTTACAGACAAGCAAATGCTGAGAAATTTTTGTCACCACCAGGCCTGCCCTAAAAGAGCTCCTGAAGGAAGCACTAAACATGGAAAGGAACAACCGGTACCAGCCACTGAAAAAACATGCCAAACTGTAAAGACCATCGAGGCTAGGAAGAAACCACATCAACTAATGAGCAAAATAACCAGCTAACATCATAATGACAGGATCACATTCACACATAATAATATTAACTTTAAACGTAAAAGGGCTAAATGCTCCAATTAAAAGACACAGACTGGCAAATTGGATAAAGAGTCAAGACCCATCAGTGTGCTGTATTCAGGAAACCCATCTCACATGCAGAGACACACATAGGCTCAAAATGACGGCATGGAGGAAGATCTACCAAGCAAATAGAAAACAAAAAAAGGCAGAGGTTGCAATCCTAGTCTCTGATAAAACAGACTTTAAACCAACAAAGATCAAAAGAGACAAAGAAGGCCATTACATAATGGTAAAGGGATCAATTCAACAAGAAGAACTAACTATCCTAAATATATATGCACCCAATACAGGAGCACCCAGATTCATAAAGCAAGTCCTGAGTGACCTACAAAAAGACTTAGACTCCCACACAATAATAATGGGAGATTTTAACACCCCACTGTCAACATTAGACAGACCAATGAGACAGAAAGTTAACAAGGATATCCACGAATTGAACTCAGCTATGCACCAAGCAGACCTAATAGACATCTACAGAACTCCCCACCCCAAATCAGCAGAATATACATTTTTTTCAGCACCACACCACACCTACACCAAAATTGACCACATAGTTGGAAGTAAAGCACTCCTCAGCAAATGTAAAAGAACAGAAATTACAACAAACTGTCTCTCAGACCACAGTGCAATCAAACTAGAACTCAGGATTAAGAAACTCACTCAAAACCACTCAACTACATGGAAACTGAACAACCTGCTCCTGAATGAATACTGAGTACATAACGAAATGAAGGCAGAAATAAAGATGTTCTTTGAAACCAATGAGAAGAAAGACAAGACATACCAGAATCTCTGGGACACATTCAAAGCAGTTTGTAGAGGGAAATTTATAGCACTAAATGCCCACAAGAGAAAGCAGGAAAGATCCAAAATTGACACCCTAACATCACAATTAAAAGAACCAGAGAAGCAAGAGGAAACACATTCAAAAGTTAGCAGGAGGCAAGAAATAACTAAGATCAGGGCAGAACTGAAGGAAATAGAGACACAAAACGCCTTGAAAAAATTAATGAATCCAGGGGCTGGTTTTTTGAAAACATCAACAAAATTGATAGACCACTAGCAAGACAAAGAAGAAAAGAGAGAAGAATCAAATAGACACAATAAAAAATGATAAAGGGGATATCACCACCGATCCCACAGAAATACAAAATACCATCAGAGAATACTACAAACACCTCTATGTTAATAAACTAGAAAATCTAGAAAAGTGGATAAATTCCCTAACAGATACACCCTCCCAAGACTTAACCAGGAAGAAGTTGAATCTCTGAATAGACCAATAACAGGCTCTGAAATTGTGGCAATAATTAATAGCTTACCAACCAAAAAAAGTCCAGGACCAGATGGACTCACAGCTGAATTCTACCAGAGGTACAAGGAGGAAATGGTACCATTCCTTCTGAAACTATTCCAATCGATAGAAAAAGAGGGAATCCTCCCTAACACATTTTATGAAGCCAGCATCATCCTGATACCAAAGCCTGGCAGAGACACAACCAAAAAAGAGAATTTTAGACCAATATCCTTGATGAACATTGATGCAAAAATCCTGAATAAAATACTGGAAAACTGAATCCAGCAACACATGAAAAAGCTTATCCACCACGATCAAGTGGGCTTCATCCCTGGGATGCAATGCTAGTTCAACATATGCAAATCAATAAATGTAATCCAACATATAAACAGAACCAAAGACAAAAACCACAAGATTATCTCAATACATGCAGAAAAGGCCTTTGACAAAATTCAAAAACCCTTCATGCTAAAAACTCTCAATAAATTAGTTATCGATGGGATGTATCTCAAAATAATAAGAGCTATCTATGACAAACCCACAGCCAATATCATACTGAACGGCCAAAAACTGGAAGCATTTCCTTTGAAAACTGGCACAAGACAGGGATGCCCTCTCTCACCACTCCAATTCAACATAGGGTTGTAAGTTCTGGCCAGGGCAATTAGGCAGGAGAAGGAAAAAAAGAGGATTCAATTAGGAGAAGAGGGAGTCAAATTGTCCCTGTTTGCAGATGACATGATTGTATATCTAGAAAACCCCATCATCTTAGCCCAAAATCTCCTTAAGCTGATAAGCAACTTCAGCAAAGTCTCAGGATACAAAATCAATGTACAAAAATCACAAGCTTTCTTATACACCAATAACAGACAAACGGGGAGCCAAATCATGAGTGAACTCCCATTCACAATTGCTTCAAAGAGAAAAAAATACCTAGGAAACCAACTTACAAGGGATGTGAAGGACCTCTTCGAGGAGAACTACAAACCACTGCTCAATGAAATCAAAGAGGATACAAACAAATGGAAGAACATTCCATGCTCATGGGTTGGAAGAATCAATATTGTGAAAACAGCCATACTGCCCAAGGTAATTTATAGATTCAATGCCATCCCCATCAAGCTACCAATGACTTTCTTCACAGAATTGGAAAAAACTACTTTAAAGTTCATATGGAACCAAAAAAGAGCCCGCATCGCCAAGTCAATCCTAAGCCAAAAGAACAAAGCCTGAGGCATCATGCTACCTGACTTTAAACTATACTACAAGACTACAGTAACCAAAACAGCATGGTACTGGTACCAAAACAGAGATATAGATCAATGGAAGAGAACAAAGCCCTCAGAAATAATGCCGCTTATCTACAACCACCTGATATTTGACAAACCTGACAACAACAAGCAATGGGGAAAGGATTCCCTATTTAATAAATGCTGCTAGGAAATCTTGCTAGGCATATGTAGAAAGCTGAAACTGGATCCCTTCCTTACACCTTATACAAAAATTAATTCAAGATGGATTAAAGACTTACATGTTAGACCTAAAACCATAAAAACCCTAGAAGAAAATCCAGGCGAGGGTGGAGCCAAGATGGCCGAATAGGAACAGCTCCGGTCTCCAGCTCCCAGCCCCAGCGACACAGAAGATGGATGATTTCTGCATTTCTGCTTGAGGTACCGGTTTCATCTCACTAGGGAGTGCCTAACAGTGGGTACAGGACAGTCGGTGAAGTGTACTGTGAGCGAGCCGAAGCAGGGCCAGGCATTGCCTCACTCGGGAAGCGCAAGGGGTCAGGGAGTTCCCTTTCCTAGTCAAAGAAAGGGGAAACAGACGGCACCTGGAATATCGGGTCAGTCCCATCCTAATACTGCGCTTTTCCAACAGGCCTGGAAAACGGCACATTAGGAGATTGTGTCCCGCACCTGGCTCGGAGGGTCCTATGCCCACGGAGTCTCACTGATTGCTAGCACAGCAGTCTGAGATCAAGCTGCAAGGCGGCAGTGAGGCTGGGGGAGGGGCGCCCGCCATTGCCCAGGCCTGCTTAGGTAAACAAAGCAGCCAGGAAGCTCGAACTGGGTGGAGCCCACCACAGCTCAAGGAGGCCTGCCTGCCTCTGTAGGCTCCACCTCTGGGGGCAGGGCACAGACAAACAAAAACTCAGCAAGAAACTCCACAGACTTAAATGTCCCTGTCTGACTGACAGCTTTGAAGAGAGTAGTGGTTCTCCCAGCACGCAGCTGGAGATCTGAGAACGCTCAGACTGCCTCCTAAAGTGGGTCCCTCACCCCTGAGCAGCCTAACTGGGAGGCACCACCCCAGTAGGGACAAACTGACACCTCATTCAGCCGGGTACTCCTCTGAGACAAAACTTTCAGAGGAACTATCAGACAGCTGAATTTGTGGTCTCACAAAAACCCGCTGTTCTGCAGCCACCGCTGCTGACACCCAGCCAAACAGGGTCTGGAGTGCACCTCTAGTAAACTCCAACAGACCTGCAGCTGAGGGTCCTGTCTGGTAGAAGGAAAACTAACAAACAGAAAGGACATCAACACCAAAAACCCATCTGTACATCACCATCATCAAAGACAAAAAGCAGATAAAACCACAAAGATGGGGAAAAAACAGACCAAAAAAACTGGACACTCTAAAAAACAGAGCACCTCTCCTCCTCCAAAGGAACGCAGTTCCTCACCAGCAACGGAACAAAGCTGGATGATGACTTTGACGAGTAGAGAGAAGAAGGCTTCAGACGATCAAACTACTCTGAGCTACGGGAGGAAATTCAAAACAATAGCAAAGAAGTTAAAAACTTTGAAAAAAAATTAGAAGAATGGATAACTAGAATAACCAATGGAGAGAATGGCTTAAAGGAGCTGATGGAGCTGAAAGCCAAGTTTCGAGAACTACGCGAAGATTGCAGAAGCCTCAGTAGCAGATGCGATCAACTGGAAGAAAGGGTATCACTGATGGAAGATGAAATGAATGAAATGAAGAGAGAAGGGAAGTTTAGAGAAAAAAGAAAAAAAAGAAATGAACAAAGCCTCCAAGAAATTTGGGACTATGTGAAAAGACCAAACCTACGTCTGATTGGTGTACCTGAAAATGATGGGGAGAATGGAACGAAGTTGGAAAACACTCTGCAAGATATTATCCAGGAGAACTTCCCCAATCTAGCAAAGCAAGCCAGCATTCAGATTCAGGAAATACAGAGAACGCCACAAAGATACTCCTCGAGAAGAGCAACTCCAAGACACATAATTGTCAGATTCACCAAAGTTGAAATGAAGGAAAAAATGTTAAGCACAGCCAGAGAGAAAGGTCGGGTTACCCACAAAGGGAAGCCCATCAGACTAACAGCTGATCTCTCAGCAGAAACTCTACAAGCCAGAAGAGAGTGGGGGCCGATATTCAACATTCTTAAAGAAAAGAATTTTCAACCCAGAATTTCCTATCCCGCCAAACTAAGCTTCATAAGTGAAGGAGAAATAAAATACTTTACAGACAAGCAAATGCTGAGTGATTTTGTCACCACCAGGCCTGCCCTAAAAGAGCTCCTGAAGGAAGCACTAAACATGGAAAGGAACAACCGGTACCAGCCACTGCAAAAACATGCCAAATTGTAAAGACCATTGAGGCTAGGAAGAAACTATAGCAACTAACGAGCAAAATAACCAACTAACATCATAATGACAGGATCAGATTCACACATAACAATATTAACGTTTAATGTAAATGGGCTAAATGCTCCAATCAAAAGACACAGACTGGCAAACTGGATAAGGAGTCAGGACCCATCAGTGTGCTGTGTTCAGGAAACCCATCTCACATGCAGAGACACACATAGACTCAAAATAAAGGGATGGAGGAAGATCTGTCAAGCAACTGGAAAACAAAAAAAGGCAGGGGTTGCAATCCTAGTCTCTGATAAAATAGACTTTAAACCAACAAAGATCAAAAGAGACAAAGAAGGCCATTACATAATGGTAAAGGGATCAATTCAACAAGAAGAGCTAACTATCCTAAATATATATGCACCCAACACAGGAGCACCCAGATTCATAAAGCAAGTCCTCAGTGACCTACAAAGGGACTTAAACTCCCACACAATAATAATGGGAGATTTT
The DNA here is from genome assembly GCF_006542625.1 of Nomascus leucogenys. Classification (NCBI taxonomy): domain Eukaryota; kingdom Metazoa; phylum Chordata; class Mammalia; order Primates; family Hylobatidae; genus Nomascus; species Nomascus leucogenys. The sequence continues at coordinate 39,622,072 of NC_044387.1, forward strand.
AACACCCCACTGTCAGCATTAGACAGATCATGAGACAGAAAGTTAACAAGGATATCCAGGAATTGAACTCAGCTCTACATAAAGTGGACCTAATAGACATCTACAGAACTCTCCACCCCAATCAACAGAATATACATTTTTTTCAGCACCACACCACACCTATTCCAAAATTGACCACATAGTTGGAAGTAAAGCTCTCCTCAGCAAATGTAAAAGAACAGAAATTTTAACAAACTGTCTATCAGACCACAGTGCAATCAAACTAGAACTCAGGATTAAGAAACTCACTCAAAACCACTCACTACATGGAAACTGAACAACCTGCTCCTGAATGACTATTGGGTACATAAGAAATGAAGGCAGAAATAAAGATGTTCTTTGAAACCAACGAGAACAAAGACACAACATACCAGAATCTCTGGGACACGTTCAAAGCAGTGTGTAGAGGGAAATTTATAGCACTAAATGCCCACAAGAGAAAGCAGGAAAGATCCAAAATTGACACCCTAACATCACAATTAATGAACTAGAAAAGCAAGAGCAAACACATTCAAAAGCTAGCAGAAGGCTAGAAATAACTAAAATCAGAGCAGAACTGAAGGAAATAGAGACACAAAAAACCCTTCAAAAAATTAATGAATCCAGGAGCTGGTTTTTTGAAAAGATCAACAAAATTGATGGACCGCTAGCAAGACTAATAAAGAAGAAAAGAGAGAAGAATCAAATAGATGCAATAAAAAACGAAAAAGGGGATATCACCACCGATCCCACAGAAATACAATCTACCATCAGAGAATACTACAAACACCTCTATGCAAATAAACTAGAAAATCTAGAAGAAATGGATAAATTCCTCAACAAATACACCCTCCCAAGACTAAACCAGGAAGACGTTGAATCTCTGAATAGACCAATAACAGGTTCTGAAATTGTGGCAATAATCAATAGCTTACCAACCAAAAGGAGTCCAGGACCTGATGGATTCACAGCTGAATTCTACCAGAGGTACAAGGAGGAACTGGTACCATTCCTTCTGAAACTATTCCAATCGATAGAAAAAGAGGGAATCCTCCCTAACACATTTTACGAAGCCAGCATCGTCCTGATACCAAAACCTGGCAGAGACATAACCAAAAAAGAGAATTTCAGACCAATATCCTTGATGAACATTGATGCAAAAATCCTCAATAAAATACTGGCAAACCGAATCCAGCAGCACATCAAAAAGCTTATCCACCATGATCAAGTGGACTTCATCCCTGGGATGCAAGGCTGGTTCAACATATGCAAATCAATAAATGTAATCCAGCATATAAACAGAACCAAAGACAAAAACCACATGATTATCTCAATAGATGCAGAAAAGGCCTTTGACAAAATTCAACAGCCCTTCATGCTAAAAACTCTCAATAAATTAGGTATTGATGGGACCTATCTCAAAATAATAAGAGCTATCTACGACAAACCCACAGCCAATATCATACTGAATTGGCAAAAACTGGAAGCATTCCCTCTGAACACTGGCACAAGAGAGGGTGCCCTCTCTCACCGCTCCTATTCAACATAGTGCTGGAAGTTCTGGCCAGAGCAATCAGGCAGGAGAAGGAAATAAAGGGTATTCAATTAGGAAAAGAGGAAGTCAAATTGTCCCTGTTTGCAGATGACATGATTGTATATCTAGAAAACCCCATTGTCTCAGCCCAAAACCTCCTTAAGCTGATTAGCAACTTCAGCGAAGTCTCAGGATACAAAATTAATGTACAAAAATCACAAGCATTCTTGTACACCAATAACAGACAAACAGAGAGCCAAATCATGAGTGAACTCCCATTCACAATTGCTTCAAAGAGAATAAAATACCTAGGAATCCAACTTACAAGGGATGTGAAGGACCTCTTCAAGGAGAACTACAAACCACTGCTCAATGAAATAAAAGAGGATACAAACAAATGGAAGAACATTCCATGCTCATGGGTTGGAAGAATCAATATCGTGAAAATGGCCATACTGCCCAAGGTAATTTATAGATTCAATGCCATCCCCATCAAGCTACCAATGACTTTCTTCACAGAATTGGAAAAAACTACTTTAAAGTTCATATGGAACCAAAAAAGAGCCCGCATCGCCAAGTCAATCCTAAGCCAAAAGAACAAAGCTGGAGGCATCATGCTACCTGACTTCAAACTATACTACAAGACTACAGTAACCAAAACAGCATGGTACTGGTACCACAACAGAGACATAGATCAATGGAACAGAACAGAGCCCTCAGAAATGAGGCCGCATAGCTACAACTATCTGATCTTTGACAAACCTGACAAAAACAAGAAATGGGGAAAGGATTCCCTATTTAATAAATGGTGCTGGGAAAAATGGCTAGCCATATGTAGAAAGCTGAAACTGGATCCCTTCCTTACACCTTATACAAAAATTAATTCAAGATGGATTAAAGACTTATATGTTAGACCTAAAACCATTAAAATCCTACAAGAAAACCTAGGCAATACCATTCAGGACATAGGCGTGGGCAAGGACTTCATGTCTAAAACACCAAAAGCAATGGCAACAAAAGCCAAAATTGACAAATGGGATCTAATTAAACTAAAGAGCTTCTGCACAGCAAAAGACACTACCATCAGAGTGAACAGGCAACCTACAGAATGGGAGAAAATTTTTGCAACCTACTCATCTGACAAAGGGCTAATATCCAGAATCTACAATGAAAATTGTAGATTTACAAGAAAAAAACAAACAACCCCATCAAAAAGTGGGCAAAGGACATGAACAGACACTTCTCAAAAGAAGACATTTATGCAGCCAAAAAACACATGAAGAAATGCTCATCATCACTGGCCATCAGAGAAATGCAAATAAAAACCACAGTGAGATACCATGTCACACCAGTTAGAATGGCCATCATTAAAAAATCAGGAAACAACAGGTGCTGGAGAGGATGTGGAGAAATAGGAACACTTTTACACTGTTGGTGGGACTGTAAACTAGTTCAACCATTGTGGAAGTCAGTGTGGCGATTCCTCAGGGATCTCGAACTAGAAATAGCATTTGACCCAGCCATCCCATTACTGGGTATGTTTATTGCGGCACTATTCACAATAGCAAAGAGTTGGAACCAACCCAAATGTCCAACAACGATAGACTGGATTAAGAAAATGTGGCACATATACACCATGGAATACTATGCAGCCATAAAAAATGATGAGTTCGTGTCCTTTGTAGGGACATGGATGAAACTGGAAAACATCATTCTCAGTAAACTATCGCAAGGACAAAAAACCAAACACCGCATGTTCTCACTCATAAGTGGGAATTGAACAATGAGAACTCATGGACACAGGAAGGGGAACATCACACTCTGGGGACTGTTGTGGGGTGGGGGGAGGGGGGAGGGACAGCATTAGGAGATATACCTAATGCTAAATGATGAGTTAATGGGTGCAGGAAATCAACATGGCACATGGATACATATGTAACAAACCTGCACATTGTGCACATGTACCCTAAAACCCTAAAGTATAATAAAAAAAAAAAAGAAAGAAAATCCAGGCAATACCATTCAGGACATAGGCATGGGCAAGGACTTCATGTCTAAAACACCAAATCCAATGGCAACAAAAGCCAAAATTGACAAATGGGATCTAATTAAACTAAAGAGCTTCTGCACAGCAAAAGAAAATATCATCAGAATGGGCCGGGCGCGGTGGCTCACGCTTGTAATCCCAGCCCTTTGGGAGGCCGAGGCAGGCAGATCACAAGGACAGGCGATAGAGACCACGGTGGACCCCCTTCTCTACTAAAAATACAAAAAAATTAGCCAGGCATGGTGGCGGGCATCTGTAGTCCCAGCTACTCGGAGAGCCTGAGGCAGGAGAATGGTGTGAACCCGGGAGGCAGAGCTTGCAGTGAGCCAAGATTGTGCCACTGCACTCCAGTCTGGGTGACAGAGTGAGACTCCGTCTCAAAAAAAAAAAAAAGAAAAAGAAAATACCATCAGAGTAAACAGGCAACCTACAGAATGGGAGAAAATTTTTGCAACCTACTCATCTGACAAAGGGCTAATATCCAGAATCTACAATGAACTCAAACAAATTTACAAGAAAAAACAAACAACCCCATCTAAAAGTGGGCGAAAGATATGAACAGACACTTCTCAAAAAGAAGACATTTATGCAGCCAAAAACACATGAAAAAATGATCATCATCACTGGCCATCAGAGAAATGCAAATCAAAACCACAATGAGATACCATCTCACACCAGTTAGAATGGCGATCATTAAAAAGCCAGGAAACAATAAGTGCTGGAGAGGATGTGGAGAAATAGGAACAGTTTTACACAGTTGGTGGGACTGTAAACTAGTTCAACCATTGTGGAAGTCAGTGTGGAGATTCCTCCGGGATCTAGAACTAGAAATACCATTTGACCCAGCCATCCCATTACTGGGTATATACCCAAAGGATTATAAATCATGCTGCTATAAAGACACATGCACACGTATGTTTATTGTGGCACTATTCACAATAGCAAAGACTTGGAACCAACCCAAATGTCCAAAACCGATAGACTGGATTAAGAAAATGTGGCACTTATACACCATGGAATACTATGCAGCCATAAAAAAGAATGAGTTCATGTCCTTTGTAGGGACATGGATGAAACTGGAAACCATCATTCTCAGCAAACTATCGCAAGGACAAAAAACCAAACACCACATGTTCTCACTTATAGGTGGGAACTGATCAATGAGAACACATGGACACAGGAAGGAGAACATCACACTCCGGAGACTGTTGTGGGGTGGAGAGATGGGGGAGGGATAGCATTAGGAGATATACCTAATGCTAAATGACGAGTTAATGGGTGCAGCACACCAATATGGCACATGTATACATATGCAACAAACCTGCACATTGTGCACATGTACCCTAAAACTTAAAGTATAATAATAAAAAAATAGGAATCTCTAAATTTAAAGATGCACTTCCACAACGGAAATAAGTGCTGTAAACAACAACTGTCATTGCAGTGCTTTCACATTCATTGCTGCAACTAATTTTCAAAACATTCCAGTTTAAAAGTAGGAAACTATGTCTAACATCAGACATCTAGTTATGGCCTCTCCCTCATTCAAAAGAAAGAAAAAGCCATTAGATAGGAGTTACCTCAATTTCCCACAAATAAATCCAGCAATCTTGTCTCCTTCTACAGTCGTCTTCTCCCTCTTCAAAGTAAAATAAATAAACTAATCCTTTTCCTGTGGAAGGCCAATGTCTTCACTGTTACTTCAAATCAACTTCTCTTTTGTCTTCTCAGAAGCCTGACATTATCAGTTATCCTTATTCCTTGCCCTAACCACATCAGCTTTTAAATATCTCCATGGCTTCTCAATATTTCAATTCAAGCAGAATAAAACAAACATAAACAAAAACTACAAAAAATAAAACCCCAAAACAGAAAACCTCACCCCTCAAATTCTTCTACCCCTACCTCTTCACAGCCAAATTTCTTGAACCAGTGGCCAATATTGAGCCTCCATTTCATCCCCACCGATTTCCTTCTCTATCCCCATTCTCTTCCCTGTTAAGTTTGTAACCCATCAAAATTTTCAACCTCACTTTAATTAATCTCTTTATAACTTTTTTTTTTTTGGAGACAGTTTTGCCCAGTCTGGAATGCAATGGCGTGGACTTGGCTCACTGCAACCTCCACCTCCCATGTTCAAGCTATGCTCCTGCCTCAGATTCCCAAGTAGCTGGGATTACAGGCACGTAACACTGTGTCCAGCTAATTCTTGTATTTTTATTAGAGACGGGGTTTCACCATGTTGGACAGGCTGGTCTCAAACTCCTGACCTCATGATCCACCCGCCTCAGCCACCCAAAGTGCTGGGATTACAGGCGTGAGCCACCGTGCCCAGCTTCTTGTAACTTTTGTACCTGTGGACCGATCCTTTGTTCCCCTGGCTTCATTGTTTTCTGTTCATTCCTTGTCTTCTTGTATTCTGGCTGTAACTACTCAATTTCTTTCTCAAATGTATCTTCTTATACCTACATATCAAATACTTCAAGAGCAGGTATTTCTTTCTCCTCTATATGCTTTCTCTGAGCAATTTATTAAGGCCAAAGACTTCAATTACTATCTCTATGTATTGACTCCCAAATTTAAACCTTCAGGATAGATATCTTTTTGCTTTAAATTAACATACCCTTTTTTTTCACTTAACCTGCCTCAAAGTCATCCTTTAACTCTAAATAAATAAACAACAAAAAGCAAAAGCTAAACTTACCATCTTGTCCTCTTTCAGGATTCACTAGCTTAGTAATTGGCACCGCCATCCTTCCAATTTCACAAGCCAGGAATCTAAGAGTCACTTTTCACCCACCCCTTGTACTTTCTTTCAGCTCTCATACCCAATCCTTTCCCCAACTCTATTAACTATGCCCCTAAATGTATTCCAAATCCATTTATCTCTCTCCATTTCCAATTCCATCACCCCAGTCAAAGTAATATAGTGATGTAAAAGTAACTGCAGTTTTTGCCATTAATAGTATGGCAAAAACAGCAATCACTTTTGCACCAACTTAATACTATTTTCCACCCTGACAATTGACAACCCCTCTGATGCCTCTAGTCTGACACACTGACAGCTGACAACTCCTCTATTCCGATACAAAAATCTTTTCAGACCATGCTCTTCTCCTGCTTAAAACCCTTTAATATTTCCCCACACGTTTTAGGATAAAATCCCTTGATGTGGGCCACCAGACCCTGCAAGCTCTTCTCCCTGCTTGGTTAATCATCAGGTTTCACTCAACCCTTCACACCGAGCTCCAGCCTCTCTGGACTTTCGGTTTCTTGAATACTTTATGTTCTGTTGCCCCAGGTCCTGGGCACTGGCATTTATCTCACCTTAGCACACCTCTCCTTGCCTAGGTCTTCCTACTCATTCTTCAAACCTCAGTTCACACTATTAGTTCCTCAGAAAACTCATACCTGCTCATTCACATCTACTCTCACATTCTTAAAATGCTCACCCTTCCATTATCTCAAGATTGTTAATTACATGCTTATTTTTATAATTATTTTATTAACATTTGTCTTCTCCCATTAAACTATGAGTTAAATGAAAGTAGGAAACATGACTGATTTTATTCTCCATGGCCCTTGTGGTATACTAACAATTCTAGCAGTTACTCATTATTTGCTAAATATATAAATAGTCCTGCCTGGGTCTTGACTTTAATGTGAAACTCTGACTGTTACGTTGTCTGTAGAGACTTCTGCATTGCAGAAAATCCCATCATGTTTAATAGATCCATTTGCATTTCTGTAAACCACATACAATGTATTAACAGTCATATTTAACGACAAAAATAGACTTACTTTGAAAGCTTAATCCTAAAACCTCAGCTCCTTATGAAATTCTGCCATGTCAAAGAAAAGTATTTACTTTACTATATGTATGTTATTATTGATCACTTTCTTTCACTTGCCAATTGAAAATACTCATGGAAAACACTTATTTTCCCAAAGCAAAACAGAAGATTGTACCTGGGAATCTTGTATCTAAGAATAGATGTTCGAGTAATTCAGTTAATAGTGATTCTTCAGTTGTGGAGATATTTGTTATGTGGGACACTGTCAGAACTTCTAGCCTATGGCCACACCACCCTAAACACACCCAATCTCATCTGCCATGACTTATAGTGAGAGTGAGTTTTGTAGACAATGCATTGGAAGGAATAAAAAACCGTCAGTTGTCTGTTTTTTTACACTGTAAACGTTCTAGATGGCTTTCTAAATGGCTACATTGAGAAAGGAACCTTAGATTTGAGAAAGCTCTAGTTTGAGCAAAAAAAAAAATATTACCTTTCTCTCTCTCTCATTATGGTAGTGGCTATCTGAGATTTTATCTGACATCTAATACAGTACTTTACCAAATGACTTTACCTTTACTTATTAAATGTTGCTGCAGTGACACAATTCAGCTGCACCCTTCACCATGCATAAAAAAATCATCCTGAGCCTCACTTTTCTTGATCGCTGACCACTCTGGAGACTTCCCACAATAGCTCAAATCTCAGTTATTCTTTATCTTGTGCCCTTGAATGCCAAAATGTAAATCAAACTCACATATATTATTCTGTCTCACTTATGGCTGCTTTACAAGCACAGCATGGAGTTATTTTTCAGCATGGTTTACAGGTACAAACACAACTGAAATCAGTACTGGTTAATTTTCTGAGGGTAATAAGAATATTGAACACGTGAATTGCTACTGAGTATTTTTGCATTCTAAAATATCGCTGCTGTTTTTCATAATATTTTCTTCCATACCAAATACGAATGAAATGCAAGTCTATCTTTTATAGTTTTATACAAAGAAGCAGAGGTCTTATGATAATAAATTAATGGTTTTTAGCAGCCTGACATGTATTTTCTGTATTTTTCTCTTAAATGTTTTGGGGGTTTTGGAATTTTCTACCTAGAAATAGTCTATAAGTGAGAAATGAATTTGTTCCAAGTTATAGGATTCTGTTTTGTTCTCACTAATGTTTAATTGTAATATTAGAACTTGGTCAGAAATGGTAATATATTAAGATATTTCTTCACGAGTATTGGCTGTCGCTAAACTTGGAAATAAACATAAACTAATATATTAATAAAATATACAGTCTGAAGAGCTTCTTAAATTTTAATAATACTATCATTTATACAGAAAACACAAATATGTAAACATGCTGTTTGATTTACTTAGTAATATAATAAACTAGAAAAATATTTAACAAATATTAATATTTAAAATAAGGCTAGAAATGAGAATTTTTAACAGGCCAAATTTCCACAAAGCTTTTATTACTCTTACTGAAAAAGAATGACAACTTTTACAAATGTAATCACTTAAGCCAGACGTGCTTGATCTATTCTACTACCTTAGTTTTGCTAACATTATAATTTCTAGTTATTATTGTTATTTTGGTTATACATTATCAGTAAGTAGAGAATCAACTAAAACTAATGACTAACTTTTTCCCATGGTTGTAGAGCTTAAATTTATTAGTCCCATTAATCTCAATGTCAGAAATCAATAAAATTCTAGTTTTTAGTCTAGTTAAATGTTTATGTTGATATCCTAAACATTTGCCATATTACTACATGGTGTTAATAATTAATAATTCAACTTCCCTGAATAATGTTATTGAACACTAACATATCATAATTTGGCTATGCCATTGCCCAGCTGCTAGTATTTATATAGCTTGTTCCAGTTTCTTTATTGGGTTGTTTTTCTGTATTAAGGGATACGGAAATTAATAGTTTTCAGCAAATTACTGTTTAGAAGACTTATTTGAATTTGTAAGTAACTTTTTAGAAGTTAATTTTATTGAGATTAATTTACATATAATAAAGTATACCAATTTTAATTGTATGAGTCAATAAGTCTTGACAAATGCACACTTCCATATAGCCACCAATACAGAGATAGAAAAGTTTCATCACCTTAGAAAATTCTCTTGAGCACCTTTGCAGTTAACCCCACTCTCCTCCCCACTCCCCTCCCCACTCCCCTCACCACTCTCCTCCCCACTCCCCTCCCCACTCTCCTCCCCACTCTCCATCCCAAGGCAACCACTTGTCAATGTTCCATCACCACATATTGTTTTGTCCTGTTCTTAAATAAAATGTAAATGAATCATACAGTGTAAGTTTCATGTCTGTCTTCTTTGGCTCAACATAATATTTTTTGAGATTTGTCCGTGTTGTTATATGTATCAGTAGTTTTTCTTTATTGCTGAATAGTATTCCGCTGATGAATTTGTTTACCTCTTCATGTGTTAAAGGACATTTGGGTTCTTTTCACTTTGGGGACACTGGAGAAGAATAAAGCTGCCTTCTTCCACAAGTCTTTTTGCAGACATAGATTTTCATTTCTTTTGGGCAAATAAGAGTGGAATTGCTGGGTTCTAGAGCAGGTGTATGTTTAATTTTATAACAAACTGCTAAGCCATTTTCCAAAGCACTTGCAGCATTTTACGTTCCAAAAGCAATATATGACAGTTTCAGTTGTCCCGTGTACTGTCACTCTTTTACAGGACTGCAGCACAGTGAGACCATGCAACTTTGTGTCTTGAAGATCAACTCCAAGATTTCTGAGTTCAGAAAACAATGAAAATAAATGACTTTTAAATATGAAATCACAAGGTAATATAAAATTCTTCCCTTTACAGGCCTGACCCCAGTATTTGATTACTCAGTAAAACACTCATGTAAGAAGATTATTTGGGGAAGTGCATTTTCTTTGCATTGAAGCTTCCCATACCAGCTCAGAGGTTCAAAGCAGGTTTCTCTTCCTCAAAGCAAAGATTATCTTTGGTTTGGAAACTTGCTTTTTTACCTGTGCTGACCTAGCCTCAGCAACTGCACCAGGTGAAAAGTTCTCCATCTATTGCTCACCTACAAAGATTTTGTCTCTCTGAAGTAATTTAGTTCTTTTAGATTTATTTGTACCTGCCCAACAGAATTTTTACAAAATGGTGGTTTTAAACAAAAGTATGAGATGTTTGGTTTGTTGCGTAACATTGTTTCAGTGGGAATGAAGGAAGATCTTTCACATCTTTTTATGTCCTAATCATAAGCCTAACTCTTGCAAAAATCTTTTTGCCAATTTTAAGTATCTCTTAAGGATGTACTGCCAGAAGACCATTACTAAGTCAAGAATTATGAATGTTTTTGTGACAATTGCCAAAAAGAATAATAGATAATATAATAGTATTATTTGTCAAAAGAAATACTATGTTCCCTTTCCATAGAATTTGTTACTCTATGATTTGAGACAGAACTCAATGAATTTTATTGTATCCATTTTGTTAAAATATTTGTGTATTGATCTCAAACTTATTTGCATTATATACTTACCTCCTATCACCACCCATTCATTCAACATTTATTTATTCCAAGAGCAGTCTAAGTAAGAGAATGACACTTTTCTCACTTTTACAGGCAAAATGAAATAAAGGAGTGTAACAGCTAATGGGCGTGGGATTTTTTTTCTTTTTAAAAATGTTCTAAAATTGATTGTGGTGATGGTTGTACAACTTTGTGAATACAATAAAAAATCACTGAATTGAAACTTTAAATGAGTGAATCATTTAATATATGGATGTTATCTCAATGAAACTGCTACTTCAAAAAATAAAATAAAAGGAACATTAATGTAGATGAAAATTCCATGGTATGACTCTAACGACCAAATTCTTACCCAACTGAAAACCAAAATATATTTCTTGGGGCAACTTCTAAGCACATTGAAAAAAGAGAAAATTACCTGGCCTCCAAGAACATTATCATAATAAATATAACAAGAATATACTAAAGTTTTATTTGATGTCAGGCACTGAGCTAAATGTTTTAAATGATAATCTCATTTAATCTTTATATCAACTCTTTAAAGTTACTATTATTTATTAAATTTTGCAAAGAAGAAAACCAAGATTTAGCTCAAAGTGGTAACTGGTAGAGACAAGGTTCCAATCACAGCTTTTTCTGATACGGTTTTTTTTTTTAATCTACTGCTTCCCAACATTAGAGGATAACATCCAAGAAGACACCATTGCTCCTGACTGTGGCCAAGAAAAAAAAAGTCTACACATGCAGATATATATACTTAGAGTCACACAAAGTATAACAAACTTCTGGGGATCCGAAAAGTAAGATGTACACATCAAATCACCTGACTTTGGTGAAAGCCTAGATGTAGAAATCCTGGAAGCATAAATTTAGAATCCTAAATTTTGGAGGTGAAGTGGAAACCAGGGAGTGTGATACACTCTCCAGCTTTGAGTTGGCTGTGTTTGTAGTTGTGCGTATGTTCAACATCACTTTAAAACCTTGTAGGGCCGGGCACAGTGGCTCATGTCTGTAATCCTGGTGTTTTAGAAGGCCAAAGCAAGACAATCACTTGAGATTAGGAGTTCATGAAATCCTGGGTAACATTGTGAGACACACTGTCTATAAAAAAATAAAAAACAAAATCCAGACACAATGTTTTACGCCTATAGTCCTAGCTACTCAGAAGACTGAGGCAGAAAAATAGCTTAGCCTAGGAGTTTGAGGCTTCAATCAGCTATGATTGCACCACTGAATTCCAGACTGGGTGACAGAGTAAGACCCTGTCTCTAAACAAACAAACAAAAAACAAAACAAAAGCCTCATTGATCCTGTGTCCAAACAAAATAGTAATACTTTAGATTCTATGACACTTGATAGTCAATGAAGAAGTGTTGTAATTGTTAAGACAACCTATGTCCAGCCTTTTTGGAAATTATAGAATATTAGTCTTGCAAGACATCTTTGAATATTTATTTTATAGGTAAGATAATATCTCCCAGAGAAACTAAGGCAATTTCTCATGACAAAGTAGGTCTTCAGAAAGAAAGTCAGGGAACTCTCAGGTGTCTTGAGTCAAGGTCCAGGAATCCTTATAACACATTACTGATGATTATTACTGATGAATAAATATTAGTTCTCCTTCTTCTGTCCAGCCCTTAGCAATGCCCAGCTCTGGCCCAATGCTCTCGGAAGAAGCTGCCTCCTTGATTTTTGGTACAGCCTGCTCTCTGATTGCAAACTCTGGGAATAAACTTGGCATTAATCCAGACTATGCTCCTGCCAAGTCCAATTTCATCAAGGAGTAATAAAGTACAACAATTCACATTTTTACTTTAATGTTCAAAGAACACTTCTGGATCATTGACTTTTGGACAGCCTTTCATCTGTGGGATGCAAATTATTCTAATTATGAGTTTACATCATAAAAAAGAAAAGCTGCTTTTTTTTTTTTAGAGCAACATCCACTAAACAATAATAAATGAAATAAAGTCAAATTTTGCTTGTATTTACTAGTAGTTAGGAATGGATCAAAAATACCAAGGAATTGTGTTTGCCCCTAAGGAAAGCAGTGGGTGGTTAGGAAACTTTATGGAAGGAACACTAGAATTTTATACTGTGTGTATTTGTACTGTGTGTACTCAGTAAATGAAAGATATTACAAGAAATAATAGCATATGAACCTTAGTAAAACAACTTTTCACTGTTGATATTCCACAAATAAACTACTTCTTACAGAAATACAAGGAAACAGTCAAGAACTGAGATTTGCATCATATATAAGTAAATTTTCCAGATAACTAATGCTTGCAGTCTCAAGATGCAGCACTGTTTATTTTATCATTCATTCTGTAAATATAAATTCTAGCCACTTGTGTTTGCCCGGGCATTGAGCTATCCCTGTGTTACAACACAGAACACAGTCTCTTCCCTTATAGAGTTTTAGTAATGTTAGATGGGATCATTATTATTAAAGTTATCTCATTTTTGCGTTTTTAAACCAAGAGTAATCAATACATTTATATTGTCTTGATGATTTTTTCTGAATACCCACTATTAAAGTTTATCTTAGTAAACTATATTTTAAATGTCTATTGCATTTAAATTTATATTATTATATTTTTATTTTATAAATATTATATTTATATTTTTATATTTACGAGATATAAATTTTATAAATATTATATTTATATTTTTATATTTATAAAATATAAATTTTATATCTATATTAATTTTTATATTTATAATTTATAAATATAAACTTATAACATATTTTATATAAAATATATTAGATTATTTATATTTTAAATTTATATTATATTTAAAATATAGTTATTAAACTATATTTTAGATTTTATGTTTCTTCCTCCTATAGAAATCCACCGACTTCTATGGCACTGAGGTGCACAGATTGAGTTCTACCGCAGGTTGAGACTTCTAATCCAGGTTGAATATTCTTTATCCAAAATGCTTGGGACCAGAAGTGTTTCAAATTTCCTTTTTTTTTTTTCAGATTTTGAAGTATTTGCACATACATAATGAGATATCTTGTGGTTGGGACCCAAGTGTAAACACAAAATTTATTTATGTTTTATATGCACTGTATATATATAGCCTAAATGTAACTTTATACGATGTTTTTAGTAATACACGTAACTCATAGTATGAGATCCACTGTGGAATTTTCCACTTGTGGCAGCATGTCAGTGCTCAAAAAGTTACAGATCTTGGACCATTTTGGATTCCAGATTTTTGGGATTAGTGATGCTCAAACTACACTTTTCATTATTTTAGTTTTTAATCTTTTGCAAGAGGTGAAACCAGGTAAGTTTAGAAGTTGTATGCTCAATAAGTGAGACTTCAAAGTATGTCTCTTTAAAGAACTCGTATACTTGTGGGGACTCTGGGAAACTTCTTCAGTGATTTGAAGAAAACCTTGGTTCACATATTTGCAAAGAGTCAAAGTTCTGCCAAATGAAACTACCTACAGTTAAGTTCATTCTCTTTACGATGTTAGCAGAAGGAAGAATTGATAACTGATAGTGTAATAATCTGCTCAGGCTGCCATGACAAAATTTCATAGACAGGGTGGCTTAAACAACAGATGTTTATTTTCTCACGGTCCTAGAGGCTGGAAAGTCGAGATCAAGATAAGGCAGGTCAGTTTCTGGTGAAGACTGTCTTCCTGGATTGCAGAAAGCTGCCTTTTCACAATGTCTTCACAGGCCAGAAAGAGAGAGCAAGCTTTCTGGTATTTTTTCTTACGAAAATGCTAATTTTATCAGATCAGGACCCCATCTCTGTGACTTCATTTCACCTTAATTATATTCAACCCCACCTCCAAATACAGTCATAATGAGGTTTAGGGCTTCAAATTATAAATCTGGGGAGATACAAACATTCATTCAAAAATACGTGGTTAAAGCAAATTATTATAATAATAATTAGTAGTAATTGCTATGGTTTGAATGTTGGTCCCCTTTTAAACTCAAGTTGAAATTTAATTGCCATTCTAACAATATTAAGAGGTGGGACCTTTAGAAAGTGATTAGGTCATGAGGGTTTCACCCTCATGGGTGGGATTGGTGTTGCTATAAAAGGGCAAGTTTACTCTCTTCTTTCTCTCTTGCCCCTGTACCTTTAACTTTCTGCCGTGGGAGGATACAGCAAGAAGGTCTTCACAAGATGCCAGTTCCTGGATCTTGGACTTTGCAGCATCCAGAATTTTAAGCCAGTAAACTTCTTTTTATTATAAATTACCGAGTCTCAGATATTCTGTCATAGCAGCAAAAATGGACTATGGCAGTAGTATTAGATAGTGATGTGTATAGAAATTCTTTTGCAATATTTATTTAGCATTAGTTAGTCTGTAACTATTTGTAGTCAAACTCAGTAATGGCATTTATTCTTTGGCTATCTTAAAAGAAGATATCGTAGTACTATAGCCTATAGTTAATTTTTAGAGTCAGGTGGTAAGATTGTTAAGAAGCTTTCACCTCAAGTTTTCTTTAAAAGGTTACAATGATAGTTTTTAATGAGTGCCTGTAATACAGGAGTCATGAAACCAATCAAGTTTAGTGATCCTTCATCTGGAAATTCCTTAGATTTAATCTAATGGATCTTTGAAGTTGTATAGTCCAAAAATAAATGAATCAAGTTAGTGTTTTGTTGTTGTTGTTGTTGCTTATGGGAAAATACGATAAACAGAAAATGCCTAATGTTTTTCTTCATAGAAAGTAAATATACATTAGGAATATTTTTATTTATATACTACAGTCACCAGTAGTCCCTTCTCTCTAGCATAATACTACTCGGCTTCAATCAACAGATACCTGAGAGCCTTATGTGCAGTGTATGCTAAACCAACAAAGCACTTACATTTGCAGAACTTCTTAAACTGTCATGTGCAAATGAATCACCTAAGAATGTTGTTAAATTACCTTTTTGAGTTTCAGATCCAGTAGGTCTAGAGTGGAACCTGAAATTCTGCAATTCTAAGGGTGATGCTTATGCTGTTAGTCCAGACCACACATTGAAGAACAAGATTTCAAAAGGCCCAACGCACAGTTGTTTCTTTATAAAACTGACAAAACACTAATTGATAAAGTAACTTTATCATTCTGTTTTCTAGGGTTGTTGTGAGGATTTATGAGATAGTAAACATAAAGCAACAAGCACAAGATATTTCAAAGATGATAAAACCTATTAATTGAATAAACAAGAGATGTTGTGTATTATGGTTAATTTTATGCTGAATTTACCTAAGGCAGAGAATTTGAAGGGCTCATTAGGATAGAGTAGGCATGTTGGCATGAATTTATTAAAAATATTAAACTTAGAGTTGTGGGACTTTAAAAGTGGGAGTAAATTCATCAGTGGCTTTTAGTCGTGGTGATGACAACAGAAAAGCAATAATTTTATCTGGCCAAGTTAAAGCCTGAGAAACTAGTGAGGATGTTTTGCAGCAATATATATTTGACATGATGCGGGCATGAGGGTAATGGTGGAAGTAATGAAAAGGAAGAAAGTGAAAGGCCAACATTTATTGGGTTCCCACTCTCAGTCAGATGCTGTGTCTTACATTAGGATGGCTGCATGTCAAAACTACGTGGGAGACTTTCAAAGTGTATGCACGCATGTGTCTCACTCTGTATTACACCAGACTCTCAGCAGAAGGGTCCAAGTAAATATTTTAAAGCTCTTCACAGGGCACGTGCACCACTGTTTGTCTATAAGATTTCCTCTCCCCGGACCTCTTACAAGGAGACTACCATTCTTTTCCTTCCCTGCTTCTCCTACTGTAGCCTACTGACCTTCATGGAATATCACCATGGAAGAGAAAAATGGTTGTACCAGACACCCTTTGCTCTACACCCCAGACAGCCTGCTCTTCTTATGCTCAAAGGTCCAGATTGAAAGTAAAAACTACTGAAAATTAGCTGTTATTCATCTTTATCTTCCTGTCCTACTGAATTTTAAGGCAACAAAGACGTTTTTGCTTACTGAGCAAATGGTCTGAAGCTGCAGATAAGAAGTTGAATATTTCAAGGTCCTTTTTCACTCTAGTAAATGGCTTGAGTCAGGCTATGATTTCCGGTCTGACTGAGTCCCAAGTATATATTATTTCTACTACATCCTTCTGCCAAATATTGCAAGCTATCTAGGAAAAAGCAATTAAATTAATAACGACCTTTCTTTTTCCTTTTCTAAGACAGAAAAGCCATTATTTACTCTTGTAAGAACTGGATTCTGAAATATTAAGAAATAGGTGGAGTAATCATAGAAACATCTTCACATAGAGTTACAAGGCCCTCCCCACAGGTCCCATTTACATCACACATCTTCACGTCCTCCTTAGTTCATATTTCTGGTCCAACTCATATTTCAAAAATCTGAATATCACTATTTCTTGTAGATCTTCTCCCACTTTTATTTTATCAGTGTTCTTTTATGTCTCCAATCTGTTGTGACTAGGTCAAACTTTCTCCCTTCTGCCAAAGCAAAATTTGTAAAATCTAAATTATTGACCTTAAAAAGGAGTAGAGAAAGAGATAGCGTTAGAAAGTTTATTCAAAGGGATAATTCCCTTGAACTTCCCAAATGTAGAGAAGTATATCAACATTCAAATACAAGAAGGTAACAGAACACCAAGCAGACTTAATGCAAAGAATATTATCTCAAGGCATTTAATAACCAAAGTCTCAAAGGTCAAGAATAAAGAAAAGATCCTAAAAGCAGCAAGAGAAAAGAAACAAATAACATAAAATGGAGCTCCAGTACATCTGGCAGCATAGTTTTCAGTGGAAACCTTACAGACCAGGAGACAGTGGCATGGCATATTTAAAATGCCAAAGGGAAAACCTTTTACCCTAAAATAATATATCTGGTGAAAATATCCTCAAACATAAAGGAGAAATAGAGACTTTCCTAGACAAACAAAAACTGAGAGACTTTATCAACATCAGACCTGTCCCACAAGAAATACTAAAGGGAATTCTACAATATGAAAGAAGATAATGTTAATGAGCAAGAAGGAATCATATGAAGGTATAAAACTCACTGATAATAGTAAGCAAACAGAAAAATACAGAATAGTGTAACACTGTGATGGTGGTGTGAAAACTACTCCTGTCTTAAGTAGAAAGACTAAATGATAAACCAATCAAAAATAATAACCACAAAAACTTTTCAAGACATAGACAGTACAATAAGACATAAAGAGAAATAACAGAAATCAGGGGGCCAAAGTTAAAGTGTAGAGTTTTTATTAATTTTCTTCTTCTGTGTTTGTTTGTTTGCACATGCAATCAGGGGTTACGTTGTCATCAGTTGAAAACAATGGGTTATGAGTTAGTACTTGAAAGCCTTATGGTAACCCCAAATTGAAAAACATACAATGGATACACAAAAAATAAAAAGCAAGAAATTATAGCATATCACTAGAGAAAATCACCTCCACTAAATGGAAAACAAGAAGGAAGGAAAGAAGAATGAGAAGGCGGCAAACAACAAGAAAATAAATTTTAAAACAGCAAGAGTAAGTCCCTACTTAACAATAATAACATTCAATGTAAGTGAATTAAACTGTCCAACAAAAGACATAGATTGGCTGAATGGATGACTTTAATACCTCACTATCAACATTAGACAGATCAACGAGACAGAAAGTTAACAAGGATATCCAGGAATTGAACTCAGCTCTGCACCAAGCTGACCTAATAGACATCTACAGAACTCTCCACCCCAAATCAACAGAATATACATTCTTTTCAACACCACACCACACCTACTCCAAAATTGACAAATAGTTGGAAGTAAAGCACTCCTCAGCAAATGGAAAAGAACAGAAATTATAACAAACTGTCTCTCAGACCACAGTGCAATCAAACTAGAATTCAGGATTAAGAAACTCACTCAAAACAGCTCAACTACATGGAAACTGAACAACCTGCTCCTGAATGACTACTGGGTAAATAATGAAATGAAGGCAAAAATAAAGATGTTCTTTGAAACCAATGAGAACAAAGACACAACATACCAGAATCTCTGGGGCATATTCCAAGCAGTGTGGAGAGGGAAATATATAGCACTAAACGCCAACAAGAGAAAGCAGAAAACATCTAAAACTGACACCCTAAAATCACAATTAAAAGAACTAGAAAAGCAAGAGCAAACACATTCAAAAGCTAGCAGAAGGCAAGAAATAACTAAGATCAGAGCAGAACTGAAGAAAATAGAGACACAAAAAACCCTTCAAAATATTAATGAATCCGGGAGCTGGTTTTCTGAAAAGATCAACAAAATTGTTAGACCGCTAGCAAGACTAATAAAGAAGAAAAGAGAGAAGAATCAAATAGACGCAATAAAAAATGATAAAGGGGTTATCACCACCGATCCCACAGAAATACAAACAACCATCAGAGAATACTATAAACACCTCTATGCAAATAAACTAGAAAATCTAGAAGAAATGGATAAATTCCTCAACACATACATCCTCCCAAGACTAACCCAGGAAGAAGTTGAATCTCTGAATAGACCAATAACAGGCTCTGAAATTGAGGCAATAATCAATAGCTTACCAAATAAAAAAAGTCCAGGACCAGATGGATTCACAGCCGAATTCTACCATAGGTACAAAGAGGAGCTGGTACCATTCCTTCTGAAACTATTCCAATCAATAGAAAAAGAGGGAATCCTCCCTAACTCATTTTATGAGGCCAGCATCATCCTGATACCAAAGCCTGGCAGAGACACAATAAAAAAAGAGAATTTTAGACCAATATCCTTGACGAACACTGATGCAAAAATCCTCAATAAAATACTGGCAATCCGAATCCAGCAGCACATGAAAAAGCTTATCAACCATGATCAAGTGGGCTTCATCCCTGGGATGCAAGGCTGGTTCAACATACAAAAATCAATAAATGTAATCCAGCATATAAACAGAAACAAAGACAAAACCACATGATTATCTCAATAGACGCAGAAAAGGCCTTTGACAAAATTCAACAGCCCTTCATGCTAAAAATTCTCAATAAATTAGGTATTGATGGGACATATCTCAAAATAATAAGAGCTATCTATGACAAACCCACAGCCAATATCATACCAAATGGGCAAAAACTGGAAGCATTCCCTTTGAAAACTGACACAAGAAAGGGATACCCTCTCTCACCACTGCTATTGAGCATAGTGTTGGAAGTTCTGCCCAGGGCAATCAAGCAGGAGAAGGAAATAAAGGGTATTCAATTAGGAAAAGAGGAAGTCAAATTGTCCCTATTTGTAGATGACATGATTGTATATCTAGAAAACCCCATTGTCTCAGCTCAAAATCTCCTCAAGCTGATAAGCAACTTCGGCAAAGTCTCAGGATACAAAATTAATGTACAGATATCACAAGCATTCTTATACACCAGTAACAGACAGAGAGCCAAATCATGAGTGAATTCCCATTCACAATTGCTTCAAAGAGAATAAAATACCTAGGAATCCAACTTACAAGGGATGTGAAGGATCTCTTCAAGGAGAACTACAAACCACTGCTCAACGAAATAAAAGAGGATACAAACAAATGGAAGAACATTCCATGCTCATGGGTAGGAAGACTCAATATTGTGAAAATGGTCATGCTGCCCAAGGTAATTCATAGATTCAATGCCATCCCCATCAGGCTACCAATGCCTTCCTTCACAGAACTGAAAAAAAACTACTTTAAAGTTCATATGGAACCAAAAAAGAGCCCGCATCACCAAGTCAATCCTAAGCCAAAAGAACAAAGCTGGAGGCATCATGCTACCTGACTTCAAACTATACTACAAGGCTACAGTAACCGAAACAGCATAGTACTGGTACCAAAACAGTGATACAGATCTGTGGAACAGAACAGAGCCCTCAGAAATAATGCCACATATCTACAACTATATGATCTTTGACAAACCTGACAAAAACAAGCAATGGGGAAAGGATTCCCTGTTTAATAAATGGTGCTGGGAAAACGGGCTAGCCATAAGTAGAAAGCTGAAACTGGATCCCTTCCTTACACCTTATACAAAAATTAATTCAACATGGATTAAAGACTTACATGTTAGACCTAAAAACCCTAGAAGAAAACCTAGGCAATACCATTCAGGACATAGGCATGGGCAAGGACTGCATGTCTAAAACACCAAAAGCAATGGTAACAGAAGCCAAAATTGACAAGTGGGATCTAATTAAACTAAAGAGCTTCTGCACAGCAAAAGAAAATACCATCAGAGTGAACAGGCAACCTACAGAATGGGAGAAAATTTTCACAACCTACTCATCTGACAAAGGGCTAATATCCAGAATCTACAATGAACTCAAACAAATTTACAAGAAAAAAACAAACAATCCCATCAAAAAGTGGGCAAAGGATATGAACAGACACTTCTCAAAAGAAGACATTTATGCAGCCAAAAAACACATGAAAAAATGCTCATCATCCCTGGCCATCAGAGAAATGCAAATCAAAACCACAATGAGATACCATCTCACACCAGTTAGAATGACGATCATTAAAACGTCAGGAAACAACAGGTGCTTGAGAGGATGTGGAGAAATAGGAACACTTTTACACTGTTGGTGGGACTGTAAACTAGTTCAACCATTGTGGAAGTCAGTGTGGTGATTCCTCAGGGATCTAGAACTAGAAATACCATTTGACCCAGCCATCCCATTACTGGGTATATACCCAAAGGACTATAAATCATGCTGCTATAAAGACACATGCACACATATGTTTATTGCGGCGCTATTCACAATAGCAAAGACTTGAAACCAACCCAAATGTCCAACAACGATAGACTGGATTAAGAAAATGTGGGACATATACACCATGGAATACTATGCAGCCATAAAAAAGAATGAGTTCATGTCCTTTGTATGGACATGGATGAAGCTGGAAACCATCATTCTCAGCAAACTGTTGCAAGGACAAAAAACCAGACACCGCATGTTCTCACTCACAGGTCGGAATTGAACAATGAGAACACATGGACACAGGAAGGGGAACATCACACTGGGGCCTGTTGTGGGGTGGGGGGAGGGGTGAGGGATAGCATTAGGAAATATACCTAATGCTAAATGACTAATTAATGGGTGCAGCACACCAACATGGCACATGGATACATATGTAACATTCCTGCCCATTGTGCACATGTACCCTAAAACTTAAAGCATAATAAAAAAAAGTAATCCCGCTTACAGTAGCCACAAACAAAATTAAATATTTAAGAATTAACCAAAGAAATAAAAGATCTGTACAATGAAATTATAAAACACTAATAAAAAAATTGAGGAGGACACACAAAAATGGAAAGATGTTCCATGTTTATGGATTAGAAGAATCAATATTTTTTAAATGTCCATACTATCCAAAGCAATCTACAGATTCAATGAAACCCCTGTCACAATACCAATGACATTCTTTACAGAAATAGAAAAAACAGTCCTAAAATTTATATGGAATCACAGATGACCCAGAATAGTCAAAGCTATCCTAAGCAAAAAGAGCAAAACTGGAGGAATCACATTACCTGACTTCAAATTATACTACAGAGGTATATTAACCAAAACAGCATGGTACTGGCATAAAAATAGACACATAGGCCAATGGAACAGGATAGAAAACCCAGAAACAAATCCACACACTTACAGTGAATTTATTTTTGACAAAGGTGCTGAGAACACACACTGGGGAAAAGACAGTCTCTTCAGTAAATGGTGTTGGGAAACTGGATACTCATGCAGAAGAATGAAACTAGACCTCTATCTCTTGCCATATACAAAAATCAAATCAAAATGGATTAAAGACTTAAATCTAAGACCTAAAACTATTAAACTACTACAAGAAAGCTTTGTGGAAACTCTTTAGGACATTGGTCTGGACAAAATTTTCTTGAGTAATACCCCACAAGCACAGGCAACTGAAGCAAAAATGAACAAATGGGATCACATCAAGTTAAAAAGTTTCTGCACACCAAAGTATACAATCAACAAAGTGAAAAGACAACCCACAGAAGGGGAGAAAATATTTGCAAACTTCCCATTTGACAAGGGATTAATAACCATAATATACAAGGATCCTAAACAACTGTATAAGAAAAAACCTAATAATTCAATTAAAATATGGGCAAAAGATTTGAATAGACATTTCTCAAAAGAATGTCTGAAATATCTGAATACAGGCATACATTGAGATGTTCAACATCACTAATAATCAGATATGTTCAATCAAAACTGCAATGAGACATCATCTCACTCCAGTTAAAATGGCTTTTATTCAAATGTCAGGCAATCACAAATGCTGGCGAGGATATGGAGAAAAGGGAACCCTCGTACACTTTTTGTGGGAATGTAAATTAGTGCAACCACTATGAAGAACAGTGTGGGGGTTTCTCAAAAAACCAAAAATAGAGCCACCATATGATCCAGCAATCTCACTTCTGGGTATGTACCCAAAAGAAAGGAAATCAGTATATTGAAGAGCTATCTGCACTCCTATGTTTGTTACAGCACTGTTTACAATAACCGAGATGTGAAAACAACCTAAATGTTTACCAACAGATGAATGGATACTGAAAATGTGGTACATATACACAATGGAGTACTGTTCAGTCATAACAAAGAATGAGATTCTGTCATTTGCAACAACATGGTTGGAACTGTAGGTCGTTATGTTAAGTGAAATAAGCCAGGCACAGAAAGACTAACATCACATGTTCTTGCTTATTTGTGGGATCTAAAAATCAAACAATTGAACTCATGGAGATAGAGAATAGAAGGATGGTTACCAGAGGCTGGTAAAGGTAGTTGGGGAATTGTGGGGAAGTTGAAGGTGAAGTGAGGATGTTTAATGTGTACAAAGAAAACAGAATGAGCTAGTATTTGACAGCACAATAGGGGAACTATAGTCAATGATAAAATCAACTGTATATTTTAAAATAACTGAAAGAGTATAATTGGATTGTTTGTAACACAAAGGATAAGTGCTTGAGAAGATGAATACCTAATTTATGACTTGATTGTTTTGTATTGGATGCCTGTACCAAAATATCTCATGTAGCCCATAAATATACACAACTACTACGTACCCAAATAAAAACTAAAAGACACAATTTGTAGTCTTCTTCTTTTTAGTTTGAGACAATGAGAACAGTGGACGCCACTCAATTAAAAACCCATTGCATTAATAATCCCATTACAACCCTGAATCCCTTTTCAAAATTGGCATTTTCTCAGTATTTATGTCTTCTTCATCTGTGTTCTTTTAAAGTTTTAAATGCATGTAGTGTTGCATTACCCTCTGATCTTTTCTTTGGAGCCCCTCTAAAATATAGCTATTATATTATGATTTACTGGGAATAGATAGGAAACTACATACTAAAATCATTTGAGGGCTTTGAAAAATATGGTTGATTGGGCCCAATTAAATCAGAATCTCCAGAATAGAACCCAGATGTGAGTATATTTTTAAATGTCAGGATCGAGAGCTGCTACTTTAGATCATACACTGCTTCAAGATAGGAAATTTTCCTTCTCTTTTCCCTGGGAAAACAAAACAAACTAAAAAAAAAAAAAAAAAAAAAAAAAAGGGGAAATTAGGGCATTGGTCTATCCACAAGGGGCCGTAGCAAGATTTGGAGGCCTGGAAACCAGAAATCTCCCAAGAGGCGAATCTGGAAGTCATAGAATTGGAGGACATAATTCAACTGAGGATATCCACTCAGCTATTATACTAGGTGCTGTATTTGTAGTCCTCATTTCAGCTGAGAGTTCTAAGCCCATGAAAAGTAACTCTTGCTCAAAATCAATTATTTAGTTAAGATCAATTAGTTGTATTTCTCTAGTCTACTCAGAAGGCAGTGGGAAAAGGGCAGAGTCAGGCATACCTTAATTGTAGCTACTTCTCACTCAGTCTCCCACGTGGCACCTGGATTTTTCAGGTCTCGACATAATTTTATTTCAGATTTAGTAGATATAAACATGTTCTTTTCAGATTCATTTAATAAAAGTCCCAGAATTTCTAGCTAAACACCTTCCACAGGAGGCCACAGGCACAGAAGGAGCATCATAGGAGAGCCTGTGGCTCAGAACTGTGGTTCACAACTCGAGACTAGGAACAAGAGGCTTAACTCATCCTAATGAGTAAAAATCATCTTGATTTTTAACTCGTCACCAACCAGTCCGTGCTTTGATCTCCTCATAGGTCAAAAGGATATTGGATCAAGTGCCATACATACCTCAAAGAATTTTGTGAAATGAGACAAGACAGAGCTAAGTACTTCAAAAACTGTAAAGAACTATTCAAACAAAAATTATTTTTATCACTGTGATTATTTATAAATGATGGATTCAGCCCAGTTCTATTTGTTGCCAACTTTTGTGATAGAATGGAGCATGGAAAGTAAAAATGAAAAAAAATCTCAGTATATTTAATGACATAAACCAAAAAAACAAAGAAAAAAGATTTTCTTAAAAAGAAAAAACATACTAAATATTTGTGATGATAATGAAAATTTGGTGGTGGGAGAGAAAAAATGTGGTTGTTTTATTTTGCTATATTTCTGATGTCTCAGTATTCTTTCTACTTGTTCTCCCTTTAGCAATCCAAGCATTGTTTAGGGAAGAAATGGCTGTCTTTAAATTCAAGTTGAATTCTTTAAACTCCAGAAGGAAGTTTTGTCACTTCTGAAGCCAAAATAAAAATTTTGTCTTTATTCTTATTATATTCTCCAGGGAAATTTCAGCTCCTCAATGCAGCCCCCAGGGACATGCTGCTGAAAGGCTCTTTAGCTGCTCCGAAGAAAAAGATCTCAAACTTCCCCGAGATGCCACTATAATTGCTGGTTTTAGATATTTATACATAGAAAGTCTTTCTTCTCAAAATAATTTTTCAGAGAAGTATTTTCCAAAACTATCATTAATATTAAAATTCCATGATAAAAGAGTTCACCTCATATCAAACCAGGAAGGCTGTAAAAACGTTTTATGAATACCTAAGGAATCCATTGCAAATAAGAAAATGAAAGTACACAAAGGAAAGTGTTTTAAGCCATCAGGAAGAATTGTGTTCCATTTAGTTCTTGCCATGGTTACTCTTCTATTTTGTTTTCCTTCAATGTTTATAAAATTAGTCAATGTTATTTTATTTCATTTTTACGATTATCTTTGGATGTATCATTATAAATAACCAATACATTTTTTCCTTCTTAAAGGTAAACTTAGGTACTCCTGGGGGTGGAGCCAAGATGGCCGAATAGGAACAGCTCCGGTCTCCAGCTCCCAGCCCCAGCGACACAGAAGACGGGTGATTTCTGCATTTCTGCTTGAGGTACCAGTTTCATCTCACTAGGGAGTGCCTAATAGTGGGTGCAGGACAGTCGGTGAAGCGCACTGTGCGCGAGCCGAAGCAGGGCGAGGCATTGCCTCACTCGGGAAGCACAAGGGGTCAGGGAGTTCCCTTTCCTAGTCAAAGAAAGGGGAAGCAGACGGCACCTAGAATATCGGGTCAGTCCCATCCTAATACTGCGCTTTTCCGACGGGCCTGGAAAACGGCACACTAGGAGATTGTGTCCCGCAACTGGCTCGGAGGGTCCTATGCCCACGGAGTCTCACTAATTGCTAGCACAGCAGTCTGAGATCAAGCTGCAAGGCGGCAGCGAGGCTGGGGGAGGGGCGCCCGCCATTGCCCAGGCTTGCTTAGGTAAACAAAGCAGCCAGGAAGCTCGAACTGGGTGGAGCCCACCACAGCTCAAGGAGGCCTGCCTGCCTCTGTAGGCTCCACCTCTGGGGGCAGGGCACAGACAAACAAAAACTCAGCAAGAACCTCCACAGACTTAAATGTCCCTGTCTGACTGACAGCTTTGAAGAGAGTAGTGGTTCTCCCAGCACGCAGCTGGAGATCTGAGAACGCTCAGACTGCCTCCTAAAGTGGGTCCCTCACCCCTGAGCAGCCTAACTGGGAGGCACCCCCCCAGTAGGGACAGACTGACACCTCATTCAACTGGGTACTTCTCTGAGACAAAACTTTCAGAGGAACTATCAGACAGCTGAATTTGTGGTCTCACGAAAATCCGCTGTTCTGCAGCCACCGCTGCTGACACCCAGCCAAACAGGGTCTGGAGTGCACCTCTAGTAAACTCCAACAGACCTGCAGCTGAGGGTCCTGTCTGGTAGAAGGAAAACTAACAAACAGAAAGGACATCCACACCAAAAACCCATCTGTACATCACCATCATCAAAGACAAAAAGTAGATAAAACCACAAAGATGGGGAAAAAACAGACCAAAAAAACTGGAAACTCTAAAAAACAGAGCACCTCTCCTCCTCCAAAGGAACGCAGTTCCTCACCAGCAACGGAACAAAGCTGGATGGAGGATGACTTTGATGAGTTGAGAGAAGAAGGCTTCAGACGATCAAACTACTCTGAGCTACGAGAGGAAATTCAAAACAATAGCAAAGAAGTTAAAAACTTTGAAAAAAAATTAGAAGAATGGATAACTAGAATAACCAATGGAGAGAAGGGCTTAAAGGAGCTGATGGAGCTGAAAGCCAAGTTTCGAGAACTACGCGAAGATTGCAGAAGCCTCAGTAGCAGATGCGATCAACTGGAAGAAAGGGTATCGCTGATGGAAGATGAAATGAATGAAATGAAGAGAGAAGGGAAGTTTAGAGAAAAAGGATAAAAAGAAATGAACAAAGCCTCCAAGAAATTTGGGACTATGTGAAAAGACCAAACCTATGTCTGATTGGTGTACCTGAAAATGATGGGGAGAATGGAACCAAGTTGGAAAACACTCTGCAAGATATTATCCAGGAGAACTTCCCCAATCTAGCAAAGCAGGCCAGCATTCAGATTCAGGAAATACAGAGAACGCCACAAAGATACTCCTCGAGAAGGGCAACTCCAAGACACATAATTGTCAGATTCACCAAAGTTGAAATGAAGGAAAAAATGTTAAGGGCAGCCAGAGAGAAAGGTCGGGTTACCCACAAAGGGAAGCCCATCAGACTAACAGCTGATCTCTCAGCAGAAACTCTACAAGCCAGAAGAGAGTGGGGGCTGATATTCAACATTCTTAAAGAAAAGAATTTTCAACCCAGAATTTCCTATCCCGCCAAATTAAATTTCATAAGTGAAGGAGAAATAAAATACTTTACAGACAAGCAAACGCTGAGTGATTTTGTCACCACCAGGCCTGCCCTAAAAGAGCTCCTGAAGGAAGCACTAAACATGGAAAGGAACAACCGGTACCAGCCACTGCAAAAACATGCCAAATTGTAAAGACCATCAAGGCTAGGAAGAAACTATAGCAACTAACGAGCAAAATAACCAACTAACATCATAATGACAGGATCAGATTCACACATAACAATATTAACGTTTAATGTAAATGGGCTAAATGCTCCAATCAAAAGACACAGACTGGCAAACTGGATAAGGAGTCAGGACCCATCAGTGTGCTGTATTCAGGAAACCCATCTCACGTGCAGAGACACACATAGACTCAAAATAAAGGGATGGAGGAAGATCTATCAAGCAACTGGAAAACAAAAAAAGGCAGAGGTTGCAATCTTAGTCTCTGATAAAATAGACTTTAAACCAACAAAGATCAAAAGAGACAAAGAAGGTCATTACATAATGGTAAAGGGATCAATTCAACAAGAAGAGCTAACTGTCCTAAATATATATGCACCCAACACAGGAGCACCCAGATTCATAAAGCAAGTCCTCAGTGACCTACAAAGGGACTTAAACTCCCACACAATAATAATGGGAGATTTTAACACCCCACTGTCAGCATTAGACAGATCAACGAGACAGAAAGTTAACAAGGATATCCAGGAATTGAACTCAGCTCTACATAAAGTGGACCTAATAGACATCTACAGAACTCTCCACCCCAAATCAACAGAATATACATTTTTTTCAGCACCACACCACACCTATTCCAAAATTGACCACATAGTTGGAAGTAAAGCTCTCCTCAGCAAATGTAAAAGAACAGAAATTATAACAAACTGTCTCTCAGACCACAGTGCAATCAAACTAGAACTCAGGATTAAGAAACTCACTCAAAACCGCTCTATTACATGGAAACTGAACAACCTGCTCCTGAATGACTATTGGGTACATAATGAAATGAAGGCAGAAATAAAGATGTTCTTTGAAACCAACGAGAACAAAGACACAACATACTAGAATCTCTGGGACACATTCAAAGCAGTGTGTAGAGGGAAATTTATAGCACTAAATGCCCACAAGAGAAAGCAGGAAAGATCCAAAATTGACACCCTAACATCACAATTAAAAGAACTAGAAAAGCAAGAGCAAACACATTCAAAAGCTAGCAGAAGGCTAGAAATAACTAAAATCAGAGCAGAACTGAAGGAAATAGAGACACAAAAAAACCCTTCAAAAAATCAATGAATCCAGGAGCTGGTTTTTTGAAAAGATCAACAAAATTGATGGACCGCTAGCAAGACTAATAAAGAAGAAAAGAGAGAAGAATCAAATAGATGCAATAAAAAACGAAAAAGGGGATATCACCACCGATCCCACAGAAATACAATCTACCATCAGAGAATACTACAAACACCTCTACGCAAATAAACTAGGAAATCTAGAAGAAATGGATAAATTCCTCGACAAATACACCCTCCCAAGACTAAACCAGGAAGAAGTTGAATCTCTGAATAGACCAATAACAGGTTCTGAAATTGTGGCAATAATCAATAGCTTACCAACCAAAAGGAGTCCAGGACCTGATGGATTCACAGCTGAATTCTACCAGAGGTACAAGGAGGAACTGGTACCATTCCTTCTGAAACTATTCCAATCGATAGAAAAAGAGGGAATCCTCCCTAACACATTTTATGAAGCCAGCATCGTCCTGATACCAAAGCCTGGCAGAGACATAACCAAAAAAGAGAATTTCAGACCAATATCCTTGATGAACATTGATGCAAAAATCCTCAATAAAATACTGGCAAACCGAATCCAGCAGCACATCAAAAAGCTTATCCACCATGATCAAGTGGGCTTCATCCCTGGGATGCAAGGCTGGTTCTACATACGCAAATCAATAAATGTAATCCAGCATATAAACAGAACCAAAGACAAAAACCACATGATTATCTCAATAGATGCAGAAAAGGCCTTTGACAAAATTCAACAACCCTTCATGCTAAAAACTCTCAATAAATTAGGTATTGATGGGACGTATCTCAAAATAATAAGAGCTATCTACGACAAACCCACAGCCAATATCATACTGAATGGGCAAAAACTGGAAGCATTCCCTCTGAAAACTGGCACAAGACAGGGATGCCCTCTCTCACCGCTCCTATTCAACATAGTGCTGGAAATTCTGGCCAGAGCAATCAGGCAGGAGAAGGAAATAAAGGGTATTCAATTAGGAAAAGAGGAAGTCAAATTGTCCCTGTTTGCAGATGACATGATTGTATATCTAGAAAACCCCATCGTATCAGCCCAAAATCTCCTTAAGCTGATTGGCAACTTCAGCGAAGTCTCAGGATACAAAATTAATGTACAAAAATCACAAGCATTCTTGTACACCAATAACAGACAAACAGAGAGCCAAATCATGAGTGAACTCCCATTCACAATTGCTTCAAAGAGAATAAAATACCTAGGAATCCAACTTACAAGGGATGTGAAGGACCTCTTCAAGGAGAACTACAAACCACTGCTCAATGAAATAAAAGAGGATACAAACAAATGGAAGAACATTCCATGCTCATGGGTTGGAAGAATCAATATCGTGAAAATGGCCATACTGCCCAAGGTAATTTATAGATTCAATGCCATCCCCATCAAGCTACCAATGACTTTCTTCACAGAATTGGAAAAAACTACTTTAAAGTTCATATGGAACCAAAAAAGAGCCCGCATCGCCAAGTCAATCCTAAGCCAAAAGAACAAAGCTGGAGGCATCACGCTACCTGACTTTAAACTATGCTACAAGGCTACAGTAACCAAAACAGCATGGTACTGGTACCACAACAGAGACATAGATCAATGGAACAGAACAGAGCCCTCAGAAATGATGCCGCATAGCTACAACTATCTGATCTTTGACAAACCTGACAAAAACAAGAAATGGGGAAAGGATTCCCTATTTAATAAATGGTGCTGGGAAAACTGGCTAGCCATATGTAGAAAGCTGAAACTGGATCCCTTCCTTACACCTTATACAAAAATTAATTCAAGATGGATTGAAGACTTATATGTTAGACCTAAAACCATTAAAATCCTACAAGAAAACCTAGGCAATACCATTCAGGACATAGGCGTGGGCAAGGACTTCATGTCTAAAACACCAAAAGCAATGGCAACAAAAGCCAAAATCGACAAATGGGATCCAATTAAACTAAAGAGCTTCTGCACAGCAAAAGAAACTATCATCAGAATGAACAGGCAACCTACAGAATGGGAGAAAATTTTTGCAACCTACTCATCTGACAAAGGGCTAATATCCAGAATCTACAATGAACTCAAACAAATTTACAAGAAAAAAACAAACAACCCCATCAAAAAGTGGGCAGAGAACATGAACAGACACTTCTCAAAAGAAGACATTTATGCAGCCAAAAAACACATGAAGAAATGCTCATCATCACTGGCCATCAGAGAAATGCAAATCAAAACCACAGTGAGATACCATCTCACACCAGTTAGAATGGCCATCATTAAAAAATCAGGAAACAACAGGTGCTGGAGAGGATGTGGAGAAATAGGAACACTTTTACACTGTTGGTGGGACTGTAAACTAGTTCAACCATTGTGGAAGTCAGTGTGGCGATTCCTCAGGGATCTAGAACTAGAAATACCATTTGACCCAGCCATCCCATTACTGGGTATATACCCAAAGGACTATAAATCATGCTGCTATAAAGACACATGCACACGTATGTTTATTGTGGCACTATTCACAATAGCAAAGAGTTGGAACCAACCCAAATGTCCAACAACGATAGACTGGATTAAGAAAATGTGGCACATATACACCATGGAATACTATGCAGCCATAAAAAATAATGAGTTCGTGTCCTTTGTAGGGACATGGATGAAACTGGAAAACATCATTCTCAGTAAACTATCGCAAGGACAAAAAACCAAACACCGCATGTTCTCACTCATAGGTGGGAATTGAACAATGAGAACTCATGGACACAGGAAGGGGAACATCACACTCGGGGGACTGTTGTGGGGTGGGGGGAGGGGGGAGGGACAGCATTAGGAGATACACCTAATGCTAAATGACAAGTTAATGGGTGCA
The DNA here is from genome assembly GCF_006542625.1 of Nomascus leucogenys. Lineage (NCBI taxonomy): Eukaryota > Metazoa > Chordata > Mammalia > Primates > Hylobatidae > Nomascus > Nomascus leucogenys. The sequence continues at coordinate 39,654,302 of NC_044387.1, forward strand.
GGAAATCAACATGTCACATGGATACATATGTAACAAACCTGCACATTGTGCACATGTACCCTAAAACCCTAAAATATAATTAAAAAAAAAGAAAAAAATAAATAAATAAATAAAAGTAAACTTACACATTATTGTGTGTGCAGTTAGCATTGAATGAATACTTATCTACTAATTTGAGTGGTATGAAATTTCCATTTTCATGAATTGAATGTAATTTTATCAACAATCTCACATGCCAAAGCTCATATCTAATTCTTGGCAGTCACCTTTTCTAAATCAACTAGCTTATATTTAATTTGTGAATATCTCTTAAAAATTCAGGTTTGTCTGTTCATGTCACAAAAGTTTAGCTAAATTTTTTCTCTTCTTGGTGTAAACATTTGCTCTTTATGAGAAGTAAATCATATTTCTTCATAGTATAATTATTTCAAGTATTTAAAAAATATTTTCCTTTATAAGTTGCGTGTTTGTGTGTGTATGTGTGTGTGAGACAGACTCTCACTCTGTCACCCAGGCTGGAGTGCAGTGGCATGATCTCTGCTCACTGCAACCTCCACCTCCCAGGTTCAAGTGATTCTCCTGCCTCAGTCTCTTGAGTAGCTGGAATTACACATGCCTGCCACCATGCCCAGCGAATTTTTGTATTTTTAGTAGAGACGAAGTTTCGCCATGTTGGCCAGGCTGGTCTCAAACTCCTGACCTCAAGTGATCCACCCACCTCAGCCTCCCAGAGTGCTGGGATCATAGGCGTGCACCACAACATCCAGCCTCTTATAAGTCTTAATACACTTTTCTGTAAGTCACTGATTTTAATTATATTCATTTAATGTCTTAAGAAAAAGACTGTGAGTAGGTGAATTAAACCAGAATATTTCAGCTTTATGCTTTCTTAGACTCGACATACTATCTATATGCATATAAATCACAAATTAGATAACAACGTTATTTTTAAACACTATTTTAAAATTGAGTTTATCCAAACATAAGAAGGCAAATTCCTTATGTTACCATTGCACCAGGGGCTTAGTTAGGTTTTTTAACTATTTCAATAACAGTCAATCCTAGAACATTTTTCTTTATCCTACTCTTTTTCTTTCCCTCCTACAATAGAATATTTCACAATGAGAAATACAAATTTCCCTGTATGCTACTAATAGAAATCACAAATGTTGATAATGTCTAATAAAAGCATACATAAGATGACTGTACATGTTTCATCACTGATTAAACTGTTATTTTTTTTCTCTCCCACAAACAAACAGGACATCCACAAATAATACATAACATTATAAAGATGACACACTCAAATTGTCACTGTGTTCTCTTTACTGTCTTTTCTATTCCCTTTTCTATAATGTAGTTCACTTTGCAAGATCATTTGTCTACTAAACTGTGGACATAGCTATGCTCTCAAAATGCTGGTATCCCAAAGCACCTGCATTTCCCAGAAGGTAATTCTAGTTCTTTCCCTTAATGTTTAATAAGATTCTTTGTCTATATAATGAATTAACTCATCCACATCTCAGTTTTCTACCCTTTAATTTTAGTTTATGTTCATTTAGAGATTATTTTGATTATTCTCTATGCTCTTTTCTTGGGCAGATGATTTTTTGCTTACCTAGGAATTTTATGTTGACTTTATAAATAGTTAGGTAAACACTTTCATGTGCCAATTCTGCATTGTACTAGTTCCAGTTTCAGCAGCCCCTCAGAGAAGTTCATCCACAATCTTACCATTTGTTTCTTACACAGCAGAATATGCAAGATATTACATATTCTGGTATGAATATGTAATATACATACACATATTCATATACCTCATGTACTTATTGAATGTTTATATTTCTTGATATTTCTTTGTGTTTTTATTTTGCAATCAGTCTTTCTCTATGGGGGAGTGGGAGGTGGGAATGTAGCTTGGAGCAGGGAGTGGGGAGGGATGGAAGATTAGGAGGAGATGGCTGGGGTGAAAGAAAGGCAGGAAGGAGATCAATACAATGCTGGAGAGTCAACTGCTTCCTCTGAGCCTGTTACTAGAAGTGCCCCCTCTCCATGGCCAGGCGAATCATGCTTGTAATCCCAGCACTTTGAGAGGCCAAGGTGGGAGCATAGCTTGAAGCCAGGAGTCAAGACCAGACTAGGCAACATAGCAAAATCCTGCCTCTACAAAAAAATTAAAAATTAGCCTGGCATGGTGGCCCACACCTGTAGTCCTAGATACTCGGAAGGCTGAGGCGGGAGGATTGCTTGAGCTCAGAAGTTTGGGTTATGGTGAGCTTTGATCTCCAGCCTGGGCAACAGAGGGAGACCCCATCTCTTAAAAAAAAAAAACAAAAAAAAAAATCAGGGAATGGAATGAAAGACGTTGGAGGAAGCATTGTGAAATTGATGACTGAGACTTCAATCTGATTAGATGAAGAGCTGCGAAGAAAAAGTTATCAAGAAATGACACAATATGGGCCAAGAGCAGTGGCTCATGCCTGTAATCTCAGCACTTTGGGAGGCGGAGGCGGACGGATCACGAGGTCAGGAGAACGAGACCATCCTGGCTAACACAGTGAAACCCCGTCTCTACAAAAAATACAAAAAATTAGCTGGGCGTGGTGGCGGGCGCCTGTAGTCCCAGCTACTCGGGAGGCTGAGGCAGGAGAATGGCGTGAACCCGGGAGGCGGAGCTTGCAGTGAGCCAAGATCGCGCCACTGCACTCCAGCCTGGGCAACAGAGCGAGACTCCGTCTCAGAAAAAAAAAAAGACACAATATGATGTACTGAGTTCTTCATCCTTTGAAAGTTTCCTCCTCTGACTCCCACCAGTGGCCCAGGTCCGACTAAGGCTAGTGCCCTGGCCACATAGCTGATCCACTGTTAGAACTTGTCTCCAGGGTTTTAATTTCTCTCTCTCCTTTATATTGAAACTAGAAACCAAACTCTAAACAGTCGTACACTGAATTTTCCTACTCATTAATCTATGTCTTCATAGCTTAATTTTGAATAACAAGTGCAAAAAGTCACACTATTTTTTCTGTTGGATTGTCAAAATAAGATTGGTTACCAAATGACATGGCTGTCTTCTGAAGCTCTAACAAAGAGGAGAATCATAAAGTCAAGTTGGTTCTATTAAAGTGAACGAGTAAAATCCTCTCTGAGACTGAAGGACTGAAAAGAAAAAGGCAGCCCTGCTGTTAATCAGGCAGGGAGGACAGATGGATAAAGGCAGCTGCAAAGTTAACAGCAAATGTTTTTTCCAAGCTCTTGTAGCAGCTATGAAATGCCATCATGATTCTCTCCTTGAGTGACCACTGCTTTGTTACTCATGACACCGCCAGACCTGCTTTGCCACATCTATTATTGGGGATCCAGTTGCTAAACTGCCCTCATCTCAAGACAGTACTCAGTTCCTAGCTAATTCTCACTTCTAATCTTGCCACAGAAAGAGTATCCAACCCAGAGATGCTCTCCATTCCCTTAGAGCTTGCTCAGAACCCTTCAGCAGGAACCCAAACCTTGTAGAGTGCACATTTTAGGTTCTCTAGAATGTGCTCCCTTTCCTGCAAATCAATAAATCTGATTTTGTCAAACTATAGGTTTGAGCTGGGTAGTCTTTGGCTGGTTAAGCTTTGACAGATATCAAATAGAAAATATAGAAGAAAAAGAAACTGGAGAGTTTGAATAATCTTGTCAGATATTTGGAGTTTTAAAATAAGATTTCCCAAATGTCAGAAGTTTTTTCCAGGGCCTATACATTACAAGAAAAAAATGTCTTTTAAAAAATCAAATTTTTTCAAGAAACACAAAGTATTTCAGGCTTCATGATTTCACCCAGAGTTGACAACTTCCAAAATTAAAAATTTCTTCCTTTAAAATTGCTTTCTCACCACACACATACACATACATACACACACACACACACACACAAATAGGTATATGAGGAGAATTTTTTAAATTAGTGAAAAAATGAATTAAAAATAAAATATAAACTTTATTTCTCAACATAAGCTCCATCAAGTTCAAGGCACTTCTTTAAGAGTTGATACCATGCATTTAGTTTATCCCTAAAGAATGGAGAGTCCTGGGAATTTAAGCATGTTAATGCAGTCTTTTTTACATTATTAACTGAAGAAAAATAGGGGCCTTTTAAACGTTTTTTTAAAATTTAAAAAAAAAAGTCAGAAGGAGCCAAATCAGGACTGTAATTTTATATTGAAACTGTCAAAAAATTGCACTTGTTTGATGAGAGGAATGAGCAGCAGCATTGTTGTGGTGGAGAAAGACTCTATAATGAAGCTTTCCTGGGTATTTTTCTGCTAAAGCTTTGGCTAACTTTCTCAAAACACTCTCATCATAAACAAATGTTATTGTAACAGTGGAGGGAGACTTAGCATGACTGAATCCATTTTGCCTCTCACCATCCCCTGTGATAATATCCTTTAAGTTAGAAGCCACTGTTTAGCTTTGCATGTAGACCAGCTAATTATAGGAATAATTTAGTTTATAGTTCAACTTTAGAGAAAATGGTGACAGTGCCTTTCCCCAAACTAACTCCTGAAGAGATAAGGAGAGTATATGCACAAGTAAAAGTGTTTGTTAAAGACTTATGGGAACATTGTGACCTGACCAAGCACAGAGAAATTTCCCAACCTCCTTGGACCCTCACTGGTGCCTGAATTTCGGTAGTCATCATCTGTCTCTTCACCTCAACCCCTTCTTCTTCCCCTTCCCTTAACATAAACAGAGCCTGAAAGTTGTACTAACTTAAGATGGTTCTTTAGGATGCTAGTCTGCCATCATCTTGGTTTTCTGGCTCTTCTAATAAAGTGGCTTTCCTTGCCCCAAAACCTTGTCTCTTGACTTACTGGCTGTCATGCAGCAAGTGGTACAAAATTGGACTTGGTTACATTATTGTTCTTTGGACCTCCAGAAAGTCAACAAGCAAAATGCTTTGAGCATCCCAAAAAGCTGCTACCATGACCTTTGCTCTTGACTGGTCCACTTTTGTCTTGATCAGACCACTTCTGCCTCTTGGTAGTCATTGCTTTGATTGTGCTTTGTCTTCAGGATCATATTAATAAAGCCATCGTTCATCTCTTGTTGCAATTCTTTGAAGAAATGCTTCAGAATCTTGGTCCCACTTGTTTAAAATTTCCATTGAAAGCTCTGCTCTTGTCCTCAGCTGATCTGGGTGCAATAGTTGTAGCACCTTTCAAGTGGAAACTAATTTTCAGTCAGAATTGTGTAAGCTGAACAAATTGAGACCAAACAAAATGAATTTTTTTCCTCGCAAATTGATGTGGATGATCTGCGGCTGTGGACTTTATCTTCAATATCATCTAATTCCTTCTTAAAACAAGTTATCTATTTGTAAATTGCTGATTTGGGGAAAGAGGATATTGTCCTCATAAGTTTTTCATAAAACATCAGTGATTTCACCATTTTTCCACTCAAGCTTCACCGTAAACTGGATGTTTGTTCTTGCTTCAATTTTACCAGAATTCATGTTGTTCTAATAGGGGCTCATTTCTTTTCTTTCCTTTTTTTTTTTTTTTAAAGTATCTTAGATACCTTCTTTCTGTTACTTTTAATTTTTAATTTGTAGTAGGAGGAGTAATTTCCTTTTTTCATGGTTGTTGTATTTTGTCTTTGCCTTACCTAGGTCCTCTGTTAATTTTGACTCAAATGTCATAAAGTTTCGCTGGTAATCATGCAGCTTGTTTCAAATTTTTTTTTTTTTTTTTTTTTTTTGAGACGGAGTCTCGCTCTGTCACCCAGGCTGGAGTGCAGTGGCACGATCTCGGCTCACTGCAAGCTCCGCCTCCCGGGTTCACGCCATTCTCCTGCCTCAGCCTCCGGAGCAGCTGGGACTACAGGCGCCCGCCACCACGCCCGGCTGATTTTTTTGTATTTTTAGTAGAGACGGGGTCTCACCGTGTTAGCCAGGATGGTCTCCATCTCCTGACCTTGTGATCCACCCGCCTGAGCCTCCCAAAGTGCTGGGATTACAGGCGTGAGCCACCGCGCCCAGCTTGTTTCAAATTTTTGATAAATTTTGTTTACCAGATTGAGGAGGTTCTCTAGTTCTAATTTAATAAAAGCAACATAAGCAAGTGTGAAATTTTATCAAATACTTTTTCCACAACTTTTGATGTGTTTATTTTTTCTGTTATAATTTGTCAATGCAGTGAATTACATTGATTTCTTTTTAATATTTAAATAGCTTTTGGAGAACAGGTGGTTTTTGGTTGCATAGATAGTTCTTTAGTGGTAATTTCTGATATTTTGATGCACCCGTCACCCAAGCAGTATACACTGTACCCAATGTCTAGCCTTTTATCCCTTGCCCCCCTCCCACATTTCCCTTGAGTCCTCAAAGTCCATTACATCATTCTTATTCCTTTGGGTCCTCATAGCTTAACTCCCACTTATAATTAAGAACATATGATATTTAGTTTTCTATTTCTGAATTATTTTACTTAGAATAATGGTCACCAACTCCATCCAGGTTGCTGTGAATAACATTATTTCATTCTTTTTATGGCTGAGTAGTATTCCATGGTGTATATATACCACATTTTCTTTATCCACTCATGGGTTGATGGGCATTTAGGCTGGTTCCATATTTCTGCAATTGCAAATTTTGCAGCTATAAACATGCATGTGCAAGTGTCTTTTCCATATAATGATTTCTTTTTCTCTGGGTAGATACTCAGTAGTGGGATTGCTGGATCAAATGGTAGATCTACTTTTAATTATTTAAGGAATCTCCAAACTGTTTTCCATAATGGTTATACTAGTTTACATTCCCACCAGCAGTGTAAAAATGTCCCCTTTTCACCACATACACACCAACATCTACTTTTTTTATTGTTTAATTATGACCATTCTTGAAGGAGTAAGGTGGCATCTCATTGTGGCTTTCATTTGCATTTCCCTGATCATTAGTGATGTTGAGCATTTTTTCATATGTTTGCTGGTCATTTGTATATCTTCTTTTGAGAATTGTCTATTCATGTTCTTAGCCCACTTTTTGATGGGATTGTTTGGTTTTCTCTTGATGATTTGTTTGAGTTCCTTGTGGATTCTGGATATAGTCAAATAGGGACTGTTTTTAATCTGATATTTTATTCTTGGTGCCTCAAACTAGCTGCTGTTGAAACATGTTGTAACAAGTTAGTATGAATTTATTTTGGTGCAAAAAATTGAAATTCATGCATAGTTTTTTCTAATATGCATTTTTGATGAACTTTGTGAAGATCCCTGTAAAGTAATAGACATGTTATTTAGCTTGATTTAGCCATTCCACAATGTACACATATTTCAAAACATCATTCTGTACAGAATAAATATTTATGCCAGTCATAGTGGTTCACACGTGTAATCCCAGCACTGGCCAGATGGCTATTGGCTCATGCCTGTAATCCTAGCACTTTGGGAGGCTCACGCAGGAGAATCACTTGAGATTAGGAGGTCAAGGTTACAGTGAGCCATGATCACATCACTGAACTCCAGCCCAGGTGACAGAATAGACCCTGTCTCTATCTATCTATCTATCATCTATCTATCTATCTATCTATCTATCTATCTATAATTTTTCTTTTGTCAATAAAAAATAATTAATTTTAAAAATGTATCTCAATTATGGAGACAACTTTTCTAAAAAAAAAAAAAAAAAACCTCAACACTTTGGCTAAGAAGAAATAAATCTCCATCTAGTGTTTAGTTTTTTAACAAGTTGAATTAACTCTGGAATTTCTGTTCTCTTTCAAGCCCTGTATTTCTTTAGCAAATACCCAGTAGGCACATTTTCTTCCCTTCAGGCTTCAAACAGGACTTATGTTGTGTTTCTACCAGTATTATTTGTTTCAGATGGGTGTTGTAGGGATGGCCTATTTCTATCATCTCTATTCTGTTCCATTGCTTGTTTCTATATATTTCTACCTCATTTTTATGCATTGCAGCTTCAAAATATGTTTTATATCTGAGAGTAAAATCCTCATCATATTCTTCATTTTTCAAAATAATCTATGCACATATACAACCACCTGATCTTTGACGAAGCTGACAAAAACAAGCAAAGGGGAAAGGATTCTCTATTTAGTAAATGGTGCTGGGAGAACTGGCTAGCCATATGCAGAAAATTGAAACTGGATCCTTTCCTTACAACTTATACAAAAATTAACTCAAGATGGATTAAAGACTTAAATGTAAAACCCAAATATAAAAAAGCCTAGAAGAAAATTTAGGCAATACCATTCAGGACACAGGTAAAGATTTCATGACAAAATCACCAAAGGCAATTGCAACAAAAGCCAAAACTGACAAATGGAATCTAATTAAACTAAAGAGCTTCTGCACAGCAAAAGAAAATACCATCAGAGTGAACAGGCAACCTACAGAATGGGAGAAAATTTTTGCAACCTACTCATCTGACAAATGGCTAATATCCAGAATCTACAAGGAACTTAAACAAATTTACAAGAACAAAACAAACAACCACATTAAAAAGTGGGCAAAGAACATGAACTGACACTTCTCAAAAGAAGACATTCATGCAGCCAACAAACATATAAAAAATAGCTCAACATCACTGATCATTAAAGAAATGCAAATCAAAACCACAATGAGATACCATCTCACACCAGTCAGAATGGCAATTATTAAAAAGTCAGGAAACAAGAGATGCTGGCATGGTTGCAGAGAAATAAGAATGCTTTTACACTGTTGGTGGGAATGTAAGTTATTTCAACCATTGTGGAAGATGGTGTGGTGATTCCTCAAAGATTCAGAACTGGAAATATCATTTGACCCAGCAAGCCCATACTGGGTATATACCTGAAGGAATATAAATCATTCTGTTACAAAAATACATGCACGCATATGTTCATTGCAGCACTATTTGCAACAGCAAAGGCATGGAATCAACCCATGTGCACATCAATGACAGGCTGGATAAAGAAAATATGGTACATATACACCATGGAATACTATGCAGCCATAAAAAGGAATGAGATCATGTCCTTTACAGGGACGTGGATGGAGCTGGAAGCCATTATCCTCAGCAAACTATCACAAGAACAGAAAACCAAACACCACATATTCTCACTTATAAGTGGGAACTAAACAATGAGAACACATGGACACTGGGAGGGGAACAACACACACTGAAGCCTGTTGGCAGGTGGGGTGAGGGGAGGCAGAGCATTAGGAAAAAAAGCTAATGCATGCTGGGCTCAGTATCTAGGTGATGTATTGATAGGTGCAGCAAACCACCATGGCACATGTTTACCTTGTAACAAACCTGCACATCCCGCATATGTACCCCAGAACTTAAAATAAAAATAAAAATTAATAATAATAACCTAAATCATTTGGCTTATTTTTTCTATGAAATATATTTTATTAAAACTTAGCTTACTGTCTTTAATTAAATTAAAAATATTCCTCACTGTAACTTTTTTGAAGTGACATTAAACTTCCAAATTAACTCTGATTCATATGTCTCAGGACTTAGTATGCCTCTTCACTTTTTTGAATATTACTTTATTTTGCAATAAATTTTACTACTTTTCTTTAATAAAAATAATATTAATGATAGTAAAGTTTAGAAAGTACAAAAATATATACAACATCATACTCTTAATAGGCCATAATATCAATTATTTCCTATTTTTAAATTTACATAAATTTTTTATATTTGTAGTAAGTTTTAAATCACTTTATTTAATTACAGTAGGTCCTCTGTATATGCAGATCAAAAATATTCCCCAAAATCAATAAAAATAACAATACGATAATAAAAAATAATACAAATGAAAAAACAATATGGTTTAATAACTACATAGCATTTACATTATACAGCTTTAGGTATTGTAAGCAATCTAGAGGTGATTTAAAGTATATGGGAGGATGTGTATATTCAAATACTATGTCACTTTATATAAGAGACTTGAGAATTCATGGATTTTGATATCCTCAGGGAGCAGGGACTTCCTTATAACCAATCTCCCCCAGATACCAAGCAACCACTGTGTTGCTAATTTCATTAGTGTTTGCAAATTCCCTTAAGTTTTCTAGGTGTCCAATCTTATTATCTAAAAATATTGATAATTATAATCCCAGTTTTACCTCCACTTTTGTTCCATGTTGTGGTAAATAAAATAATGGCATCCCAAAGATGTAAATTGTGAATATATTGTTACATGGCAAAAGAGAATTAAGGCTGCTAATCAGTTTACCTTGAAATAAGGAGATCACCCTGATTGCTCCAATCTGATCACATTAGTCCCTAAAAGCAGAACCCTTCTCAGCTTCAAAGAGATAGACGATGAGAGATGAGACATTGGAAGGACTCGATGAGCCATTGTTAGCTTTGGAGAAAAAAGAAACCATGAACCAAGAAATGTGGGTGGCCTCCGAAAGCTGAAAAAGACTTCCCTAGGGCCTCCAGAAGGAAATGCAGCCCTGCTGCCACCTTGATTTGAATCCACTAAGATCCCTGTTAGACTTCTGATCTACAGAACTGTGAGATAAATTTATGTTGTTTTAGGCCACTAGTTTCATGATAATTTATTACAGCAGCAAGAGAAAAATGCATGTCTTCTTATATTGACCTGAACAATGTTAAATAATAATGCAAATTTTGGGTGGAGAAAGAGATATTTAGGTTGAAAAGACAAATGAGGCTGCCTTGTCTCAACAACAAATGATTTAGAAATTTTCTTCTACTTCATTAGATTAAATTAATGTTCTAATTTATTATAGTATTACTAATCTGGTTTCTAATGATACATTTCAATGCTTCATATTTCACTTTTCTGATTTTCTTTATCTGTATTTATTAATTTTTTGAAGTATCATTTTCAAAGGACTGGTATTTTCTCTAATGGTTTCTTATTTGAAATGCAAAGTCTCCTTAAAGTATTGGCACCCTCTGCTACTTTCGCTAGCATTTCTCCCATATATGCTGTGACAAAATTCAAGCCTTATGTGTATATTTTTATTGTCATCTTTGAACATTTCTCACATTTCAACTGTATTGCTAAAGATAGAATCTATCAGCTGAATCAATAGACAATGATCTTGCCCCATTCTCCTTAATTTCTTTCCCTAAAGGCCCACTAGTCATGGATATATTGAGTAGCAGCTGTTGTCTTTCCGGCAGCCCTTCCCCCTTTTTTTACTAGCAGCACACTGCAATTAGATCGTAAATCATAGTACCCTGCCCCTTCCAAACGAATAGATAGCAAATGACCAAGATTCTCCCTCTCCTGGTAATCTGAAACCTGAATAGAATGTTTAGATGGTCTTGAAATGGTCAATAGCACTCAAAAGAAACTGTCTCTAAGTTTCTGATTGAGATGCCCCAAGCTGCTATAGTTTATTAATTTCTGAGACCTTGTTATCTGGTTTTTCCTTCAATTGTGTAATCTAAGCAGTATCTTCCTTTAAATATCTTTATTTATTTATTTTTATTTTTTATTTTTTTGAGACTGGGTCTTGCTCTGTCACCCTAGCTGGAGTGACAGAGCAGCAGCCTCAATCTCCAGGGCTCAACGACAAGATTGATGGAGTGTCAATAATTGTTGGACATGAATGATGGGTTCAAGGGGAGTCATTAAACTCTACTTTTGTAGATATGTTTAAATTTCCGTAGTTAAGTCTGATGAGTTTATAGGTGGTTTGTGTTTCCTTTTCAGTATTTTCTAACTTTTTGCTGTAAACTTCTTTGTGTAACAAGGAAAGTTTTAAAATATTAAAGGTATGTCCTATATTTTAAATGTATTCCCATTTGGAACAAGAATTTGTTCATATGCTACTGCCATTTTTAAAGTTTTGAGAAATGAATGTTGACACGATCAGAAAAAGGTGACATATTTCATCACAAGGCAGTTTTGAATTTCAACTGAGATCACATTTCCGAAAATATAGTATAGCCCTCATAGTCTTATCCAAGTGCACTGTTATTTGCTAGTGACTTGATTCTTGCTTTTCTTTTAATTCTTTTCTGTTTTTTTTCTTCTGTTAACAGTCCAGACTGTTAGCACATACATATAAGAATAGGAGTTTCCACCTTACATTCTATCATACTGATTACTATTATTTGGCTTCAGAAGTTTTGTTTACTTCTGCTTCTGTTATCCTTTCCCTGGGATATAACTATAATTTCCTTCGAATAACTGCTATAACAGAAATTAGCCTCAGATAACTCTTCATATTTCTCCTAAGAGTACATCCATTTCTATTAGAAATGTCTTGGTCATGTGTAGTGACTAACACATGTAATACAAGCACTTTGGGAGGCTAAGGCAGGAGGATTGCTTGAGCCCAGGAATTTGAGACTAGCCTGGGTAACATAGGGAGACTCTGTCTCTACAAAAAAATAAAAATAAAAAATTAGCCAGGCATGGTGATGCATGACTGTGGTCCCAGCTACCCAGGAGGCTAAGATGGGAGGATCACTTGAACCCAAGAGAACAAGGCTGCAGTGAGCAAAGATCACAGCCTGAGACAGAGCAAGACCCTGTCTCAAAAAAAAAAAAAAAAAAAAAAAAAGAGAAAGAAAGAAATTCTAGTGTTATGGTCTCAAAAGAAAGCATCAACTTCTTGAAAGGTAAATGTAAGCACCTTGGCAAGTGGAAAATATTGAGGTTAATAATGTAACCGCCCAATGGGTGGGTTCACCTTGCCCGCTGCCTAGATAGAACTACTTATCAAGACAGAGGAATTGCAATGGAGAAAGAGTAGTTCATACAGAGCGGGCTGTGCGGGAGACCCGAGATTTATTTTTACTCAAATCAGTCTCCCCGAGCATTCGAGGATCAGAGTTTTTAAAGATAATTTGGCAGGTAAGGGCTTGGGAAGTGAGGAGTGATGTTTGGTCAGGTTGGAGATGGAATCATAGGTGGGGGGCAGGCGGGGAGGGGAGGTTTTCTTGCTCTCTTCTGTTCCTGGGTGCGATGGCAGAACTGGTTTGGCCAGATTACCAGTCTGGGTGGTGTCAGCTGATCCATCGAGTGCAGGGTCTGCAAAATACCTCAAGCACTGATCTTAGATTTTACAATAGTGATATTACCCCCTGCAGCAATTTGGGGAGGTTCAGACTCTTAGAGCCACAGGCTGCCTGACCCCTAAATTGTAATTTCTAATCTAGTAGCTAATTTGTTAGTCCTGTGAAGGCAGACTGGACCCTAGGCAAGAACGGGGTCTTTTTGGGAATGGGGTGTTATCAATTTTGTTTCAGAGTCAAACCATGAACTGAATTCCTTCCCAAAGTTAGTTCGATCTATGCCCGGGAATGAACAAGGACAGCAAGATAGAGTCAATTAGGTCTGATTTCTTTCACTGTCATAATTTCCTCAGTTATAATTTTGCAAAGATGGTTTCAATAATAATGATAATAATAATTTCCTTTCTCCTACACTCTCTTCAATTTCTCTCTTTCTGCTGCTTCGTCTTGTCTCGGGTCCTATTGTTATTGCTGTGCTCCTGTGCTGCTGTTCTTCCAGGCTGCATGGCCCATTACACTGGGTCTGTTAACCCCAGGTCTTTGATCACTTTTCTCTGCTGATTCTTCATATACTCTTTTCTTCTCTCTGCCTTTCCACTGATGGACTTAGACACAATCTCTTTCCCAAAAAAGAGCTATATTTAGCTACTTTTCTTTTGCATATTGTTCCATCTGCAACCACACTATTTGTCTTCCCCCACACCACCTCTATCACCAGGAATCCATTTTCCTTGTTTTCTTTTTAATATCGGTAGCCTCTGCTCACTGCACTGCACAGTCCTTGGGGCTTTTTTTAAACTTTATTTTTAACAATCATTTGAGCAGAAAGTAGCCAATTCAGTTCTTTAATTTCCCATTTTATTCTTGGTTTGAAACTGACCTGATTGTGTCCCTCTCACTTTTGTTATGACCAGTTACTTAAAAGCCATACAGCCCACAAGGTACCCTTGGGTATAAATCCAACTTCTTCATTTTAATGGTGAGAAACCAAAAGCCCATGTTTCCTGATTTCTGGCCCAGCACTGGAACTGTTTTCATGGCACGTCAATTCATCATACATTTTAATAGTGATGTTTTATATTTGCATAATTTTGTTGCCTTTGCAATGGGCTTCCACATCTATCTTCTCATGTGTATATAGTTTAAAGGCCATTTTTACCCACTATCTCCTAATCATATCGACCACAGCCTTAGGAAATGTCTGCTCAATTATTTCACTTGCCTGTCTGGGTTCTTGGGCAATAGCATAGAATCCTGCACTGTGTTTTCCCTCACGCTTTCTCACTCTCTGCAGAACAAATTTTGTTACATGCCTTATTATCATGGTAAATATTGGCCTTCAGTCCTGTATAGAAGCATTAAAAATATGCATAATGTATATCCTTTTAAAATTTATCCTAAGAAGCATCATTTAGAGTAAAGGAGAGTTAGATGAATAAAGAAAGAATATAGTTTCTCCTAAACAAACCCACCAAGAAAATCATGAAAAGAATTATAACAACTACGAAAATGAAGGGGGTATACCTTGTCAACAAAAGCAAAATAACCAAGCTACTCTGAGACATAATCTCACATCATCTTTCTGTAGTGCTCTAGCATTTTCTAAGCCTTTTCACACACTGTTATCTCTTTTTTTCTTTCTCCTTCTAGAAATTAATTATGACTTTTCCTTTCAAAAATGAAGCACTTTTTTTTTTTTTTACTCTTTTCATTTTTTCCTGAGACCATATGTCAAAGGGAAGGCGAGGAACAACTTTGGTGTGGTAATAGCCAAACTTCTCCAGGTCTGCTCCTCAAGCTTGCAAAGTCAAGACTGGCAGAAGTGGTGATTTTTACCTGGGTATCCTGAGAACCTTGCACAGTCCTTACCACATGCAGGTGTTCAGAGTGTGCAAATAAATGAAGAAATGTGAGATTGTGATGATATTTTCATGGCATGCTTTTTTTCCACACTTCCTCGTGCAGCCCAACATCCTCTACAGTGTAGTGTTCTACCCATTTAAGTGATTTACCCCTTCATTAAGCCAACTTAAACCATGTTGCCTTCAACTCAACATTGATTGATCCTCAATACAGTCCTGTAGGGAGGCAAGAAAACTCACAAATGAAGTGTTAAGGAAAGAGAGAGATTAAGCAATTTGCCCCAAATCTCATAACCACTAGGTGACAAATCTTCAACTAGAACTTAAATATCTGGCTGAGAATTCAGTGCTCTTTTCATTTAAATCACATTGCTTCATAAAAATAGATCCACAGGAAGAATAAAAATGTCCAAAGTGCAATGAGACAGAGAAGATGATATGGAGACAGACATATTGCACAGAAAGCATTTGACCATATGTCTGCCTGGTCCCCTTCATGTGTTTTGTTCATAACTTATTTTACTCGGGCAGGAGGAGACAGCATAACAACTGTCAGAGTGAATTTAGGCCACAGTTTTGTGTTGCTGAATGTGTTGAGTCATTTCCCTTAGTTCACATTTCTACCTAACTTTATCTTTTAAGTCATCGTCATGGCTTTAATCTCTTCTTTATTTTGATGTTGAAATTTTGTAGCCATTATCCAAATAAAATATTTATTTTCACTCGTGAGTCCCTAATTTTTCCCCAATGGAATTAGCTATTTATTTGATGCAATAGCTAGACCAGTAGGGTTAAAAATGCTTTTATAAAGACATTAATAGCTGGGTACGGTGGTGTGCAGCTAGGGAGGCTATGGCAGGAAGATCACTTGAGTCCAGGAGTTTAAGGCCAACACCTTCACCAACATAGTGAGACCCTGTCTTTAAAGTAAAAATTTAGAAATTAAAAGAAAAGACATTTAAAAAGGTTGTTTACCAAAATGATGGTTAATTGACAGAAAGTAAAAACTGAAACTAGAAATCATTGCCATCAGCTTTCTCTAATGTGTACTTGATCCTTTTCTCCCTGTGATGGAAGTTGAAAGTCTTTTTTTTTTTTTTAATCAACTACTGTTCAAATGAGAATAAACAGCCAAATGACTGAATTAGTTGGTAGACATAATTCCTAGCCTTCAATTATTTTTATATTCTTTTGTAATACAGTCATTATTTTTTCAGGCTTCTGTAATATTGCATTTAACCAATCCCCAAATAGGGAAACGTTATATAATTTTTCTACTATTTACAGTTCCTTGATTATAATCTTTTATTTGAAAAGATTATATATTTATATAAAAACTCAGTTTCTTTCTTATATATAAATATTATTAGTAGTCTTAAAATGTCATTCTCAATAAACAGGATGAGTCAACTTGAGGAATAGAGAATCAGGTAGTCACCATCAGAGAACTGGTTTAGCAAACAGAAGGGGCCTACCCAGATAGAGAGAAGTCAGGAAGGGCTGTGGTGTGAAAATATTAGAGAATCTGGATGGGAGGCCTAATATAGTTTGTCTTTACACCTGTATATTTTGATTCTTGCATCTGCTTGGATGCCCTCTGTCATTTATTAGAACTAGATTTATTGATCCAATAGGTTTATACTACAGTCAGAACAAACAAATCACTGGATCCAGCAGAAGCCTTAGATATATGACACAATAGAGATTTGCACAAAGATTTGCCCCATTGCCTTCTCGAATTTCTCTTATCATCAATCCATCTAGCTGGAGCTCTCTGAAGGTCATCAGAGGTCAGTATAATTTCAATAAGATTTCAACTGAAGGATAGCCTTGATGTTCAGTGACCTTCAGACATGTTTATAATCGAGAAGCCACTCCCCCTGTTGAATGATAACCTCTTCCATGAATTACCAAACCAGTGGTGCTCACATTCTGATTAACCATTGATTCCCATAAACCCAGCGTCCCCCAACACCGATGATCTAAATAACCTGAATTATTTGCATTGCCTTATCAATTCCATCTCATTTCCTGTCTTGGTGGTTTTGCTCAAACTGCTTCTATGTGGAATGTCCATATGTACCCATTCAAGTTTCCACTTCATCATTCCATCATCTGTAGTCCACTATCCATCATCAGGACTAATGTGAGCTGACTTTCCTCCAAAAAGCTTTCCCTAAACTTATCCCGAAATAACATTTTTCTCTGCTAACTTACCATTTGTCATATGTTAGTATACAGCTTCTCTAACTGTCATGAAATGAAATAAATGGGAAGAAGACGAAACTTGAAAAGAAATCTGCTCCTTAAGGCAGGCCCTGGGGGAATAGGCCTGGCTAGAGGTAATGTAAGGTCTAGATGGTGTTTTTAGAATCTGAAGACTGCAACAGCAAACACAACAAGTATAAGCCTAGGCAAGCTGTCAGTGCAGGGCCTAAAATTAGGTATTTCAACAAGTGGATGAATCAATTTGGGGAATTGTATTAGTAAACAGAGGAAGCCTGTCCAGTAAAAGGGAGGGTAAGCAGGGATGTAGTTTAAAACTACTGAGGAAAAATGGCTAAGAAATAGCAAAATTAACACATGGCCTAAAATATTAAGAAATTAAGCCTGTTAATGAATTACTGACCAGGCTAGTATATAGGAGCATTAACAACACAAAACCAGATTAGGTCAGGATTAGCAGTGGGGGTGAAATAATCTTCAGGGCTGAAATACTGAGCTAGAAATATTTAAATCCTCCTTGCAGATGAAAAATATAGAGGACAATTTACTGGTTCAGCATGAATTTCTGGTCTTTTGTTAAGAAAGCTAGAACAGAAATACTCTCTTTCACTGAAAGTGAACATTGAGGCAGTAAACTCCAAATATAGCTGCAGGTACCATCTCCTGCTGATTTGTGTGTATAGAGCATGAAAGAAAGGCTCAGAAACAAAAGCGTGTCAGAAAAATAAGCAGAAGGAGGCATTACTTGCAAAGAAATGTGAGGAAGTCAGTCTTCAAAAGAACTGGCCCAAAAAATTAAAAAAATAGAACTTTTTAAAACAAACAAGATTATGAAGACTATAGGGTTTATATTAGTCTCTTCATGGCAGGAAACAGTAATTTTATCATGGTTATTGTATTCAAAAAGTTCATGACATATCTTCAGACAATAAATAGCATTGTAAAGTCAACGATAAAGCGATTTTCATTAAGGAGTTAGGAACTCTCAGGAAATGCTCAAGGTTTTATTCATTTGGAGGACTGCAAGTAGACAGAGAGACCTTTTTATTGTTTCTTTATGTCAGAGTGCAGAGGTTTTTTTCTCTGTTTCTTCAGCAGTGGGACATGATGTACGGGCTGACAATGGTGTCAGGCCCAGATGTCACTTTGGTTTTTACACTTCATCTTGTGGTCATGTTTCCTCCTCTACAGGACATGTTTGTCTACCTACATTTGCTGAACAATGTTCCTAATCAGTACTATTGATTTTACATTTTACTTCGAGCCATTTTATTTGCACAGATCTAAGAAGAAGTGTTGATTAATATTTAATGACCTCCTAGTATTTTTTTGATGAAACAATAAACTAAGGCTTACAAGTTTACATCTATCTATAGATTTTATAAAGCCCTTGTGTTTTAAATTTACTTTTACATGTTTAACAGCTCGGTTTAGAGCAGATCAAACCAGTCAGTTCACCTCTACCTGATTTCGTCTGCAGTATTTATAATGCAAATATATCCTTTTTAATAAAAGATATCCAAATGTCTCAGTGTCCCTGCTCTGCCAAGAAAGGACATTCTTTTTTATCTCCAAGCCTGAGATTGCATAGTCCATAGAGCACGTACCAGATTGGTTTCCTAGAAGGATGTTATAGGCATCACTTCTGCATGAAAAACATAGAAATTATTCTTATTACTGGATTTGTCTTGTCTAATTAAATTGAATTTGTAGCACAGCTATAAACTTTTTATTAAAAAATTGATTCTTCCTGGCCGGGTAAGGTGGCTCACACCTGTAATCCCAGCACTTTGAAAGGCTGAGGTGGGCAGATCACCTGAGGTCAGGAGTTTAAGATCAGCCTGGCCAACATGGTGAAACCTCATCTCTATAAAAATACAAAAATTAGCCTAGCATGATGGTGGGTGCCTGTAATCCCAGCTACCCGGGAGGCTGAGGTGGGAGAAGTGCTTGAGCCCAAGATTGGAGGTTGCAGTGAGCTGAGATCATGCCATTGCACTCCAGCCTGGGCAACAGAGCAAGTCTCCATCTCAAAAAAAAAAAAAAAAAAAAAAGATTTTTCTAATTAGTTACATATTCAGGTAGAAGGAAGGACAAATTCTCATTGAACCAATACAAATAACTACATAGTCACAAAAAGTGTTTTTATTAAAGAAACTTTGTGTAAGATTTAACCAATTCTTTACGAAATAATTATTTGTATATTTTTCTTGGCAATTTATTAGCTTTGTTTTTATATTAAGAATTTCTACAAGGTATTTTTTTCCTCAACACTAAGCATTCAGAGTGTTTTATTTAGTTTTTACAAATTTAATAATTTGTAAATTTAATTGGAGGTTAAAGACAGATTAAGAAGAAAGAAAATGGGTTTCTCTCATGTTTATTAAAGTAGAAAATTAAACTAACCTCAATTAAATCGCTTTATTGAGGCCCTTTAATCCTAAATAACAACCTCTTGTTATGCTGGTCTTGAGTTTAGCAGTCTGCTTTCATGAATTCATCTGCTTCTACACTGTGAGTCTCTTGGAAATCCTGACTCATTTACTTGGTATAGTTGGAATATTGTTTGTGGGGACAAGGTCAGCCTATTCTTGGAGGCCTATATCCATGAGTCAATTTCCTGTGGTATCAACAGTATCAACAGTGTCTGCTGCAGTTTTTACAGGACTTCTTTTGATATTTCTTCCAGATGACTCAAATTCCGATTGGCGCTTTGTAGAGAGGCTTTAGGTATGCTTAAAGGGAAAGAAGGGCTGGGCACAGTGGCTCATGTCTGTAATCCCAACACTTTAGGAGGCTGAGGCAGGCGGATCACTTGAGGTCCGGAGTTTGAGACCAGCCTGGCCAACATGGTGAAACCCTGTCTCTGCTGAAAATAGAAAAATTAGCCGTGCGTGGTGGCGGGCACCTGAATATAGCTACTCAGGAGGCTGAGGTAGGAGGACAGCTTGAACCCGAGAGGCAGAGTTTGCAATGAGCTGAGATCACACCACTGTACTCCAGCCTGGGCAACAGAGTGAGATTCCACCTAAAAACAAAAAAAAGCAATGGGGGTAGGGAGAGGAGATGTTGTTGATAATAAAACTGTAAAGTTTGGTTAATTTTTTGTCATAGCAAACAACATCACAATTGGGGGATAGTGGCATTCTCTGTTGAGGCGTAACACATACTCATCTAATGAAATTTTAGTCAGTGATTACCATAAAAGACAGAACACATTAAGAACAATTACTGCATCTTGATACCTCTTGAGGGCCTTTAATTTTCCCCATAAAGTAGATATTATTATTTGTCACCAACTGATAAGTTTACTTTTTTTTATTATTAATATACTTTAAGTTTAGGGTACATGTGCACAACATGCAGGTTTGTTACATATGTATACATGTGCCATGTTGGTGTGCTGCACCCATTAACTCGTCATTTAGCATTAGGTATATCTCCTAATGCTATCCCTCCCACCTACCCCCACCCCACAACAGTCCGCGGAGTGTGATGTTCCCCTTCCTGTGTCCATGTGTTCTCATTGTTCACTTCCCACCTATGAGTGAGAACATGTGCTGTTTGGATTTTTGTCCTTGCAATAGTTTACTGAGAATGATGGTTTCCAGTTTCATCCATGTCCCTACAAAGGACATGAACTCATCCTTTTTTATGGCTGCATAGTATTCCATGGTGTATATGTGCCACATTTTCTTAATCCAGTCTATCCTTGTTGGACATTTGGGTTGGTTCCAAGTCTTTGCTATTGTGAATAGTGCCGCAATAAACATACATGTGCATGTGTCTTTATAGCAGCATGATTTATAATCCTTTGGGTATATACCCAGTAATGGGATGGCTGGGTCAAATGGTATTTCTAGTTCAAGATCCCTGAGGAATTGCCACACTGACTACCACAATGGTTGAACTAGTTTACACTCCCACCAACAGTGTAAAAACATTCCAGTTTCTTGACATCCTCTCCAGCACCTGTTGTTTCTTGACTTTTTAATGATCCATTCTAACTGGTATGAGATGTTATCCCACTGTGGATTTGATTTGCATTTCTCTGATGACCAGTGATGATGAGCATTTTTTCATGTGTTTTTTGGCTGCATAAATGTCTTCTTTTGAGAAGTGTCTGTTCATATCCATCGCCCACTTGTTGATGGGGTTGTTTTTTTCTTGTAAATTTGTTTGAGTTCATTGTAGATTCTGGATATTAGCCCCTTGTCAGATGAGTAGGTTGTGAAAATTTTCTCCCATTCTGTAGGTTGCCTGTTCACTCTGATGGTAGTTTCTTTTGCTGTGCAGAAGCTCTTTAGTTTAATTAGATCCCATTTGTCAATGTTGGCTTGTGTTGTCATTGCTTTTGGTGTTTTAGACATGAAGTCCTTGCCCATGCCTATGTCCTTAATGGTATTGCCTAGGTTTTCTTCTAGGGTTTTTATGGTTTTAGGTCTAACATGTAAGTCTTTAATCCATCTTGAATTAATTTTTGCATAAGGTGTAAGGAAGGGATCCAGTTTCAGCTTTCTACATATGGCTAGCCAGTTTTCCCAGCACCATTTATTAAATAGGGAATCCTTTCCCCATTGTTTGTTTTTCTCAGGTTTGTCAAAGATCAGATAGTTGTAGATAAGCAGCATTATTTCTGAGGGCTCTGTTCTGTTCCATTGGTCTATATCTCTGTTTTGGTATCCGTACCATGCTGTTTTGGCTACTGCAGCCTTGTAGTATCGTTTGAAGTCAGGTAGCATGATACCTCCAGCTTTGCTCTTTTGGCTTAGGATTGAATTGCAATGCAGGCTCTTTTTTGGTTCCATATAAATTTTAAAGTAGTTTTTTTCCAATTCTATGAAGAAAGTCATTGGCAGCTTAATGGGGATGGCATTGAATCTATAAATTACCTTGGGCAGTATGGTCATTTTCACGATATTGATACTTCCTATCCATGAGCATGGAATGTTCTTCCATTTGTTTGTATCCTCTTTTATTTCATTGAGCAGTGGTTTGTAGTTCTCCTTGAAGAGGTCCTTCACATCCCTTGTAAGTTGGATTCCTAGGTATTTTATTCTCTTTGAAGCAATTGTGAATGGTAGTTCACTCATGATTTGGCTCTCTGTTTGTCTGTTTTTGGTGTATAAGAATGCTTGTGATTTTTGCACATTGATTTTGTATCCTGAGACTTTGCTGAAGTTGCTTATCAGCTTAAGGAGATTTTGGGCTGAGATGATGGGGTTTTCCAGATATACAATCATGTCATCCACAAACAGGGACAATTTGACTCCCACTTTTCCTAATTGAATACCCTTTATTTCCTTCTTCTGCCTGATTGCCCTGGACAGAACTTCCAACACCATGTTGAATAGGAGTGGTGAAAGAGGGCATCCCTGTCTTGTGCCAGTTTTCAAAGGGAATGCTTCCAGTTTTTGCCCATTCAGTATGATATTGGCTGTGGGTTTGTCATAGATAGCTCTTATTATTTTGAGATATGTCCTATCAATACCTAATTTATTGAGCATTTTTAGCATGAAGGGTTTTTGAATTTTGTAAAAGGCCTTTTCTGCATCTATTGAGATAATCATGTGGTTTTTGTCTTTGGTTCTGTTTATATGCTGGATTACATTTATTGATTTGCATATGTTGAACCAGCCTTGCATCCCAGGGATGAAGCCCACTTGATCATGGTGGATAAGCTTTTTGATGTGCTGCTGGATTTGGTTTGCCAGTATTTTATTGAGAATTTTTGCATCAATGTTCATCAAGGATATTGGTCTGAAATTCCCTTTTTTGGTTATGTCTCTGCCAGGCTTTGGTATCAGGATGATGCTGGCCTCATAAAATGAGTTAGGGAGCATTCCCTCTTTTTCTATTTATCGGAATAGTTTCAGAAGGAATGGTACCAGCTCCTCTTTGTACCTCTGGTAGAATTTAGCTGTGAATCCATCTGGTCCCGGACTTTTTTTGGTTGGTAAGCTATTAATTATTGCCTCAATTTCAGAGCCTGTTATTGGTCTATTCAGAGATTTAACTTCTTCCTGGTTTAGTCTTGGGAGGGTGTATGTGTTGAGGAATTTATCCATTTCTTCTAGATTTTCTAGTTTATTTGCATAGAGGTGTTTATAGTATTCTCTGATGGTAGTTTGTATTTCTGTGGGATCGGTGATGATATCCCCTTTGTCATTTTTTATTGCATCTATTTGATTCTTCTCTCTTTTCTTCTTTATTAGTCTTGCTAGCAATCTATCAATTTTGTTGATCTTTTCAAAAAAACCAGCTCCTGGATTCATTGATTTTTTGAAGGGTTTTTTGTGTCTCTATTTCCTTCAGTTCTGCTCTGATCTTAGTTATTTCTTGCCTTCTGCTAGCTTTTGAATGTGTTTGCTCTTGCTTCTCTAGTTCTTTTAATTGTGATGTTATTGTCAATTTTAGATGTTTCCTGCTTTCTCTTGTGGGCATTTAGTGCTATAAATTTCCCTCTACAGACTGCTTTGAATGTGTCCCAGAGATTCTGGTATGTTGTGTCTTTGTTCTCATTGGTTTCAAAGCACATCTTTATTTCTGCCTTCATTTCGTTATGTACCCAGTAGCCATTCAGGAGCAGGTTGTTCAGTTTCCATGTAGTTGAGTGGTTTTGAGTGAGTTTCTTAATCCTGAGTTCTAGTTTGATTGCACTGTGGTCTGAGAGACAGTTTGTTATAATTTCTGTTCTTTTGAATTTGCTAAGGAGTGCTTTACTTCCAACTATGTTGTCAGTTTTGGAATAGGTGTGGTGTGGTGCTGAAAAGAATGTATATGCTGTTGATTTGGGGTGGAGAGTTCTGTAGATGTCTATTAGGTCAGCTTGGTGCAGAGCTGAGTTCAATTCCTGGATATCCTTGTTAACTTTCTGTCTCGTTGATCTGTCTAATGTTGACAGTGGGGTATTAAAGTCTCCCATTATTATTGTGTGGGCGTCTAACTCTCTTTGTAGGTCACTAAGGACTTGCTTTATGAATCTGGGTGCTCCTGTATTGCGTGCATATATATTTAGGATCATTAGCTCTTCTTGTTGAATTGATCCCTTTACCATTATGTAATGGCCTTCTTTGTCTCTTTTGATGTTTGTTGGTTTAAAGTCTGTTTTATCAGAGAGTAGGATTGCAACCCCTGCCTTTTCTTGTTTTCCATTTCCTTTGTAGATCTTTCTCCATCCCTTTATTTTGAGCCTATGTGTGTCTCTGCATGTGAGATGGGTTTCCTGAATACAGCCCACTGATAGGTCTTGACTCTTTATCCAGTTTGCCAGTCTGTGTCTTTTAATTGGAGCATTTAGCCCATTTACATTTAAGGTTAGTATTGTTATGTGTGAATTTGATCCTGTCATTATGTTAGCTGGTTATTTTGCTCGTTAGTTGATGCAGTTTCTTCCTAGCCTTGATGGCCTTTACAATTTGGCATGTTTTTGCAGTGGCTGGTACCGGTTGTTCCTTTCCATGTTTAGTGCTTCCTTCAGGAGCTCTTTTAGGGCAGGCCTGGTGGTGACAAAATCTCTCAGCATTTGCTTGTCTGTAAAGGATTTTATTTCTCCTTTACTTAGGAAGCTTAGTTTGGCTGGATATGAAATTCTGGTTTGAAAATTCTTTTCTTTAAGAATGTTGAATATTGGCCCCCACTCTCTGCTGGCTTGTAGAGTTTCTGCCGAGAGATCAGCTATCAGTCTGATGGGCTTTCCTTTGTGGGTAACCGAACCTTTCTCTCTGGCTGCCTTAACATTTTTTCCTTCATTTCAAATTTGGTGAATCTGACAATTATGTGTCTTGGAGTTGCTCTTCTTGAGGAGTATCTCTGTGGCATTCTCTGTATTTCTTGAATTTGAATGTTGTCCTGCCTTGCTAGATTGGTGAAGTTCTCCATGGTAATATCCTGCAGAGTGTCTTCCAACTTGGTTCCATTCTCCCCGTCACTTTCAGGTACACCAATCAGATGTAGATTTGGTCTTTTCTCATAGTCCCATATTTCTTGGAGGCTTTTTCGTTTCTTTTTATTCTTTTTTCTCTAAACTTGTCTTCATGCTTCATTTCATTCATTTTGTCTTCCATCACTGATACCCTTTCTTCCAGTTGATCACATCAGTTACTGAGGCTTGTGCATTCATCACGTAGTTTTCGTGCCATGGTTTTCGGCTCCATCAGGTCCTTTAAGGACTTCTCTGCATTGGTTATTCTAGTTATCCATTCGTCTAATTTTTTTTCAAAGTTTTTAACTTCTTTGCCATTGGTTCGAACTTATTCCTTTAGCTCAGGGTAATTTGATCTTCTGAAGCCTTCTTCTCTCAGCTCGTCAAAGTTATTCTCCATCCAGCTTTGTTCCATTTGGTGAAAAGCTGCGTTCCTTTGGAGGAGGAGAAGCACTCTGATTTTTTGAGTTTCCGGTTTTTCTGCTCTGTTTTTTTCCCCATCTTTGTGGTTTTATCTACCTTTGGTCTTTGATGATGGTGATTTACAGATGGGTTTTTTGTGTGGATGTCCTTTCTGTTTGTTAGTTTTCCATCTAACAGTCAGGACCGTCAGCTGCATGTCTGTTGGAGTTTACTGGAGGTCCACTCCAGACCCTGTTTGCCTCGGTATCAGCAGCGGAGGCTGCAGAACAGCAGATATTGGTGAACCAGCAAATGCTGCTACCTAATCGGTCCTCAGGAAGTTTTGTCTCAGAGGAGTACCCGGCCATGTGAGGTGTCAGTCTGCCCCTACTGGGGAGTGCCTCCCAGTTAGGCTACTCGGGAGTCGGGGACCCACTTGAGGAGGCAGTCTGCCTGTTCTCGGATCTCAAGCTGCATGCTGGGAGAACCACTACTCTCTTCAAAGCTGTCAGACAGGGACATTTAAGTCTGCAGAGGTTATTGCTGTCTTTTGTTTGTCTGTACCCTGCCCCCGGAGGTGGAGCTTACAGAGGTAGGCAGGCCTCCTTGAGCTGTGTTGGGCTCCATCCAGTTAGAGCTTCCTGGCCACTTTGTTTACCTACTCAAGCCTGAGCAATGGAGGGGGCCCCTCCCCCAGCCTCACTACCACCTTGCAGTTTGATCTCAGACTGGTGTGCTAGCAAGGAGCAAGGCTCCATGGGTGTAGGACCCTCCGAGCCAGGTGTGGGATATAATCTCCTGGCGTGCCGTTTGTGAAGCCATTGGAAAAGCACAGTATTAGAGTGGGAGTAACCTGATTTTCCAGGTGCCATCTTTCACTGCTTTCTTTGGCTAGGAAAGGGAATTCCCTGACCCCTTTCGCTTCCCAGGTGAGGCGATGCCTCACCCTGCTTTGGCTCACGCACGGTGTGCTGCACTCACTGTCCCGCACCCACTATCCTGCACTCCCTAGTGAGATGAACCCGGTACCTCAGTTGGAAATGCAGAAATCACCCGTGTTCTGCATCACTCATGCTGGGAGCTGTAGAATGGAGCTGTTCCTATTCTGCCATCTTGGCTGGCATCTATCAAGTTTACTTTTTTTAATCAATTGGTTGACATTTATTGCACCAGTCTTTGTACATGAACATAAATATGCTTCAATCCAACCTGAGAAGTGCACAATTATCGTAACATAGCCACAGTAATCATACATAATTATTGCATTTAATTAATTTAAGATGATTTTATTGCTATTTTCTCAGAATATGGCCTTGAAAAACACAGCAGCTTCCACTGTATTGAGCATAGTTTTGAACAAATTAAATATCTGGAGAATGCAAAACATTATCTTTATTTCTAATATATCTTCTTGTTAAGAGCTAGGAGGAGGACCTTTGGAGTTTCCCAGTAGCCATCTGAGAAACCTAGAGATATTGTATCCATAAATAACATCTCAGTAGTTTTACTATTTTGGATTTGAGGGTTACATTTGGGGAATATGGTATCAAAAAGAGTGTCACAGGTGGGGGCTGCTGATGTGAAGGGCCTGCTATCAGTCAGGTGACCCTGGATGGACTAACTGCTCCCTGTGTCAGTCCAGGATCCCAGCTGTAGTGGGTTCCTCTCTGCAACAGCACATGTTTCTAAAGGGCAAGAATCTGGGCTCCCGATGACTGACCTCTGTCTCCTCCATCCTAGCTTGTCATGGTAGACCTGAACCATCCTCCCATTGAATTTCGGCCCTTGTGGTTCATAGCCACAAGGGAAATTGGGAGCTCACATGTGAAATGCAGAAATAAGTTAATGCACCTTCTTCCACAGTCTTTAGTTTGTTTGTAGCCCAGGTGCCCCTGTTTCCAGCAGCGGTATTAGCAGCACCAGGCAGCCACTCCCTAGGGTTTGTGTTTCTGAGCTTTCCCATCATCAGTTAATTGGAAATTTCAGGAACTGTCCCTGCCTTACAATGCCTGCTCTGATCTCCAGGTCTCTTGGAGACAGACAGCAGGTGATGGGGCATGCCAAAGAGCAAAAATGTCTTCTGACAATCAGGGGCCAGCAGATGGGTGTGAAAGCTAATTATCCTCACTACTCAGGGAATTTAGAGGCTTCCCCTTTTGTCTTTGTAGGAATAGCAGACTTTCTGACTATAATGTCCAAAGTTCTTTACAAGTTAAAGTACAGAAGAGATCAGAAAATGTCTTATGCACATGAGAGTTTTTATCCAAAGATTTGGCATAGGAGCAGTGACTCTAGGTGTTCTCTATTCTATTTAGAAGAATTACGTTAGATTTTGATTCCTTAGTGTGGCCAAGAAATAGAGCTACTTGCTGGGAGCAAGAAAGACAAGATGACTTCTGGTAACTATTTATTATGAAAAATGAATTTTCATTATGTAGCAAATTACACTGCAGAGGTATTACAAAGAACTCTCATAGACATGGTATATTAAATCTCAAATCAATAATCATACATAGTCAATTAAAAATATCTTTGTTGATATCTTTCAGAACCTGGGAAATAATTTTCTGACTTTCAAATTTTGTAGTTTCTATTCAATGGCAGAAAATCTATATTGTGCCAAACTAGTCTGAAAATTAGTAGTTAATTATATACTGCACACAGAAAAATTTTCTATAACTTGTTAAATGCAACACTCCATTCATTGCTTAATTCTCCCCAAATAGCATAAGGTAATTGAGGCTTTTATAAACTTTTTTCTTTTTTTAGAACAGCCTACAGTGACAGAGGAGAATGGTTATATTGTTAATTAAAGCTGGTTCATCACTCGTGGTAAACCTGACTCACATGGAAACTTAACTATTTTATCACAAAGATAAATGTTTATCATTTAAATATGTATTCATTTTTATACTTCTTGAAAGGATTTCTAGGAGTACAAAGTAAACTACTATAATTCTCTTTTCTCAGAGATGGCAATATTTTGGTAGGTGAGAAACAATTTATTCCGGGAGAGCTATATCTGATCCGGTAGGACACTGTGGAGAATACGAGTGTTAAATTTTTGCTAAAAAACTAATATATGTCTGGGAGTGGTGGCTCACGCCTGTAATCCCAACACTTTGGGAGGCCAAGGCGGGTGGATCACCCGAGGTCAGGGGTTCGAGAACAGCGTGGCCAACATGGTGAACTCCTATTTCTACTAAAAATACAAAAATTAGCCAGGCATGGTGGCAGTTGCCTGTAATCCCAGCTACTCAGGAGGCTGAGGCAGGAGAATCGCTGGAACGCGGGAGGCTGAGGTTGCAGTGAGCCAAGATGGCACCATTGCACTCCAGCCTGAGGGACAAGAGCAAGACTTCATCTCAAAAAAAAAAAAAAAAGACTAATATATGGAGATTGATTTATCATTTTATCAAAAAGGTAACCCAAATACTAATATGACTTTTTTTAGACCATCCATTTAACAAATTGCACTAAAAGATTCAAAAGTTCTTTTATGTTTTATAAGCAGGAACACACTAATTATATTGCATGCACTTTTCTAAATACTCAAACTGACTTAATTTCTTAAAGTAGTATAAAAGAACATGTGCATTAATCAGAACTAAGGGTACTTTTACATACTGTTCATTCTCCTACTTGATAGCCACTCTATAGTGTGTAAATATATGCAGCAAAGATACGTTAAAAATTTTGCGAGACTATCCAAAGATTTTTCACTAATTATCTCAATGAAATATTAGCCAAGTTCATAAAGGTCACTAGTATAGTAAAATTCATTTCAAACTGACACACTGCAGAGAATTTATACTAAAATATAAAAATTTACATTAAAATTGTGTTAGATATGAAATTTGAATTTTTTTCCAGGTAGGGTATGTGTGGTTTTACCTATATAGTATAATTATTTGTAGCCCTATCTCAAGTTACAGGAACAAATGTTTTAAAAAATATTAGTTTAATAATTCAATTCAGTTGAGCCATAAATCCAGTAGGGGACATCTAGAAAGCTCTGATAAGTTAAAATATTTTATAAACCAGAAAAATATGCTAACATTAATTCTAAGATTGTGATAAAATCAGAGAAGAAACATAATTAATTTAAACCAAAATTATCAAGCCATATACATTTATCCAAGGATTTCCCATGATTAAAATATTACTGAACTTTATTTCAATCAAATTTTTAAAACCCTTCAATTTTGTTCTGAAGCACTGAAGTCCTTTGCATTATGCAATTCTCTTACCCTGCCTGCCTTCCCTTGCTTCTAGCCTTCTGACATAACAACAAAGTCCATTAATTCACCTCAGAACTAAACCTCTCTATAATTTTTTTCCTCTGAGCTGCAGTTCAGTAAGTTACCTGTGCTTATATAGATAAGCCAAGGAAAACAGAAGCTCCATTAAACGTAAGAAATTGTTTAACCTAATTCATTAATTTTCTCCAGAGATAGGAAAATGTATAATAATTTGTTCAGAAGATATTTACATAGGCACAACAAGAAGTCATTATCAAATTCGGAGCCAGTGATGATTTTCTCCCTGCTTTATTATAGACTTTCATATGCTATTTATTTATAGTCTTTATCCAGTCAGATTATAGATTATGGTAGAGACGTAATTTTTGAGGTTGAGTAATACTTTACTGTTGATGTATAGAATATTCCTCACAACTTATTTCAACTCATTTTTATACTTCTATGAGATTTTCCTCGTTTGGAGTTTTTTGTTTGTTTGAGAAAAGGGCTAGAGAAATTTAAATGCTTGAAAACCTTTAGAGTTTTCAGAAGTACACAGAACTTCAAACAAACACAAAGGTATTCTCATTAATGCTTTCTTAAGACAAACAAAGCAAAGCCCTATCAAAAGTTAGAGCTCTCCATTTTTCAAGCTATGCAAGACTGTCTCCAATAGTTATGGCTTCAGCAGTGTTTCAACTTGAGTGTGCATCAGAACCACCTGCAAAGCCTAATTAAATGGATTCCTTGGCTCACTTGGCAGTATATGACTCAGTAGGTAAGATTTGAGAATTGGCATATCTAACAAGTTGCCAGGTAATACTGATACTGATGTCTAGGGACTATGAGAATCACTAACTAGAGTGTTTAAAAAATGACCAATTTCTGTGCCCAATGATCTGCCAAAGTTTCCTAAGAGAAGGAAAACAACAACAACAAACAAGCAAACAAATCAAAGCAGAGAGAAACTGAGAGAAACAGCCACAACTGGAAACTAGTACCACAAAAACAAACCATTGTAAAGGCTAATTAACTTCATACCAATGGGGAAAGATTTTTATTTCATTTTGCACCCACAAAAAGTTTTAGAAGTTTTGTCATGTGTCAGAAGGAAGCACATAACCTCCGAATTCACTATCTCTTCTTTGCCCGTTTGCTGTAGTTACTCTTTGTACCAAAGGTTCTGAGCCTGCAGTGTCTGCTTCCACTGGTCAGATAGACTCTCTGCTTCCACTGTGGTCTCTCACTGAATGTTCTCATCCACTGCTTCCTCACTATGTAATATCTGCCCAAGACACTCCCATCTTCTCATTCTCCCATCCCATATGCTGATTCTTTCCAGTCCCTGCATTGTTATGAGAGCTCAGTGGGGGAGGAAGCTGAATGTCTGTATTCAGTCTACAACTACGATCTAGGATACTCTGTATTAATTATAAATAATTGATACAAGTTTCTTCCACTCAGCCATAGCTGAGCCAGATTACCCGCAATGCTATCTCATCCCACCACAGTCTCTATGACTAATTTCTATTACACAAGGTAAGATCAACATTTGAAGTGATTGAGTTTAATCATAAAAAGATGTATTGGCTCCTGCGACTGGGCAGTCTTCATGGTTAGTTGCTTGAGTGATCAATGAGATCATTAAGATTATGATTGGGACATGAAAAAAGGAACTGGCAAATAAGGAGAGAACTTTGGCAATAGAAAGGCATTTAATCCTTATATCGTTTTGAGTGCCCTAAAGGAAAAGACAAATTAAAGGCAGAGCCTAACAGAATTGTTAACAAAGAAGGAAGAGGGTGAATGAGACTCTTGAATCAAAAATTCTTAATTCTTAACTCCACCTGTGAAACCTTACTTGATCTGGTTATACTAAGAATAATCATCACACCATTCTGTCTCACATTCTAGAAGGCATTGTTGTGGTAGAACTGTAAACAACATATAAACATTTCCGAAATATTTTGGTTGTTTTGTCTTCCATAAGCCTCACACAAGCTGTGTGTATGATCACCCATCTTCTGGGCCATTATCTGATTATTGGAGCTACCACCTCTCTCGCTTTGAGGAAAGGAGATTCTCTTTCCTTATCAATAGTATTGGATCAGCTCTTCTAATTTCATGATGACATGAATGTTCAGGAATGATGGAAGGCAAATGTAACCCTGAGAAAACTTTGTAACTACTGCATTTCACAAGTCCATATTCATCCTAGAAGGTCTTCCAGCCTGCTCTCTGCCTTGCTCCCAAGATGGCCACATGTAGGTCTTTACTTTCCCATAACCAGAGGGTTATAGATTATGTTATCCTTCAAAGTCTGGGATAAACCAATTTCTCACTCTAAAGAGAACTATGTGTTTTGATTTTCCCAACCCTAACGCTAGCCTAAAGTTTACCTTCTAATCCTATCTTATCATAAATGTCCCTGGGTTGATCTTTCAAGGGATTTTTGCCTACTAAAAAAATATTACTCTCACTCAAAGAACGGTGGCCTGACAAGAAATCTACAAGAGTCTTGGACACAGAGGCCAAAACATCATGACGTCTGGATTATTCAGGCTAAAGTAATATCACCTGTGGGTTACACACAGCCCAGTCCTCAGCTTCAGACAATGCTGGAGTCACTAGTGTTCTGTTTTCTTTCCCGTGCCATTCCTATTTAAAAATTCTAAAAATTTGGAGTTCCGTTTCTCTTAGGAAGACATGAATACATTAGTACAGTAACATATTTATTTCTACTTCCTTGAAATTTTATTGAGAAATCCATCATTTTTCAAACTTTTCTTTCTATTGGTGTAAAACAGGGACGAATGGCCATGAGCACTTCATTGCCTCATCTCAGGTGACACTTTTTTGCCCTTTGAGAAGCCTGTAGTGTACTTCATAATGTAGTTTAACTTTTCCACTTTACCTCATGTAAACAAACTGATTTTCCAACTTATCAATACAGTATGAACATTTCTCCAAGTCAATTAACAAAAAGAGGAAATATCACTTTAAATGAATGCACAATCTCTCTATATAGAGAAAAATAATATGTGTGCATATATGCATGTGTAAATATATGTATATGACTAAATTCTACAAGTTTTTAAACTATCTTTTTACTGATGGAGACTCATCATGGTTTTTTTCCCCCTGTACTACAAACAAAGTAGCCATAAACATTCTAACAGTGTGGAGTACGGTATCCCTTATATGAAATGCTTGGGACCAAAAATATTGTAGATTTTGGATTTTTTCAGATTTCGAAATATTTTCATATCATCATGTGATATGTCAGGAATTAGACCCAAGTCTAAATTTATTTACATTCCTTACATACAGTATACATGTAGCCTGAAGGTAATTTTATGTATTTGTAAAATTTTGTGCAAGAAACAAAATTTTGACTGTCTTTTGGCTGTGACCAGTCATATAAGGTCATATGTGAAATTTTTCACCTGTGGCATCATATCAGTGCTCAAAATATTTCTAATTTTGAAGCATTTCAGATTTCAGATTTTTTAGTTGACCTTGGAACAACATGGGTTTGAACTGTGCAGGTCCACTTACACTCGTATTTTTTAAAAAAATAAATATATCAGAAAAAGTTTTGGAGAATTGCAATTGAAAAAACTAGCAGACTAACTGCATAGCCTAGAAATATAAAAAAAATTAAGAAAAAGCTATGTACATCATGAATGCATAAAGTATATGTATATATTAATCTATTTTATCATTTACTACCATAAAATATACACAAATCTATTACAAAAAGTTAAAACTTATCAAAATGTATGCACAGAAACCGTACAAGTCACCATTTGCAGTCAAGAGAATACATAAACAAACATAAAGATGCGGTATTAAACCACAACTGCATACAATTAACTATAGCACATACTGTACTACCCGAATAATTATTTTTATTTTATTTTTATAAATGTGCTATGTACAAGCGTACTTTTATTATATGATTGTTTTGTTATTTGGATATATTGCTAGTGGTGAAGTCTGAGCTTTTACTGTACTCATCACTCCAATAGTGAACATTGCACCCAATAATAATTTTTCAACCCTCACTTCCCTCCAACCCTGGCATCTTTTGGAATATTCTCCAATGTCTACTTTCCAGTGTATGTACTATTATAATAATTTTGTAGCCACCCCTGCTGCTTCTGTAGTGAGCTCCTGTTGCCAGTATCTGCCATGAGCACTTGGTCTCTTCAGTAAATTCTGTATCTAAGTAAATAGTGTGTTGTCTCACAGTTCTCTTTTCATTGTGCTTGGTGTAATACTATAAATCTTGAATAACACCATGAGACCAATACCAAGTGCCACAAGTGATGCTGGGAGTGCTCGCAAGAAGCAGAGAAAAGTTGTGACATTATGAGAAAAAGTTAGATTGCTTCTTATAGATTGAGGTCTGCAGCTGCCTGCCATTTCAAAATAAATGAATACAGTGTAAGGTCCCTTAAAAAAAAAAGGGAAATTCATAAGGCCCTCATTTCATGCCAACAGGCATGAAAACCTTGTCCTTTCTTATCTCATATTCAGAATGCAGCTTTTATGTGGGTACAGAATTGCTATAAGAAAGACATACCTATAGACTCTTATTTGATCAAGAAATAGCAAAGTCATTATTTGACAACTTAAAGTAAAAGGAAGGTGAAAGATCTAAAGCTGGAGAATTTAATGCCAGCAAAGGATGATTTGATAATTTTAGAAAGTGGCTTGGTTTTAAAAATGTCAGGATAATGGGAGTAGCAACTTCTGCCAACCATGAGCCAGCAAGTGAATTCTCAAATGCCATTAAGAAAAACATTGAGGAGAAAGGATATCTGCCTGAACAGGTATTAATGCAGCTGAAAGTGCCCTATTCCATGGGGGAAAAAAAGCCACAAAGGACATTTATCAGTAAGGAAGAGAAGCAAGCACCAAGATTTAGGGCAGGAAGGGATAGGCTAACTCTACTGCTTTGTGCAAATGTAGCCGGGTTTATGATCAGGGCTGCCCTTAACTATAAAGCTGCTATCCCCTGAGTCTTGAAAGGGAAAAGAGAAACACTAGTTGCCAGTCTTTTGGTTGTACAACAAGAAGGCCTGGACTCTGAGAATGGTTTTTCTGGATTGGTTCCATCAGTGCTTTGTCCCTGAAGTCAGAAGTACCTTGCCAGTAAGGGACTGCTTTTTAAAGTTTTTTGTTGTTGTTTAATTGGAAAATGCCCCCTGGCCACCCAGAACCCCATGAGTTCAACACCAAAGGCACTGAAGTGGTCTCCTTTTCCCCCAGACGCATCTCTAATTCAGCCTCTAGATAAGGGAGTCATAAGGACCTTTAAGGCTCTACACATGGCACTCTATGGAAAGGTTTGTCAACACTACAAAAGAGAACCCCAATAGAAAGAACATCATGGAAGTCTGGAAGGCTTACACCTTTGAAGATGTCATCAGTTGATATAGAAAAAGTCGTGAAAATCATGAAACCCAAAACAATAAATTCCTGCTGGGCAAAAGTACAATTTGTGTCCGGATGTTGTGCATAACTACAGAATTACGACAAACCCAATTAAGAAAAAACCGTGGAAAGAAGTATGGATATGAAGGGAAAAAAAGGTGTGGAGTGAAGGGTTGCAATATATGGCTCTCAGAGGAATTTAAGAGCTAATAGACACCACGCCAGAGGAACTAACAAAAGATGACTTGATGGAGATGAGTACTTCCTAACCAGTGCCAGATAATGAGGAAGAAGACGTAGGAAAAGCAGTGCCAGAAAGCAAATTGGTATTCAACAATCTGGCAAAAGGGCTTTGATTATTCAAGACTACTTTTGACTTCTTTTATGACACAGACCCTTCCATGATACAGGAACTGAAACTAAGGCAAATGGTGGAAGACGGATAGGTACTACACCGAAATGTTTTTAGAGAAATGAAAAAGCAAAATAGACAGAAATAATGATGTATTTTTGTAAAGTTTGACCAAGTGTGCTTGCCTTTTCTGCTTCCCCTTCCATCCCTTCCCCCTCTTCCACCTCTGCTACCCTAAGACAGAAAGACCAGCTCCTCCTCCTCCTCTGCCTACTCATCATGAAGACAATAATGAAGACCTTTAGGGTGATCCACTTCCACTTAATGAATGGGTCATATATTTTTCTCTTCCTTACAATTTTCTCAATTATAATTCCTTTTCTGTAGCTTAGTTTATTGTAAGAATACAGTATATAATACACATAACATGCAAAATATGTCTTAAACGTAACACATGTTATCAGTAAGCCTTCTGGTCAACAATAGGTTATTAGTAGCTTGGGGGGAGTCAAAAGTTGTATGCGGATTTTTCACTGTGTGGGAGGCCAGCTCCTCTAACCCTATGTTGTTCAAGGGGCAACAATATTCTTTCTCACTGGCACTTTACTTTCCATAAATTCAAGTCCCAAAAGTAGAACTGCAAGTTCAAAAGGATTTTTAAAAAAATAATTACTGCCAGATTAGAGAAAGTTTCCAATTTACATTCTCACTACCAATGTACAATGTTGGCATCCCTGAATCCTTATCAGCAATGAATTTTTAAATATACTATAAGGGATGAAAAAATATTTTTTTAAATTTGAAATTCCCTGATCACTAATGAAGTTAAGCATCAATATTATTCCTTTAATATGCAAATGCTGAAAATACATTTAACTATAATAGATGTCAAAAATCTGTAAATCAGGCCAGGTGTGGTAGGCACTCACCTGTAGTCCCAGCCACTGGGAGACTTGAGTCCAGGAGTTCAAGACTGTACTATGCAATGATCAAGCCTGTGAATAGCCACTGCACTCCAGCGTGGACAACATAGCAAGACCCCATCTCTTAAAAAAAAAGAATCTATAAGACAAAGGTACTTGTAAATTAGGAGAAGCCAAGACAGTCACTGTGCCTGCAGAATATTTTAATTTTTTTATTATACTTTAAGTTCTAGAGTACATGTGCACAATGTGCATGTTTGTTACATATGTACACATGTGCCATGTTGGTGTGCTACACCCATTAACTCATCATTTACATTAGGTATATCTCCTAATGCTATCCCTCCCCCAGCCTCCCCCCACCACAACAGGCCCCAGTGTGTGATGTTCCCCTTCCTGTGTCCATGTGTTCTCATTGTTCAATTCCCATCTACGAGTGAGAATATGCAGTGTTTGGTTTTTCGCTCTTGTGATAGTTTGCTGAGAATGATGGTTTCTAGCTTCATCCATGTCCATACAAAGGACATGAACTCATCATTTTTTTATGGCTGCATAGTATTCCATGGTGTGTATATGTGCCACATTTTCTTAATCCAGTCTATCATTGATGGACATTTGGGTTGGTTTCAAGTCTTTGCTATTGTGAACAGTGCTGCAATAAACATACGTGTGCATGTGTCTTTATAGCAGCATGATTTATAATCCTTTGGGTATATACCCAGTAATGGGATGGCTAGGTCAAATGGTATTTCTAGTTCAAGATCCTTGAGGAATCACCACACTGTCTTTCACAATGGTTGAACTAGTTTACAGTCCCACCAACAGTGTAAAAGTGTTTCTATTTCTCCACGTCCTCTCAAGCACCTGTTGTTTCCTGACTTTTTAATGATGGCCATTCTAACTGGTGTGAGATGGTATCTCATTGTGGTTTTGATTTACATTTCTCTGATGGCCAGTGATGATGAGCATTTTTTCATGTGTCTGTTGGCTGCATAAGTGTCTTCATCTGAGAAGTGTCTGTTCATATCCTTCACCCACTTGATGGGGTTGTTTGTTTTTTTCTTGTAAATTTGTTTGAGTTCTTTGTAGATTCTGGATATTAGCCCTTTGTCAGATGAGTAGATTGCAAACATTTTCTCCCATTCTGTAGGTTGCCTGTTCACTCTGATGGTAATTTATTTTGATTTGCAGTAGCTCTTCAGTTTAATTAGATCCCATTTGTCAATTTTGGCTTTTGTTGCCATTGCTTTTGGTGTTTTAGACATGAAGTCTTTGCCATGCCTATGTCCTGAATGGTATTGCCTAGGTTTTCTTCTAGGGTTTTTAAGGTTTTAAGTCTAACATTTAAGTCTTTAATCCATCTTGAATTATTTTTTTTATAAGGTGTAAGAAAGGGATCCAGTTTCGGCTTTCTACATATGGCTAGCCAGTTTTCCCAGCACTATTTATTAAATAGGGAATCATTTCCCCATTTCTTGTTTTTGTTAGGTTTGTCAAAGATCAGATGGTTGTAGATGTGTGGTATTATTTCTGAGGGCTCTGTTCTGTTCCATTGATCTGTATCTCTGTTGTGGTACCAGTACCATGCTGTTTTGGTTACTGTAGCCTTGTAGGATAGTTTGAAGTCAGGTAGTGTGATGTCTCCAGCTTTGTTCTTTTGGCTTAGGATTGACTTGGCAATGTGGGCTCTTTTTTGGTTCCATATGAACTTTAAAGTAGTTTTTTCCAATTCTGTGAAGAAAGTCATTGGTAGCTTGATGGGGATGGCATTGAATCTATAAATTACCTTGGACACTATGGCCATTTTCACGATATTGATTCTTCCTACCCATGAGCATGGAATGTTCTTCCATTTGTTTGTGTCCTCTTTTATTTCATTGAGCAGTGGTTTGTAGTTCTCCTTGAAGAGGTCCTTCACATCCCTTGTAAGTTGGATTCCTAGATATTATTTCAAGTATTATTTTAAAACAATGAGATATTGAAACATACATTGGAGCAAACTCTTCTTCACTCTTAAATCCTTTCAGCACAGAGATGATCAACTGACTGTCTGGGTGCTACCTGACCACTATTGGAGTGTCTTTCATCTGCCTGAGTCTGTGCAACAATATGAAATTATAATTTTACTATGCACCTAAACTTTCCTCAATGTATTGAATTATTACAAAATTTGATGAGTCAAATTTTGTAAATTCAGTTACCTTTTTCCACTACTCTAGGCCTCATATACTATCTGGCCTAAGGGTTAAAGGTCTACAATTGAATAAGCTAAACTTGTTAATTTGAGGGTTAAGCATATCAAGAAATCTGGCCTTAATGTCCAATGAACTTATGTCATATTAAGTAGCTGGATAGAAACATGCATTCCAAAGTGGATACTGTTTATCAGGCTCAGTGCTCTATTCTTGACAGTAAATCCCAGAATAGGGTGGATGCTTTAATTGTGTATTAAATAGTATTAGATGTAATATCAAAACCACTAAGGGAACACTGATGATGTGAATAGGAACACTAGCTGTGGAGCTGGGAATTTTCTATAGAAATCCTATCTCTTTCAATTGCCTGTTTATTGGGCAAGTTGTTTCAGTTCCCATAATATCTAAATTGGAGAAAATCACCCCACCTACTTCTTCAGGTGTTATGATAATTATGAGGGATAATATCTTTTTAAGTGCTTAACACAATTCCTCACACACAGAAAGCAATAATAAACATTGGCTAGCATGGTAAGGATGTTTATTGTCTTCTAATGTGTTTTCATACATTTTCTCTATGGGATCTTGAGTGAAACATGTGGATCTAGAACAAGAACAAAATGATGTTACCTTGATGATCTCTATGTATTTACACTCAAGCTGTCTTAAAATATTTTGCTGGCCAACAAAAGACACCTCCTGTTCTAATTGGGCATTGTCCTTTTCTTTAAACTATGCAGACAAACAATATTATAAAGTGAGAACATCAGCATAAAAAACATAAACATAAACCTTAAAAGTGAGTTCATGAAAATTCTTACTGACGAAATGGCCATGTCACAGACTGAATGTTTATGTCCCCACAAATTTGTATATTGAAATCCTAATCCCCAGGGTACTCATGTTAGGAGGTAGAGCCTTGGGGAGGTGATTAGGTCATGAGGACAAGATTCTCATGAATGGGATTCGTGCCCTTACAAAAGAGATCCCAAAGAGCTCATTGGCCCCTTCCAAAGTATGGGGATATAGCAGGAAGTTGCCATCTATGAGCCAGAAGGGTGGGCCTCACCCCAGACGCTGAATCTGCCTTGATATTGGACTTCCCAGCCTGCACAACTGTAAGAAATTTCTGTTGTTTATAAGTTACTCAGCTTATGGTATTTTGTGACAGCAGCCTACACAGACTAAGACGAGTAGCATTTTGAGGATTGAAATTTCTTCATAAATGAATAAAGTATGCCCTGTAAAACCATATTCTCAGATAACCCCATTTACTCACTGTTCCTCTTTATTTTAGTTTCACATTTTTGCTATTTATCTCTGTAATTTTATTCATTCTTCACAATTTGCCATTCTTATACTTCAAATCATGTTATCAGTTTATAATACCTCCATCAAATGATAGTCTGCATTTGTTTATCCTTGGCTGATTCAAAACACTTGGCATAATTTCCTTTAAATCATCTTCCTCCCATCTCACAACACTGTATTATTTTCAATTAATTTCCAATAAACTCCTAATTGTGCATGCTCTGTCAGAGTTGGCAGAGTTAATCCCTGTTTAAGCTAATAGGTTCAACTTCTTCAACAAACAAATCTTTCATGAAAGCTGCTGACATGCCAGAGTATTAATTAAATCTAGTTTCATTGCTTCTCACTTTCCTTGATCTTTCTTTTTTGTTCTTTGGGAAACAGTCACAGAGTTGTGGTGCTAATAAACACTATAAAAAGTAGAGAATACAGTCTAAAGAAGCAGAGTGTTCTCTTCAAAGTTGATGTGGTGCTTTTTGTGCACCAAGCATTGGCTCAAAAGCCCGAAAATTAGGCAACAATACTTCCTAAGCTCATCTTCAACCATAAGGCAGAAAAGCCAAACATAGCTGAAAATATAATATCACTGGTACCTTATACCAGCACTAAGAATAAGAAAACCCTGGAAAGTGGCTCGAGTACAATATTTTTCTATTGGAATTAATTTTTCAAAATGGAAAGGACTTCATTGTTATTTTTATTATAAAATTAGTATATGTTTATTATTAAAAATAAGTACAAAAATCTCTAAAAGAAAAAGGGAAAAATTACCAGCGGTTCCACATTCCAGAGATCATCACTGTTAGCATTTAGGTATATAAATATCCAAACACTTTTCCTATCAATACAATTAATTTTTAAATTTGACTATTATGCAATGTACACATGCACTAAAACATCACACTGCACCCCATAAACATGTGCAATTATTATGTCAATTAAAAACAAAATAAAAACATTTTACAAAAAATCATGTTATTTTTAATAACTTGTTTTTCTAATTGTATACACCATAAAATAAATGTGTTTACATGATATTTATTTTATGATAATAACTAACTTGTTCATTTAAACAGCAAGGTACATTTCATTCTACAGATACACTATATAATATTTACTCCGATCTCTGGATGAGAATTTACGTTGCCTGAAAATATTGTATCACAAACATTATAAGAATAATCTCTGTAAAGGTTTTTTTCCTGTACTATTATTTGGGTAGAAAAATTACTAGAAATAGAATAACTGGGTCAAAGATTAAAAACAATTTAAACTTCAATATATAGAATCAAGTTATTCTCCAAAACATCATGCTGTACAGTATTTGAATTTTGATTTTGTTCTCCATTTTCACTACTGCCAATAACTTTAATCTTTGTCGATCGATGAGACAAAAAAGACAAATAATGCAATACTATACATAGGGAGATCAATAGGTAGAAGAAGAAATGCAAATGGCCAGGAGTAATAGAAGATGTTCAACATCAATCCAATCAAATTAATGAGTCTTTAAAATGCAATAACAATGTTAGCAAGATTGTAGGTATTAGACATTCTCATAGGAATATAAACTAGGGCTATGTTTTAGGATCATATTAGGTCACAGCAATTAAAAAATGTTAAATTCATATGCTCTATAGCAACTTGTCAGGTTGGAATTTATCACATGGAGAATCTTGTAAAATACATAAACCAAGATATGTTATTAATGTTATTGGTAGCCTATTGTTTAAATAAAAAATATATTTACACAATACAGTTTTTAAAAGTAAGAATACCTTGAAGGTAAATTATTAAACAAAAATAGAAAGCCTAGGCCAGGTGAGACTTTATGTCATGCTTGTAATCCCAACACTTTTGGAGACTGAGGCGGGAGGATTGCTTGAGCCCAGGAGTTTGAGACCAACCTGGGCAACACAGTGAGACCTCGTCTCTAGAAAAACAAAAATACCAAACATAGTTCTGAACATCCTTTTGTGTAATACTAAAAGATAAAATTTTATTTTCTAATTTGTTTAAGATCTATATTCTATATGGGGGAATGTGTATTAAGGTCATTTTTTAAAAGATAGTCAAGAAATTGTCAACAATGATTATCTTAAGGAGAGATTCTAGATGTCTAGGGGTAAAAGACTAGAGGAAGGAGAATTTTATATTTCATTTTTACCTTTATTTAATTTTTTTATTCTCTTACTGGGTGCATGAATTATATTTTATGTCAGCATGTTTTATCAGATAAATAAAATTATGAGCTATTTCTGTTTCCTCTCATTTGTTTTATGTTTAAATAAAGGAAAATGAGGTATGTCTTTTAAAATTTTATAATCTTGAGTCCATGATTATCATGAAAGCCCTCTGTTATCTTTTTACTTCCTTTCACAATGACTGTTTATGTTGTAGAATCATTAATTTCTCAAGACAAAGGTCTTAGAAGGTAGATACAAAAAATGGTATACATTTTTTGATTCAAGCTAATTTCATGTTATGAACAAAATTACGTAATGTCATTTCTAAGACCTTTCTGTGATCTATCAATCCACTAGGTTAAATAGCAGAAATCACTTCCAAAACAAATCCTTTTGCAGTCAGCAAAATGAAGCAATTATATGAATAAGTTTTTCCACTTGGCCTATTTTTCTGCCCATGGTTATTAATCAGTCTCACTGACTACATTTTCCATTTTACATCCCCTTTCAGGCACTACTCCAGGTGGCCAAGCATATCACATTATGTAAATAAAATAAAACAAAATCTTTTCCCATTGAGCAAATGGATATACTTCTAATGCTTCCAGTCTTTCTCAGATCATTCAAAAAGCATGATATGGTTTCCATAAAAGGACATTCATCCCATTTGACTAATTGGAATTTCTTTAAGTAAAATTTTACTCCAGCTAATCTTTACCAAATAGCTGAACTAATTCAAGTTGACACCCTGTTATCTACCAGCTCTTCCAGCCCTTTTGCTTGATTGTTTTGTCATTTTGCCTTTTCTTCTTTTCTAAAGTGGGAGTATGGAGATTGACCCTTCTGAAACAGCTGTGTCAGATCATGATCCTTGAGAATACCAGCTCTTAACTGGCTGCCCAGCAAAATCACTGTTTCCTTTTACCAATACTCTAGACACACTCAAGCAGAGATTCTGGATTCTGATTTAATTGACACAGAGTAGGACCTGGGCATTTTTAAAGCTCCCCACATGATTCTATTGTGCCTCATCTATCCTAGCCCTTAAGCAGGACCAAACATTTCTTCTGTCTTAATTATTATTCTCTTAAACTTAGTCCAATTCCTTACAACTGATAGATTTCTATATACTCATCTGCCTTGAGTAATGACAATTGATATGGTTTGGCTCTGTGTCCACACCCAATCTCATCTTGTAGCTCCCACAATTCCCACATGTTGTGGGAGGGGCCCAGTGGGAGATAATTGAATCATGAGGATGGGTCTTTCCTGTGCTGTTCTTGTGTTAGTAAGTCTCATGAGATCTGATCATTTTTAAAATGGGAGTTTCCCTGCA
Source organism: Nomascus leucogenys (assembly GCF_006542625.1). Taxonomy (NCBI): domain Eukaryota; kingdom Metazoa; phylum Chordata; class Mammalia; order Primates; family Hylobatidae; genus Nomascus; species Nomascus leucogenys. Next base: position 39,697,702 of record NC_044387.1, read on the forward strand.
CAAGCTCTCTCTTTGTCTGCTGCCATCCGTGTAAGATGTGACTTGCTCCTCTTCATCCTGCACCATGATTGTAAGGCCTCCCCACCCATGTGGAACTGTAAGTCCATTAAACCTCTTTCTTTTGTAAATTGCCCAGTCTCAGGTATGTCTTTATCAGCAGCATGAAAACAGATGAATACAACAATACTGTAACAAATCTACTCACATCTGTACTCTTTATAGGAATTGCACTGCTACAACATTAGTGGCTCTTAATTCTAAGAGAGTTGAAAAAAATTAATGCTTGTCCCACCCCTAAAGTCTAGGGTGTGACCTGAGCATTAGGTTATTTAAAACTTTTCTCAGGTAATAGACATGTGCACCCAAGGTTGAGAACCACTCTGTAGGGCCAAGATATAAGAAAATTCAAGTCCTTTATCTGGGCATGGTGGCACACACCTGTAGCCCCAGGTACTCTGGAAGCTGAAGTGGGAGGATTGCTTGAGCCCAGGAGAGAGAGGCTGCATTAAGCTATGATCACATCACTGCACTCTAGCCTGGGTGACAAAGTAAGATCATGTCCAAAAAAAAAAAAAAGAAAAGAGAAAGAAAGGAAGTAGAGGAAGGAAGGAAGGAAGGGAGGAAGGAAGGAAGGAAGGAAATAAGGAAGGAAGGGAGGGAGGGGGGGAGGGAGAGAGAGATAGAAAGAAAGAAGGAAGGAAAGAAAGGAAGGAAGGAAGGAAGAAAGAAAGAAGAAAGAAAGAAGAGAAAATGAGAGAGAGGAAGAAAGAGAGAAGAAAAGAAGAAGGAAGGAAAGGAAGAAAGAAAAAAGAAAAAGAAAGAGAGAAAGAAGAAAGAAGAAAAAGAAAGAGAAAGAAAGAAAGAAGAAAGAAGAAAGAAAGAAAGAGAAAGAAAGAAAGAAAGAAAGAAAAGAAAAAGAAAGAAAGAAAGAAAGAGAAAGAAAGAAGGAAAAGGAAAGAGAAAATTGAAGTCCTGCCTTGTCAAATGCAGTACTGCATTTTTCCCAAAGGGATCCCAAGGGAAACTTAACTACAGGATAAAGACAGACAAAAGGACATAAATTACAACTACTGTAGGTGTACATATTGTTTTGTTTCTGAAATTGGTGTTAAAATATCTATGTCAGAGTTCATTTCTAGAACTTTATCTCTTTTCACTTCTCAATACAGGAAAATGGAGATTGGAAAAATGAGGTTGGAAAATGATTTCCATGCTTATCTCTCAGCTTCTTTTTTCATCTTCCCTTTTTTCATCTCCATATCTTCACTGATACCTAGGAATCTCTGTTACATCACAGTCTTCAAGAGCTTTGCTCACAGCGAATTAGCTAAGACATTAGCTTTCAAAAGTATATGATATTCTCTCACAAGCATATCTTACATAAAAGTTTTAAAGTATAATTAAATATTTAATATATAAATATATTAAATATGTATAAAATATCTGATTAGTAATAATAATGTATCTACCTCCGAGTTTTAAAACTAGGACTTTGAAATACCAGCAAAGGCCACCTACTTTGACCAGCATCTCTTTTCCCTGCCTGCTTTAATCATGTCTTGGGTCCTAACAAATTTGCCCCTAGATCCTTCCCAAATTACTCTCCAACTCTTTTCTATGTTTTGGGAAAATAACATTTATTTCCCAGTCTCCTTTGCCCTCCATTTTCCCAGTAAGCTATCCAGTGGGAGATGCCATAAAAGCCTGCCTCTTCTCTGTAGGGCTATTTCCCACCAGATAGCCCCTCCCCCATTGGACCCAATTCCCATTATCTCTAGCAACCTGCCTGAAGTCCTGGCCTCTTGGCTCTGACAACAACACCTTCTCTCATTATCCTTCTAGTCCTAGGGGCAGTACTGGTTTCTTGCTCTTGAGCTGCTTACTCACCAAGCCTGGTTTGGCTTCCATCACTTGTGTAATCAATCACCTGTGTTAAATCACCTCTGCTTGAAAGACCAAGAATAGTTTCTGATTTATAAGCAAACACTGAAAGCTCTTCTATTTCTTGTTTGCTAAACAAGATTTGTCAAAGTTAAATATTTTATTTCATGGAATTCACTTTTTGTCTCTCCTACAGTGATAATTTGCTTTTCCTCCTTTAACTTGTTAATGTGATGAATTATACATAAATTTTGTTCTATTGTTAGAAATCCTTGCATTAATGGAATAAACACAATTTTCATACTATATTATCTTTTTATAGATTTCTAAACTTAATTTGCTAACTTTTAATTTAAAATGTTTGCCATTAGGTTCATGAGGAAAGTTGGGGTCTAATTTTCCTGTCTTACACATTTCTCGTATAACATTGGTATCAAGGTTGTATTGGCCTTATAAAATGAACTAACAAATGGACCGTTTTTTATTCTTGAATTGTTTTTATAAAATGGAAATAGTCCATTTCTTGAAAATATTTGATAGAACTTACCAGTAAAAATGTCTGGGCCTGCTGGTTCTCTTCTTCTAAGAAGAATTTGGAACTTACAATTAAAGCTCCTTTAATGTGTTAGAAAACTTTCCAGGTTTCCTTGAACATTAATAAATTCCAATGATGAAAAGCCCTCAGATATTAAATATAACCTTAAATATAAGCTTTCCCCAATTCGATTTTTCTTTTGCAGATCTGATTAGATACTCTAATTTTTTAACCTCTATTTCACATATCCATTTTCCTTTCCTCCTCTGTACTGTCTTCAGCATAATTTTTTTAGTCTAACTTCCAACTCACTTATTTTCTTTTTGGTTCTATCCAATATTGTGTTTAACCTGTCCATTTAGTTTGTAATTTTCATTATATTTTTTATTTCTAAAAGATCTCTTAAATTCAGTTTCAATCTGCTTAATATAAGATAGATACACTGTCTCAATTTATATTCCAGGCACACCTCATTGATTTTTTAAACATATTAAACATAGCTTTTATAGTTATATAATCATTCTAATAACTGAAATCCTTATGGGCATAATTCTGTTTCTGCTCGTGATGTTTATTTCCTCATGAGTTTTGTAAGAGTCTTACTTTTTTCTCATTTTGGATGAAATTTTACCTGTGGCCATTCTTTGAGACATGGGGTGAATGTGGGTTTCTCCAAAGACACTTTGCCTTCGTCTTGTGTTTGGAGGTAATACCAACATGGGATAACTATAAAATAAATTATCAGTTTGACGTGTGGGTTTTTTTTAAAAATTAGACTTACAGTGAAAATTTAAACCACAAATTCATGTGAAGATGGCCTTGTAATTTTTCCTCTAAATAGCACCGAGTTTGAGGCAGGAAAATTTCCTGGTTGTCTCCCCCGAGGAACAAGTTTTTATCTAGTTTGTCCTTTCACTGAAATTATAGTCCTTCATATCTCTGGCTTTCAGCAGTTTTCTCCTGTAAGACTGTTAAACTGGGCAGGCACTAGGTTTTGTCTCACAGTCTCCCATATCCCAAGTGGTCATAAAAATTGAAGCTCAGGGTACTAGGGCCAGGACTGTCCTTATGGAAGCCTCTGGTTTGGGGGTCTGGATACCTCTCTGGATTTATGTATTCTCCTTATGCTTGGCCTATGTGGTTCACCTTAATTTCTATTCAAGTCAGTAATATACTTTTGAAAAATGACACGTACATTTTATCTGGTATTTGTAGATTTTATATAGCAGGATAGTGATTCAGCAAATCTAGTCTACCACAATGCTAGAAGTAGAATTCCCCTAATTTTTGAAAACATTATATCAAATCATGTTTATTGCCATTAATAGTCTTATAAATGTGCTTTTAAGTAACTGCATTTTGTTGTAGCTTGTTGTGATTGTATATTTAACTAATTCACCCCTACCTCATGTTTTTTGGAAGTGAAGGTTGTACTCAACTCACTAAATTAAGTAATACCACAGTAAACATCAATCTATGCATGCATTAATAATGATTTCCAAGAAAGTAGTGAAACATGGTCATAATCATCTTTGAGGCTGATAGTATGTATTTTCAAATTGCAGCTCAGAAATAATGATACAAATTTGTGCTCTAATCAGCCGCATATGAAAGTGTCATCTTTCTGTTCTCCAACCAATACAGCTACCACTGTTTTTATACCTACAAATCTGGCAAAGATGTGAGAAGGCATCTTATTGTTTCAATTTGTATTTGTTTGGTGACCAATGTACTAAATTACTCAATGTACTAAATTACTCTTTTCCTATTTATCATTCATGTCAAACAAAATGTAAACCATTTTTTAAATTTTTATATATTAATGCAAATCCTAAATCACTACTTTATTTATTCAATTTCCTAAGCAAAATTATATGTTGTCCCATTTATACATTTTATATTAGATAATTCTGCCTTACATTTATATCCTAAAAACTGTCAGAATTATATAATAATTATGAACCGTTGATTATAAATAATGTCTTTATTAGGATATTTCTCCATAAATCTAAATTTCATCAATCTTTCTTTAAATAGCTCTACACAGTTTCCTCTTGTATTATATTAATAATTGCAGATACACTTCTTTTTGCTATTTCTATTAATTCTTTCCTATTCCTATTGTCTGTTAGTCTCCCATTTTCTCCCATGAAATAAATAAAAATTTTACTATCAGATTCTGTGATATATTACTTCTTATTCCCAGCCTTCAACATTTTAAGAATTCAGATTGACCTTTTCTCCCATTCTTATTTCAAGTTATCAGCATGTCAATACTTGGGAAATCTCATCAAGTGTTTAACAGTGCATACCTTACTGACTCATTATTTATTTCAATTTAATCTTTCTTATTTTCATTCAACTTTTTTCTCAGTAATATTACTTTTTCAAGATTTTTATTTTCTAATGCATTTCTCCAAATAGCAGCCATAACCCTTATACACCCTCTTTCAGTGACAACAACAAAAGTGTGCTAGGCTTCTTGGAAGAAAATAATTATACCAATTTAAGAAGGAGAAAATTGATGTACTGATAAACAAATGGGCATCTTAGGATCATGTTTCTCACAAGTAAAGCAGTTCCAGAAGTTCCTAGGACCCTAATGGGTTTTATTGTAAATGGGTTAAACATATCACTTAAAAAATTGTTTTCTACAGTTCTCTAATATTGCTTACAATTGTCCACGTTTCCGTGTTTATAAACTTGCCCTTTTTTTTTTTTTTTTTATGGAGTTTTGCTGTTGTTGCCCAGGCTGGAGCCCAGGGTGGAGTGCAATGGCGTGATCTTGGCTCACTGCAACCTGCACCTCCCAGGTTCAAGCAATTCTTCTGCCTCAGCCTTCTGAGTAGCTGGGATTATAGGTGCGTGCCACCACACCTGGCTAATTTTTTGTATTTTTAGTAGAGACGGGGTTTCACCATGTTGGCCAGGCTGGTCTCAAACTCCTGACCTCAGGTGACCCACCTGCCTTGGCTTCCCAAAGTGCTGGGATTACAGGCGTGAGCCACTGCACCCGGCCTTATACTTGCCCACTTTTTAATTCTAAGACCTTGCTGCTCAACGAGGGATCCTGGGACCAATACCATCAGCTTGACTTGAGGGCTTGTTTGAAAGCAGACTCGGAATCTGCAATTTATCAGGATCCCCAGGTAATTACTATGTGCAGTCTAGTTTAGTAGATCTGCTCTGGCAGACTGGAAGACTCTTCTATCTGCCTCACGTAAGGTGCAGGTGACATAATTAGGTAATCAAGCAAAAGATCACATTTTTTAATAAGAAAGAGACACTGGCTATTATTTTGAGTGGCAAAACAGGTTATTCAGTCCCGGTTTAAAATGGAAATGACAGAGACCAAGATGAAGATTTTTAATTTGAGCTATGCCTGTGATACAATTACATTTGCTGAATGAAATTGCTTCAGTAATTAGATGCAGGTTTCTTCTCTCTTCTTTTTGAGATGTAGAGAGGACACAAGAGACTCATCGAACTTAAAGAACTAGATGCCAGCTAACGAAACATGCTGTCCAGCCTCTTTCATTTCACCATATTGCTTTCTTTTTTTTTTTTTTTTTTTTTTTTGAGACGGAGTCTCGCTCTGTCGCCCAGGCTGGAGTGCAGTGGTGCGATCTCTGCTCACTGCAAGCTCCGCCTCCCGGGTTCACGCCATTCTCCTGCCTCAGCCTCTCTGAGTAGCTGGGACTACAGGCGCCCGCCACCACGCCCGGCTAATTTTTTGTATTTTTTAGTAGAGACGGGGTTTCATCGTGGTCTCGATCTCCTGACCTCGTGATCCACCTGCCTCGGCCTCCCAAAGTGCTGGGATTACAAGCGTGAGCCACCGCGCCCGGCCCATATTGCTTTCTTGAAAACATAGTACAGTGCCAGTTTAGCATTGAAAAAAATCAGTTCTCCTAATTCTAAAAAGAGGAGACAGCCAGGCCTGGTGGGTCACTAAAAATACAAAAAATTAGCTGGGCATGGTGGTGCATGCCTGTAATCCCAGCTACTTGGGAGGCTGAGGCAAAAGAATCATTTAAACCCAGGAGGTGAATTTTGCAGTGTGCTGAGATAGCGCCATTGCACTCCCGCCTGGGCAACAAGAGCGAAACTCCGTCTCAAGAAAAAAAAAAAAGAGAGACAGAGAGAGAGAGAAACTGTAATTTCATTTCAGAAGTTTTATAGGGTACTATTTCCAATTCTTTTTTTCTTACTCCTTTGAAGTGTAATTAGCAGTATGTGAAAATTTCCACTTTATCCTCAATCAGTAGCCTCTACTTCCAATTAGCAGTTTTTTTTCTATTAACTTTGTAAAGTGGGATTCTTGTTTTACACATACCTCTGGAAAGTGTACTTAAACTGTGAGATCCTGGGATTTTATATTTCCAAATAGAAGATACCATCCTCTTGTATCACAAAATGTACTTAAGATGGTTTGGATTATATTTAAATATTCTTGAATGAAATAGACTTAGTGACTGAAGCCAATTATTATACTTTTCCACACCAAAATAAATGCAATAGGAAAAGATGACAGTTCTATCTAGTATTCCTGCTTCAATATTGCACAAATTAGAAACATACATATTCTGTTATGTTACAGGGTCTAGGGCTTTGGGAGGACAAGGCTGCAGTCAGCCGAGATCATGCCACTGCACTCCAGCCTGGGCGACAGAGTGAGACCCTTTCTCAATAATAATAATAAAAGTAAGAAATATAATATTTAATCAATATATGCACACACATGGGTTTTTCGTGACACACATGACATGTGTGTACAGTTAAATAAAAATGAGTAAATCTAGAAACCTGTATTACCTCAATAGCTAGCTGAGTACTTCAATATGCATGTTTATTTCAATAATTTTGTGTTAAGCTTCGGTGGTAAATAAGCAGAGTACACTGACCATAATGAAGACTTCTTTTGATGAGGGTTATCACTACACAATTAAAATCTGATATAGTTGGCTCGGCACGTTGGCTCACACCTATAATCCCAGCACTTTGGGAGGCCGAGGCAGGCGGATCACCTCAGGATGGGAGCTCGAGACCAGCCTGACCAACATGGAGAAACCCCGTCTCTATTAAAAATACAAAATTAACCAAGCATGGTGGCACATGCCTGTAATTCCAGCTACTCAGGACGCTGAGGCAGGAGGATCACTTGAACCCAGGAGGCAGAGGTTGTGGTGAGCCGAGATAGCTCCATTGCACTCCAGCCTGGGCAACAAGAGCAAAACTCCATCTCAAAAAAATAGTAATAAATATATATATGATATATATAATAAATATATCATATATATGATATAGTTTAGAGTTAAATACTGACTGCTCTTGGGAACTTTGAGGTATTCTGAGGGATATAAATAACACGAAGAGAATAGCACATTGGCTTGCAGTAGATTAGAGTCTGCTACCTGCGTGAATACTTGCTTTTCATGAACTATGAGGATCCCCTTAGCTTTTGAACCACTTCTACTTGTGTTTAAATTTACCCTTTAATTTTGGGGTTTGACAGGCTCTGCCCTTCTGTTCCGCTTGAATCTGGTTTTTCCTACTCTGACTCACTTTGATTCTTGACCTCTGAATCTTATTCCTATTTTACAATAAACACACACGGCACATATGCCAGAGTAGAGTGGAAGGGGGAAAAATTGCCAAGGAACTATGTTTAATTTTGGTCCTTTCGCAAACCAGACACCATAACAGAAAAATTTTAGAAATATATGCATGTTCAGTAGCCTTCAGTGCAATTACACTGGTTATTACAAAGTATTGGATAATCAATATTTTTTAGAGATTCACTAGTCCCTTCTCATAATTTTAGAACTTTGGGAAGTAATAATACAAATGTATTTTTAGCTGTGTCCTTTAATCTTTTACTGTTTCCTCTATGTGTGGTGTTTGGTTTGTGTGAGTGTGATAATTATTATAAAGATCAGAGGCTAACAGAGGTGTTTATCACAAACTTAAAATTTTTATTTTTATTTTTTAATTTTTTTTAAGAGACAGAGTCTCACTGTGTCGCCCAGGCTAGATGCAGGGGCGCCAACTTAGCTTACTGCAACCTCCACCATCAGGGTTCAAGCGATTCTGCTTCCTCAGCCTCCCAAGTAGCTGGGACTACAGGAGGGTGCCACCATGCCCTACTAATTTTTGTATTTTTAGTAGAGACGGGGTTTCACCATATTGGCCAGGCTGGTCTTGAACTCCTGACCTCATGATCCGCCCGCCTCAGCTTCCCTAAGTGCTGGGATTACAGGCATGAGCCACCGCGCCCGGCTGCATGACCTTTTAACTTGTCTCATACACTCAATATACTCAAGATATACCTTCCAAAGTGAAAAATTATGGCACGTTGCAGCCCTGACTACTAATTGAGAACTTTGATGCTTTGGATTTTGGAGACCTCATTTTATCACCTGGTCCTTTTACTTTATGACTTGTCATGCTGCCACCTTTTGATGGGATTGAGATCAAGATAATAATTCCCAACTGGTCAGGAATATTGTGCCCCTTTGTTTTTATATCCAGATGCAATAGAGCCTCTGACACACCACTACTATGGTTCTTAGGATTTGGACAAAATGCTTCTTTCTTTGACAAAATAGATGTTTTCTTTAAAGAATTCTTGATTGATCCTGGACCATTGTAGAAACTGAAGTCTTACCAATGCAAAAAAATATGACAACATGAGCTGCTTATCATGAAATAAGTGTTTTCCAATTAACTATCCTGCTTCATCAGCAGGTAGGAATAATAGAATCTATACCTATGTCTTCATGGGAAGTTCTCTATGGCCAGTTGATTAGTGAGGGAAAAATTGAGCCTGATTTACAGAAGTCACTGTACAACATCACAGCAACAGCCAAAAGTAGATTGCTTAGGCATTATAACCTATTTGAATGCAATTTTAAAAGAAATTCAGCCTATGTAATTGGTTGTCCACGATGTCTAGAAGGAGAGATATTATTGATTTATATGTGGCAGCTAATAATTTGTCTAGATAATTAGGGACTTGGAGCCAGGCCTGGTGGCTCACACCTGTAATCCCAGAACTTTGGAAAGACAAGACAGGTGGATTGTCTGAGGTCAGGAGTTCGAAACCAGCCAGGCTAACATGGTGAAACTCCATCTCTACTAAAAATACAAAAATTAGCCAGGTGTGGTGGTGTGTGCCTGTAGTCCCAGCTACTCGGGAGGCTGAGGCAGGAGAATCTCTTGAATCCAAGAGGCAGAAGTTGCAGTGAGCCAAGATTGCACCACTGCACTCCAGCCTGGGCAACAAAGCGAAACTCCGTCTCAAAAAAAAAAAATAACAATAATAATTAGGGACTTGGAAGGACAAAGATTGAATGATTGGTGACAATGAGTTCTGGGGAAAAAATATGTAGATGAATCACAGAAAATGAGCCAGAGTGTAAGAATATTTGTGCTTAATATGAATACTCACCAAACTATCATCAGGAAGGTTATCAAATAGATATGAAGGTATGAAACAATCTCTTTCACCAGGCTCTACATTGCTTGCTCAGAAGGCTAATAAACAGCAACATTGGTGGTAGCAGTAGAGAATACACATAGGTTTAGTAACAGGTTGGACTTTACCACTGTCCCTTACCAAAGCCTATTTAGCTGTCAAGACTACTAGGTGTCCAACACACAAGCAACAAAGACCAAGGCTAAGCACACAATAACACATCCTGGGTGAATAAACCAGTCACCTTTTGTCAGACTCGTTGATTTTACTGGAGCTCCTCTATGATAAAGGCAACAATGAATTTTGTAAATGGAATCTACCTTTATCCTTGAATTACATTTGCTTTACCTATCATGTTTCTCTGATCACCACTCTCCATGGGTACATTGAATGCCTTATATATACTGCCATAATATGCTGTTCTACATCCTTCTATTCAAATAACTTGTTGTATAACAAATAAGTAGATATTCATGGGACTCATCTGGTCCACAATTTATCTTATCACTAACCAAAATTATTATTCTTATAATGGCAAATATTTTATTAAAGGCTCAATCACAGTGCCAGCTGGAGACAATGGCTTATAAGGTTGTACTCATGCTAGAGGATGTGGTGGTGTATCCTCTGAACTAGTAACTAAGTATAAACTTGTCTGGTGTCTCCCATATAAAAAATACAACAATCTTTGATCTTTGTTATGAATGTTGAAGTGACTCCTTTTGTCGTTACATCTAATGATCCACTCCAAATACTTGTCTCTTATCTCTGAGATTCTAGGTTTTTGCAGAATTGGTACCCAAGGGGAGAGTCTCAGCAGTATTCCATTTTACCATCCATCCTTCGTTAAGAGGATGAGAAACTTCTATCTGGCCTTTTAGGTTGCCTGAGACCTTTAGACAAACAGTCAAAAATTTAAAATTTAAAATGCGGTTACACTGTTGCATGAGGTAGTAAATCTTGACCTTAAAACTGGTATTTGTAAGAAAATCAGAAAGAATTCAGGGATCCCCTTTGATGGATCCTAATTCTATACAGTCCTATAAATATTCATGAAGACTAGCCAGGCATGGTGGTGCACACCTGTAATCCCAGCTACTCCAGAGGCTGAGGAAGAGAATGACTTGAACCTGGGAGGCAGAGGTTGCAGTGAGCTGAGATCATGCCACTTCACTCCAGCCTGGGTGACAGAGCAAGACTCTGTCTCAAAAAAAAAAGAAAGAAAGAAAGAAAGAAACTAAGAAAAAAAATAATGAAGACTAATTGCCAAAACTTGGAAGCAACCAAGATGTCCTTCAATAGGTGACTACATAAGCAAACGATGGTATAGTCATACAGTGGAATATTGTTCAGTGCCCAAAGGAAAAAACTATCAAGCCACAAAAAGATACAGAAAAAACAAATACATTTTGCTAACTGAAAGAAGCCAGTCTGAAAAGGGTACATACTGTGATTTCAACTATACGACATTCTGGAAAAGGCCAAACTATAAAGACAGTAAAAAGATCAGTGGTTATCTTTGGAGACACAGCCGTCGCTGGGAGCCCTGTACTATTAGCCATGGTCAGCCCCATCGTGTTTTTTGACCTCACCATTGACGGCAAGCCCTCGGGCCGTGTCTCCATCAAACTGTTTGCAGACAAGATTCCAAAGACAGCAGAAAAGTTTCATGCTCTGAGCACTGGAGAGAAAGGATTTTGTTATAAGAGTTCCTGCTTTCACAGAATTATTCCAGGGTTTATGTGTCAGGGTGGTGACTTCACATGCCATAATGGCACTGGTGGCAAGTCCATCTATGGGGACAAATTTGATGATGAGAACCTCATCCTAAAGCATACAGGTTCTGGCATCTTGTCCATGGCAAATGCTGGACCCAACACAAATGGTTCCCAGGTTTTCATCTGCACTGCCAAGACTGAGTGGTTGGATGGCAAGCATGTGGCCTTTGGCAAGGTGAAAGAAAGCATGAATATTGTGGAAGCCATGGAGCACTTTGGGTACAGGAATGGCAAGACCAGCAAGAAGATCACCATTGCTGACTGTGGACAGTTCTACTGAGTTTGACTTGTGTTTTATTTTAACACCAGACCCATTCCTTCTGTAGCTCAGGAGAGCACCCCTCCACCACATTTGCTTGCAATATCCTAGAATCTTTGTGCTCTTGCTGCAGTTCCCTTTGGGTTCCATGTTTTCCTTGTTCCCTTCCATGCTAGCTGGATTGCAGAGTTGAGTTAAGTTTATGATTATGAAATAAAAACTAAGTAACAACAATAGCAAAAAAAGATCAGTGGTTGCCAGGGGTTTGGGGATGGGTAGCAAGATAAATAGTTCCAAAACAGGCGATTTTTAGGGGATTGAAAATACTTTGGTAATGATGGGTACATGACATTATGCGTTTTGCAAAACTCATAGACCTGTACCACACAAAGAGTGAACCCTAATGTAAACTAGGGGTAGGATAAAGGTGAGAGGATGTGAGAACTCTGTACTTTCTGCTCGATCTTTCCATAAAGCTAAAACTGCTCAAAAAATAAAGTCTATTTTTTTTTTAAATGAAAGAAATTAACAATGACCATGGCACGCTCACACAAATAGATTATCGAGGACATTTCTCTGTCAGGAATGAATATTGGGTCATCTCACAAGGTAAAACCCTGACTAGCAGAGGTGTTAGCTGAGGGCACATGGTCATAGATGCCAACAGTGACCTGGTGGCCACTTGCAGAAAGGAGAGCCTTGACATCCAAACACATTGTTTTTCTTGTACTGTCTTGTGCATACTTATGTATCTTAACAAGTTTCCTTCTTTCCTCTCCGTTTATCCCTCTTTTTAAAATAGGGCTTATTGAGGGTGATTAACTTAATTTTTAAATGATATATGGCAGAATGTCAAGAGAGTATAGTGGAGAACTTCGTAGAGGAATGGACATAACCCAGAATTCTTAGACTCAGAGTACATGCTGTGATTGAGAATTTTTTATTGTTTCATTGTTCAAGAGATTGTAGGTACATGTTCAATTATTAGAGAAATAGTTGCACTCTGCTAGAAGGAAGCTTGGGTCTTTTGTGTTTACTTTCAAAAGGGAAAGTTTATATTGATATTGAACAAGTTAAAGCATGAATATTTATTATTTGATGTTTGTTTCTGTGTTTGAGGAATTCCTCAGCCTATCAGTTTTGATGAAAACAAGAAACCACCTCCTGCTTTAGAAGCTAAAATGCCAAATGCTTGCTTTCTCAGCCTCCTTTGCAGCTAGGGTACAAGCATATGATTTAGGTTTTGCCAATCTGTTTGCCAGTGCTGAATTTCGACTTCGGAATTAATAAAAAAAGAAGCAGATTCAGTTATGCTTTCTCTTGTTTCTGGTGGAGGCCATGTAGCAGCTGCTACAATATCTGTTGCATAGCGAACAAGTGGGAGTGGTGCTGGTAGCTTTGCAGTTAGCCTAGGATTGAGCAATTGCTGCAATTGTTGCTCTCTGCAGCTTCAACGTTACTTCTTGCTGGTGGTGACAGTGGTTTCCTCCCTGGATGAGTTCTACAGCATGGTTTGGGGTACATTTCCTGGCTGCCTAGCTTTGATCTGGCTTTCTAGCCTTCTCAACAGTTCTACAAGTTCCCCACTATTTCTGTGATAAACCTATTTATTGTTAATGTCAGCCATAATTGGCTTCCGTGGTTTATATTTTTTAAAATTCCAAGATATACAAATGTAACAGATAGCTCAACAAACATACCTCTTTTTAAATTAAGATATATTCTGTGTCACATGAAGTACAATGGACAAAATTCAACAAATTGAATTGAGCTAAAGACCAAAGATATATTAAGCCCTGCTAGTCTTAAAAATGTAACTGGATACAGCCAGGCATGGTGGCTCATGCCTATAATCCCAGCACTTTGGGATCCTGAGGCGGGGAGATCACTCGAAGTCAGGAGTTTGAGACCAGCCTGGCCAGCATGGTGAAATCCCATCTCTACTAAAAATACAAAAATTAGCTGGGCGTGGTGGTATGCCCCTGTAATCCCAGCTACTCAGGAGGCTGAGGCAGGAGAATCACTTGAACCTGGGAGGCAGAGGTTGCAGTAAGCCGAGATCATGCCAATGCACTCCAGCCTTGGCAACAGAGGGAGACTTTGTTTCAACATAAAAAATAAAAATGTAACTGGATAGACCTCAGGTTCTTGAATAAACAGAAAATAATTTAGGTAAAAACCAAATAATGAACTAACATTCTAAAAGGTTTAGGATTTGGAGGCCCAAATGTCTTAGCTAACAGTGTTCATTCTAACCTCTTTTCCTCTAACAGGAAAAGTGAAATATGAAAATATATAGAAAAATCTTAGGCAGTATTTTTCAATTTTAAGAAACAACTATTTACAGGTCTTTCAATAGGCATTACATTAAAAATGAAATATATAGTTAATAAATATGAAAACTGTGGATATAATCAACATATTTATTTTACTTCTTGAAGTATTAACATGTGCTGTCTCAAATATCAACAGTGTACACGTGAGAAAAAACATTTTACATAGATTTTCTGCGACAGAAAACAGCATCTCATTAGACATCCCAAGTTTTTTCATTTGGAACATACGCCCATTCCCCAGTATACTAGGGGTAATAATAATTTATAGAGTTTAATTACTTTTTACTACTAGAAAACTAATTTTATGTTTGGCACAAATTTCTGAAATGATATTCTACTGCAAAGAATAATGCCTATATATGGCCAGAATTACTTTTTTTCTGCAACATTAAGATAATACTGTCCCTCCCTCCCTCCCTCCCTTCCTTCCTTCCTTCCCTCTGTGGCCCAGGCTGCAATCTACTCGGCTCGCTGCTGCCGCCGCTGCGGACTGCCTGGGACTGCCGGCGCGCGCCACCGCTGCCTGCTTTTTCTCCTTTGGCTGCAGGCGCGCGTTCGCCATGTTGGCCACGCTGGTCGCCAGCTCCTGACGCCGAGTGCTCTGCCCGCCTCAGTCTCCCGAGGTACTGGGACTGCAGATGGAGTCGCACTCACCCGGTGCTCGGTGTTGCCCGGGCTGGAGTGCGGTGGCATGGTCTGGGCTCGCGGCAGCATCCGCCTCCCAGACGCCTGCCTTGGCCTACCAGGGTGCTGGGAGTGCAGCCCCTGCCCGGCCGCCGCCCCGTCTGGGAGGTGGGGAGCGTCTCTGCCCAGCCGCCCCTCTGCCCGGCCTCCCCATCTGGGAAGTGAGGAGCGCCTCTGCCCGGCCAGCCATCGTCTGGGAGGTGAGGAGCGCCTCTGCCCGGCCACCCATCATCTGGGAGGTGAGGAGCGCCTCTGCCAGGCCACCCATCGTCTGGGAAGTGAGGAGCGCTTCTGCCCGGCCACCCATCCTCTGGGAAGTGAGGAGCGCCTCTGCCTGGCCGCCCCTCTGGGAAGAAGTGAGGAGCGCCTCTGCCCTGCCGCCCGTCCGGGAAGAAGTGAGGAGCACCTCTGCCCGGCTGCCCCGTCTGGGAAATGAGGAGGGCCTCTGCCCGGCCGCCCCGTCTGGGAAGAAGTGAGGAGCGCCTCTGCCCTGCCGCCCTGTCCGGGAAGAAGGGAGGAGCGCCTCTGCCTGGCCGCCCCGTCCGGGAAGAAGTGAGGAGCCCCTCTGCCCAGCCGCCCCGTCTGGGAAGTGAGGAGCGCCTCTGCCCGGCCGCCCCATCTGGGAAGTGAGGAGCGCCTCTGCCCGCCACCCACGTCTGGGAAGTGAGGACGCTCTGCCGGCCCGTCTGGGAAGTGAGGAGCGCCTCTGCCCAGCCGCCCCGTCTGGGAAGTGAGGAGCGCCTCTGCCCGGCCACCCACCGTCTGGGAAGTGAGGAGCGCCTCTGCCCGCCCCCCATCTGGGAAGTGAGGAGCGCCTCTGCCCGGCCACCCACCGTCTGGGAAGTGAGGAGCGCCTCTGCCCGGCCACCCACCGTCTGGGAAGTGAGGAGCGCCTCTGCCCGGCCACCCACCGTCTGGGAAGTGAGGAGCGCCTCTGCCCGGCCCCCCCGTCTGGGAAGTGAGGAGCGCCTCTGCCCGGCCCCCCGTCGGGAAGTGAGGAGCGCCTCTGCCCGGCCGCCCCATCCGGGAAGAAGTGAGGAGCGCCTCTGCCCGGCCGCCCCATCTGGGAAATGAGGAGAGCCTCTGCCCGCCACCCCGTCTGGGAAGTGAGAGCGCCTCGCCCGGCCGCCCCGTCTGGGAAGTGAGGAGCGCCTCTGCCCAGCCGCCCCGTCTGGGAAGTGAGGAGCGCCTCTGCCCGGCCACCCATCGTCTGGGAAGTGAGGAGCGCCTCTGCCCGGCCACCCATCATCTGGGAAGTGAGGAGCACCTCTGCCCGGCCACCTATCGTTTGGGAAGAAGTGAGGAGCGCCTCTGCCCGGCCACCCCGTCCGGAAAGAAGTGAGGAGCGCCTCTGCCCAGCCGCCCCGTCCGGAAAGAAGTGAGGAGCGCCTGTGCCCAGCCGCCCCGTCCGGGAAGAAGTGAGGAGCGCCTCTGCCCGGCCGCCCCATCTGGGAAATGAGGAGAGCCTCTGCCCAGCCACCCATCGTCTGGGAAGTGAGGAGCACCTCTGCCCGGCCACCCATCATCTGGGAAGTGAGGAGCGCCTCGGCCCGGCCACCCATCATCTGGGAAGTGAGGAGCACCTCTGCCCGGCCACCTATCGTTTGGGAAGAAGTGAGGAGCGCCTCTGCCCGGCCACCCCGTCCGGAAAGAAGTGAGGAGCGCCTGTGCCCAGCCGCCCCGTCCGGGAAGAAGTGAGGAGCGCCTCTGCCCGGCCGCCCCATCTGGGAAATGAGGAGAGCCTCTGCCCAGCCACCCATCGTCTGGGAAGTGAGGAGCACCTCTGCCCGGCCACCCATCATCTGGGAAGTGAGGAGCGCCTCGGCCCGGCCGCCCTGTCTGGGAAGTGAGGAGCGCCTCTGCCCAGCCACCCCGTCTGGGAAGTGAGGAGCGCCTTTGCCTGGCCACCCATCGTCTGGGAAGTGAGGAGCGCCTCTGCCCGGCCACCCATCATCTGGGAAGTGAGGAGCGCCTCTGCCCGGCCACCCATCGTCTGGGAAGTGAGGAGCACCTCTGCCCGGCCACCCATCATCTGGGAAGTGAGGAGCGCCTCTGCCCGGCCACCTATCGTCTGGGAAGAAGTGAGGAGCGCCTCTGCCCGGCCGCCCCATGTCTGGGAAGAAGTGAGGAGCGCCTCTGCCCGGCCGCTCCGTCTGGGAGGTCTACCACGGAGGCCAGAAGCAATGTGGGGGCTGGATGTGGTGGCTCACGCCTGTGGTCCCAGCACTCTGGGGGGCGAGGCGGGTTGATCACTTGGGGCTAGGAGTTCGAGACCAGTCTGGCCAACTTGGCGAAACATGAAAAATACAACAGACAAACCAACCAACTCAGTGACAACAAAACAGGTCTACCCTGGAGTCATACTCTAATTTTTTCTATTTTCCTCCCTTTCTGATCCTTTATCCCACTTTCTTTTTCTTCCTCTTCCTTCTCCCTCTTCTTTGTCAAATAGAGGATTGAGTTATTATCACTGATCCATATAAAGTCCCTCTCTCATTTATTTTAACTCCCACCCCCCATTTCTATTCCCCGACTTCCCATGTGTAACCTTCCTAATATGTTTGATACGCATCTTTTTGTTTGTATGTATTTTTAGAAAATGTTTATTGTTTTTGTGTGCAAAAAAAATTAATAAAAAAAAAAGAAAAAGAAAAAAAGATAATACTGGTCGGCCTGAGCCACAAAGTGAGACCTCATCTCTACAAAAAATAAATAAATTAGATGGGTGTGGTGGTGATGAGGGTCTGTAGTCCCAGATACTCAAGAGGCTGAGGTGGGAGGATCCCTTGACCCTAGGAGGTCACGGTTGCAGTGAACTGTGATCCCACCACTGCACTCCAGCCTGGGTAACAGAGCAAGATCCTGTCTCAAAAAAAAAAAAAAAAAAAAAAGATAATATATTGGTATAATTCAGGGTTTTTGCCTCCATCCCCATGCTTCTTCATTTGACCCTCCCTGACTCCCTGATGAATTTTAGTTTGAATTTTTGCTCTAGTACAGAAGTTACTTTAAAAGATCTTAATAAAATTTCCACCTGCCTAGATATTACTTGTTTGTTACACTTTAGTCCATGATTTCTATTGTCATTTACATTACCCAAAAAATATGACCTGCTGAATTTCTGCTGTCATGAATTGACTAACATATTTTGGGCCTAAAACCTTTACATTTAGAATCTATTTGTTTGGTATTTGAAAATAATGTATGCCCTCCATTTATTGGTCAAAAGCACTGCCTATTTATTTCTACGCTTAATCAGAGAGACTTTCTAACAGTTATTTAGTATTATTTATGTTCATTCATTTGTTGTGTATAATGAGGTTAATTGCTATGATATTTTTATGTCATTAATATAATAAAAAATATGTCAACTTTTCTCTTCCAATGAGTCTTTGGGTTATTAATTTTTAACTCAGGTATCAAGCTTGTAAAATGTTTGATGGCTTATAATAATGTGTAACACATAGTATCCACTGAGTTCTGATAACTCCAGTTTATCAAATTATCTTTTTTTATACCATTCTCCAAATGCAATGCTATTTGGTTTTATTTTTATTTTTTAAAAATGTGCTGCCTGTTTTGAGTCTCTAAAAGTGTGAAATGCTCAGTATTTTCCAAATGTATTTGAACATGGAGTGTTATATTTACTAAAAAGTTAACAAGCAAGTATTGCCCTAAACACTCTAGCAAATACTACTAGTACAGACGAATTATGATCTAACATTATAGTACATTTTAATTTATTAGGTTAATTTTGGTTGCAAACAATAAAAAGCAAAATTCAAACTGGCTCGTATAATAGATTTTGAACAATAGTATAGGCTCAAGATAGTTTAATGCAGAAGTTTAATAATGGCAAAAAATAAATGCTTCTTGTCCTCCCTGTTTCTTCACTCTACCTTAAGTGGTATAGATTGAATGTATCCCCCCAGAATTTGTATGTTTAAATCTAATCCCTAGTGTGATGATATTTGGCAGTGGGTCTTCGGGGGGTGATTAGGTCATGAGGACAGAGCCCTCGTGAATGGGATTAGTGCCCTCATAAAAGAGACCTTACAGAACTTCCTTGCCCCTTCCACCAAGTGAGGACACAGCAAAAAGACAGCTGTCTATGAACCAGGAAACAAGTCCTCACTAGACCCTGAATCTGTTGACACCTTGATCTTGGACTTCCTGGCCTCTAGAACTGTAAGAAATAAATTTATGTTGTTCATAAACCATCCAACCTGAAAGGACTAAGACATTAGGTATCAGTTTTATTCTATGGCTTAAAATATCATGTCATGAGTAGACAACTTCCAATCCTAGTACCTGGTGCTTCCTCTGCTGCATTTGGAAAGAAGGCATTTCCCCCTTCAATCACAGAATGAAAAAGTTGTACTTCATTCTGATTTGATTAGCAGAAGGCATATGCTCCTTCATGCACCAATTACAATGACCAAGAATTGGGCATGGGACTCATGTCACTTAAACATTGTGAAGCTGAGAAATTCATTATTTGGTTAGGAGTGTGTGAGAGCAGGGATCACTGAATTCTTGAGATACCACCACGATGTCCACTACGTGTATTTCCATTTCGGTAAACATTTCCATTAAGATAATGCTAGAACAAAATCAGAGGAGTAGATCTTGGTGTCCCCAGCTTTTGTTGACCTAACAAAGTGAAGTTGCTTCAACTGGACACTTCTGAACCACATTTATGCCCATATGTTCAGTCCAAATTTATTATAAGCAATTTTCAGGTCCATATGTTTAGGATATTTCATTTGTTTGGTTATGCATTATATGTATACATGTTTTTAACATATACACACCTCTACATATATTTTGGAGGCCTTTACACAAAAGTGTTTTCCCTAAAGGGAGAAGAGAAAAGTTGAATGCAGAAGTAAAAAAAAAAAAAAATAGAAAAGAAAAAAAAAATTCATTTGCATTTGTAGTATTTGTATCTAAATATTTTATATTACAGATGTATTAATATTTTTATAATTGTAAACACTACTTTAAAACAGGGAGATGGTTTACCTTCAAAAAATTTGGCTCTCAACTCAAAGTTATCAAAGTATATCCTAGATATAGTTTGCTTGTCAGGCTTCTACATGAAAATTTAAAAGGCTCCTGCATTTCAGAATAAGCCTAACATATGTAATTGCACTCATCCACTATGTCTACATTGCCAACCAAATACTGACAAAGAGAGCTACAGAGTGCCACAGAGAGCTGGCAGCTCTTCTGTTTGCATTAGCTTCTACTTGCTTCTTCATCTTTCCTCTATGTCTGACTCATGTCATGTTACTGTTTTTAAATGTTCCCTTAGCTACAGAGCTAATGTGCTTATATCTGCAAGGGGTCTCATGTGAACCTCTAAATAATTAAAGATTCATTAGCTCCCTGGAGGGCCACCATGATTTCCAAAACAAGTCACAATACCTAAAGATCTAATTGTACAATTTCCCTCAGAAATAGCCTTGAGGAAGAAGTCACATCACTCAGCAATGAGTCTTATAATTATTCACAGCAGTTTTCATGGTACAATATAACATCCAATTTACAGAATTAAAGGTAATGTAATTTGAAAGAAAAATAGCTGGTTTTAAGGAATGAATGGCCATGTCAACTATTGGAAGTATCTTTGAATTGGAGCCTCTATGTTCGGATTTCACCAGGTTTATGTTTTTAATTAATATCCTATTCAGCTTGCTGTAATTTCCATTGAGGTTTTCTAGAACAAGACAAGTCAGAAATTGATCTTTAATTATAAGCTAAGAGCAAACTGCCAAACAACTGAGAAAAATTTTGAAGAAAGAGGTCCATCAGGACTAACCATTTTAAGAGAATAAAGACTAATCAGACACACACACATATGCACAAAAAGAGGGAGAGAGAGAAAAAAATCCTATGAAATACATTTTTAAAAATTGATTTTTTTAAGAAGAAGCATTTGATCTACCAAAGAGAAGCTTAGCAGTTTGGAGATCTGACAGTGCTAATCTCAGGTCAAGAAAATAACAAAATAAAACACCAAAGAATTACCTAAACTGTGAAAGATGAAGCTTTCAGAGTTCTCACAGAGAATTGGGATACTAAAGTACAAAGTTTAAGCGGTGTAATACATTAATGCTTAATTTATATCCCAAATACTTAAAAACTATGTTTCATTGTTACACGTATTTATTTTATTATAAAGATAATGAATGCAGTAGGGTTAGATTTAAATAACTCATTGGGTTTAAAATGAGAAATGAAAGTCTGGCTTTTTACTACCTACAGTCTTATCACCAAAGTTAGCTATTGTTAATAATTTCTTGTCCATTCTTGTATGTGTTACAGTTTCTTTCTTAGAAAGAAGTATGCTATACTAGTATACATACTATTTATTCATGAACCTTGCATTTATCATGTACTCATATGTCTTAATGGTCATTTCATAATAGATGTCTCTCTTTCCCATGCTTACAGTGGTGACTGCATGAGGCATTGTACAGACGTACCAATAATTACTTACTCTGTGTCATATTGATGGTTATTCAGATTGTTTTCACTTTGCCCTTGCAGACAACACTGCGATGAACATCCTTATGCATATATTATTCCAAATACATCATAGTGATTGCTGTGTGAGAGAAATATACATTGTTGATTTTATTTTTTTATTTTTTATAATTTCAACTTTTGATTTTAGATACAGTGCATACACGTGCAGGTTTGTTACATGGGTATGTTGTGTAATGCTGAGGTTTGCTGCATGATTGATCCGATCACCCAGGTACTAGGCATAGTAGTTGTTTTTCAACCTTTAGCCCCTCCCTCCTTCTACCCTTGAGTAGTCCCCAGTTTCTATTGTTCCCATCTTTGTGTCCATGTGTACTCAATGTTTAGCTCCTGCTTATAAGTGAGAATATGTGGTATTTGGTTTTCTATTCCTGTGTTAATTCGCTTAGCATAATGGTGTCGAGTTGCATCCATGTTGCTGTAAAGGACATGATTTTATTCTTTTTTATGGCTACAAATTATTCCATGGCATATATGTACCACATTTTCTTTATCCAATCCACCGTTGATGGACACCTAGGTTGATTCCATGTCTTAGCGATTGTGAATTACATTGCTGATTTTCATAGAAACCACTAATTTTTATGCTAGAAAAATCATCAATGTGCACATGCTCCAAGGCTCTGTGAGCATAGCCCTTTTTCTTGGGATGTCAACAACACTGGGTTTTATCAAAATATAAGTTTTGCCAATTTATTAGTTAAAAAATGCTAACTCAATGCTATTTAGATTTGAACTACCACTGGTGCTGAGCATCTTTTTACATATTCACTGGCAATTCATTTATCTTTCTCTGTTGTTTATCTTTTTCTGTGTAATAATTTTCCCTATCTTCTACTCTTTTAAATATTAAGTTTTCACTGTTTTCTTAATAATTTTTAAGTTTAAAAAGTGACCTTTTGTCCGAGCGCAGTGGCTCACGCCTGTAATCCCAACACTTTGGGAGGCTGAGGCGGGTGGATCACAAGGTCAGGAGATCGAGACCATCCTGCCCAACATGGTGAAACCCCGTCTCTAGTAAAAATACAAAAATTGTCTGGGGTGGTGGCACGTGCCTGTAATCCCAGCTACTCGGGAGGCTGAGGAAGAAAAATCACTTGAACCAGGGAGTTGGAGGTTGTAATGAACCGAGATCACGCCACTGTGCTCCAGCCTGGCGACAGAGCAAGACTCAGTCTCGAAAAAAAAAAGTGACCATTTTATCTGCTGCATATAATTCTAATGATATTTCTCAATTCGTTTATCTTTTAACAATGATAATATATAATGTCTTGCTATTTAGAAAGATTTTTAAAAGTATTTTACATAAAAAAATTTTTATTCTTTGCCATTAATACTTGTAGGTTTGGAATTTTCAGGACCTCCTCAAACGCCACCTACAGGAAATGCTCTTCAAAGACATTTCGCTTTTTCCCCACTTGATTATGGAGCAAAGACTAACACTGGCAATGCTGTGAAGTACTCGAGTCAAATGGGTATCTCACGTGGTCATTACTATACTCACTCTCAGGCTCCAATGCAAGTTGTTTCCTTAGGCCAACTACTCTTGCTTTCCTTTAATAGACCTATTCCTCCTGGGCTGTCTGAAACTAACATTTCATTGTAAATAGAGTCCTGCAAATCCTTGGTATCTCAAAGAACCCTCCTTCCGTTTAGTTTTAGGAGAACTCTCCTCCTAAAACTCTATTCTTCTCCCTGAAGTCCAGATCCCCATTCCTTGCAACAAATGAACTCTTGATTTGAGCACTGAAGGGAGATAATTGGAAGTTTGACTTTGTGTTCTAGATCTTCCCTGCCAATATATGCAGCGTCTTTAAAACTAATCGGGCTAAGGCAGGAGAACCGCTTGAACCCAGGAGGAGGAGGTTGCAGTGAGCCAAAATTGCGCCATTGAACTCCAGCCTGGGTGACAGAGCAAGGCTCCATCTCAAAAAAAAAACAGCAAAAAGAAACTAATTAGGTTCAAGAAGTTCGAATGAATTCAACTTAGACAAGCTCTTAAGCAGACATGTTGGAAGTTCCAAAAAAGACAGTTTGGGAAAATATTTTTATTAAAAAAAAAAAAAGCCCTCCCCGCCCCTCCCCTCCCCCCTCCCCTCCCCCCCTCCCCTGCCCTCCCCTGCCCTCCCCTCCCCTCCCCTGCCCTCCCTCCCTCCCCTCCCGTCCCCTCCCCTCCCCTTTTCTTTTCTCTCGTCCCCTCTGTGGCCCAGGCTGCAATCTACTTGGCTCGCTGCTGCCCCCGCTGCGGACTGCCTGGGACTGCCACCGCGCGCCACCGCTGCCTGCTTTTTCTCCTTTGGCTGCAGGCGCGCATTTGCCATGTTGGCCACGCTGGTCGCCAGCTCCTGACGCCTAGTGCTCTGCCCGCCTCAGCCTCCCGAGGTACTGGGACTGCAGACGGAGTCTCGCTCAACCGGTGCTCGGTGTTGCCCGGGCTCGAGTGCAGTGGCGTGGTCTGGGCTCGCGGCAGCCTCCGCCTCCCAGCCGCCTGCCTTGGCCTACCAGGGTGCTGGGATTGCAGCCCCTGCCCAGCCGCCGCCCCGTCTGGGAGGTGGGCAGCGTCTCTGCCCGGCCGCCCCTCTGCCCGGCCTCCCCATCTGGGAAGTGAGGAGCGCCTCTGCCCGGCCAGCCATCGTCTGGGAGGTGAGGAGCGCCTCTGCCTGGCCACCCATCGTCTGGGAAGTGAGGAGCGCTTCTGCCCGGCCACCCATCCTCTGGGAAGTGAGGAGCGCCTCTGCCCGGCTGCCCCGTCTGGGAAGTGAGGAGCGCCTCTGCCCGGCCGCCCCGTCCGGGAAGAAGTGAGGAGCGCCTCTGCCCTGCCGCCCCGTCCGGGAAGAAGGGAGGAGCGCCTCTGCCCGGCCGCCCTGTCCGGAAGAAGTGAGGAGCCCCTCTGCCTGGCCGCCCCGTCTGGGAAGTGAGGAGGCCTCTGCCCGGCCGCCCCGTCTGGGAAGAAGTGAGGAGCGCCTCTGCCCAGCCACCCATCGTCTGGGAAGTGAGGAGCGCCTCTGCCCAGCCGCCCCATCTGGGAAGTGAGGAGAGCCTCTGCCCGGCCACCCATTGTCTGAGAAGTGAGGAGCGCCTCTGCCCGGCCACCCACTGTCTGGGAAGTGAGGAGCGCCTCAGCCCGGCCGCCCCGTCTGGGAAGTGAGGAGCGCCTCTGCCCGGCCACCCACCGTCTGGGAAGTGAGGAGCGCCTCTGCCCGGCCGCCCCGTCTGGGAAGTGAGGAGCGCCTCTGCCCGGCCACCCACCGTCTGGGAAGTGAGGAGCGCCTCTGCCCGGCCACCCATAGTCTGGGAAGTGAGGAGCGCCTCTGCCCGACACCCCGTCTGGGAAGTGAGGAGCGCCTCTGCCCGGCCACCCACTGTCTGGGAAGTGAGGAGCACCTCTGCCTGGCCACCCACTGTCTGAGAAGTGAGGAGCGCCTCTGCCGGCCACCCACTGTCTGAGAAGTGAGGAGCGCCTCGGCCGGCCACCCCGTCTGGGAAGTGAGGAGCGCCTCTGCCCAGCCACCCACCGTCTGGGAAGTGAGGAGCGCCTCTGCCCGCCACCCCTCTGGGAAGTGAGGAGCGGGGGGGGGGGGCGCCTCTGCCCGCCACCCACCGTCTGGGAAGTGAGGAGCGCCTCTGCCCCGAGCCCGACCCACCGTCTGGGAAGTGAGGAGCGCCTCTGCCCGGCCGCCCCGTCTGGGGGAGGAGGGGGGGGGGGGGGGGGGGGGGGGGGGGGGGGGGGGGGGGGGGGGGGGGGGGGGGGGGGGGGGGGGGGGGGGCCCGTCTGGGAAGTGAGGAGCGCCTCTGCCCGACCACCCATCGTCTGGGAAGTGAGGAGCGCCTCTGCCCGGCCACCCATCATCTGGGAAGGGAGGAGCGCCTCTGCCCGGCCACCCCATCTGGGAAGTGAGGAGCGCCTCTGCCCGGCCGCCCCGTCTGGGAAGTGAAGAGCGCCTCTGCCCGGCCACCCATCATCTGGGAAGTGAGGAGCGCCTCTGCCCAGCACCCATCATCTGGGAAGTGAGGAGCGCCTCTGCCCGGCCGCCCCGTCTGGGAAGTGAGGAGCACCTCCGCCCAGGCACCCATCGTCTGGGAAGGGAGGAGCGCCTCTGCCCGGCCGCCCCGTCTGGGAAGTGAGGAGCGCTTCTGCTCGGCCGCCCCGTCCGGGAAGAAATGAGGAGCGCCTCTGCCTGGCCGCCCCATCTGGGAAATGAGGAGAGCCTCTGCCCAGCCACCCATCGTCTGGGAAGTGAGGAGCACCTCTGCCCGGCCACCTATCATCTGGGAAGTGAGGAGCCCTCTGCCCGGCCACCCTGTCTGGGAAGTGAGGAGCGCCTCTGCCCGGCTGCCCCGTCTGGGAAGTGAGGAGCGCCTCGGCCCGGCCGCCCCATCTGGGAAGTGAGGAGCGCCTCTGCCCGGCCACCCATCGTCTGGGAAGTGAGGGGCGCCTCTGCCCGGCCACCCATCGTCTGGGAAGAAGTGAGGAGCGTCTCTGCCTGGCTGCCCCGTCTGGGAAGTGAGGAGCGCCTCTGCCCGGCCGCCCCGTGTCTGGGAAGAAGTGAGGAGCGCCTCTGCCCGGCCGCTCCGTCTGGGAGGTCTACCACGGAGGCCAGAAGCAATGTGGGGGCTGGATGTGGTGGCCCACGCCTGTGGTCCCAGCACTCTGGGGGGCGAGGCGGGTTGATCACTTGGGGCTAGGAGTTCGAGACCAGTCTGGCCAACTTGGCGAAACATGAAAAATACAACAGACAAACCAACCAACCAACTCAGTGACAACAAAACAGGTCTACCCTGGAGTCATACTCTAATTTTTTCTATTTTCCTCCCTTTCTGATCCTTTATCCCACTTTCTTTTTCTTCCTCTTCCTTCTCCCTCTTCTTTGTGAAATAGAGGATTGAGTTATTATCACTGATCCATATAAAGTCCCTCTCTCATTTATTTTAACTCCCACCCCCCATTTCTATTCCCTGACTTCCCATGTGTAACCTTCCTAATATGTTTAATACGCATCTTTTTGTTTGTATGTATTTTTAGAAAATGTTTATTGTTTTTGTGTGCAAAAAAAATTAATTAAAAAAGAAAAAAGAAAAAATAAAAAAAATAAAAAAATAAAAAAAAAAAAAGACTGTCCTCCATTTCCTCACTCTTTCTTCCCACTTATTTTCACTCCACTGCTGCAGTTTGGTGTCAACTCTCATCACTCTACTGAAATTGCTGCAGCCGAGGTTACTAGTTATTTAATTAACAAAAGCAATAGATTTTGTTTTTTTAAATTGTCATTATACTCTACTTTTTTGTGACTTTTAAACTATTGACAATGTCTTTCTTGAAAATGTGTCCTTTTCGTTTTTTCCAAAACATGACTTTCTCCTTGATGTCCTCCTATTTCTCTCATTATTTCACCTTTACATTCTCTGCTGACACCTTTCACCTTACCAAACCTTAATTAAATGTGTGTGCTTCCCAGTGTCCCATTCTTGGCTCTCTTCCCTTCCCTCTTACTGATCATTATTGTATTCTGTGATCTCACCAATTCTCTTGGCTTTAACAATAACCAGATGACTCCAGAAAACTATTCAAAATTCCAGACCTATGGAAACTTTGCACCCAGATATGTACCAACAACTCAACTCAGTTATCTCTAATATTATCTCATTAAGTGCCCTCTAACTACAGAATGACTCCTCCTTCTGGGTTTCCTCTGCCTGAACGGCACCACCATTCAGTGGCCCACGACAAATGTGGACCTCATTTAGAACTTCTCCCTTTCCCGGCCGGGTGCGGTGGCTCACGCTTGTAATCCCAGCACTTTGGGAGGCTGAAGCGGGCGGATCACGAGGTCAGGAGATCGAGACCACGGTGAAACCCCATCTCTACTAAAAATACAAAAAAAAAATTAGCCGGGTGTGGTGGCGGGCGCCTGTAGTCCCAGCTGCTCGGAGAGGCTGAGGAGGGAGAATGGCGTGAACCCGGAAGGTGGAGCTTGCAGTGAGCTGAGATCACGCCACTGCACTCCAGCCTGGGCGACAGAGCGAGACTCCGTCTCAAAAAAAAAAAAAAAGGAACTTCTCCCTTTCCCTCATGTTTCATTTTCTCTTGGCTCAAGAGTTATTAGATTCTTCATTTTTAACTTTTCTCTAGCCTATCTTCAATTTTATAGTGGACAGTTATGTATACCCTATAACCCAGGAGAGAAGGGGTACCTTCTTCTACGCCCCTACTATGAACTAGCATATCCTTTGAGTCCTTTCTTTGTATGAAGCACTGGGGAAATTTAATCAACTTCATAATCACTTATAATCTTCATAGCAATTTTATGAGGTGAGTTCTATTTATTATCCCTATCTTAAGGATGAGGAAACTGTGGTTTAAAGAGCTTAAGTAATTTGGGAAAATCACAAAAGAAGCAGTGAAGACAGAATTCAAATCTAGGCAACCTGAAATCCGAGCCTGAGCACTTTGCCTCCCTAATAACTATCTCCCTTTGACAGTTGTATTACGATGTTGACAACATTTAGCAACCCTTATTCCCCTCCCCACCCCCATCTCTCTCCAAGAAATCTGCTGTGAGGTAGAGAATATGTTGATTTCCTCTGCAGTTTTTAGCACATAGTGTAGGGCTTAGAAAGGAGAAAATGACGAAAAATATTTACTAAAATAATTGTTTTTCTTTGATAGTTGTTATAACCATCTAATTGTGAGTGCTTAACGATTACTATAAAGGAGAATGGAAATCACAGATCTTTTCACAGAATTTCTTTTTTTTTTTTTTTTGAGACAGAGTCTAGCTCTGTCACCCAGGCTGGAGTGCAGTGGTGCGATCTCAGCTCACTGCAACCTCCACCTCCTGGGTTTAATCACTTGCCTTGGCCTCCTCAGAAGCTGAGATTACAGGTGTGCACCATGATGCCTGGCTAATTTTTGTATTTTTGGTAGAGATGGGGTTTCACCACATTGGTCAGGCTGGTCTCAAACTCCTGACCTCCAGTGGTCCACCCATCTCAGCCTCCCAAAGTGCTGGGATTACAGGCTTGAGCCACTGCGCCAGGCCTTTCTCAGAGAATTTATAGTTTGCTTGGAAATGTAAACTATATATACTTAAACTGAGGGATATTTACAAAAGAACTTTCTACTTAACCCCCAAGAAGCTGTATTAATAACAAAGCAAATTAAGCTTGTTCACAGGCAACTGAATGGAATGAATGGTTTTGATTGGCCTTGCCAGTTATATTTCTAACAAGAGAAAATTCCATGTGAGCCTCATATTTGGAAACAAGATATTACAGGGAGGAAAATTTAGGATTAAGGTCAGATTTGGTGCAACTATGCTAGATACAGAAAAGGCAAATTTTCAGCTCAATCCCCAGCTAAGTACAAGTTCAGTGGTGAAGGCGTGAGAAAATGAGCCTGTATAATAAGTCTGAAATAAGTTTATGATTCCACCTCAATATGGGCATGCAATATATTCTAACATTTAATCCCTGGAAAAAATGATGACATCACACTGAAATCTTGACTCATAAGAGAACTTTTTTATACTGTTCCCTAAGTCAGTTTATTTCCACTTCATTCTTGTGTTAAGGGCAGGCTCAATTCTTACTCATTTAAAAACGATATCACCTGAAGCTTTTCTTTAAGTCTTGTTTTCTCTGCAGTGAGAAAATTAATCAAGGGGTTAAAATTTACATTAAATTATATATGTATTATATATAAAAGTTATATAATATAGATCAGGGAAGAATATATTGCATATGTTATAGGCTGAATTGTGTCCTTTCCCCAAATTCCTATGCTGTATCCTGCCTCCTGCCACCCCAGTATATCAGAAGGTGGCTATATTTGGAGATAGAGACTCTTAAGAGGTAACTAATGTAAAACGAGGTCACATGTGTGGGTCCCAATCCAATATCACTGGTGTCCTTATTTGAAGAGGAAATTTAGGTACAGACATACATGTGCACAGAAAAAAGACCATGAGAAGACAAGATGAGAAAATGACTATCTAAAAGCCAAGGAGAGAAATTTCAGAGTAAAATTAACACATCTGATGCCTTGACCTCACACTTCTAGCCTCCAGAAAATAAATTTCTGTTGTTTAACTCATCAGTCTTCAGTAATTGTTATAACAACCCTAGCAAAGTAATATAGGAAGTATATATATATATATACACACACACATATTTGTGTGTATATATATATATCTACACACATTTGTGTGTGTGTGTATATATATACACACATATACACATATTTGTGTGTGTATGTATGTGTGAGTATATATATATATACATATATATATATATATGATAGAGTAGATAGATAGAGACTTATACAGTCATCTCTCAGTATTAGTGGGGTATTGGATTCAGGAGCCCTGCATATACCGAAGTCTGCACATACTCAGGTCCCGTAGTCAACCTTGCAGAGCTCGCATATGAAAAGTTGGCGCTCCACATATGTGGGTTTCGCATCCCACAAATATTATATTTTCAATCTGTATTTGGCTGAAAAAATCCACCTACAAGTGGACTCACACAGTTTATTCAGAGGTCAACTCTTGATATATAGATACATAAATATCTTATATGTATAAAGCAAGCGGGAGAAAAAATCTCAAATCTCTCTTCCTTCCTGCTCTTTTTGGATTGCAAACTCTTTTCTCATAAGTATAAAAAGTAATGTTAACAAAGCAAAAAGAATTGGAAATAGTAGTGTTTTTGACCACTAGTGTTTTGTAATTTTAGAAAAAAAATTACTGAAATGTAACTTTTTATTTATATTGAGATGTTTGACTCGTACTCCAATCATACAGAAATAATAGATAAAATACGAAAAAGACTTCTTTTTACATACATAGCTGGATTAAAATATTAGAAATAATTTTCTTCCCTCAAAGGATCACCTGTTTAATAAATGGTGCTAGGAAAACTGGCTAGCCATATGTAGGAAGCTGAAACTGGATCCCTTCCTTACACCATATACAAAAATTAACTGAAGATGGATTAAAGACTTAAATGTAAGACCTACACCATAAAAACCCTAGAAGAAAACCTAGGCAATACCATTCAAGACATAGGCATGGGCAAAGATTTCATGACTAGAACACCAAAAGCAATGGCAACAAAAGCTAAAATAGACAAATGGGATCTAATTAAACTAAAGAGCTTCTGCACAACAAAAGAAACTCTCATCAGAGTGAACAGGCAATCTACAGAATAGGAGAAAACTTTTGCAATATACCCGTCTGACAAAGGGCTAATATCCAGAATCTACACAGAACTTAAACAAATTTACAAGAAAAAAACAAATAACCCCATCAAAAAGTGGGCAAAGAATATGAACAGACATTTCTCAAAAGAAGACATTTATGCAGCCAACAGACACATAAAAAATGTTCATCTTCCCTGGTCATGAAAGAAATGCAAATCAAAACCACAATGAGATACCATCTCACACCAGTTAGAATGGTGATCATTAAAAAGTCAGGAAACAACAGGTGCTGGAGAGGATGTGGAGAAATAGGAATGCATTTACACTGTTGGTGGGAGCATAAATTAGTTCAACAATTGTGGAAGACAGTGTGGCAATCCCTCAAGAACTAGAAACATTTGACCCAGCCATCCCATTACTGGGTATATACCCGAAGGATTATAAATCATGCTACTATAAAGATGTATACATGCACACGTATATTAATTGTGGTGCTATTCACAATAGCAAAGACTTGGAACCAACCCAAATGTCCATCAATGATAGACTAGATTAAAAAAATGTGGCACATATACACCGTGGAATACTAGGCAGCCACAAAACAGGATAAGTTCATGTCCTTTGCAGGGACATGGATGAAACTGGAAACCATCACTCTCAGCAAACTATCACAAGGACAGAAAACCAAACACCGCATGTTCTCACTCACAGGTGGGAGTTGAACAATGAGAATGCATGGACACAGGGTGGGGAACATCACACACTGGGGCCTGTCAGGGGGTGGGGGGCTGGGGGACAGATAGCATTAGGAGAAATACCTAATGCAAATGACAAGTTGATGGGTGCAGCAAACCAACATGGCACATGTATACCTATGTAACAAACCTGCATGTGGTGCACATGTACCCTAGAACTTAAGATTAAAAAAAAATAAAAATTTCTTCCCTCATGAGGTACAAAGCCAAGCATTACACTGGGGCCATGATAGTCCAGGCTGCTGAAAGATTTAGATCTAAAGACTGAAAATTGGGATATTTATTGAGAGAGGGAGAGAGAGAACAAATGGTAACCTAAATTTAATAAAATAATAATAGACAAATTAGGGTAACGGGCATATGAGTATTTTTTGTTCTAACAATTCTTTTATTTTCAAACTGATCTATAATCTTAAATTTATTTCCCAATAAAAAGGATTTTAAGTTAAAAAAAGAAAGTTTTTCTGTAGTAACATTTTCACAGCTAGGGCCTTTAAGATTGAGGAAATACTGCAAGCTCTGAGCAAATGCAATAAGTATAAATCCATATGTAGACATACCACAGTAAAATACAAGATACTGAAGACTAATACAATATTTTTGAATCAACCAGAGATGGAAGGCAGATTACCTGCAAAGGAAGGACAATTACATTATCACAGACTTCTTTTCATCAACAATGAGAACAGACAATACAGGATTAACATCTCCCAAGTTGTGAGGGAGAATAACAGATGACATGAAATTCTACAACCAAATAAAGCATAATTCAATGGGCAGCAGTTAACAGAATTAAGCTGTTTCTGGACATCTATGGAGAGATTTAACTCAAAGATATCACTGTAAATTTGATTGTTGAGGTGTAGTAATGGTTACTTGGTAAGGTTATTGAATTAGTTAAATGATCTTCAAAGCTTAGGTCATGTATCTTCATTAAACACACGGTGCTTTGCATTTACTAAAGAAGGGCTTCTGCTTTCTCTCCAAATAAATCATTGCGACCTTACCACCCCAAGTGTAGAAACCTCCTTTATTTCTATTCTTGGTCTCTAGTCCCTGCTTATGTGTATGCATAAATGCATGACACCGTGCTTCTCTTTTAGTTATTTATTTCTAGAGATCATGTCTTTGAAAATCATTATATTCCCAGCAACTATTTAGAGTGGCACTAGGTTAACTTGGTTTATGGTGTCGACTGCATAGCAGTTATTTGATTGGCCCATTCCTTTATAAAATATTTTATGCTTAGATGATGAACTCTACATAAATTCAGCCAGGAGAATGTTTTCCTTGGCAATCTCTGGGAGATTACAAATGTTACTTTCTTTTTCTCTTTTTTTTTTTTTTTTGAGATGAAGTCTCGCTCTGTCGCCCAAGCTGGAGTCCAGTGGCGCGATCTCGGCTCACTGCAAGCTCCACCTCCCGGGTTCACGCCATTCTCCTGCCTCAGCCTCCTGAGTAGCTGGGACTACAGGCGGCCATGACCAAGCCCGGCTAATTTTTTTGTATTTTAGTAGAGACAGGGTTTCACCGTGTTAGCCAGGATGGTCTCGATCTCCTGACCTCATGATCCGCCTGCCTCGGCCTCCCAAAGTGCTGGGATTAGAGGCGTGAGCCACTGTGCCCAGCCTACAAATGTTACTACTAACTCCTCCTTCTGCTAAGAAATAAACCAAAATAAAATTATTCACAAATATAACTGTTTTGATCATGCTTTCAGCTGATATGTAATGTAGCCCACAGAAGGTAAATAATATTCAGGGGAAATAAATTATTACTTAAGAGTGAGTGCTGAGAAAAAGAAATGTGTGAAGTGTGAGGAAGGACGTATGTGAGAAAAGCTAGGGCACAGTTGTGTCTTATATTTTTGTTAAAATCTGCCTGCTAAGACTTCCTGATTGGGTAATGGGAATGACACAGTAAAAAACTCTTCCTCAGAGTGTCTCACAGCATTGTGATAACTTACTACATAAAAGTACAAGTTACATTATGTAAAAAGACAGAATGGCCTGGCTCAGTGGCTCACGCCTATAATCCGAGCACTTTGGGAGGCCGAGGCAGGTGGATCATCTGAGATCAGGAGTTCGGCACCAGCCTGGCCAAAATGATGAAAGCCTGTCTCTACTAAAAATACAAAAAATTAGCCAGGCGTGGTGGCAGGCGCCTGTAATCCCAGCTACCCAAGATGCAGAGGCAGGAGAATCGCTTGAACCTGGGAGACAGAGGTCGCAGTGAACTGAGATCGTGCCACTGCACTCCAGCCTGGGCGACAAGAGTGGAAACTCTGTCTCAAAAAAGAAAAAAAAAGACAGAATGACTCCAAGAAACTGAGGTTTCTCGATGAGGGTTACACAATGTGGATCTAAAAGCAGCAGGGAAAGGAAAAGGATTTGGGCCTAGAATGTGGGGAAATTTTAGAGGCTGCAGAAAGCCTTCTGGTGTCTTTCTAGAATGGCTGGATTTTGGTTAAGACAAAGAAGAAGTAACTTTTCATGGAGAACAGTAGCATACAGGAGTGTGGATGGTTTGATCATTTAAGGCAGGGATGTGAAGCTTGATGGAATATGTTGATAACAAAGATTCTTTGCTTGGCCAACTTTAGTCAGGCTTCTAAATCTTCAGCTAGGCTAAACTGTGCACTTCCTCGCAAAATCCAGCTTTAAAAAGAACACTGCCAAGTTTACCAAAGAACCCCCCATTCTCAATATCTGATCAGGTTCTTCATTCTTCACCATTCTGCAGGTGATGTGTGATCACCCTGGCCAGTCTTCAGCAAGAATTCTTTTAGGTCAGTTTAGCCAGAATCTCCCTTACTCCTGATGTTTCCTCTTAGTGATTTTCCATTCACTGACCCCTGCATTGCTCTTGGGCTGTAAATTCCTACTTGCCCATGCTGTATTGAGAGTTAAGCCCATCTCTCTCCCCAGCTCCAAGACTGTGTTGCAGTGGTTCCTATATCTATGGTGATGGTCCTGAATAAAGTCTTCTTTACTGTGCATTTAAAGTATCACTGAATAATTTTTTCTTTAACAATTATTGTGTTGAAACTCAAATAGGACAGATTCATCACTGGATCCTGGGCCTCTCACTCAGGACCCTAAATGCATGCCTTTGAAGCCTTTGTTGTCATTTCTGACTGATTAAGGATCCATTGGTGAATTAGATTCCTGAGCCATTGCTCCAGACAAAAGCCCTTTGATGGCTAAGGACAGATTTCGAATCTTAAGGGATGAGTATTCTCTCTGAAGCTGGGGTAGAGCCCCAGGCTTCTTTTGAAAGGAATCCTCAGGGCAGGAAGGTCTTTGTGTGGGCTTCTTGTTCTGAGTGGGCTATTCTCTGAGTCCCTAGACTAGAAGTCTCTTCTTTCTGGCTCTCTTTTTCTGAGTGAGGGGTTATTCCCTGATTCCCTGGGCTACAAATTGTTCTTCCCTGCTCTCTATAAAACCTCTCTGCTGTTTCTCTTCTCTCTATTGGATCCTGCTTCTCCCATGGGAACTCTGTCACCTGAAACCCCTCTTCTCAAGTCTCTGCTGACTATTTCTCTGTCCACTCTTGCCAGACCCGTTTCTTTTCTGCTGAACTTCAGGAACCCTATCCTACCCTCCTTTGAGGGGGCTCTCAAGGGACTCAGAGGCCCCTCAAAAACCAGCACCTGTGGCTGATAATAGGAGAAAAAAAGAAACTATTTGGAAACTGAGAAAGTAAAAAAAAAAAAAATCTTAAAAAACCTCCTCCACAAGCTTTTTACCAAAGCTTTTTTTTGGTAAAAAGCTTTAGCCTTTGTTATGTAGGTCAACTCAACTTACCCCTTTTTCATCAGAAACACAATTTGGATAACAATATAAAGTGGAGATAAACCAGTGAGTTTGTATTTTTGTATTACTCTGTTTTACTGCCTCATGGTTAAATTTTTCTTTTTTTTGTTTTGAGACAGAGTCTCACTTCATTGCTCATGTTGGAGGGCAGCGGGGCAATCTCGGCTCACTGCAACCTCCGCCTCCCGAGTTCAAGTGTTTCTTGTGCCTCAGCCTGGCGCCGCCTCAGCTGGGCGCCACCAAGCCCCACACCCAGCTAATTTTTGTATTTTTAGTAGAGATGGGGTTATGCCATGTTGGCCAGGCTGGTCTCAAACTCCTGACCTCAGGTGATCCACCCGCCTCAGCCTCCCAAAGTGCTGGGATTACAGGCATGAGCCACTCCACCTGGCCTGGTTAAAATTTTTTAAATGAAAAGGCATAAGATCTGGTTACATCAGTCTATGTTTGTGTATGTGTACATGTGTGTATCTGTGTTATTATGTTATGTATATGTGATACTTTTCTACCTGCAATGTTATTACCAAACGAAAATACCCAAATTGGCTAGGGATAAATGAGCACTCAAACAAATAAGAATGTATAAAATTTTCAGAAAAGTAGAAACTGACCCAATTTTTTTTAAGTTCACATAATCTAGGATATTTCTTAGTAAATAAAAGCTAGTTTAAAAAATATTGGTAAAATAAAAGTAGAAACATTTTCAGAATTGTCAGCATACACTTATTTTACCTGGCTTTGCTGATTAGACAAGTTTGTGTTGTTACTGTTAGATGTTTAAGGCCATAAGACCATAAATTCAACCTAAGAACAGAATATATAGTAAAAGTAAATTGCTTAATTGCCTGGTGTATGTCTGTTGCAAAAGTAAATAAGAAAAGATGTCTAGAAGGATTGTGAAAATCTTATCTTGTATGGTCTAAGATGACTGAGATTGGGTAGATTTATTTATAAGATTTTATTAAAACTTAGTAATACATTGATTCAAAAGTAGAATTTGATCTTCTCCGTTAAAATGGTAGTTTTCTTGGAATGTTGGTCTGAGAATGTAGAGTATTTTTTTCCTTTTAAGTAATTGGCCTCAGAAACACAGACTCTGCTTCATCAAGATAATTTCTTGAGTTTCATGTTGTTTTATTAGGTTTTTGGTTACTTAAGAAAAGTGAGTCTTCTCAATATTAAAGGAGCTAAGTCCTTGTTCACAGCTATGTAATCTGAATTTGCCTTTAAAATCTTTTAATGGAGCTTTTATTAAATACATAACTATGGTCATATTTTTTTTTTTTATTATACTTTAGGTTAATGTTTTAAACTTTTTGACATTTTTGACAATCTTCCGAAAATCACATTCTAAATTAAGTCTTTTTGACCTCAAATTAACTAAAGATTCTCCATATTGGACCCTCAGAAAGCCACAAAGAATATTTTTTTTTTTGCATGAAAGAGACATTAATAATATTAAAAAAATAAAATAAATAGAAAAATAAAAAATAAATAAAAAAGAAATAAAAAACAAAAAAGAGACATTAAACTAATTAGATTTATTTAATATGTTAAATTATATGTGTAGCATTCAAATAATAACTGATGCTAAGCCATCTTTAAGTGTATTTATGGATATATTATTGAGATAAGTGTACAAAAATTGTATGAGATTCCTAGAAATCTAGTATGTTATCAGTCATAATTTTGGTTATTATGTTTTAAAATGCTGTATGCCATTCTAACCAAATTTTCTTATAAATTGCATCATTGTAATGAACTCTCATTGGATTTTTTAACCATGGACATTTTAAGTCCTTGTCATCTGTAGACAGTTATTGTTTTAATTTAATTGTTTCTAAAAGCATTTGAAATTGGCTACAGTCCAAAATGGCTTCTTCTTCAAGGAGATTTATGGAAAATACTCTTATGAGTATTCTGGAATACAGGTTTCTGAACAACGTTAACATCATACCATTGGACTGGTAAGAATTTCCAGAACTCTAATAAAACTAATGGGTTCATGTAACTACTAACCCAAGATTAAGCAAAACAAGATTTAATTACATGGTACTGAATGAACTGATGAGAATAATTTTTAAAATGACTTTTTGTTTGTAACATTGCTAGTTCTTTAAATGTTTTGTTTTCCAGATTTGAGAAAACTTTTTTTTTAAGCTATCTCTAGCTTACACCAATTCAGTAAAGAATACTTTTGTGCAAAATGGAAACATTCACTTTTTCTCCCTAACTTATCTCTCCAGAATTTGGAAACTATTTGTGAATATTCTTATTTTTATGGCAATGTATTTATTTGCACAAGTTTAATAAGAATCTGTTGTCTTTGTAACAGGACAAACTAGAAACACAGGTTATATCACCAAGGCTTTGACTGAAACATCATGTTTTCAGATATGACCAGAAGGCTTTATGGGACTAAGTTTGACTTTATGGAAGCAATAAAGTACCATCTTGGAAAAACTGGCTCTAGGGTTCCCAGACTTACAGGAAAGTAATGAATGTCACTTCTTGGCAGGTCTGGAAACCTTGGGATAATTTAGGGACCTCAAGAAGAGAGAAATTTATCTAAATCTATAAATGTAACAGGTGCAGACTAATGACAAGTTTTGAGCTTGTATCCCAGCCTCAAGTGGCTTTTAAAAGTTTGATCTGACTGGAGACAGTGGCTCACGCCTGTAATCCCAGCACTTTGGGAGGCCAAGTCAGGTGGATGAGGAGGTCAGGAGTTCAAGACCAGCCTGACCAATATGGTGAAAACCCCATCTCTACTAAAAATACAAAAAATGAGCCAGGCATAGTGGCACACGCCTGTAATCCCAGCTACTCAGGAGGCTGAGCAGAAGAATCGCTTGAACCCAGGAGGCGGAGGTTGCAGTGAGCCAAGATCGCACTACTACACTCCAGCCTGAAAGACAGAGGGAGACTCCATCTAAAAAAACAAAAACAAAAAGCTTAATCTGAGATTTCTTATCTGACAAACGCAACCTTTAAAAGAGCCTAAATGGTCGGGCGCGGTGGCTCAAGCCTGTAATCCCAGCACTTTGGGAGGCCGAGGCGGGCGGATCACGAGGTCAGGAGATCAAGGCCATCCTGGTTAACACGGTGAAACCCCGTCTCTACTAAAAATACAAAAAATTAGCCGGGCAGTGGCGGGCGCCTGTAGTCCCAGCTACTCGGGGGGCTGAGGCAGGAGAATGGCGTGAACCCGGGAGGCGGAGCTTGCAGTGAGCCGAGATTGCGCCACTGCACTCCAGCCTGGGTGACAGAGCGAGACTCCGTCTCAAAAAAAAAGAGCCTAAATGGTCAATCACTACTCTTACTGCACTTGTGTACATAACCAGTACAAGTTTAACGAGATTAAACTTATTTAGCAAACAAATCAATCTGACTTTGATTATCTTTGACAGAAATGAGAGTGAATATAGAGAGAAAAGTTATGTTTCAGGAGAAAACTGCAGTGCACCCAATATTAAATTCTAGCTCTGTGTTTTTTTTGTTTTTGTTTTCTGAGGTTTTATTATCTACCTGCAATCTGCAATAGATCCTCAAGTTTTCTAGTTTACTACAATATTTAGCTACAACACTCCAAATTAATATTTTATTTTTTTCCTGCTATTCTGGCTTGGAATCACTAAAATTATAAACTTTCCTTTTCTTGAAGTCCTTCAAACTGAAACTGGATGACTTGACATAAGCTTCAGAAAAATTACCACAACAGCTTGTGTGTGGCCCATGTTTATGGCATTCAAAGTGCAAACTAATCCAATGCCTCTTCTCACTCCAACTGAAGATACTACAAGCCCAGCATCTAGAAACCTTATTGATCAGCTGCCCTCTGGACTCAGAAACTGTCTTTATAGTTCTTTCCAACTATTAATCTTTTTTTAATTTTATTTTTCTGGAAACTAAACTTCCCACATTAAAGGTCTGTGGCTCACACTATCCAGGAAATACCCTCTGCTACCGAGTCCCAACAGATGATTCAACTGGTCCTTAATGAATAAAAGGTGATCAAACAAGAAAAGAGACTTAATATCGTTTGAAGGAAAGATGAATGTCTGTTCTTTCCTTAAACAAGAAGTAATACTAACAAAGATTCCTTGCTTGGCCAAACTTCAGTCAGGTGTCTATCTTCCTTGCAAAATCCAACTTTAAGAAAGAACCTTTCTGAGTCACTTTAGCAAAAACCCCCCATCTCCAATATCTGATCATCCTCCATATCTGATCAGGCTTCTCATCCTTCATCATACCCCAGGTGATGTCTGATGGCCCAGGCCTATCTTCAGCAAGAATCCTATTAGGCTGGTTTAGCCAGAATCTCCCTCTTGCTCCTGATTCTCTTGGTAATTTTCTATCCATTGACCCCCACACTGCTCCTTGATTATAAATTCCCACTTGCCCATGCCATATTTGGAGTTGAGCCCAATATCTCTCTTCAATGCAAGACGCCATTGTCATGGTACCTATACCTATGGCAATGGTCCTGAATAAAGTTTTCCTTACTGTCTTAGTCTATTATGTGTTGCTATGAAGAAATACATGATGCTGAGTAATTTATAAATAAGAGTTTTATTTTGCTTACAGTTCTGCAGGCTGCACAGGAAGCATGGCCCAAGCATCTGCTTCTGGTGAAAGCCTCACGTGCTGCTGCACTCATGGTGGAAGGTGAAGGGGAGCTGCAGTGTGCAGATATCACATGGTGAAAGAGGAAGCAAGAAAGAGAAAGAGGGGGATGGGCCAGGTTCCTTTTAACAACCTGCTATTGTGGGAACTAAAAGAGTGAGAACTCACTCTCCATCTCCATCCAGAGTATATTACTCTACTCATGAGGGATCCACCCCCATGACTCAAACATCTCTCATTGGGGCCCACCTCCAACATTAGGGATAAAATTTCAACATGAGCTTTGGAGGGGGCAAACATCCAAACTACAGCACTTACCATGCTTTTTTTTTTGAAACAGTCTTGCTTTGTTGCGCAGGCTGGAGTGGAGTGGCGTGATCTCGGCTCACTGCAACCTCTGTCTCCTGGGTACAAGCAATTCTCCTGCCTCAGCCTCCTGAGTAGCCGGGATTACAAGCACCCACCACCACGCCCAGCCAATTTTTGCATTTTTAGTAGAGACGGGGTTTCACCTTGTTGGCCAGGCTGGTCTCAAACTCCTGACCTCAGGCAACCTGCCTGCCTTGGCCTCCCAAAGTGTTGGGATTACAGGTGTGAGCACTGTGCCTGGCCTGCACTTACCATGCTTTAACAAGTACCATTTGATAATAGTTTCTTTAATATTGACTGCACATTTTCTAAAATAGTTAATACCAGTAGTCCCATAGTCTTCAGCCAGGGAAACAGCAGGCTAGTGGATGGAAGGTTATCCTTTCTAGAAGAGGAAAGCTAAATACTGTCTTCTAAAAACTAGTACAGAACAATAATTATGAGGGGATAATATGCCCATTAATTTATTAAACATATATCTCTGTTTACCTCTGTATATTGCTACTAATTTATTTTACTTTTTATTCTCTCTTTTTCTCATCCAATGCTTTCGTGTACTTTCCAGACCACTCTGTGCTCATTGCCTCTGGGGAGGGGTGTGACAAGATAAAGCAGAGAAAAAATGTTTTCTGGCTGTAGTTTCTAAAGTTGTAAGTCCTGAGGAAATAAAGAGGATTCTAGACTTAAGGTATTTAGAAGCAGAGTAGACTTTCACCTCATCTTCTTATTATAAAAAAAATTGACAAAGCAAACCCCAATCCAAAATCCTCTCGGATCAAAATGAAGAAGAGAGAGTGAAGATATTCAAAGTGGAAAGAAATTTAAGACCTAGAAAGAGAGAGCCACTTTTAAAGAGTCACTCTGATAGGAATGAGGAGCATTGCATCAAAGACCCGCACCAAGAGGTATTGCTGGGGGCCCAAGAGAGCTGAGCCTGATCAGCACTCTCATTGTTTTCTTGCATAAGCAGAGTATGTTGCCAAACCCCAGGGGTGGTGCTCACTAAACTTCCCCTCTGAAACCTGTGCAGATTTACCCTGTGCAGAACCACAGGCAGCATTGTGCCTGAGGATCACAAGTGATCCCTGTCTGTGCCCGTAGGGGTGGAAAATGACGTCCCTAAAATGATACTGGATAAAAGGGTGTGCATGTGGTGAGCGGGGAGGTGGGGGCAGGTTTTTAAAGAAGAGAAAATCCTACCCTCGAACCCTGGTAAAACATACCCTATGATTTACAGACTTTTTCTCCAACGTCAGATAAATAATATCTAAATGTGCCCCTCAAAATAGAAGTTTACAGAAGTTTATTTTTAAATATATTTTATTTTATTTTATTAAAAATAGAGAAAATAGAGTAAAAGTAGAATAAATACTGTATTTCTTGAAGTATAACAATTTTTTTTTTTTTTGAGATGGAGTCTCACTCTGTCACCCATGCTGGAGTGCAATGGCGCAATCTTGGCTCACTGCAACCTCCTCCTCCCGGGTTGAAGCAATTCTCCCACCTCAGCCTCCCAAGTAGCTGGGACTACAGGCATGCGCCACCATGCCTGGCTAATTTTTGTATTTTTAGTGGAGACGGAGTTTCACCACATTGGCTGGACTGCTCCCGAACTCCTGACCTAAAGTGATCCGCCTGTCTTGGCCTCCCAAAGTGCTGAGATTATAGGCATGAGCCACAGCACCCGGCCAAAGTATAACTGTATTAACTCTCTTTCTTGGTCATTGTTTTGAGTTTTGAAATTCCCAGTATGGAAAAATAGGTGATAATTTTAAAATCTATAATTTGAAATCAGCCTAAGTTTGTTCTTTTTCAAATAAACTAAAATGTTAAAAATTATGCCAGTAATCTATGTTATTATTGAAATATTACAAATAAGAAAAAAGGAAATAAAAACATTTCTAATACTATTATCCTGAGATAATCACTCTTAACATTTTGATATAATTTCTAGACAAACTATACATTCAGATTTCA
The DNA here is from genome assembly GCF_006542625.1 of Nomascus leucogenys. Lineage (NCBI taxonomy): Eukaryota > Metazoa > Chordata > Mammalia > Primates > Hylobatidae > Nomascus > Nomascus leucogenys. The sequence goes on from NC_044387.1 coordinate 39,739,945, forward strand.
AGAATTTGACTTTACAAAAGTTTGTTTGCAGATTCCACCTTCAGCTTACGAGGCACGAGCTGAGCATGACGAAAGGCACCACCATGAAAGCATGAAGGCATCTTCGCAGGCATAAAGTTGGCGATTTCTGTACAAGGGTCTTCTTTTCCAGAAAAAGTTGTCTAATTATAGCAGCAAGTTTTCAGTGAACTCTTTGCATCATTTTTATTGATTTCTTTTGGTTAGCAATTACCGCAATAATCCTTACTAACAAATCTACTCTAAACTCAGTGACTTAAAATCAACAATCATTTCTTCTCATTCATGTGTCAGTGCCTGATCGAGTCTGGAATAAGATGGACTTGTCTCCAAGTTGCTAGTTGAATCCAGGTCTGCCCTGCATGCCTGTCATTTTTCTGGAAACAACCAGATTACCTAAATTATGTTTGTTTGGTTTTTTTTCACAGCAATAGCAGAAGTACAAGAAAGCAAGTCCAACCATGTGAGCACATTTCACCCTTTTGCTTGTTTCATACCTGCAAACAGCCTATTTATCAAAACAAGTCGGGCCGGGCACGGTGGCTCACGCTTGTAATCCCAGCACTTTGGGAGGCCGAGGCAGGCGGATCACGAGGTCAGGAGATCGAGACCACGGTGAAACCCTGTCTCTACCAAAAATACAAAAAATTAGCTGGGCGCGGTGGCGGGCGCCTGTAGTCCCAGCTACTCGGGAAGCTGAGACAGGAGAATGGCATGAACCCGGGAGGCAGAGCTTGCAGTGAGCCGAGATTGCGCCACTGCACTCCAGCCTGGGTGACAAAGGGAGACTCCATCTCAAAAAAAAAAAAAAAAAAAGTCAATGAGTACGCTGAAAGGTATGGGGCAGCAATGCACACTCCACCCGGCACAAAGTCAAAGATTGTCTCACATCCAACAACAATAAGAAGTACACCAGCCGGGCGCGGTGGCTCACCCTTGTAATCCCAGCACTCTGGGAGGCCGAGGCGGGCGGATCACGAGCTCAGGAGATCGAGACCACGGTGAAACCCCGTCTCTACTAAAAAATACAAAAAATTAGCCAGGCGTGGTGGCGTGTGCCTGTAGTCCCAGCTACTCGGAGAGGCTGAGACAGGAGAATGGTGTGAACTGGGGAGGTGGAGCTTGCACTGCACTCCAGCCTGGGTGACAGAGCGAGACTCCGTCTCAAAAAAAAAAAAAAAAAAAAAGAAGTACACCTCTCCTATGCAGATTAGTGGGAAAGAGGATTTTTGAAGAATAATATAATCTATTCTATTTCAATACAAACATTATCGTAAGTTTGTTTTGTTGTTTTGTAAATTCTTTTTTTTTTTTTTTGAAACGGAGTTTCACTTTGTTGCTTAGGCTGGGGTGCAATGGTGCAATCTCGGCTGACTGCAACCTCTGCCTCCTGGGTTCAAATGATTCTCCCACCTCAGGCTCCCAAGTAGCTGGGATTACAGGCACACACCACCAGGCCCGGCTAATTTTTGTATTTTTGTAGAGATGGGGTTTCACCATGTTGGCCAGGCTGGTCTTGAATTCCTGACCTCATATGATCCGCCTGCCTCGGCCTCCCAGAGTGCTGGGATTACAGGTGTGAGCCACTGCACCCAGCCTGTTTTGTAAATTCTTGAAGTATTTTGATTTGCACAAATTTGCCTATGACAGTTTCTTTCATGGATCACTCACTTTCATAAGAAGGGAGAAGGAAAAATACATTTTTAATGGGTTTAAGTTCACCAGGTTTGCCTACAAATGTTTTTCCATGATAGTAACTAGCGATAGAAATATTCATTCTAATTCCTGGTTCTATTACATTTTTTTTGTTAGTAATCTATAAGAAGTTTAAACAGATAGAGAAATCATTTTAAACACAGATTCCCTATGTGGGGCAGTCAAAAGGCCAAAGACTCCAAAAGAAGAGAGCCAGATTCAAGGCAACTGAGATTAGCAACTGGGGAAAGAGAAAGCACTTTAACTGCTGTACTGTCAAGAAGTTTTCAAGAGCCCGTATACTGATAACACTTCAGGCTTTCATAAAAGCAAAACTCTAAATGGAAAACAACAAAGTGACTTTGAAAAGAGTGCTCCAATGCAGTTCCTCAATTCCTCCAACTTGCATGTGCTGCTATTGCTTTTACCATTTTATGAGTTACTCTCTCAACAATCCTGGGAAGAACACTGCTCATTTTGCGAACAGGTGAGGCACATCCTGTTCAAAAGCATTATAACTTTCTTTCTTTCTCTCTTTCTCTCCTTGCGTCTTTTCTTTCCTTTTTCCTTTCCTTCCCTTTCTTTTCTCTTTTCTTTTCTTTCTTTCTCTTTCTTTCTTTTTCTTTCTTCCTTTCTTTCGTTCTTTCTTTCTTGCCTTCTCTCTCCTTCCCTCCCTCCTTCCTTCTCCTTCCCTCCCTCCTTCCTTCTTCCCTCCATCCTTAGACTGACTTGACTTTCTTTCTTTCTCTCTTTTCTTTTCTTTTCTTTTTCTTTTCTTTCTTTCTCTTTCCTTCCTTTCTCTCTTTCTTTCTTATTCATTTTCTTTCTGTCTTTCTCTTTCTTTTCCTTCCTTCCTTCCCTCCCTCCCTGGACTTACTTTACTTTCTCCTTCCTTCCTTCCTTCCTTCCTTCCTTCCTTCCTTCCTTCCTTCCTTCCTTCCTTCCTTTTTCTTTTTCTTTCCTTTCTTTCCCTCCTTTCCTTCCTTCTTTCCTTCCTTTCTTCCTTCCTTCCTTCTTTCCTTCCTCCCTTCTCTCTTTCATGAATAAACTTTTCTCTCTATATATTCGTAGATTTGGAAGCAATGTGAAAACCTATTTAGTTCATGCCTCTGGTATTAAGCAGGACCACACCTAAAATAACCTAGACAGAAAAGAAAAAATATGGCTAGGGCTGCCAACCTTTTTGTCGGAAGCTTGCTAATGTCAACATTACAGAGGCTGGTGTGCCAGGTGGTATGAGGAAATAGACTTGTACTATATAAAATATATGAGCTACTGGCACAGATTTAAAGTGGTGCTGCTGTTGTGGCCACACCTGGCCCTGATGGAATCAAGCTTAGATTGGGCCTGGCATAATTCTAGGGTAAACTGTAGGATAAGATTGATTTGCTAGGACAGGTAATAACTTCCCTGGAACTGCAAGCATTTAATATAAAGTGACTATGCCACCTTCTGCCAAGTTTGCCATGCAAAACTATTGTTGAAGAATGCTAGCCAGCAGATATTGATCAAGTCGTGTCATGCCTTCCCTTTCAAAATCTTTCAATGGCTAAGAAATTCAGATTACTGTGTTTATTTTTTTTTTTTTCCTTTGAGATGGACTCTTGCTCTGTCGCTCAGGCTGGAGTGCAGAGGCACGATCTCAGTTCACTGCAACTTCTGCCTCCTAGGTTCAAGTGATTCTCCTGCCTCAGCCTCCCGAGTAGCTGCGACTACAGGCGCACCACCATGCCCAGCTAATTTTTGTATTTTAAGTAGAGATGGGTTTTCGCCATGTTAGCCAGGCTTGTCTCAAACTCCTGACCTCAGGTGATCCACCCGCCTCGGCCTCCCAAAGTGCTAGGATTACAGGGGTGAGCCACTGCGCCCAGCCTGTGCTTAACACTGTCCCTTCATGATTTGATTTCTAGGTACCTTTATAGCCTCATCTATGGCAATATTCCTGTCCCCTTCATGCTTTCATATGGTGGCATGGCAAATATTTAATGGTCAGCTCTCTGGCAACAGAACAGAAGCCTTGCTTTGTACTGGTTCCAATTTCTGTGGTGTAAATGCTCCCACCATGGCTGACACCCACCTACCAATGTGAAATCCCTGAGTGTGAGGTTGGGAAGGGAAGTGCACGAGTGTTCTTGCAAGTACATGTGAGCCAGCTACAGCGCACTACCATCTCTATGCCTCCCCACTACCTAGAATGTTCTTTACTTTCTCCACACCTACTCTTCCTTCCATACTCAGCAACTCTGACACCCCCAGACCTCCAACCCCAATTCAATCTGAGTTCTACGCCTCTTGTCTGTGTTTTATTTTGCACCTTGGAAGGTTTTGATCTTTCTTTCTTTTAACAAGTACGTATTGGGTGCTCTCTGTGTTTCACACATTAGCTTACGTCTGGGAGAAACACTGCTGAAGAGAGCAAATTACTCAGGCTTCAAGCACATTTGCTTAGCCTCTTACAAAGGCAGACAAACAGTAAATGTGGTAAGTGCTATAACTGGGCTAAGAACAGAGGACGGGCACCAACATGGAGCATAGCCTGCAACTATAATTATTGCACTGAGAGAGTAAAATTAGAAGAAATCCAAACTGTGAGGAACAAAATCATCCTTTTTTTTAAATATGATTCACCCTCAAAAAGATGAGTGGCTATGCCAGATCCAGCCTAGGGAAATGCAGTGAATTGGTGTAACGAAGGACTTTTTAATCAGACTAGCAGTAGACCAGTGAGAGATATTGCCTTCACCTTTCCCACATGCTGCCCCTCGACACAGGAATGGGTACTTGACTTGGGCTCAGCAAATCTTACTACCTCATTCACTTGGCAACAGTGCTTGTCCCAAAGATAGGCCCTTGATCCAAAGTGGGTAGTGAATGGTATCATTTTTACCCTGAGATTAATATTTAGAGTATGGAGAAAAAAAAGTTGTCCTTCCCCCACTGAGTTTACTAAACTGGAATGCCACAGATTTGGGATTACCAAAGGACAATTTTCTCTGTTACTTAAAAGAAACTGCCTGCCAGGCAGGGTGGCTCACGCCTGTAATCCCAGCACTTTGGGAGGCCGAGGCTGGCAGATCACAAGATCAAGAGATTGAGATAATCCTGGCCAACACGGTGAAACCCCATCTCTACTAACAATACAAAAATTAGCTGAGCATGGTGGCAGGTGCCTGTACTCCCAGCTACTTGGGAGACTGAGGCAGGAGAATCGCTTGAACCTGGGAGGCAGAGGTTGCAGTCAGCCGAGATTGTGCCACTGCACTCCAGCCTGGTGACAGAGCAAGGCTCCATCTCAAAAAAAAAAAAAAACAAAAAAAAAGAAAAAAGAAAAGAAAAGAAACTGCCAAACAGAAATGGAAAAGAGAAAGTTCTGCTTGAGTTCCCTGTTCAGTTCCCTGAGTCCCTGGGTCCTCCAGCTCTTGCTTTGTCTGCTAGGCCATCCAAGCATGCTTTATCATTGTAGCAGTCAAGAAACTGTATCTTGTCTTTGTTGGTTTGAGTTACAGTTATGTCATGCAACCAAATGTTTTCTGACAAATACAGTGACCCTGGATGAGGCCTCAAGGAGGCAAGACTGGATTGTGACTGCCAATTAAGAAAATGTACCTCCTGGGAGGCACTTGTTCTGCTATTCCTTCAAGCTTCTCTCTCTGCCTTAAATCTGTCTGCATTCCCAGATGTCACCAAGCCCATGGGGCTTACAAGCAGAAATAAGAGGAAGTCCCTATGCAGGGACTTACCATTTACTTGAAACAAATGAATCCAAAAAATGTGATAGAAAACTACCAGCTAAACTGGGGAAATAAAGGAGGAATTAGTCAGTTGTATAGAAGGGTAAGGAGAGAATAAAAGTGGCTCCTTAATAATAATAAATTCTTTTTATTTATTTATTTATTTTTTTGGAGACAGAGTCTTGCTCTGTCACCCAGGCTGTTGTGCAGTGGCACGATCTCGGCTCACTGCAAGCTCTGCCTCCCAGGTTCACTCCATTCTCTTGCCTCAGCCTCCCGAGTAGCTGGGACTACAGGCACCCACCACCACGACCGGCTAATTTTTTGTATTTTTAGTAGAGACGGGTTTTCACCGTGTTAGCCAGGATGGTCTCAATCTCCTGACCTTGTGATCCGCCTGCCTCGGCCCCCCAAAGCGCTGGGATTACAGGCGTGAGCCACCGCGCCCGGCCAATAATAATTAATTCTTATTAAGCAACTTAGATATTTCTTTTTGTCTGTGTTTATCTCATTTAATTCTCTTCTACAACTATAAAGAGATAGAAGCCTTTGTTTTCCACATTCTTCAGATGAGAAAACTGAGGTTTTATGTAGTAAGAAATTGTATAGCTTGCCCAAGTTCACATATCTAGGAGTTGCAGTCCGTTTTACTCCAGTAAAAGTCAGAAGTTGAGTCTGTTTACTCCAAATCCCAGTCTCCACAAGCCTTTCTTGAGATAAGTGTTAAAATTGTTTGACAATTAATATCACAAAGAAAAATAATACAGAAGTTTTTACCTGAATTTTAAAAATATATTTTTGAAATTACATGGAATCCTATTCCTAAGTAAGCACTGCAAAAATCAACCAACCAACTAAACAAACTCAAATGTTTAGTCAATTAAAACTTTGTGGGGCCAGGCACAGAGGCTCACACCTATAATCCCAGCCCTTTGGGAAGCAAAGGCAGGAGGATCACTTGAGCCCAGGAGTTTGAGAACAGCCTGGGCCATAGTTGGACCCTGTCTCTACAAAATTTTTTTTTTGAACTGGGCATGGTGGCCTGTGCCTGTAGCTATTTGGGAGGCTGAGGTGGGAAGATGACTTGAACCCAGGAGACAGAGGCTGCAGTGAGCCATGATTGTGCCACTGCACTCCAGCCTGGGTGACAGTAGGAGACCCTGTCTCAAAAAACAAAAACAAAAACCACCTTGTGAAATGTCATAGTAGGCATATTACAGGCTTAAAATTATTAAGAGAGAAATTTATTTAACTTTATTTAATCTATTTTCCTTCAAACTTACTTGGACCTAGATCCATTTTGGGAGAAAACCTCACTACATAATATGAAATTAACATCCTATAAAACACTCTTGGGGAAATGCTTCTCTTTTGTAAAGAAAACACGAAACTTTGAAAGTGAGTGCAAGTTAAAATCAATCAATCAATGCATGTATACTGTGTGCCTCCAACCTACTAAGCGTTGTTCTATGGGCTATTTAGGGGCAGTGAAAACAAAGAAGTAGTAGCAGGCAGAATTCAAGTCTCAAGGAATTTAAAAACTACAGCAATAAAAGACAATAATTAAGACCCCCTCTTGTGCATTACAGATGCTCCTCAACTTATGATAGGGTCATGTCCCAGTAAACTCGTCATAAGTTGAAAATATCAAAAGGAGAAAATGCATCTAATATACAAATGTACTGAGCATCACTGTTTAGCCTTGCCTACCTTAATTGTGCTCAGAATACTTCCATTTGCCTATAGTTGGGCAAAATCATCTAATACCAAGCCTATTTTATAATTAAGTGTTGAATATATCATGTAATTTTTGAATACTGTACTGAAAATGAAAAACAGAATGATCATATGGGCACTTGAAGTAAGGTTTCCACTGAATGTGTATTGCTTTGACACCACTGTAAAGTTATAAAATCTAAAGTCGAGCTATCATAAGTTGGGGACCATTCGTGTGTTAAGACAGTCTCTATGGTAACCTCTTCCATGGTTACAAAGATCAATAAAAACAGTTCCTGCATGCAAGGAACTTATAGTCTAGAAATGGGGAGTTCAAGGATGAGGGAAGATTAGTGAGTTGGAAAAATCAAGACAGATTTTTTTGAATAAGGTGGCATTTGGTCTGGAGTTGGCTTAAAAATTATTTTTTCTTTTCTTTCTTTTCTTTTTCTTTCTTTTTTTTCATTTTTATTTTTTGAGATGGAGTCTCCTCTGTCACCCAGGCTGGAGTGCAATGGCGTGATCTTGGTTCACTGCAAACTCCGTCTCCCGGGTTCAAGTGATTCTTGTGCCTCAGCCTCCCAAGTAACTGGGACTACAGTGGCCCACCACCAGGCCCAGCTAATTTTTGTATTTTTAGTAAAGACAGGGTCTCGTCATGTTGACCAGGCTGGTCTCAAACTCCTGAACTCAGGTGATTTGCCCGCCTTGGCCTTCCAAAGTGTATTTTTTTTTATTTTCTAACAAATAAAAATTTAAGGCTTTTGTGTAAGTAAAGAGTATCTATAACAGAAAATGAATTGCTATCTAGAATATATAAAAACTTCCTACAAATAAATAATACAAACAAAAAAATTCAATTAAAAAATAGAGGAAATGACAGGCAATCATACAGAGGCTATACAAACTATCAATAAACACTTGAAAAAATGCTCAATATCACTAATAATCAGGGAACTACAGACAAAAACAAGATGAATACTTTACACCTAGCTGGTTAGAAAAAAAATTAAAGACGAATGGTATATACTGTTGGGAATGTTGCAGGGAATTAGGTATTCTCAAAAACAGTGGAGTATAAAATGATAAAGTAAATTTGAGATCAATTTGCTTGTATCTATCAAATTTTTACATTGCCAGTTCCCTGTGATCCAGTCAATTCACTTCCCAAAGAAACTGCTGAAACTGTGCAAAAAGTTGTGCATTTGTTGTAAATTGTTTTAATCACAAAACATTTTGCAAAAGCCATCATGACTGCAGAAGTATGGTTAACACTTATTATAGTGCATTCATTCAATATCATTCTCTGCAGTGGCTAAACAGAATGAGCTAGATCTCTTTCCATGACAAAGAAAAAAAGCTCTTCAAGACAAGTAGAAAAATTAAGTTGTGGCCAGGCGCGGTGGCTCATGTGTGTAATCCCAGCACTTTGGGAGGCCGAGTGGGATGGATCACGAGGTCAGGAGATGGAGATCATCCTGGCAAACATGGTGAAACCCCGTCTCTACTAAAATACAAAAAACTAGCGGGGTGTGGTGGTGCACGCCTGTAGTACCAGCTACTTGGGAGGCTGAGGCAAGGAAATTGCTTGAACCCGGGAGGTGGAGGTTGCAGTGAGCTGAGATCGTGCCACTGCACTCCAGCCTGGCAACACAGCAAAACTCCATCTCAAAAAAAAAAAAAAAAAATCAAGTTGTAAAACAATACATATTATGTAGTTCCATTAAATTATTATTATTATTTTTTGAGACAGAGTCACTGTGTCACCCAGGCTGGAGTGCAGTGGCCCGATCTTGGCTCACTGCAACCTCCAACTCCTGGGTTCAAGCAATTCTTATGTCTCAGCCTCCTGAGTAGCTGGGACTACAGGTATATGCCACCACACCCGGCTAATTTTTGTATTTTTAGTAGAAACGAGGTTTTGCCACGTTACCCAGGCTGGTCTCGAACTCCTGACCTCAAGCAATCCACCCACCTTGGCCTCCCAAAGTGCTGGGATTAGAGGCATGAGCTACCATGACCAGCCTAAATGAAAATTTATATGTATAAATCTGTCAACATATGTACATCTGTGTGAAGATATGAGAATGCAATAATGCAAGACATTCCCACACAATTATTAACACTAGTTACCTCTGGGATGAAGAGTGGAATTAGGGGTCAGGATAGGTAAGAATTTTCACATTTTACTTTATGTACTAATATATGTCTTAAATCATTTGCGCTGAGAATATATTCATATAGTATTTACGTACTTTCTAAGAAAAAGAAAAAGAGGTATTCAAAAGAAGGAATTAATATGAATGAGTACAAGCTAAGAATGAGTTTGCTTGCATGGCACAGTGAGGCACCTCATCTAATTCTGGTCTAGAATGCTTCTAGGTAGAAAGGGGAATTAAAATTTTACAGGAAAAATGGATGTAAATTAAAGTGAAATTTGGAACTAGAAAGAAGAGTTAAGGTTTCATGCTGTAGCTTTAGTATTACTTAGGTTAGTTAAGATGCTAGAAAGGGCCATAAAACCTCAGCACCACCCCTGTGCTGTCACATTTGACCTTAGTAACCTAACGGGGGTATGGTAAGAACCAAAGTGTGACAAATTCCACAAAACATCACCTAAAGTTCTCCTTCAGCTTGTCAAGTTTATTCAAAGTTGACTTTGGTTTCTCACAGTAGACCTATCAGAAGAGGTCAGAAAAGTAGGATTAGTTTCCAAAGGCAGCTTTTTTTTTTTTTCTTTTTTAAGAAACAGGGTGTCCCTCTGTCATCTCAGCTAGAGTGCAGTGGTGTAGTTACAGTACACTGCAGCCTCAAACTCCTGTGCTCAAGGGATCCTCCCAAGTAGCTAGCACTACAGGTATTCACCCACACGCCCAGCTAATTTTCATTTTATTTTTTGTAGAGACAGGGGTCTTGCAGTATTGCCAAGGCTGTTTTTGAACTCCTGACCTCAAGCAACCCTCCCACCTCAGCCTCCCAAAGTGCTGGGATTACAGGCATGAGCCGCCACGCCAGCCAAGCAGCTTTATAAGGAAAGAATTGCACACGTCCCTTTACTTAGAAGAAGGTAGTTGGGCCCTTAGGAGGCATTTTGAGTTTTATGGATTTCTTTCCATTACAGAACCACCACAAGGAGAAGCTATATCAATCTAATAATTAGAAATAACTTTTCAGATCATCTTCCTTCCAGTGGCTCTCCATTTTTCTCAGATGAAATCCCACTTCCTCACCCTTGTTTAAAGGCCCTTTGTGGTGTCTTCTCACAGCAATGCCTCGGCCCCTACCTTGTCCCTCCTTCACTGATTCTGCCACAAAAGCAAACTGTCCCAGTGCTGTTTCCACATCCCAACAAGGATGGTAGGCATTCCCATGGGCATTTACCACTGATGACACTATCATGCATTTGGCAAAGAAGGCTGTTTCCCTTTTTGCTAATCCTGCCTCCCATCCTCTTCTTAAAAACCATGGAATAGCAGAGGCCAGGCTTGTACTTTTCTTAAGACTGTACTAATGGCTGGGTCATTTGGGAAAGGAAGTTGAATGCAAGAAAGGGAAATATAACTGCCACTAGCAGAGGCTATTTTGAGAGTCCATAGGCGTTAGCCCTCCTCAAAATCCATCACAGGGCTTCTTGTTGGTGTCACTCCTGGCCTGCAGCCATTGGCGGGGCGGTTTACTTCCTAGTGTGGCTTCTGTACATATTTATTCCTTTAAGTTCAATTCAATTGCTGAAAGGTTTGGAGAGAGAAGAAAGTTTCTTGTAGTCCATGTCTCACCTTAGATGAATTAACCCCTTTGAGCCTGTTTCCTCTTTTGTAAAATAAGAAAAATAACAGCTAGTATATACGGTTATTGTGAATATTAAATGAGTTACTATATGTAAAGCTTTTAGAACAGTTTCTACCAGTTCTGGATAAATGTTAATGAATTCTGGATAAGTTCTGGATAAATATTAATAATAAGTTCTGGATAAATGTTAGTTATTAATACCCACATCACATTATTGAACTTAATGCCGCATGTCCATTACCTTACACTTCCGCAGCTGGGCCTTTTGGCACAGGCAAAAAATTTATATTTTTCGCTAATAAATTATATCTGTTGGCTTAGAATCATTATTCTAAACTGGTGGAATTTTTTCAGTAGAGTCTATCATCCAACATGTAGATTATCTTCAATTTAGTTTGGGATACCACCTGAGTTCTCCCGCACTGTAAATATTGATTTTATTTATTTAACAAACTGGTGAAGGGCCTCTTGTGTGCCACGTTCCTGAATGCATGTGTGTGTGTGTTGTATGCTCATGAGTGTTTAAGGAGAGAGAGAACTGTTTCATCTCAAAGGTGCATATAGTTTTTGATAAGGGAAGTACGTTGAGCACACGTAATATAAACGTAAATATTCGGAGATGGAGCAAGGTAAAGAAAGGATCCTGGATGTGGGCTGACTTACTTTGAGCAAATTGCTCCATAAGGATCTAGCCCGGAAGATCCTTGGAAGGATCTAGGTTGGTATAGTTTTTAATTAGAGAAATTTATCTTGCAGAAATACATACTAGATAGAAAGGTTAGTTTTTATTTTTTAATCTTACTCCTTCAAATGTAAAAACATTTATTAAATATATCACACCTTAAGGGCATGAACAGGGTGAGGTTAGCTTTGTTTAACCAAAACAGGGCAGCCCATGAAGCTTAAAAAAAAATCAAATATAGGACAAGTCACAAGAAGGTCTATTTTAAGGAGTGAGTAGTAAACTAAGAGCTGATCCGGACAAAAAAATATTTGGTAGCTTTAAAACTATTTCACGTTTATTTGTAGTAAGGGTTCTACTTGGAAGATGCAAGCCTTGTGGCTAGATAACTATAAAATAAATTCTTGTGAGTTAATAGACTTTCAGCCTTTCAGAGAAGTTAAAACACATAATGGAAGAAGAAATACTCATGATTCTCAGTGGTGATGTGGAAGAGGAGAAAGCGTTTTTGGCAGCCAAAGGGCCTACACAAAGCAACATATCCAGGAGGGACAAAGGGCTTGAACCTGTCCTACCCTGAACAGGAAGCATTTCAGGAGAGGACTGAGCAGAAGATATAGCCTGTTGTGACTGGGACTTTACTACATCAAAGGCTGCAGTGGATCTCGATAATGCAGAATGTTTCCTTTTATAACTCATAGTGAATATGACTGGACAACGAAACTATTCTTTAATTTCTTTCCTGAAAGATAAAGGAGTTAGAACATAGAATCTTTCATTGATTCTACAGAATCTTAAGACTCCTTCAGGGATGGCAGTCATTCCTACCGTGCTGAACATCATGTTGTCACGGTCAGAATCAGAACTAAATTGATTCAGCGTCTGAAACAGTTTGGCAACTCTTGGGCACTTATGCTGATAAGAAAGCTGATGAGACAGGGTAATGAAAAGAGGCTGCAAGAAATGACCATTCATGCATTCAGCCAACATTTAGGCCACCCTCCTGTATTCCAGGCACTGTACATGGCACTGAGAATGCAAAGCAAAAGGAGTCATGGTCTCCTGGCGGGAGCCTTCTCAGCGGAGAAAAGATCAACAAGAAAAGTGTCTGCTGGAGACCTCTCCTAGGGCATAAACCACTATAGAGGTGGGGCAGCTACGTCAGCCTGAGGTGTCCTTAGGCAGAACAGAAAGTGAGAATCAGAGCAGTATCTCATTTCTCAACACCTGGATTGTAGCTTTCCCTGGACTGACTGTCAAAGGAGGTGGTTTTAAAAATCAAGCCAAACAGGTTTCCATCTTTTAGGAAGACCCTGGAACGTGCCAGTTGATTCTGACCATTTCCCATGAACAGAAACACCTAGGAAGGGAGAACTGGTGAGTCTTTTCAAGAGGAGGAAGTCCCTCAAAAGGGTCTGTGTTTCGTAAACGGCGCCCCAAAAGGGCTGAACTACTTCGATCTGGAGGAAAAAGAGCCACTGAGGGAAGGGGAGGGTGCACGTCTGGAGTAATTTCAAGGCTTTTTCCGTGTTATGTGATGTGGCAACAAGGAAAGATTTGTTCGCTTTATTATTTTTTTAATTTTTAAAGATTTTCTTTTCCCCCTCCCAGCCACTCCGGTTTGGGTTTGCCACAAGACTCCTAATTCCTTTAGAAAGTGGAGTAGAATTCATAAAAGTGATGGGGGAGGGGCGCGGAGAGGGAAGGCTGGGAGCCCCAGGGAGTCTTCACTAGAACCCACACTGCCGCTCAGCTCCCGGCGCCAGTGGAGGTCGGGGTAGGGAGACGCCGCTCCCGCCCGGGATGGCCGATACTCTGCGAGCCCCGGCGGCCCGCGGCCGGGCCGGGTGACTAGGCGGCGGGCGCGGAGGGTCTGCGGCGGGCGGGCGGCGCTGCAGCAGCCTGGGCACGGCTGCCGCCGCCCGCGGGCGCGAGTGTGCGCGGGTGTGGAAGGCCGGCGTGCGGGCCGTGAGGGGTGTGCGCGCGTGAGCCGGAGCGGGGCTCGCCCCTCGCCGGCGCCCGCCGCCCAGCCGGTGATTGCTCTCCGGCCTTCCCCGGCACCCTCGGCCCCCCACGGCCGTTGGTCCGGGCGGGGGAGGGAGAAAGTGAGACTCGGTGTCATCACCATCCATTGTCAGAAGGGGAGGAAATTGGAATCCAGCAGCGGCGAGCAGCAGCTGGGCGGTCACATCTGGGAATGCAAAGCCGACCTCCCCCTCCTCCTCCTCCTCCTCCACCTCCTCCTCTCACCCAGGATCACTTCCGAAACCACTTCGCCTTCAGCCCCTGCCTCGGCCAGAGGTTTCATTTTTAACTGAATATTTACGAAAGCTGGAAGCGTGCGAGGGGGGTGGGGTGGGGTGGAAATAGCGGCTGCTTCTTTTCCAGGGATTTATTTAATGGGGATGTGTTCAAGGCAAGAGCGAATTCAGAAGGATATCGATGTCGTGATCCAGAAGTCCAGAGCTGAGAAGGACTGCCTGTTTGCAGGTGAGTTCTTGCTTTTCCAGAACCTCGGACCCAGCGCCCCCTTCCCAATTTTCTGACCGCGACGTGTGTGGCTGGGGGTGGGGTGGAGGGTTGCACGTCCCCATTCTGGGGTTCATTTGACAACAGCTGCTGCAACGAGCGCGGGAGCCAAAAGGGGGAGGGGGCGCCAGCCTCTCCCCTTCCCCTCCCCCTACCCCCAAGTCTGGGGCAGCTACCAGCTTTGAGGGTAGAACCCGCGTGGCCCGAGCGGGGGTCTAGGCGAAGGGGCAATGCGTGGTATTTCCAGCCCCGCGTAGTGCCCGAAGCCTCCAAGCACGTTTCCTGGGTTCCAGCAGCGGCGGCAGAGCGGGGTTGGTTGGACCCGCCGGGTTTGCGCAATGGGCTGAGTGGCGGCGGCCGGGAATGGAGCCCGCTGCGCTGCGCTGCGCTGCGTTCGTAAGCTGCGCCCGGCGCGGAGGACCCCCGGGGGTAGCGCTCGGCCCATCTCCGGCCCCTTCGGCTCCCTCTAGTCTCCTCCGATTGGCAAAGAGAAGGGATTCCTCGGATTCCCAAGGCACCCAGCGCTCCTGCCTAGGGGTCGCCTTTCGTCCATTTTGCTCCCCCGGGACAGAGATCGGATTTTGCTTTCGCTGCCGCGAGCCCGGCGGGGGCTGCTTCCGGCCTCCCCGACCGGGAAATTCCCGCCGTTGCCATGGCACCCGGCACTTGTTGCGGGGGGCGGCCTCTCGCTGCACCCTGTCGGGGGCGCGCCGCATCCCCTCGGACGCGGCGCAGAGGGACCTCGCGGCCCTCCAGCCCTCGCCTCCCGCCCGGCCAGGCCTCCCCTGACACCACCACACGGGGGGCCCAAGTCCTGATCGGGGCTAAAACAAATCCACTCCAGGGGTAGCTTTTGACAGGACTTTCTGTTTCAGATTTCAGATACTCAGACTCCACCTTTACTTTTACCTACGTTGGCGGCCCCAGAAGGTATTTATGTGTATAGAGTTGCTTCATTTCCTGTTCACACTCTTGTGTTTCCTTTGTTCTTAGCGTGTTCCGTGTTCGGGTATTTTGGTTGCTTGTTCGTTTGATTATTGTGGCTTTTCTTTACCTACTACCCAAGCCTGACGTCCCTCGGTTTTAAATAGCAGGGGGAGAGGAATCAATGTTTGATTCAGGTGTTTCGAAGACCACGCCACAGACAATGAGCAGAACTCTTCATGTTGAAACTGTTCTGCTACAGTACTAGATTGCTCTCAGGCGATTTGGGGTTGATACGGGCAAGCCGGTGCAAAACTGGAATACTGGATATGAAGTGAAATGTATAAAAGACATAAAATGTCACAAAATAGTTTGATCAGAAGTGTTGATTTTCCTGGTGAGTTGGGGCTGCGTGTTTCCATGTTTTCTGAAGGTTCACGTAAGCATGCAGCCTGCCAATTCTCTGTACATTTTTTTTTTCAATGAGTGGTATTTCGGTTTTCACGTATAGTTTGTAAGAAAGAAATTGGAGACTTATATGTAGCTGGAGTGGATGACTTCTTTCTTTTGGGGGAAGAATGAGAGATGCACATTTCCTTAGTAAATTGTGAACAACTTGAAACAAACCCAAATCCAATTTTGAATTTAGGAAGTAGAGTTAAAATGAAAGGTAGCCATTCAAATACCATGCCTTGCTGCCTTCACTTGTTAAGTTAGGATTTTCTTCCTTTTAGCCCTTTAGGGACACAGTAGTTTAAAAGAGCAGTAGCCACAAAGGAGAAGTATCAGATTTAGCTTAGACGGAATTCCTTAGACCAGCCCTGCTGTTAAGACTTGACATTCAATATTGTTTGATCACATTCCAAAATATATCTTAGCTAATGGAAACATTTATAAACATATAAATTGCAAAAGAAGCTTTCTTGTGTACATACATTTTTAAAAGCTTGAAATTGATGTAAACTTTTAAAAACACGTAGGATCTCTATTACATTTTACATCTCAAAACAAATTTAATTAAAGTGCATATCACTCCAGTATATACAATATGCCTAAGCCCCAGAATTGGCACATTGATTTACTAGTTGAAAATATAACAGTGAATCACCAAACTTCAGTGTATACTTTTTTGGGAGAGAATGAAATTACAGTGTTTCTTAATTTACTGTAATGTCATCTTTGTAATTATGAATAATTCAGTGAGAGGAGACTTGGTTGATTAACTTAACGCTGGTCCTACACATTATATCTAAAGGATCTTCGAATATGACTAATATCCTCTTGGATTATTTTAACAGTTAAAATATACAAAGTGGGCCATTAAAAGCAGAGTTGACTTTTCACCATTGCTGTTTTTCTGGTGAGACATGTGGACAGGAAGGACAGGTGGGCTTTTCAACTAACTAGCTTTCTGATTTTTAATAAGATACGTCAGTTCTTTTACTTATCTGTAAAATCAAAGGGTAAATCATATGCTTAATCACTAAGATCTGTTAGATACTGCAGTTAAGATTCTTTATCAGCAAATTATTGAACTCTAGTGTTAACATAGCTAGAGGTGGAAAAGGGAGCAAGGCCAGGTGTTGGGATGAGTAATTAACTAATCGAGATAGCATCAATTTTCACCATAGGAACAAGTACCATGGTTGCTCTTAAAGTAAGAGATGTTTCCTATTTTATGTAATTGTATTAAGGGATAGTGTTTTCCTTTGTCACTGATTTAAATGTACCTGGATGTTTCTCAGCCATTTGGCTAAGATCGAGCGCAAGTATACCTGGGCCTTTTATATCTATCTAATCTAATGTAGACCAGCCTGTTAAAAGAGAAAGACAATTGGTTAAACTGCTGATGTGTTGCCTTGTCTTCTCAAAAGCTTGTTCTATAATACAATATGTAAAAAGTTGTTACAGTGTAGTAACCGTAGATAATCCCTTTATGATTTGTACCTAATGGGGAAGACCTTTTATTTTCTGAAAATAACGTATTTGTTTTCATTACTGACATTATAAACCAGTATTTATTAATCTATTTCTCATCCTGACATTTCAGTCAGACTCTTAAAATAATCTTGCTGTATTTTGATTTAATGTGCTTATCAACTTGTAATATTGAATTAATAGTGTCATTTTAGGTGAACTAGACTTCACTGAAGGAGGTGGGAGCCTTATGGAGAGAGAGTGTATGATTATCTCTATTTGTATTTAATTACCATTTCATCAAACCATTAAGAACATATTTCAAGAATAATTTTAATTCAAGTTGTAGTTAAAACTTACTATACCGTTTTCTTTTTGACGCTTTCCAAGAATGAGATACATGGTATTTTAAAGACAAAGATTGATCTTACATGTTACTATTAAAAAAAATACAATAATTTTGTCCTACATTTATACTTTTAATTTTTCTGTGGATAATAAGAAATGCCAAGAGGCGATTGTGTCCATGCTGGCAAGTAGCCTAATAAATTGTCCTTTTATGTGGTGGTCCTCAGAGTGGCAGTTAACATCTTGCTATTCTGCTTTGTGGACTTGAGGTAGAAAGGTTCATGGAATTATATCCTTGCTTTTGGATGTGCAAACTGAGGCTCAGAGAGTTTAAGACACATAGTCACTTTCACCAATTAAATGATGAAGCTGCCATGTAAACCTGTTCCGTCACGCTCCTGAGACCTCCTTCTCCATTAGTGTTTTCAAGCTTTTTGAGCATGCAGACAATTTACCATCAAAAAATTATGTAGAGACATACTTGAGAGTTACAGTTTAAAGAAAAACAAGGTGTAATTATTTGGTTATTAGTAGCATTTACATATGCTTGAAAACTTGTGCTATATATACGGTAAGATTAATTTATTCTAACAATGATCTTGATAATCCCCCTGATTCCCAGACTCCTTGGAATAGCTCCACAGCTATCAGTGGTTCTGCCACAGGTTCAGAGCCTTCCCAGTACTGCCTTCTTATTTGAGAGGTGTGCTAAGAACTATAAAGTAGAGGCTTCAATTGTATACAATTTGGAAGTTTAGGCAAAAGTCATTTCTTCCCTATACTTTGTCATGCTTATCTCCTGTCTCTTTCTGTTTTACTGATTAGCAATAAACTCCTTAAAACCCAAAGGTTTGTGCTTCTGTTCCTTTCACTTGCAGTCAGACATGGAGTTAGTGGTAGAAGAAACAGAAGGGGTAACCTGCGTGGTGACAGCTACTGAGGGGATGGATAGGAAAGCAGGCTGAGTCCCTGGGGCCAGTGGTTACCAAAGCCAAGGAGAGAGCAAGGGGACCCCAGTGGGCCTGGCCATGGACTGCTCTGGAATTCCGAGTGTGAACTTTCAGCCAGGAATGTATTGTGAAAATATTACTGTGAGGTTTTAAAAGTACACAAATAAGAATTGTTTTTTGTAACAAAAAAAAAAGTTAGAAAAAGAAATATGCCAAAAAGAAGAAAGTAAAAAATACATGACTTCTGTCTTCTGTTAACATATTAAAATTTATTCTTTTAGATTTTTATGTGTCTATATACATATAAAATATATATGCATCCCCAAATTGTATTATACTTTTTTGAGACCTCACATTTTTTTTCACCCAAGAATATAACATTAATTTCTTTCGTTTAGAAAAGACATGAGACTAAAGAATGTTTATTAAGTTGAGAGTTTCCCAATCAAGGAGTATGACTCCGTATAATAATAAAGCTAATGTTTTATTAGAAATTATAATAAAATTAGAAATTTAATATTTGGCAGGATGTGAGTTGCCTGCATATGTACACCCTTTATTATATGACTAGACACTCTTTTGTGTGGTCATGGATATATTGGCATCTTTTGAAGTGTATCCTTTTTGTTTCAGGAGCTTCTCTCTAGATAAATAGCAAGTGTGACACTGATAATAGTAATCGAATATTCCTCAAAGCACAGGCTCCTTCCTCTTTCTCCTGAGCCTTTGCACATGCTGCCTGGAAAACTCACCCATAACCTGCTTTCCATCCTCTCCTTTGGTTTATTCCTGCTCAGCCCTCTTTGTTGAGATATTTGCTAAGCCAGATTCTCTGAGAAGCCTTTCCTGGCATCTTCGTTTGTATGATTCTGCTAGGTGTTTCTAAAACCATGTTGCTACAGTATATTGTAATCGCCCATTTATGTCTGTCTGACTTTGAGCCTCTTGGAGATGGGAATTCTCTCCTATGCTTTGCAGTTTCCCCAGCCCCTACCACACTGTCTAGCCCAGTATTCCTTCTCAGTAAGTAGGTGTTGAATGACTTACAAAATGAATGCTAAAAGATCTGGCAGACAAGAAGGAATTTCCTAGCCTAAATGACCAGATGTGGAGAAGACGCTCAAACACTTCGGGGTCCCCAATCTGGTGATGTCACTTGCAGTGGAATTTCATATGAATCCAGTGTGACAGAAGTTGCCTAGTCAAGTTATAAGTCCTCTTCTCTGGGTCACATGTTCAAATACTTTTAGGGGACAGATAATGCAATATTTAAGATACTAGGAAGTGATGAGGACTGTGGCACACTGGTGAGTTTGGACTCCAGGAGTAATTAATTCAGTTGAAAAAATCAACAGCACTCTGTTGATCAAGCAAACTTTCTAGGGGCCCTAATCCACCTGGGCCCACAGTGTGTAACTCCATAGCTCATGGGATGCCATCAAGAGAGACAATCTACTTGATTGCTAAAGGGCCTTTTTTTCTTTGGAGTTCCCCAGAAAGGAGAAGTGTATGTGTGTGCAGGGGTGAGGAGGGGGAGGGTGAAGAAGCAATACTATCCCCTTAGAAAGGTTTGTCAATTTTCATTATGAAAGATCAAACGTGCCCACTCCAGAAATCTTGGCATATACAGTTATTTTGAAGCCATTCAGTGTTCTTCAAGATGTCACAATGAAAAGAATGATGATTTTTAAAATAACAAATTAACATGTTTCTCTTGGCAATGGGACTTTCTCACCATACTTTTATGTTACATCACTTATTATATATTCAAAATATTGATTTTTTTTAAAGTGTGTTCCTTGGAGCCCTGGGAACCTGCCTCAGGAGCTGGGGTGGCTGTGGGGATGTAGTGTGAAGGGAGCTGAATGAGTTAGTGAGAATCTGGGTCTTCATATCTTTTTTAAAATTGCAGCTGCTTTTTTCTGTTCTGTGTAACAACTCTTTTTGAAAACAGTTTCACTGTTGAGTTTTAAAACCACTGACCTAAAATAACCACCAATTTAACATAAGTATAACTTTATTGAGTTTTTTTTGTATTAAAAAAATTAAACTCCATTTTCTTCATGGAGGTCCTACCAGTGATATTTATTAAGCATCGTCTCTGCTGTTCTCTTTGCTTGCCCTTGCTTTATCCCGTGTTTCCAAAAAACACAATTAGGTATTTTGTCATCTGTTTTACGTTTTATAGCAGGAAAAACAGAGGCTTGAGTGATTTAAGTAAGTTACAGTTAGTAAGAGCCATAGGATACATTTCAGTGTAAGTCAATGTTTATGTAAGACTTAAGGGACGTTGGTTGAATTGGCATGACTAGAATAGTTGGGAATGTTTGGGAATGGGGAGACATTGCTAATGGGATGTCTGCCAGGGGCAATACTGAAAATCTACTGGTTGGCAAAGGTAGTGCCTGAGCCCAGTGCTAACCATAATAGTTGGAAAGTTATGTACGTTGGCTGTGGAATCCTTATGCAAATATTTGGCCCATCCATCTAAATTTCCTATCATTTCTCTCTGCAGCATTTTTAAAAAGACATATAGCTGAAATTTTATCAATCTTAAAAATATTTTGTAATTCTCTGCCCAGGTTTGCGTTTGGGTAGATTGTGCTGTGGAAGATATATCTTGCTTTAAGATAGCTGCC
Source organism: Nomascus leucogenys (assembly GCF_006542625.1). Classification (NCBI taxonomy): domain Eukaryota; kingdom Metazoa; phylum Chordata; class Mammalia; order Primates; family Hylobatidae; genus Nomascus; species Nomascus leucogenys. The sequence continues at coordinate 39,760,883 of NC_044387.1, forward strand.
ACTGATTAGTTTATTTTAGTCTATTTTAATCAACTTATTGCCTTGTAATCTTTCCTTTTTCATAATCTAAATTTCTGAAATTCCATCTTTCATGTTCCCCAGGAAAGACTAGTAAGATGTGTTTTTATCAATAAGACTTACTATCCTCATTTCACCATGATGTAATTTGGGCTTTCTGTTCCAAGTTATCCTACTTGAATGCTGGACACTTCCACCTGAATATTTGTCATTTTCACCTCAACCCCAGCACATCAAAACAGTCCCTTCTTACCTCTTTAAAAGAAGCTTCTGTCTCCAGCCTTTTCCTGTCAGTATCACATCTTTTGAGCCAGGTATGGGGATTACGGTTTCAGATTTCACCTCAAGTCTTCCTCTTCTGGTTGCTGAAGCTCCGCCAACCTCTACTTTGAAACATTGTTGGCCTCTTCATCCCATCCCATGTCAACATTTAGCCCATGCCCTGTTGGCTTTGACTTAGATCAATCACCTTAACCCAGTGTCTTAAAATTCTTGATTTTGAGTTTCTTATCCATCCAGTTTATTTACACCTGAACTCTTTAAGCATGAAATTAATCATTCATCTGTTCAGAAGCCTTCAAATGTGACCACAGCTTTTTCCATATAGACCTAAAACTTACATTCTTGGCCTTTGAGAGCTGCCTTCCCTATCCACTGATACATGTTTCTCATGCTTCCTAACACCTACATGCTTCTGTTTGCTTAGTGACCACCCCGCGCCCACTCATCAGCAGTTTGTATTAATTTAGTGTAAAGCTGTGTAAAGTTTATTGATTGATAACATCTGTGTCAAGATCATGGTTTTTATCACAAAGAGCAGTTCATTGTATTTTTTCCTTGCCCATGAATGGCATCTCTGTTCATTAGAATACATAACGTTTTATGCGTAGGAGGATAGAGTGAGAATATGAGTAGAACAAAGTAAGAATGAGAGGAGCGGATAGTGAAATTTGAGAATAGGATGAGAATGTAAATAGATTTATATCCATCCAAGATTAATAACCATGATGATAAAAGTCTTGAATGTTATTTATTTGCATATGAGTGATATTTCAGTTTGTGGCTGATACCCTCTTGGTATTAAATGGAAGATGACAAATCATTCAATATTAATTTTAGAGGGAGACATCTATTGAAACCTTTGTGCAGTCAGGTCAAGTTTCTGTGTACAAAAATTAGCAGAGAGGTTGCTGCTGGTTGACTTCCCCTAGAATGGTGTCTTTCTGAACATTTTGAAATGTAGATTGAAAAGGTGGATTTGTCAACTAACTCTGAAGTGCTGTAGTTATTTGTGTTTTCATCATTGTTTTATTGTTTACTTTATTTTTGAGATGGAGTTTTCGCTTTTGTTGCCCAGGCTGGAGTGCAGTGGTGTGATCTTGGCTCACTGCAACCTCCGCCCCCTGGGTTCAAGCGATTCTCCTGTCTCAGTCTCTCAAGTAACTGGGATTACAGGCACGCACCACCAGGGCCGGCTAATTTTTTTGTATTTTTAGTCGAGACGGGAATTCACCATATTGGCCAGGTTGATCTCGAACTCAGGTGACCTCAGGTGATCTGCCTGCCTCGGCCTCCCAAAGTGTTGGGATTACGGGCGTGAGCCAGCCATGGCGCCCGGCCTGTTTTATTGTTTAAAAAACAAGTACAGGTTGTTATTATCCAAGAATTGTTGATAGAATATATACTGTATTTGAAGTGTAGAACTGAGGCAGAGGCTGATTAATATAACTAGTTCACATTTGTTAGCCTTTCACATCTGTGAAGGAATAAAGTACAGACAAAAATGGAAAACAAACCAGGAAAAAAAAAATTGTTAAGCACGGAGCTGCTTAAAAGAGTGATGTCACATTAAAAAAAAAGTCGCAGAAATAAGTCAGTGTTTTGTTTAGAGACCAGAACTCCAACTCCTAGCCAACTGCCTAGAATATAGTAAATATTTTCTAGTTTCTTAAATGACTAGCAATATTCCTACATTATGTGATTGCATTTCCCAAACTGTTTAATTATATGTTAGATTTGTAGCCAAATATGTCTAGGAAATGCTTAAACAATTTAAAACAGTTTTAATGATTGGCTTTTTAGAACGTTATATATTAGTGTGCTTTATGCATATCCAAGAGGTGAGTGAAGTATTTGGGGTTTTTCAGACTTACTTGATTACAGATCTGGAGTATCTCAAAATGGTTGTTTTGTGGAAAACACTTTGGCAAACTCTGAGTCTTATTCATTAAAAATAGTTTTTGGGTAAACAACAGTGTAATAGAAATGGAAATTACTGATTCATATTGAGCCATGAAGAATTTATTTTCAGCAATTTTTATGGAAGTTGCTTTATGACAAAGAAAGCTTTGGTTAACTGGCATTTGGCATTTCATGCCCCTAACTTTTCTACATAAGGATGTATTTCTCTGGTTCTCTCACTCTCTCACTAGTTACACTGAATTCATTTATGATAAGGGCTCTCAACCATTCTTATTCATCAAGGCCCTGAAGTTGGCAGAGCCCTCTCTGGCACCTGATTAGAAGTCCGTCTTCCATCTCATAGGGAAGTGTTAGAGGTGGATAATGATTCTGTGTAGCAGAAGTAGTCATTATGTCCTCTTAAATTCTGTCACGTTGACTGCAGTAGAGCTTCTTAGTGAGCAGTTTATGATGGAGTGTACTTTCGGAGAAGCTCGTGGTGGGGGAAATCTGGAATTTATCTAAATATTTCATTTCTTTGATAAATTACATTAAAAAATCAATGAGAGTATCTATTTGGTGAAATCACTTTCCTCCATGTGACCAAATGAGAAATTTAGTGAAAGATTTAAAATCATTTCTCAGACTTTTTCCACATTAGTCGGGAAGCAAACCCCTTTTTTAAGGCAATGTCAGTTATTAAGCTTCAGGGAACCACATGCCACTTTAGGTAACACTTGATTGGAGAGATAGAAGAATGAAGTCCCTGCTTTAAAGTGTACTGCTGTGGACACCGTAATATATATATTTAAAATGGTTCATGTTAAGAGTAGGTATATTTCTGTCTAAATACTCTGTAGCTTTTGTGATTCAGGGAAATGAGTGGAGCCTCACAGGCACAAGAATCTAGTAAATTCTAGGTTTCTTGTGTGGAAATCAGTGTGCAAAATCTTAACTGAGTGAATTCTTGATTGTTGGTATCACATTTGTTGGTCTGTATGTATCTGTGTCATTGATCTCCTTAAGAAGAGACTCATAGATATTGACTGGGAGACCCAAGCTGAATGCTAAAATCTGCTCCATGGATATAAGCTGATGCAGTCATCATTCCTCATTAAAATGCATCACAGCTAGATATGCAGCAAAAAAAAAAAAAAAAAAAAAAAGTTAGTCCCTCCAGCTGAAAAGCGGTCATTACTTTATTATCACCACAGAATTTGAAATGATTTCTGTAGTTAACAGTCAGATTTTATTTTTAGTTAACTAAGACAAAGTTTGAATAATTCACTGTGAGACAAATTCTTTCTTGATTCTTCTTTTTGGAGCAGTCCATCTTTATGGGAAAACCAGCCTAGAATGGTGATTTCAGTTTCACTTAGGTGATTTCAATGAGAATTGTATTTGGCTCAGAAATGATGAGACTGGGGCCAAGAAAAATTTTAAACTTTTTTTTTGTAATCATATTACTACTTTGATTTCATATGAACTTCCTTTGTTGACTTTCTGTGCCATTAATTTAAAATTTGCAGTATCCTCAATATTTGATGTCTGATATGTACAGAATCCTTTCCAGCTGTAAGTCGTTGCCAAGTAAAAAATTTAGTATGGCAATAGTTTTCATAAGAGGTTTTTTAAAACAGAAAAATGTTGACATTGCCAGCCTCTGGGTTGCATTTAGGGATATGCTACATTTCAAAGGTATCTTTCTGAAGGCAAAGACTTTTTCAACATCTGAATATTCTGATTTACAGAAATAAAAAAAAAAACCCTGTACATTACACAAGCATACAAATTTGAATCAGGAAAATATAAAATTAGCTGATTGTTTTTATTCAGTAAAAGTGCGTTGGCACAGAACTAAAATTGATAACTTATGGTTTTAGCATGTAGATAACTACATGAGAGTAAATCACATTTTTATATGAATAGAAATATCAACTTTATTCATATATAGATTATAAAACTATACTAAACAAAAGGTAATTATTTACTATTACAAAAATTATTAAGAACCATTACAAAAATTATTAAGAACCATTACAAAAATTCTCTGCCTACTAATTTTCAATCACCATAGAAATACAATATTAATAATGCTGCTGTAGTACTTACACAAAACATATTAAGGAATTGATGTTATATTTCTGTGTTTGAATATTGAGCTTAAATGTAAAACATGTTTGAAATGTGTTTGTGTGTGTCTCTCTCACACACACATAACGTGTACATACCTGAAACTCATACTATAATTGCAACACATCTTAAGCTTTTCCTTTTAAACATACCAAGATAACATTCTAAAATGAAGAATATCTATGTCTCTCTTCATACTCTCTATGTATATACAATTGCTATAAACATATCTTCATATTCATATTTGATATATATAGGTACATATATATGGATAGATAAATATAGATATATGAGACAGAAATGGAGATTAGAGATCTATGTTTGCCATAAATCACACTTGTTAACATAAACTGTCTGATTAAACTGATATTTTGTGGCCCAAGACTTGAGACATGCAAAACTACTCTTACCAGATAGAATTTTCTAAAAGCTGAGAGCTCATTCTCCAGGAGCTGGCCAAGGACCAGTCCTAAAGGCAGACCTTTCTTGGAAATGTACAGAGTCTGAGCAAACAAGGCCTGCTGAGTTAACCCTTTCCTATACATATGCAGACAGTGTTCAGCACAGGGCCTGACAGAAGTCAGTGTTTGTCATTATTATTCATAGCATTAGCCCAATTCTTGTTGTGAGCAACATGAACAAGGAGACTAAGGGGGAGAAAAATGCCCTTTTGTAGGGTGACCACCCTAACTGATTTGAAAGTCTACAATTTTTTCAGTTTAAAATGGTGTTTATTTGTAACATGTACTATTACTGAATAACAATTTCTAATAAAAAACTACACTAGTTTTCTGCCTATGGAGAAGCCACCTTTTTATTCCTTTACTTTCTTAATAAACCTGCTTTCACTTAAAAAAAAAACTACCCTATATATACACAAAAGTTAAAAAGCAGCAATAGTGTACACTGATCAATATAAATGCATGCAGTTTTCTTTTCTTCAGTGTACAAAGTCCAAGTCTAAACCTTTATAATTTTTAGAGTCTAGCGATTCTCCAGGCTCCATACTTTTCGTTATTATCAGACGCCAGCATTAATTGCTTTTCCTTTCTCCTGTTTTGGGTTCCTGATCTTCGCTTGTGTCTTTAAAACAGATTATTTTCTTTAGATTTGAAAGGTTGGGTTTTTGTCTTCATTTCTTATGTGTTTAGCCTTGTATTTCCCTTTCTTTAGTTGAATTGTGTTATTGAAAATTAAATAATTTCTCTGTGAAGTCAAAAAATTCCTGTTTCAGGGTGAGCTCTAGAGCCTTTCTCTTGGGCCACCCTCCCATATCCTTAGAAAGCCTGTGTGTGTTCTGATACATTTGGCAATTTCTACTGGCTTTTCTTATATTGTCTGACCCTTTTTTATTTCAGTGGTGCATCCTGGTTTTACCCAACAGGCAAGTGGTGACTCTAATGCAGGTGACGCAGAGGTGACACTAGAATGAAGTGAAATATTCTGTTGAGGGCTAAGTTCATGTTTTTGCTGACAGTGGCAGATAAATGTCATGGCTTCCCCCTGCATAGTGCTTAGGAAGTTTCTTTTGATATGCGTTTTAGATAAAACATAAAACTGTAATCAAGAAAATGCAATAACGGAAGAAATGCTTACTTGAGTAACTAATGTGAGTTAGGCAAAGAAGATACAAATACTTCCCATTTCCTCCTTCTAAATTACGGTCAAATTGTCCTAAGCAAATCTCTCATTGTCTCCATGTAAAAGATATAGAGAACCCGTTAGAAAAAGGTGGCTGGAACAACTTTATACATACAGCCTGAATGAACTGCTTCATGATTTATATGTTTGAGGAAGGTGTCTGTTTGATATTTTAAATTAAGTTTGAACTGTCATAAACAGAAAGCTGTGCAGATTCTGTGGGAGAGGATACTGGGGTACCAGATACTCACTGCTAGGCTATCCACTCTGCCTTCTTCAATACTCTGGATCGGTGCCCTTTATTCGTTTTTTTCACAACTTCCTCCCCTTTGCTCACGTTCTTTACAAGCTTCCAGGATTTTTTAATTTTATTTTATTTTTTTCCACAATGGCTCTCATGGCTGTAGGTACAGTTGCTATAAAAGGCAAGGTGGGGAACAGACGGGTGAATGAGCACAGAGGTCATTTGTAAACCGTTTGTGGTTAATGCTCCTCTATTTACTATCTGTCTCTCTCAGTGTCTCTGGGTGTGTGTCTGCTTACAACATAAAATATATGCACACAAATCTCCAATTTTTCTAGAGAAACTATTAACACAGTTAAAATCCGAAGGAAATCTGTCTTTTAAAGGAAATACGAATTAGCAAATAAAAGAGTTGATTCCCCCCAACTCTCATTCCCCAAAGCTTGCTTAAGTGTATGGTTTGCACACACCATAAATGAAAACATTGCTGGCTCATCAGTATGCTTCACTTTCATAAGCCTTCCAAACGTTAGTAACTTAGCCTTCTCCTTATTAAGGGTTAGTCTGTAAGTGATGCTGGAAGCCATGTGGTAAGAAAGAGGACAGAAGTATAAAATCAGACTGAAGTAAGAAAGTAAAATCTGGCATATTTGGCATAGATCCATTCAGCTTTGTATACTTTGTTAGGACCCGAGGTCATGCCTGATTTTCATAAAATCGATGCACTGTTATTAAAACAAACAGGTGAAAATCACTTTTGTTACCCTACTTGACAAGGCATCTGACTACCTTAAGTGTGTTAGAAATTTTGCAAGTGGTTAAGATTTTATGCTTATGAATTCAAAAGGATAGACTTTAGTTATCTTAAAAACTAATTTATGTAGTTATTTTCCCTAATAATGTAGCACAAATGGGTTTTATTTCCAACTAAAAAGAGTATTTATTACCATGGATATAACTAGAAGAATCATACAAATATATGTAATTCCATTAGAAAATATTTTTCCTAAAATTTTAAATGACAAGAACTTAATCTTAAATATCTGTTTTATTTTGAAAAATTGTTTTCATAAGATACAATTGAGCAATTGATATTTGTTCTCCCAGTATCTGAAGATTTTTTTGGTCTTCTTTTGTTTTTTGGCCCTAAAATTAGGTGAATTCAGCTTTGGGTCTATTTCATCCATTCTGGAAGGTTCCTTGGGTCACTGATCTGAGGCATTCTTGATGTGGTTAGGACTTCTAAGCATTATTTTTTTTTAGATCCTGTTTATTTAAAATGAAAAAGATTAGCATGAGGGATGGTAACATTCCTTTTTGATATCTGTAGCAGCAAGTTTTCTTATGATTCATTATTATTCTTCTTACAGCTTTAAATCATCTAGGAACTTCATATAAAATTTGATTCCAGTTTCAACTAGTTGTGGAGCATTTGATCCAAAATAAAATGGAAGTCCTCTCTGAGGTTGTAGAGGAGACTCAAGAATCAGAACACGGTTTCTTCCAACCTGAAGTTCTTTAAGCTATGAGTTGAAGGACTAGGTAAAAAAGCAAATATCATTTAGTGTGATCATTAATGCACATGAGTCATTATTCCATGTGGTTGCTGTCGACTGCTCAGAGGCACTTCAAGCCCTAATCTCTACTTTGTCCTGTCCCCCTAACACCCTGTTCTACTTTTTCAGCTTGTCGCTTGTAATATGTGAATGGAAATAAAATAATGAAGCTTGTTAGAATTGTGTTCATAATGACACAAAAGACCTGAGAGAGTGTAAGAACGTATAGAACATCCAAAATAAGATATATTTTTGGTTGGTTTAAAACCTTTTTGTTTGTTTCGTTTTCTCCTGTGCTTAATGTATAGTTACTATTATTTCATATCCTTTGACTTACAGGTTTGGCTACAATGCAGTGTGAATATTGCACATGGGACCATTTGTCATATTGGCAGATGGCAATACATAGATGGATAGAATTTTGCTGTTTGATCAAAGCTGTGCCTTTGGAAACTTGTTTTCCCAAGTATGGGTACATTCTCCACTTTTCCTGAGTGGAGAAACCTAGATCTGAGCAAAAAGCGTGAATCAATACACCTTGGGAGGCAGGGTGTCAAATATTTGATGCCATTTCCTTTGCTTGTAAATTGTTCATTTCATTTGACTATAAATAAAAAGGACTTCTACCAAGAACATGAAACTAACATTTTGCCAAGCTAAATTTTAATGAATTCATTTGGACTTTTTAATAATCACTTAATATTTTCAGTTCATGTGCTAATATTAACTCTACTTACTGGAGAGAAAGAAATGGTATTCAATATGATAACTATCTTGTTACTGCAGAAATGTAGAAGTTTGACATTTTAAGTATCAAATATTTTAAGTTAAAAAAAATTACCAGTGTCCCACAGCACAGAGAGAGAATATATGCTTGCTTGTGTCCCTTTAATCTTTCCCCTGTAAAATTAAGCCTAGGGGCCTTACACTATTTTAAATTTTCAAAATTAGGTCATGTAAATGTTGTGTCAGATTTCCAATTCATAAGTAGTATCCTTATGAATACTGAATAGTGAAGATAGGGTACATTTATATCCTACTGATTGCTTAGCTGTGGACCAGAGGTGAACAGAGAATGAATGGTATTTTCACAGGTTAGTAAACTGTTTTCCTATGATCTCTTACATACAAGTGCGATTAACTTTTTTTCCCCCTTCCTGAACTAATATAGGAACATATGGTCTAATAAGTATGAGTACATTTGGGGAGGGCAGGATAGAATGCTTGAAATTAGGACTGACCCAAAAAAATGCCTTGGTCTCGGTATTTGTGGATAAGGTGGAGGAAGGGCTGAAAAGGAACTTTAAAGCATTAGAATGGTAGAATACAGATTAGCAGCAACACTCAGCTCCATCATGAAGAGAATGAGATGAGTTCCCATGGTTAATGCAGCAGGGGTTCTAATTGAAAGCCCTCTACCTAGGAAATGATTTAAATCCTTTTATCCTAATTGGATTGTGAGCGTTTTATTTACTTTGAGGAAGTTGTTTAACCCTTTTTGTAGATTCCATCAGTATTCAGAGTAATGTAAATACATTTTCCCTTTGGCTATTTGACAAGGACATTGAGGATTAATTAAGTTTAAAAGAAAGTAGTGCAGTTAACTCCCAGGAGACAGAGGGAGATGTTTATCATTTTTCTCCTCATTTGTTCCTTATTCATTCATTTTACAAATGTTTGTTGAATAGTAAGTATAATGAAGACACTGTACCAGCTTCCTGAATTGGGAATACAAAGATGAAGGATGAGCGTGACTTCTGCCCTCATTATGTTATGTGTTCATATTTTCTCTTTAAAATTCTCATTATAATATGAGTAATTGTGCAGGGATTTAATATTGCCCATCTCAGCAATAGTTGATCTTTGATTAACATCTCACTGACACATACTTTCACTGTGTATATTTATTTTTCCTTTCTAAATTTAGAACTACTCTTTATCTTCTACTGTAAGAGATATACAACATACTTTTGTTTTTTTCTATATTGTAATCAGTGCAGTTTTTTTAACCAAGAAAAAACACAAGTTCTAATAGCAAACAAATAAACTCCCTACACATTACCTTCTCCATTAAAGTATGTTTTATGCCACATGCAGAATTTTAACATTATATAGTTATTTGTGAAAATATAACTAAGTAGAAATTTTAAGAAAGAAAGCCTCTAATATTCATATCTTAGCACTTAAGAAGCACATATTATTCTGCAGATTGAATTAAAATGTCAGTTACCAAGATATGAACTTAGACATTTTCAGTAAGCATTTATAGGCTATTCTAGTAGAAAACCGTACACAATTTCCTATGAGGCTGGTGAAGGTTTCTTAGCTTAAGTGGCTTTTTAGCTGGTCCTTGGATTTTATTAAATAATATTTGAATGAACAGTTTTGACTAACAGCCTGAAAATATTAATCTTTCAGTCTGAGCAAGTGAAAGTAGATAAATTCATATTGTATGTCTGATTCTCTTTGGGTGTGAAAAGAAATAAAGACTCTACTTCTAAATTAGCATAGAAAAGAGGAGAATTTCTCTTGATTTATTTCTCAGTTTGGGTTTGTGCTTTTGAAAAAGGAAAATAATGGTCCTGAAATCAGTAGCCTTTGTCTTTGCCAAAAAATGAGGACATGTTGATCTTAGGGGGGCTGATTATACAAAACAATAGAAATGTAGTCTTAGATGAAAATCTGTAAAGACGTAAGAATGCTGAACTAACATGAAAATCAGGGGCTGAAAAAATGCTGGATTGAGAATAATGTGATAATGAAGGTTTTATATATATTCATATATATAAAATATATTCATATATTCTCTTCAACATACATAATGTCATAAAAAGGATAAAATGCCTAAGTCTAGTCTCGACAGAGCACCAGCTTAAACCACATGAGCCTATCATAGAACTTATGACAATATTTAGGGCTAAACTGATGTTACTGGTGAACTAGTATCTGGAATGATTTCCATAACTCACTTAACGTGCATATTTATACTGTGGACTTTAAAAAATAATTATCAGGATGGCTACTCTGAAGCCAGGAGCTTAGGAAGTGTCACAGCTGGTATATATTTGTATTCCTGCCTCATGTCTGTTTCCCCGAAGTGGCGTGTGGGGTACGAGGGATTACGGTGTATTTGTAGGTGATGTGCCTGAAAGGCTATCAGGGGACTTCTGGTTCTGCCTCAGTTCTGTTTTGTGGAGACGGTCAAGTGACTTAAGGTCTCTTGCTTCAGCCGTCCTGCTTAGAAAACAGTTGCTTGAGACTACTTCGCTGTAAGCTCCTTTTTTTTTTTTTAAAGAAATGCAGATTTTATGATATTCCTGATCATTCTCTTTGCATTTAGTTTTAAAATGTTATTTGCAGTTGATTAGAGAGTGGTGATAAGTAAGCCAGGATTTCTGGAATGCCAGGGCACTGTCCCCACGGGTGGAAAACTGCACAAAAGCCTGTGTGTCTTGATATTCCCACATGTCAGGATGCCTTCATTTGCTAATGACAGAATACCCAACTCAGACTGGATTAAATAAAAGGGGATTTTCTTGCTTATTTAACTCTAGATTCAGTGGTAAATGGGTTTCTGGGTTCATTGGTTTGGGGCCTAACAATGTCTTCAAGGACATGGTTTCTTTTCAGCAGTCAGCTTTTGCCTTCCTGTGAGCTAGCATTGTTTCCCACGGGATTGCAAGGCAGCTGCATACAACTACTGCAGTTCTTCCTTTTCCATATCCAGAGAGGGGACATCCTTTCAGAAGCTGATTATTTTAGGTGTAAGTTCCATGTCCCATCCCTAGAGGCGGGTGAACTTAGCGATTCCCAAATGAACTATCCTGAGGAAGATATGATATAGTATTGAATAGCAGGAACGTTTTTTATTTTTATAGAGATAGAGTCTCTTTCTGTAGCCCAAGCTGGAGTACTGTCTTAGTCTGTTTTCATGCTGCTGATAAAGACATACCCATGACTGGGCAATTTACAAAAGAAAGAGGTTTAATTGGACTTACAGTTCCATGTGGCTGGGGAAGCCTCACAACCATGGCAGAAGGCAAGGAGGAGCAAGTCACATCTTACATGGATGGCAGCAAACTCTCACAAGAACAGCATGGGAAAGACCTGCCCCCATGATTCAATTACTTCCCACTGGGTCCCTCCCACAACACATGGAAATTCAAGATGAGATTTGGATAGGGACACAGCCAAACCATTCTGCCCTGGGCCCCTCCCAAATCTCATGTCCTCACATTTCAAAACCAATCGTGCCTTCCCAACAGTCCCCCAAAGTCTTAACTCATTTCAGCATTAACTCAAAAGTCCAGTCCAAAGTCTCATCCAAGACATGGAAAGTCCCTTCCACCTGTGAGCCTGTAAAATCAAAAGCAAATTAGTTACTTCCTAGATGCATTGCAGGTACAGGCGTTGAGTAAATACAGTCATTCCAAGTGGGAGACATTGGTCAAAGCAAACGGGCTACAGACCCCCTGCAAGTCCAAAATTCAGCAGGACAATTAAATCTTAAAACTCCAAAATGATCTCCTTTGACTCCATGTCTCACATCCAGGTTACACTAATGCAAGAGGTGGGTTCCCATGGTCTTGGGCAGCTCCACCCCTGTGACTTTGCAGGGTGTAGCCCCCCTCCTGGCTGCTTTCACAGGCTGGTGTTTAGTGTCTGCATGGCTTTTCCAGGCACATGGTGCAAGCTGTCAGTGGATCTACCATTCTGGGGTCTGGAGGACAGTGGCCCACTTCTCACAACTCCACTAGGCGGTGCCCCAGTAAGGACTCTGTGTGGGGGCTCTGACCCCACATTTCCCTTCCACACTGCCCTAGCAGAGGTTCTCCATGAGAGCCCTGCCCTCTACAGCATACTTTTGCCTGGGCATCCAGGCATTTCCATACATCCTCTAAAATCTAGACAGAGGTTTCCAAACCTCAACTTGACTTCTGTGCACCTGCAGGCTCAACACTAGATGGCAGCCGCCAAGGCTTGGAGCTTCCACCCTCTGAAGTAACAGCCCGAGCTATACCTTGGGTCCTTTTAGTCGGGGCTGGAGTGGCTGGGACGCAGGGCATGGAGTCCCTAGGCTGCACACAGCATGGAGACCCTGGGCCTGGACCGTGAAACCATTTTCTCCTAGGCTTCTGGGCCTGTGATGGGAGGGGCTGCTGTGAAGACCTCTGACATGCCCTGGAGACATTTTCCCCATTGTCTCCGGGATTAACATTCGGCTTTTAATTACTTATGCAAATTTCTGCAGCCAGCTTGAATTTCTCCTCAGAAAATGGGTTTTTCTTTTCTTTTTTTTTTTATTAATTTTTTTTGCACACAAAAGCAATAAACATTTTCTAAAAATACATACAAACAAAAAGATGCGTATCAAACATATTAGGAAGGTTACACATGGGAAGTCGGGGAATAGAAATGGGGGGTGGGAGTTAAAATAAATGAGAGAGGGACTTTATATGGATTAGTGATAATAACTCAATCCTCTATTTGACAAAGAAGAGGGAGAAGGAAGAGGAAGAAAAAGAAAGTGGGATAAAGGATCAGAAAGGGAGGAAAATAGAAAAAATTAGAGTATGACTCCAGGGTAGACCTGTTTTGTTGTCACTGAGTTGGTTGGTTGGTTTGTCTGTTGTATTTTTCATGTTTCGCCAAGTTGGCCAGACTGGTCTCGAACTCTTAGCCCGAAGTGATCAACCCGCCTCGCCCCCCAGAGTGCGGGGACCACAGGCGTGAGCCACCACGTCCAGTCCCCACATTGCTTCTGGCCTCCATGGTAGACCTCCCAGACGGAGCGGCCGGGCAGAGGCGCTCCTCACTTCTTCCCAGACATGGGGCGGCCGGGCAGAGGCGCTCCTCACTTCTTCCCAGACATGTGGCGGCCGGGCAGAGGCGCTCCTCACTTCCCAGACGGGGTGGCCAGGCAGAGACGCTCCTCACTTCTTCCCAGACGATAGGTGGCCGGGCAGAGGCGCTCCTCACTTCCCAGACGATGGGTGGCCAGGCAGAGGCGCTCCTCACTTCCCAGACGGGGCGGCCGGGCAGAGGCGCTCCTCACTTCCCAGACGGGGCGGCCGGGCCGAGGCGCTCCTCACTTCCCAGACGGGGCGGCCGGGCCGAGGCGCTCCTCACTTCCCAGACGGGGCGGCCGGGCAGAGGCGCTCCTCACTTCCCAGATGATGGGTGGCTGGGCAGAGGCTCTCCTCACTTCCCAGACGGGGCAGCCGGGCAGAGGCGCTCCTCACTTCTTCCCGGATGGGGCGGCCGGGCAGAGGCGCTCCTCACTTCCCAGATGGGGCAGCCGGGCAGAGGCACTCCTCACTTCTTCCCAGATGGGGTGGCCGGGCAGAGGCGCTCCTCACTTTCCAGACGATGGGTGGCCGGGCAGCGGCGCTCCTCCCTTCCCAGACGATGGGTGGCCGGGCAGAGGCGCTCCTCACTTCCCAGATGATGGGTGGCCGGGCAGAGGCGCTCCTCACTTCCCAGACGGGGTGGCCGGGCAGAGGCGCTCCTCCCTTCTTCCCGGACAGGGCGGCAGGGCAGAGGCGCTCCTCACTTCTTCCCGGACGGGGCGGCCGGGCAGAGGCACTCTTCACTTCCCAGATGGGGCGGCCGGGCAGAGGCGCTCCTCACTTTTCCCAGACGGGGCGGCCAGGCAGAGGCGCTCCTCACTTCCCAGACGATGGATGGCCGGGCAGAGGCGCTCCTCACCTCCCAGATGATGGGTGGCCGGGCAGCCGCGCTCCTCACCTCCCAGACGATGGGTGGCCGGGCAGAGGCGCTCCTCACTTCCCAGATGGGGAGGCCGGGCAGAGGGGCGGCCCGGCAGAGACGCTCCCCACCTCCCAGACGCGGCGGCGGCCGGGCAGGGGCTGCAATCCCAGCACCCTGGTAGGCCAAGGCAGGCGGCTGGGGGGCGGAGGCTGCCGCGAGCCCAGACCACGCCACCGCACTCCAGCCCGGGCAACACCGAGCACCGGGTGAGCGAGACTCCGTCTGCAGTCCCAGTACCTCGGGAGGCTGAGGCGGGCAGAGCACTAGGCGTCAGGAGCTGGCGACCAGCGTGGCCAACATGGCGAACGCACGCCTGCAGCCAAAGCAGAAAAAGCAGGCAGCGGTGGTGCGCGCCGGCAGTCCCAGGCAGTCCGCGGCGCGGGCAGCAGCGAGCCGAGTAGATTGCAGTCTGGGCCACAGAGGGAAAGAAGAAAGGAAGGAAGGAAGAAAGGAAGGAGGAAGGAAGGAAGGAAGGCAGGCAGGAAGGCAGGAAGGAAGGAAGGCAGGCAGGCAGGAAGGCAGGCAGGCAGGCAGGCAGGCTGGGTTTTTCTTTTCTATCACATTGTCAGGCAGCAAATTTTCTGAACTTTTATGCTCTGCTTCCCTTATAAAACTGAACAGTACCCAGGCCTTTAACAGTACCCAGGTCACATCTTGAATGCTTTGCTGTTTAGAAATTTCTTCCACCAGATACCCTAAATCATCTCTCTCAAGTTTAAAGTTCCACAAACCTTTAGGGCAGGGGCAAAATGCTGCCAGTCCTTTGCTAAAACGTAACAAGAGTCACCTTCGCTCCAGTCCCCAACAAGTTTCTCATCTCCATGTCAGACCACCTCAGCCTGGACTTTATTGTCCATATTGCTATCAGGTTTTTGGTCAAAGCCATTCAACAAGTCTCTAGGAAGTTCCAAACTTTCCCACATGTTTCTATCTTCTTCTGAGCCCTCCAAACCGTTCCAGCCTCTGCCTGTTACCCAGTTTCAAAGTCGCTTCCACATTTTTGGGTATCTTTTCAGCAGCCCCCACTCTCTACTGGTACCAATTTACTGTAGTAGTCTGTTTTCACACTGCTGATAAAGACCACCCCAGACTGGGCAATTTACAAAAGAAAGAGGTTTAATTGAACTTACAGTTTCACGTGGCTAGGGAAGCCTCACAGTCATGGCGGAAGGCAAGGAGGAGCAAGTCACGTCTTACGTAGATGGCAGTAGGCAAAGAGACTTGTGCAGGAAAACTCCCCCGTGTAATAACTATCAGATCTCTTGAGAGTTACTCACTGTCACGAAAGCAGCACCGGAAAGAACTGCCCCCATGGTTCATTTACCTCCCACAGGGTCCCTCTCACAGCACGTGGAAATTCAAGATGAGATTTGGATAGGGACACAGCCAAACCATATCAAGTACAATCTTGCCTCATTGTAGCCTCCTGGGCTCAAATGATCATCCCACCTCAATCTTACAAGTAGCTGGGACTACAGGTGTGTGCCACCACACTGGCTGTGTTTTAATTTATGTAGAGATGATGTCTTGCTGTGTTGCCCAGGCTTGTCTGGAAGTCCTAGGCTCAAGGGATCCTCCTGCCTTGGCTTCCCAAAGCTCTAGATTACAGGTGTGAGCCACTGTACCTGGCTAGCAGGAAAATTTCTAAGAAATAGATATTGGTGCAATAACCACAAAGCTGACCAGAGAGTTTTTCCATTTCCACTCTATAACTCTTTTTTTACTCGACCTTGGAAAACTAGGGAATAGTTGGAGTTAAGTAAGTAAATGTACTTTACTGTATAAGAATACTTCACTTGGACACACAGCATCTGCAACACACAAGTCAGCTCAGACTTCAGTAACTGTTATTAATATTTCTATCATGAACCTCACAGATCCCTGGTGAGCAGGCATTGCATAAGAAGAAACTTCACAAGAGATAGAGATTCACTGGGAAATATACCAGAATATGTCATAATGAATAACCTCCTTCCAATGCATATGGTGGGGATAATGATATATAAATATTTTAATTTTTTGGACAATATTCTACAATTCATTTAGAACTTATATGGTATTATTGATGTAGGTTTCAAACTCACATATATGGCTTAAAGTATATACTAATTTGATAGAAATTCAAAGTCAGATAATTCTCATCTTTATATAAGAATTATGAAAGTTCTCAATTAACATTAATATAAGACCTAGAAAGTAAGTCTAGCTTGACTCTTGAAGTATTATAGTATTTAAATTCTTTACTGAAAGAAAACCTGCCACTTACCTATGATGAGTGGTTATATACATTTTGTGCCTTTTATTATATAGCCTTGTCAGTTTAGAAAATTAAGAACATTATGATGTATTATTGGTTGAGCGGTAGCCCAAGCTACTCAGACGAGAAAATGATGGTTTGAGTGCACTTGATCTTGGACAGATAGTATCACTGAGAACTGCTTGCTTGTTTGTGCCAGAAAATGGGCTGGCGTTTTGAGAAGATGTTTAAATATGAATGATTTTTTTTTTTTTTTGATGAGTTATTTAGGGCATGCTACAGTGTTCCTGGGGGCTCTTAAGCTGCTGTTTTGACCCTCTGGCTTTCTGGGAAAAAGATCCTTAATCCACCTGTTATTTGAGGTGTGATTTTCTAGGAATGGGCCCTTTGAAACTGTAAACTGTGTTCTCTGTCCTTTTTTCCACACCATCCACTCTTGTTAGCTGTCACAGCTTTGATTTTCTTGGCCAACATGGAAGTTTTCTACATTTACTAACTGTAGCCTAGGCTATGCTGCAAAAAACAAATAGCTGTGAAATTAGAGCCATTTAATTCTACTGAGGCTTATTTCTTATTCTTATTCTCTGTATCCATCTTCAGCTGGTTGAGGCCTCTGCTCCATTTAATCACTTGGGGAGTCAGATTGAAGAACCACCATCTTGTATGTACATCTGGAAACACTCCCTCTTTAATCTCCATTTCAGGGAAGGAGGGAAAATGGGGAATTCTATTTGGGTCTTTTACTACCTCAGCCCAAAAGTGACACACATCGCTTCCTCTCACGTTTCATGGACTCACGTTAGTCATGTATACCTGACTGTAAGGGTTGCAGTGAAGAGGAGTGAAAGGAATATTTGGTGAACATTATCACCCATGCTGTATTTTTCTATGACTCAGAAAATGTTGCAGTTTCTGAACACTTCGTGAGGTTGATGGGATCTAATTCATTTTCTTGTCTTCCTCCTCAGTTGGTAGAAGGGTCTCTTGGAATCCACAGATCTAGGTAACTTCTAAATGAGGCATAGGTCCCACCATGCACCCGGATTGCAGGTGTTTTCTATTGGAAGGCTCTTTTGGAAATACTATCATTCCAGCCCAAGGCTGCTGGGACTGGCATTTTTGGAAACATTCCACTGTACCTCACATCCATTCTTGGTTCCTACTCAATAGCTAAAGTTCTTTGATCATACATCTATTTCTGTTCTCTCATTCCCTTGCTCTTCTACTTCTCTGTGAACCCAAGGGGACAAGGGAGACTTTTCTCTCCTCTGCAACATGGGAAACAATCCAGTAGACAAACTCCAGCTTTTTGGTTTGAGCCTTAGGTGAAGATTGGGCTGTGCCTGAGGCCATTCTTCTTCCTGCAGCTTCTCAGGAGGGCTCCTCCTAAGTTCATACCCCTTTTCCTTACAACTAGAAGCTAGGATCAGTGAATTATGTATGATAGTAAAAAGGTTAAGGGATTCCTACTGGATGGTCTCCATTTCTTTTTGGAAGAAGGTAGAGGAATTAGAGAACTTAAGAAGAGTAGAAAAAATTGGAAAAGCCACTGTGAAGAGGTATGGAGGAGGAAGAGAGATCCCTAGTGCTGCTTTATTTTTCATCCTGTGCAAAATTCTCTTTTAAAGTTCTATTTTGCTGTGCCACCGTCTCTCTCTTCCCTCTTGCTGGTCTTTGCCAAACTCTTGGTTATTTTCCCTCCTTTTTTGAGGACTTTGATGCCGAGTTTGAAGTCCTCCAACTAACGCTATTAACTTCCTCTCAATTTTACCTCTTCCTTTTTTAGCTGTGTTCCATCATTTGCCAATGGCAGCTCGGCTTGTTTGTTCTTTTATTCTTTTATTGGACCCATCTAGCAAAACTATGTCTAAAGATCTATTCACCTAGTCCAATCCTATGCCAAGACTGATAGCATTTCTGGAGATAGAAACTCAACGGTGGCAATTGATATTCTTAAATGCATGATTTCCATCCCCAAACAAACGCTCATATATCAGACACTACGTACATGGTATAAATAATGTTAAATAGTGGGAAACACTCTGTTTCTTTGTTCAGTTCTCTCTCCTATTATCCATAGTAGTTTTCTATGCTGTTTCTACTTCCCTTCTCTACATTTCTCAAATTTCTTATTTCTCTACCTTCTTCAAAATGACATCGAAATTCATATAGAAGTCAGTATCCAAAAGGTAGCAGCTCTTTCTACTTCTTGCCAGATACCTACAACCCTAACATGTCCTCATCATCGTTTCTTCCTTTGTTCAAATCTCACTGGAAAGGAGGCTCTGGCTGAGGCCTGACACTGCAAATCCATTGCATGACTTACCTTTCACTTACTTTTTTCTCACTAACTTCTTTCTGTCTTGAAAAACATACAAAATTCGATAAACATACAAGTAAAACCTCTCTGGTTTCCCCATTTGCCCTTTGCTCCTCTTTTCCTCCCCTCCAAAACCAGATTCTCAGATGGAAGTGTTTAGGTTCTTTTCTGTCCATCCTCAGGTTTTTCTCTTCAGCCTCACAGCAGTCTGCCAGTGCCTCCAGGACTCCACTGAAGCAGCTTTCATTTTACTTCAGTGGTGGAATGTCATGCCCTCCTTTTGGAAGTGTGCTCCTCTCTTGGCTGCTGTGATGAAATCCTGGTTTTTGCCTCACATCTCTGATTCCTAGGCCCCTTTTATAGAACTCCACTTGCTATTTAAATAATTTAAATGACAGTGTAATTTAATGACACCTTCTGTTTCCTCGTCTTTACCCACTCCATACACCCGGAAATCTCTATCAACCTTGTGTTGGTTAGACCACATCCCAGAGATCCCCCAAATTCCTGACCCCTTGTAACTCTGTTGTTCTTCTGTAATCTGTGTTTCAGCTCAGATCTATGTTCTGTGTATCCACTGCCTACTAAACATCACAAACTGGACAGTTTAAGAATCTTCAAACTCAGCATATTAAAAATGAAACTCATCATCTACCCACCTTTCAAGTTTCTCATGCCAGTGCCTGACTCCACTAGTTCCCCATATTACCCACGTCAAAAACCTGGTGGCACCTAAGATGTCTTCATCTCCCACAGCCCCTACTTACAATTAATGACCACATTCTTAATGATTTTAACTATTTGTTATCATATCAGTCAAATGGCTGATACTGAATGGTGGCTACTTTCCATTCCAACTTCCTCTACCTTAATTCCAACCACCACCACCATTTCTTATTTTGACTATTCAAAAGCCTTTTCCAGATTAGTCTCTCTTTATCCAGTTTTGCTTCATTCTATTGCATTCAACCCATAGCAAAATTATCTTTATTGAATATAAATCTGACCATATTACTTCATCTGCTTAAAGCCCTTCCTTGTTATTCTGTTGACCGCAGAGTGAAATCTAAAATCTTTGTCATGTCATTCAAAAATGTCTTTGTGATCTGGCATCTCTTGACCTTTCCTGCCTTAACTCACTAATCTCTATCATATTATTTATAATTTTCAATATATTTTTATTTTGCATTGTATATTCTTGTTTATTTCAGTGGAAGTCTTCCCTAAGACTCTCAAAATTAAACATCTCCTCTAGGAGCTATCATAGCCCCTAATACTTAGTCATCTGGGGATAGTGATCACATGATTAAAAGTTTCTATTTATGACTTTGTCTTTTTTATTCTTTAAAGGCAGAAAGAGGCTTTTTTTTTGTCTTCTTTCTTGGCACAGTGTTTTTTTTTTTCTTCTTAGTACAGTGTCTGACTTAAAGAAGTACTCACTCAAGGCTTTTGAATGAAGGAATGAATGCTCTTGGGACTTCTTTTAGACAACCCTACTTGTGAGAATTCTCTTTGTCCCTATGGTTTCTTTTTCTTGATTTCATAGCCTGGTAAAAAAAAATACCTTTTTTCCCTCTAATCCGTTGGACTAAATCTTACTCTCTTAAATTTCAGCTTCAGTAGTCCCACCCGGCTCATCATTCCCCTGTCTTTGAGGCACTCTGTACCTCCTTGGCACCTTGTGTTTTCTGTTACAGCACTTAAAACAATTATTTATGTATAATTATTGGTTTTCCTGCCTGTATTCATTCATCTCTTCACTGAGAGAAACTTCAACAGAGAGTTCTTTGAAGCAGGACTTTATATTTTTTTGTCTGTGTTTCCAAATGATGAGCTCAGGAAAGGAGCTCTTAACATTTTCATGATAAGGATGTTGAGGACCTCCCTTAGGAATTCTTCATATAAGTTAAATATCAAAGTTCTCAAAATGATTACCAAACTAAAATGCCAAAGGAAGATTTTTAAGCCAAGTTATCAGTTGATAACTGAAAGGAGTATTTTAAATGCTTTTTTTCTTGCCTTAATTATTTATACCAACTGGCCATAGATTCCCCTACCAATTTTTAAATGGCCTGCCTCAAGTAAAGTTTGAATTAGCATGGGAATTAGCTACTATGGCTCAGCCTTTTCTTACCCTTAGTACTGCAGGTCAGAGGATTCCCAGGCATAGAATGAATGACATTTAGCCAGTGTTTTGAATCTAAGCCTTGTTCTGAAGCCCTTAGGAAATTAAACCTCTCCAGGTGTTGCTGGTTGTGTCCATTGTCTTAGGGCAATATAGACTGATTCTAAGGTTTTTAAATTATATTCATGTCTACATTGCCCATGATTTCAGAGTTATGCATACTTGTGATGACAATGCAGAAGGATATAAAGAAAGTAAAACTGTCTATAATTTAAGCACTTAATTTATATAACTTATGTTAATCTATTACATACATTAATTATATAATTAAATCACACAAATCAATCATGTAAATTAAATTATGTAAATTAATCATTTGAATTATATAATGTAATCGTATAATCACATCATATAAATTAATTATATAATTAAGCTATGTGGATTAATTATATGATTGAGTTATGTGGATTAATTGTATGATTGAATTATATAATCAATTATTAGTTTATATTAATTTATATAATTATAAGCACCCAAAGATAATGTGTTAACAATTTGATATATGTCCTTTCCCTTTTTTCTGTACACACACACACACACACTTGCTTTCTCTCCCTGTCACACTTTTATTTATTATGTATAAAGAAGGATTATCCTAAACCCCTAAATGGTGTCTTGCAAGTAGACTTTTTACTTAACAGTAGCAGTAAATAATTGTCTACACCCTCTTTCTGTACCATTCTTTATGTTTTAAACACCTATTTGTGAACATTTTATGTTGCTTCCAGTATCCTGCAATGAACAAGGATCCTTGTACTTATATATTTTTGCACTTGTCTATTTACTCATACTGTATTACTAGAAGTGAAAATTCTGTGTTGTGGCACATGTTGTGAAATTGCCCTTATGGAAGTGACATCAACTCCTGCCAGCACTCTCATGACTTAGTGTGGGATATTAGAATTCTTTTTAATTCCTTGTCAGTTCCATACTCACAAAGTTGAATTTCCTTATAGTTTTAAATTGCATTTATTTGATAATTGATTTATTTATTTAATTTGCATTTATTTAATTTGCATGTATTTGATAATGGATTTAAACATGTTTTTATGTTTACTTTATTTTCCTAGGTTTAATTAACATTTACTAAAGGGGTCTTGTAACCACATTTCTTGTGAAAGGGTTTCAGCCCTGCTTTTATAAATTTTGTGGCATTTCCTTAGGGTGGCTTTAAGAACCTCAGTTTTAACTGAGCCTGACAGTGCAAATTGAGATATTACCTTCTAGAAACTGGAATCACATGTACCTGGCTGTATTGGTCTGGGTTCTCTAGAAGGACGGAACTAATAGATGTATATATGAAGGGGAGTTTATTAAGGAGTATTGACTCACACTATCACAAGGTGAAATCCCACAATAGGCTGTCTGCAAGCTGAGGAGCAAGGAAGCCAGTCTGAGTCTCAAAACCTCAAAAGTAAGGAAGCCAACAGTGCAGCCTTCAGTCTGTGCCTGAAAGCCTGAGAGCCCTTGGCATATCACTGGTGTAAGTCCAAGAGTCCAAAAGCTGAAGAACTCGGAGTCTGATGTTCTAGTCTGATGTTCGAGGGCAGGAAGCATCCAGCACAGGAGAAAGATGAAGGCTGGAAGACTCAGCAAGTCGGCTTTGTTCTAGCCGTGCTAGATGGTGATTAGTTGGTGCCCACCCAGATTGAGTCGGGTGGGTCCGCCTCTCCCAGTCCACTGACTTAAATGTTCATCTCCTTTGGCAACCCCCTCACAGACACACCCAAGAACAATACTTTGCATCCTTCAATCCAATCAAGTTGACACTTAATATTAACCATCATACTGGCTATGTAGAATCTATGAAGTAATCAGCTCCCAAGTGTAGAAATGGAGTGAGAATATTGCATTGTAGCAAGTGCCTTGGTAATAATACTGAACTGTCAGTCATCATGTAGATCTGAACCATAGGTGTCACCATTACCTGATGTAGCACACCCAATGCTTAGAAAATTACTAAAGTAACAACCTAGTGCGGGTTCATGCTTAGTCATTCAGGCCTCCTAAATTAATGAACTAGGTTGTAAATGATTGTTGGAGTCTGACCAGCTTACCTAATTGAGTATTTATTAGACACACTTCATAAAAGCCGTATTTGTACTAATGTGCACTAATTAATGATTATTGTCAATAAAAGGGCAAAACAGTTATATAAACTAATCTTTTGTGGCTCTTTTAAAAAATAAATATGGTCATTTATATCCTGTGATTATTTTTCAATTTCATTCTAATATTTGCATCCTTGCTTCATTGTATAGTTCAGTAATGGACTATTTCTAAATTTTTTTCTAATAATAAATTATTTCGATTTAAAAACAACTCATCAGATGTGGAGTTATTATTCCTTGAAGCACTGCAATTTGATTTACATTTGGATATGCAAAGTTCAAGCTTTAGTGTACGTGAACAATGTTTTTGTGATTTAGAGCTGCTATGGGAATTATAAATTTCAAAATTTTTCACTTGGACGAATTCAAAATCATTCTCCACTATGCATATCTTGATATATTTGAGTTGAATTTACTGTTAATTTTTTAACAAAGACATGATTTTGAGGCTAAAGAAATACATGCTCTTTATTGTTAGGAATTATGTAAATCTTAAAATTTAAATCGGTACACCAACACTGTGAAATGTATAATTTAATGTATAATTTAATGCTTATAAAGGAGAGAGTAAACATTTTGCTTTTAATCAAGAAAAGAGAAACAGTTACATCTAATTAATCTTAGATACATAATGTAACCTAGGATTAAGGCGAGTCAAACTATACCATAGCTCTTTCTGTGGGTTAATCTATCTTTTATTAGTGTATCATCACTTTTTAGACTGTTTGGGCTGTTTTACGGAAATAGCAAAAAGAAAATACATTAAATCAGAATTTATTTAATCTTTACCTAGGTGAAAGCTAAAAGTTTTATGCTAAGTTTAGTGTAAACTTGAGTAACTGAAAAATTGTCCCAAGTTTTAAATTAAATTTGGCCATCCAAGGTACCATAGTTTATTGTATGTGGAAGTATACATTAAATTTCTTGAATAATCCTCATTCAAGAAGCCCATAATCTTTGTTTGGAAAGATAAAAATGATAAGGCAGCCATAATTATATTATCTAAACACAAAGTAGGATCCTGTTACCCACCAGTAACTTCTCTTGCTCTTTCCCTCTGCAACAGCGTTTCATGCTCTTCATTTTCCCTTTGCTGTGATATCTGTCCTTTGTCCTTAATACTCTAATAGGCCACCTTCTATTTTGCATCTTCATTTTGAAAAGTCTTTTTTTCCTTTGACCTAACTGACATCACTTTCTCCTAGTTCTGTTTGTTTCACCCCACCCCTCATCACTTCTCAGGTTTCTCTATTTCTCTATTTGTACTTCTTTATCTGCTTGCCCCCTAATCTGTTGCTTCTTTCTTAATTGACTGTAGCTTTTGGAATTTCTTTTTTTTACAAATGTAGCTGCTGTCAGCCCCTCAGGACTTAACCTTCTTATCTCTGTGCCCTTGGATTTAACTGTTCTTGCCTTGGGTGTTCTTATTCTCCTTTACGGTAGTGAGACCCAACACCAGCTGCCACTCAGCTAGGACATTAAGAAGAATGAGTCTGTGCCGGGCGGGGTGGCTCATGCCTGTAATCCCAGCACCTTGGGAGGCCGAGGCGGGTGGATCACGAGGTCAGGAGATCGAGACCATCCTGGCTAACATAGTGAAACTCTGTCTCTATTCAAATGCAGAAATTAGCCGGGCATGCCTATAATCCCAGCTACTCAGGAGGCTGAGGCCGGAGAATCGCTTGAACCAGGGAGTTGGAGCTTGCAGTGAGCCGAGACTGTGCCACAGCACTCCAACCTGGCAACAGAGCGAGACTCTGTCTCGAAAAAAAAAAAAAAAAAAGAATGAGTCTGGAAACAAGTTCATATCCTTCAGAATAAAAAATTCTCAGGTGTTTGGAAAGTTATTGAATGACTAGAATGCCAGAATCTTATCTGAAAATCCTATCTCATATTTCAAATCCTGTGCAGCAGGATTTTAAAGAATAAAATCAGTACTTAAATCAGTATGTTCATAAATTAAGAAGCTTATCAATTTCAGAAAGAATCCAAATTATATTT
Source organism: Nomascus leucogenys (assembly GCF_006542625.1). Taxonomy (NCBI): domain Eukaryota; kingdom Metazoa; phylum Chordata; class Mammalia; order Primates; family Hylobatidae; genus Nomascus; species Nomascus leucogenys. Next base: position 39,786,301 of record NC_044387.1, read on the forward strand.
ATCGTTATCTTTTCTTTTTCTTAAAATTATTTTCAGACAAGATCTTGCTCTGTCATCCAGGCAGGAGTGCAGTGGCACGATCATGGCTTACTGCAGTCTTGAACTCCTGGGCGTAAGCAATCCTCCTGCCTTGGCCTCCTGAGTAGCTGTGAGTGTAGGCACATGCCATCACGCCTGGCTCATTTTTAAATGTTTTGTAGAGGCAGGGTCTCGCTTTGTTGTCCAGGCTGGCCTTGAACTCATGGCCTTAAGAAGTCCTCCTACCTCGGCCTCCCAAAATGTTGATAGTAATAGATGGAGGATATTCAAAGCTATATCTTTTAAGTAAGTAATATTCTCATTTGTCTTCAATAATGTGTTTCAGCATATGGCATATACACTGTTGTTACTTTAGTCAACTTTACTAATAATGAAAATAACCCCTGTGCTGGTCCAGTGGCACCATTTCCTTTTTCATCTCCTTTGTATTCTTCAGGTTATGTCTTCAGTGTCAGGAAGAAAAGCCTTCTGTCTCTTTCTCTCTCCTTGTGATTAGGTTAAATCTCCTTATTGGAGTTTTCTCAGACCATTGCAACTGCAGTTTTACACATTTAGATTCATGCGCATCCATGTGAAGAGACCACCAAACAGGCTTTGTGTGAGCAACATGGCTGTTTATTTCACCTGGGTGCAGGCGGGCTGAGTCCGAAAAGAGAGTCAGCGAAGGGAGATAAGGGTGGGGCCATTTTATAGGATTTGGGTAGATAAAGGAAAATTACAGTCAAAGGGGGTTTGTTCTCTGGCGGGCAGGAATGGGGGTCGCAAGGTGCTCAGTGGGGGAGCTTTTTGAGCCAGGATGAGCCAGGAAAAGGACTTTCACAAGGTAATGTCATCACTTAAGGCAAGGACCGGCCTTTTTCACTTCTTTCATGGTGGAATATCATCAGTTAAGGCAAGGACCGGCCATTTACACTTCTTTTGTGGTGGAATGTCATCAGTTAAGGCGGGGCAGGGCATATTCACTTCTTTTGTGATTCTTCAGTTACTTCAGGCCATCTGGGCGTATATACCTGCAAGTCACAGGGGATGCGATGGCTTGGCTTGGGCTCAGAGGCCTGACAGATATATGACTATGGAAGATATGACCTTCATGAGGACTTTTGGTGTCATGGATGTAGATGAGTGCTCATGGAATATTTCTCAATTGAAAGCACGAGTTAATAAATGAATGAGTTTGGGCTTCACAATTAAATTGGAGGTTTAGATAAGAAGACCTCAGAGAACAAAACATGTATCATATTTCCTAATTGATTTATGTGTCTACCACTCTGGCAGATGATGAATTCAACATGACCTTTGTACTTGAAGTGTTCATGTTAATCTAAAGCATTCCTTATTGTTTTCAGGGCTACCTGAGAATCCTAGAAGATTTATGAATATTACAATTTGAAATACTTAGGAATGAATTTCTCTCCCAGCAGTTTCTTCATATCCCCTTCTTACTCCTTAGCATCTTTTTACTTCTTATTACTGTGATAAAATGACCCTGTGCTTTATATAAAGCCAGAACTTATACCTGAGAGTTTTAAATGCAGCAGAATCTCAGTGGAAATAGGATGATACAATTTTTTTTCCCCCAAAGCACAGTGGAGAGCAGGAAAAAAGCCAAGGGCCACTACCCAATAAAAGAATAATCAGTCTTTTATCCTGATGAGATAATACCTTTATCCTTTCTCTTAAGGGATTGAGAACCCACTGGAAAAATTAAAAGTGAACCAGAAAAATCTCAAAAGGAAGCCATGGGACCAGTGGTTCCTTGAAAGTGTTCAGGGAATGAAAAGGATTAGAAGAGTAGATGTTTAATAAACTATGCCAGCCAAAATGATCTTTAACTTTGAATTAGTTAGCTAAAAATGTACCAAATAAATGTATTCAAGACCTGTTTCCCTTCCCCTATGGAAGAGTTAGAGCAGGATTTTACCTTGTTTTACAAAAAAGAAAAGTTTATTTTGAAAAAAATTCCAACCTTGCCTCCTCTGAACTATAGTGAAAAGATAATTTTCCGCATCCCTTTGTTCAGGAAATGAGGACACAGTGGTGTCATTGGGTTTTGACTGTCCTCTTGGAAAAGGTTAAAACCTGTCCTACAGTCATGATGACTTCAGTTCCATTTAAGTGGGGTCCTGTCTCTCTCACTCTCCACCGACTGTACCTTCACTATAACATGGCCTTACATAGATAGTTTTGAGTAAGTGTGTGTTAAATGACTGCCCAAGTGAATGGAAAATTGAGAAGGGCCTCCAGCACTGGAGCATGGAAAGGAGCACTGGGTTCATTGACTCTTTGGATTTCTCCCTTGTTACGTAAGTCCATTCCCTAAAGGACATGGATCTTGACAGTATTGGAATCTTCAGAAATAATCGCAATACCAGAAGTTATTTAAGATTTTACCATTTTCAAAGTACTTGTATGTAACACTTTCGTATGTTTTTGTTTGCCAGCTACCTCAGTTTCCCTGTTGGCTTGAGCAGATTAGTGTAGAGAGGTGGTGAGATCAGAGGAAACAGGTTTACTCAGCCGTCTTCATTACCGTATTATCACTGGCTTGAGGCTCCTCCCACATGCATTCCTAAAGAGGCTATTGTGGGTCACCCAAATTATTTACAGCCATCTATATTATCAATATATTGAAAACACAAGTGTGCTGTATGGAATAAATCTTAGGCTTGAATGTGATTATACGGGCCTCTATTGAAATGCAGATTCAGATCTATTGAAAGATCTGAGATGGGCCAAGATGGGATGGACATATTTTTAGTAAGCTCCTAAAAGTGAGCTGATGCTGCGGCGGGACTATGGACCATATTTTGAGCATCAACATCAAGTTGCTAGGGCATAAGAGGTCTCGGTGCAGCTGAGGCCCATTGGTTTCTACTCTGCCTGACACATTGTTGACAGGATAACATCGTCACCCACTGGATGAGTAAAAGTTCCATTAACTTGCAAAAAGGATAGATAGCATGACTCATGGAACCTGTCTTCTTTTAAAGTTAGTGAAGTAAACTAGACTAAATAGTCATCCATTTTTAAAAGTCCAAATATTAGGCATTCTGGTGAGAAACATTAGTCTTTGATGGTTCACTTGTTCAAGAAAATAGTGGGATTTAAGTCTTAAATCATTACTTGTCCTCTTTCCCTTATACCAAGGCCCAGAAGTGCCAGAATCAACTTCTGGAAAAAGTAATTGCACTGGTTTAGGGGTGAAAAGGTAGTATTTTTTATCTGTTGCCACTATGCTGAAAAGTGAACTTATCTTTAAATGGTTTTCCTCTTTGAAATTCTCTGAGAGGATAAAGCTGCTCTGTAGCGAAAATCAAATTTCATCTAACTATTGATTATTCTGTAGATAACTTCATTTACAGTTGGGAGACAAGATAATAAGTTTAAAGATAAAAACTTCTTTCCTTGAGTAGCCTGTGGTTTCTAATCGTAAATTTTTGTTTGATCGCACTATTGTGGGTCACCCAAATTATTTACAGCCATCTATATTATCAATATAACGAAAACACAAGTGTGCTCTATGGAATAAATCTGTAATGCAGTGAAATTGGAGACTTAATTTGATCAACTACAAGGAAATAAACATACTGTGATCTAAATTTACTAAACAATGCTTTAAGGCAAGTATTTAAATTAGTAAGAATTGGATTGGTTTTCTCTTATTTTAACTGTGTTTGCAGTCTCTTGACTATTGCTTATATTTAATAACTGAATATTTGTGTTGGGGCATAATTACTCAAAATTACGTTTTTCTTCCTGTGAATACAATATTAATGTAGTAATGCTAACTCAGCTACTCTTTCATAAACTTCCATGTCTTTTTTTAATCTGGCAAAAGCCTTCTCTCAGGATAATCATTATGCTCGGTAATCCTCACCGTCATACTTGAAGTAGTTAATAGATAATCCTCCAAGCAGCACTCCAGATCCATCTGAGTACCCATTAAAACACTTCTTGATGCTATTGGAGTTTTCTGAATTTCTTTATCTGTGAGACAATGGAAATTCCACAGAGAATTTCTTCTATTAGAATGTATATTCAAATCTTACATTGTTTGAGTACCCTCTTCTAATTTTAAATATGGTTTCCAGATGTGAATTGACTTTACAGATTTTTAATCTTGGAGTCCTTAATGAACACAGATTAAAGATTTGACAGCCCACATTGTTGACTCCTTCTCCACTCATTTCTTTTTCTTAAAAGAATGATAAAATGGAAGGGGTTTCATATAGTTATTGTTAATAATAGGAGACTCTTCTGGTAGTGGCTATAAGGATATGTATAAGTGGATGGATTGAAGAAACATTTACTGCAAAATTATCAGGAATTGGTGTTGATTGGATGTGTGGGATACGGATCATGGTACATGAATAAAACAAAGCTCAAAGCATAGTGAATTTGGTTATCTGGGAATAAAGTTTTTAATTCTTCAAACAAAAAGAAAATGCTTTTTATCTGAATTCTCTTTATAAATGTTTATTTGCTCTCCTTTGCATAGTTTTCATAAGTGGCATGCAATATATATGGATTTCTAATTATGTAACTCCATTTACAGTTTGAATAACTATTTTAGAAGTGACTTTGGCTAATAAGATTGGCTCTTTTAAAATCTGGAAAATTCATGAGGTTGTTAAAGAGATAAAGTTAGTTTGGAAAGGCCATTTAAAGAATGTTGATTAATATATACAAAATAAACTATTTGCTTTTCTGCATAGATATAGCTACATCCTACAAAAATCTTGCTTCACTCAAGGGGCTTCAGATAGGGTACCTGCTGAGTTTTTTGTTGTTGTTCGTCAGTAACATGGTTATATACAAGCATTTAGAAATTCTTCGTTTCTTATTTAGAACCTAAGATCCTTTTGTATCATAATTTTGTTTTAAAAACTTCAAGAATTTGATCTAGTTCTTATAGTTCTGACTCACAAAAATAATGGGCGTAATTGGGGAGTTATGATTGTTTTAGCTTGGAAACATAAACTATTACATTTTTCTTGTTTTGACAACTGACCTTCTTAATAAAATGACATGAAATTTTCCTGCAGAATATGTAATTTAAAAACTGATGAAAATGTATTCCTATTTCCTTGCACTATTTATGTAAGTATTCGTTTGCTTTTTCCTTAGAAATAAAAGGAACATCTTCTCTTAACTTTTAAAAAATAACATTTAACGTCAATTAAATCTTTTTTAATTTCACTAAGAAAGGACAATAAATTAAGTTTTTTTTAAAAAAAATAAGTATTACATCACAGTTGATCACATAATTGCAGTTATTTACTTATCATGTGACAATAAATAACTTGATCTGTGATCCCTGATAAAGCATAACAGTAGAAAAATCCTTTGATGGGATAAATATGTTTCTGTTTTACAGGTGACCTCTGGAAACTACCACCTTTAAACTCACACCTGGCTGGAGAGTTGAAAGTAGTCTGAAATGACGATTTTCAGGGCTTCTCATTTTGTTATGTGATTTTCTAAGGCATTTTTATTTTCTAAAAAGTATTTTAAATTCATTCTAAGTCAAAATGCCCTGATTCACTCAAAAGTTAGAACTTAAAGATGAGGCTCTTGCTTTTGACATCTTAGTCTTAGCACTACTCGAAAATGTATAAAATCTATAATTCCATTGCTGCAACACTGCTCTTTCCCTCCACTTAGATTCATTTTCTACTTACTTTAACAAACATAGTAGAAATTGTGTTTTTTAATTAGTGTAGTGTCAGCCTTCTTTAATTCTCCTGTAGAGGTAATTGAGGTATCACATAGTACTTAGTGCAAAAACAACCATTAGGTGAACACGTCCGTGACACAGAAGAGGAAGTGGTGAGGAAAATATCTGTCTTTAATTCTCCTATCGTTCCTTAAGTGCTTCCTCTGTGCCGGGCACATGGCCGTAGTGGTGACAGGGCTGCCTGGAACCCTGTCCTCATGGAGCTTGGCATCTAAGTGGGACCAGCAGACAGAGAGTTGTACAAACAAACCAGATAATTACAGAAGATAAAAAGTGTTATAGGCCAGGTGATGTGGCTCATGCCTGTAATCCCAGCACTTTGGGAGGCTGAGGCGGGAGTATCACTTGAGCCCAAGAGCTTAAGACCAGCCTGGGCAACATGGCGAAACCTAATCTCTACAGAAAACACAAACAATAGAGGGGTGTGGCGGCCTGCACTGTAAGTCCCAGCTACTTGGGAGGCGGAGGCGGAGGCGGGGAGATCGCTTGAGCCCAAGAAATTGAGGCTAAATGAGCCATGATCACACCACTCCACTCCAGCCTGGCTGACAGAGTGAGACTGTGTCACACACACACACACAAAAGTCTTATAAAGGCAGATTAACATGATGATATCATAAACACTGGTAAATGCTATTTCTGATTAAGAAATAATTTGTCTTTCGTTTATTTTGTATGGATATGAGAGATGATATTTGAACTGTCCTGCTCGATGAGATCATTTCTTGGAGGTCTCCTTGGAGGGGTTTGATTTCTTCCTTGAAGGATTCATGATTATTATTACTGCCACAGCTTATTCATCATTCCACACATATTTATTGAGGGCCTGATATATTTCAGCCTCTATTCTCGCTTGGGAGAACAAAGCTGTGAAATCCCCTGATCTCAGTGAATTTGCCATGGTTTCTCTACTGTTTTAATAAAACCCACTTTCCAGGCCCTTCAGTTGTATAATGGTCTAACTCTATACATTCGTTTTCCAACCTGGGCAGCATAGGGAGACCCTATCCCTACAAAAAATTTAAAAGTTAGCCAGGTGTGGTGTTGTGCACCTGTGGTCCCAGCTACTCTGGAGGCTGAGGTGGGAGGATTGTTTGAGCCCAGGAGGTCGAGGCTGCAGTGATCACTGCACTCTAGCCTGGGTCATAAAATGAGACCCTGTTTTTTTTTTTTTTTTTAATTTCATTCTTCCAACATGAATTTTCCATATTTAAACATGATTTGTAGGAGAAAGTACCTGCTACATACAGCAAGATATAAAATTTAATTGATTACTTATTATGATCTATTTTATTGTTGCTAATCTTTTGAGGTGTATTTAACATTTGTTTAGCTTGTTTTCTTAATTCACATTCAGTCTTTTTTTGCAGTAAGAAATTGTCCAGCTTGTGCACTAGCAGAGAGTTTGCCAAATCTGCCTTAAGCTGGAGAGTTTAGCTTCCTTTACCCTTTGAAACTTGAGGCACATCTAAGTCCTGAGAGATGTGATATTTATTACTTCTTGTGGCTAGCTCTTGTGTAAAGATATCCTAACAATTTTCCTTGGTATATGTAGATCCTGGTCACCAATCTGACAGTCAAAAAGGCCACTTAACTATCTTCTGTCAGGACATAATCAGAAAATGTTGTTGATTTTTCTGCCGTCTTTGAAAAACTGCTCTGACCAAGATATAATTACCTAAGTGAGCATGTGCTGACTTACCTTATTTGAATCTTCACTCCTTATATGCTCACCTCTAAACACTTGCAGTGATAATTTTAACATTTGATTTCTGAAAGTGATTTCTTTACTCTGCCCTCCCCCAAATGGTAGCCACTAGCCAAAAGGGGCTTTTGAGCAGTTAAAATGTGACTGGATTGAGATGTGCTGTAAGCGTTAAAGTACACACTGGATTTGAAAGACTTAGTGTAATAAAAAGAATGTAACATATCTCATGAACATTGTCATATTGATTGTATATTGGAATGATAGTGTTTTGGCTATATGGCACTAAATAAAGTAAATTATTAAAACTGATTTCATCTACTCTTTACCTTTTTAATGTGACAATTTAAAATTACCAATGTGGCTTGTAATATATTTCTTTTGGACAGTACTGCTTTAAAATAGGAATGCATATGGAATGTTCAAAATGGTTTTGGAAGCCTGGATTCGTTGATCTATTTGAAGAGTCGCAAGATTACTCTAGAGCAGTGTAATGTGTAAATTTAGAACTACTTCATGATCAATAATTTACTTCCTTGTAAAGCAAGTGAAAGCTTTAATATTGCATGTGGGAGGAATATGACATTTACAAATGGGCAAATTTCAAACTGGACAAAGCAGTGTCTTCATTGCCATCCAGATTATCTGCTCAATATAGATTGAAATTTTAAAAGTAAGTACTTTTATTACTTTCAAAAATAGTTTACTGTTTAAAACAGTTGCTCTGTCTTAGGCAGGATGGCTCAAGAGAATATGTGATTTTAGGAGTAAAAGATAAAAAGAACATGTTAATGCTTTTTGGTCAAACATCTAGAAACTATTTTCTGTAATATCTGGCTCTGCTATGAAGACAAGAGGTGAGCCAGCTTGCTGACAAAAATTGGTGGACAAAGAAATGGGGATAGAAGTATATTATTTCAAGTCACCAAGGTGCAAAACAGTTGAAAGATTAAAAATAATAGTATCTATATTATATATAAACAATGTGAAGGTGGTAAAATAAGAAGATATAAATGATATGGAGAAAACCAGAGAGGAGCTAAAACTAAATAAATTTAAAAGGAATTGATGGGGCCGGTGTGGTGGCTCACACCTGTAATCCCACTTTGGGAGGCCAAGGCATGTGAATCACTTGAGGCTAGGAGTTCGAGACCAGCCTGGCCAATATGGTGAAACCCCATCTTTACTAAAAATACAACAATTAGCTGGGCATGGTGGCGTGTGCCTGTAATCCCAGCTACTCGGGAGGCTGAGGCATGAGAGTCTCTTGAACTAGGAGGCGAAGGTTGCAGTGAGCCTGATTGAGCCACTGCACTCCAGCCTAGGTGACACAACAAGACTCTGTTTCCAAAAAAAAAAAAAGGGGTTGATGGGTCTGGGCTAGGACTTGACTTTCATCATAAACTACTTATACAATTTGATTTGTTGCCATTTGCCTGCATTTCTTTGATATATATTTTTAATTTGGTCTAGGGCAGTGTTTTTAAAAATCTGCTTCAGGATTAGGCTGCATTAGAATTATTGAAGTGCACAGAAAAATGCAAATTTCTAAATCCCACTGCAGAACAACTGAATCACATTTTCTGGGTGCAGTGCTTGGAAATCTGTGTTTTAACTTGCCTCTCAGTGGAATCTTGAGAACATTAAAGTGTGAGAACCTTTATAAGGTATGTCAGAATATATCTGGTTAAGTTTTTTTTATTTGACGTGTGATTACATGTAAAGTATTTCAGCAATGAGTAAAATGAATGTGCAGTACAAGTTCATAGCGATTGGTATAACATACAGCTCTAACCAGCCATGCACAGCATAATATTGGGATTTACAAAGTGCTTTTTTATTGCTGATTGGGACCAACTATTTCTGTGTCAGTAGTTAAGATGTTGGCAATGTACTTTCCAGTCTTCAGGCTTAAGCGAGTCTTTTCTTCCTATTTTGTAATTGCAACATTATATACAGCACATAGGAATATTAACCCTAAATGAAACAGGTCTTTTTTTTTTTTTTTTTTACAGTGGTGGTGGAGTATGCAGTGATCGTATCAGTGATGGTATCTTTGTCTCAGCCAGGTTACCCTGTGCTGCAAAATACACACTGTTTCTATTACATATATATATATATTTTTTTGTTGTTTTTTTTTTTTGAGATGGAGTTTCGTTCTATCGCCCAGACTGGAGTGCAGTGGTGAGATTCTGGCTCACCACAACCTCCGCCTCCTGGGTTCAAGCAATTCTCCTGCCTCAGCCTCCTGAGTAGCTGGAACTACAGGCATGCGCCACCATGCTCAGCTAATTTTTGTATTTCTTTTAGTAGAGATAGGGTTTCACCATATTGGCCAGGCTAGTCTCGAACTCCTGACCTCAAGTGATCCACTTGCCTCGGCCTCCCAAAGTGCTGGGATTACAGGTGTGAGCCATCATGCCCGGCCTTTGCTTCTATGATATTTTGACAACAGATAATAGAAAACCTGGACTCAAGCTGGCTTAAATATGAAGGACATTTATTATCTCAAATGACTAGAAGACAGCAGCAGTAAGCTGTAGTCAGGGCAAAAATCAGGGGCTTAAGCGATGTCGTCAGGAACCTGGTTATGCAGGCCTTGTCCTAAGGCTTACTTTGCTCTTGTTTTCAAGATGACTGCGGTTCACAATAGACACTGTGTTTGCCTCCTTGTTCAGGTTCAACAGCGGGTATAAGAAGAAATCTGTCACCCAAGCCAGGAATTCAGATCCTCTCCTTTATTCTCATTGGACCTAGGGATGGGACTGTATTACTTTAAGTCCTGAAAGAGAGAGAAGTGTATACCTTTAAAAAAAAAAAAAAACAGGATTTTGTTTCTTTCCAGAAAGGAAGAGGCACACTGTAGGCAACAACATTGCTTACCGTAAAAACGTTTTAATATATTTCACTGACAGGTAGTACTGCTAACTTTTAAAATAAGTAAGGCAAACTTTATGCATAGACAAAATAGAAATGTGATAATGACATGTAATACTTGATGAGTACTTACTATATGTTGGCATCATTTTGAATTGTTCTACATATAAAAACTATTAAATTATTTAGTACAGTATAAAAACTTTTAAAATTATTTAGTACATTAGTTAACTAAATTAAGTACTCTTGCTACCTCTACTTTATGGATTAGGAAACTGGCACACAGATTAAGTGACTTGTCTGAGGTAACATGGGTAGGAAGTGGCAGACAGGGATTTGAACTGTCAGACCGGCTCCAGAGCCCACTCTCGTAACTGCTACCGTATGACTGACTCAGTTGATGCTCAGTGGGGTTGGTCACTATGAGTGAGTGTGGCCTTTAAGAGGTGATTGTCATAGTGCTCATAATCAAGATTATTGTTATAATCCTTTGCTTGCTGGTGGTTGGAACAGCTTTCATAGATACTATATTAAATTTAAATCAGCTGGGTGTGGTTGGCTGATGCCTGTAATCCTAGTGTTTTGGGAAGCCAAGCCACGAAGATTGTTCAGGCTAGGAGTTTGAGACCAGCCTGGGGAACATACTGAGACCCTCATCTCTACAAAAAGTTAAAAAATTAGCCAGATGTGATGGTGCCTGCCTATAGTCTTAGCTACTCAGGAAGCTGAGGCCAGAGGATCACCTGGGCCCAGTATTCAGTGAACTGTGATCACACCACTGCACTCCAGCCTGGGTGAGAGAGTGAGACCCTGTCCCCGAAAAAAAAAAAGAAAAAAAAAAAGAAGAAACAGAGTGATTACTGGGCCATAGTACGGAGGTAATAATAGTAGTAGTAGTGGTGTGCAGGCAATAATAATAATAACACCAACCTATATTCCTATTATAAATCCGTTTGGATGGACTTATATTTATGGTTTCAACAGTATTAAGGTGATTATTTTAAATTTCCTGAGGCCATGTATTCATACATAAAATGATAAATAAAAACAGCATCTGTGCTTTTAATAATTTCATGGTCTGGTTAAAGAAATCAAACATGTAAACAGATAGCTGCAATAGAAAATAGTAACTACTGAAATAAAGGAAGAAGCTAGCCTCAACAGAGGAGTTCTGCTGGTTTTCGGGGGGGGAAAAGTTTGGGAAAGTTTTCAAGAAGAAAGATTTTGAAAGATGAGTGGGTAGACCTGAGCAGGAGAATTAGATACAACATTTCAGGAAAAGTGAACAACATATGCAAATGCACTGAAAACTGAAGAGCTTGTGTTTTGTGGGTAATGTAAGTACTTTATTATGTCCTAAAAAAAGGACCATGAAGAAGGTAGTAGGAGCTTAGGTTACGCAAATACTTCTGGAATATTTAAATTATTAAGATTTGCTGAATTTTAAATCTTTGAGATATATTTGTTTGGATTTGGGCAAGAGAAGTATTTTTAACCTTCAACATCTTGATTTTTAGTTTAGATATAGGACCTGTATTAATTCAAGGCCCTGATGCTCAGTAAAACAGATCAATTAGGAATCATTAGTCACATTGCGATTTCTTCACTGCATATACATAAAAGAACTCTTTAGCAATACTGGGTGTGTTTCAAAGTACTGGAGTGTGTTATTTGAAGAATTTCATTAATGAATTGGTTTTATATTTGAAATGAAGACCCAATTTAAACACATGTATTGAGTACAGCATACCAGAAACACAAATCTATTCCATAAAACATGATGTGTGTCTACTGAAGCCATTGGATGACCTTATGTCAATTTCATTGTAGTGGAATTGTCCACCTTCTATGGTTGTTTCAAGTTAGGATAGGCACTTATCTTACTGTTTTATAACTACACCTCTTTGAGATAGTTTCTTTTTATTTTGTTTATTCTCAAAAAATTCAAGCATACAGAAAAATAGTGTATTGAAAATAATATCCTCGCTTTTGAGATTAAGTAGGTTTTTTTTTCATATTTTAGATGTCTTTTTCTTTAAGAAGTGTTACAGATGTAGTAAAACCCACGCTCTCATCACTTCAGCTCCCTTTCTCTCTACAGGATATCACTATCCTGAAGTTGTGAAAGACCATTTCTGAGTACATTTTTATGCTTTGATTACACATGTATTCATAAACAACACGTAATATTGCCTTGAGTGTGCATTTTAATTTTTACATCAACCCTTTTGCATTGTATATTTTCTTGCAAATTGCATTTTTACTACTTTTTTGAGATTTGTCTAAGACTTTCATGTAGATCTAGTTCATTCAATTTGCTACTTTAATATATCCATTCTCCATATGGAGGGTCAGTTAGGTTTTCACCCATTTATCATGCACAGTCCTTCAGTAAGAATCTTTGTGTCTCCTTGTGTACTTGTGCTAGACTCTCTTGAGGGTAGGTTTTAAAATGGACTCGTTGGATTAAGATATACTCATGCTTAACAATTGCTTTCTAAATTGGTTCCATCAAATTATACTCGAGGCAGAAAGGTACTGTTTCCCCCATTCTTGCCAATAACTGATGTTATATTTTAAAATTGGTATCAGTGTTATATGTTAAATCATGTCCCATTGTTATTTTAATTTGTACCTACTGATTATTAGTGAGTTTGGGTTTTTTCAGTTTATTGAAAGTTTGGAATTTTATTTCTGTGACGTTTCATATGCTTTTACGTATATTTTATTGAGTTTTAAATATTTTTTTTCTGAGTAATTTTTAGGAAACCTTTATGTTTTTCAGATGGTTGGTTTTTGGGATGTAGAAATTTTCATGTCTGGTATCAACTTTTCTAGCCTGAAAAATTATTTAATTCTCTTCCTGTCCCATTTGACTATAGCTGGAGCCTTTTGATTGTAAACTTCTTAGGATTGTTAATGTCAGAAACAAGCCTACTTAACAGTAATTTTAGTGATTAAGATTTTAAGAGCCCAAAAGTTTGGATTTGAGTTCAAGATCTTCATCACTTTGGATAGTTATTTATTTTATTTTTTGTTTTTGCATTTAAGACTATTTTCGCAGCAAATTATACCTGTAATTGAGTAGTTATGTAGTCTTTCCAATTTCTGAATAGGAATAACAATATGTTATAATACACATAAGCACACACTCACATGTACAAACACCACAGAGCTTGGGACAGTATCCACAATAGTTTGAAGTAATAATAAGAAGAAAGAGAATAGCACCAAGTATGTTCATTTTTTGAAAACAGATACCTTTTACCAGAGTGCTTTTACTTAAGTAAAACTTGGTTAATTTGAGCATTACCTAATTCAGATTCTAATAGTGCATTATGATGCTAGCATACAGTGATTTATTTCTGTAATTTTCATATACTGGCATGCATATATCTTGCTTATGAAATCATTACTCAAGGGTTTCACAATTTACACAAAAATCTATATAGCTGCCCTTTTATTGGGTAGTCTTGTTTAAGTGTTAGATTTGCATATATTTATGTAGCTCACTAAATCAATATGTTCTTTGTAAACTGATATAAAACCTTTTTTGTACACATAAGAACATTTACTGATTTAATAAATCAGACGCTTGTCAGACGTGCATCAGTGTAAATTGTTGTTTATATATGACGTAAGCATAATTCTTTAGATAGAGTATATAATTCGTCATTCAATTAACATAAATATATATGCAGTCAGTAGTTTATCTCCCAAGGTTCAACTCCTGCAGGAAAGAAACTCCCTTTGATACATAGAAATTAAAACGTTTAATGATTTTCCTAAAGTGCTTTTGCATTCTGTAGAGCTTTAAATTTAGATTTTTTATTTTTTATACTCATTTCGCAGTAACAATTAAGTAGACTTGACAGCTACCTAGAATCTCAAAAACAGTGGGAAATTTGTGAAGGTTTGATTAAAATTCTTAAGTCATTAAAGCTAACCTTTTAAAATCTGAATGTAATTAATTGAATGATTTGAAGATTTACCCTTTGGAAGATATTCCAAGGAGATATGAGATAGAGAGATAGAGATAGGGGAGACAGAGAGAGAGAGAAAGAGACAGAGAGAGAGAAAATGCCAATATTATCCTGCTTCTATTGGCATACAGTTGCCTGATCTCCTCTTGTTTTCTATGGGGAGTTAGGCAAAAATTTATGTATTTCTTCAAGTAAGCACATATTTGATTACAAAACCAAAGAGTACTAAGAGTCTTATATCAACCGTATTTAACGTATTTTAAAACAATATGCTTGAGTTGCACTTTACTGACATAAGTTTTAGACAGTTTCTATTGAATGCCTGTTATATTAGTGAGTATTTATCTTTCTTAGATTTTCTTACCACACAATCTCTCACCATAGCCACTTCAGAATTTTTGGTTGCATCACTAATCAGCATATTACAATGACTGTACTGTTACACCATAAGTATATATTTTTTCCTTCTACTTTTTATTTTTCCTAGAGTTAAAAATTGCTTATGATTTTTTCCATTAGCTTGTATTTTGCTGTGTATCCATTATTGTTTTTTCCCTAATAATTTAAGAACATTAGTCATGGTTCTCAATAAATTTTCCTAAATAGTCTAACACATCAAATAAATTATCAATAACGAATTAGTTTTGCCTTCTCCTCCACTCTAGAGACCTTCCCAGAGCTCTCCTTTGTTCTTGAGTCTGAACCATATTCTCTGAGAGTATGATGCACATCTGTTGCCGTGTGTCATATTCTCTTTTCTGGATGCCGTATTCTTCTTGTTTTATTGAAACATAACACTCTTTGTAAAGAAAACTTTATTCTTTGTAAAGAAAAGTTGTATCAAAGGTCATTTTTCTTTTTTTTAATCTCTGCATGTCTAAAATACCTTTATTTTACCCTCATTTTAATTAAGAGATTGAGAGGGTATGGAATTCTGTGTTAGAACTCATTGTCCCTCATAATTTTGAAGATTGCTCAATATCCCACTACTGTGCAGTGTTGCTGGTTAATCTAGTGTTTTTCTAATTTCTTTGTATGTAACTTGCCTTTGTATATCTTTGAAGTTTATCATATCTCTTTTTCATCCCTGAAGTTCTGAAATTTCACATTGATAACAGCTTGATGTAGACTTATAAAAAATATCTATCAGGCTTGGTGTTTACTGTAAAGCCCTTCACTGTGGAGACTCCTGTCTTAGGAAATTTTTAAAAAATTATTATTATTTTTTAGAGACAGTGTCTTACTCCATCAACCAGGCTGGAGTGCAGTGGCATAATCATAGCTCACTGCAGCTTCAAACTCCTGGGCTCAAGCAATTCTCCTGCTTCAAGCCTCCCAAGTAGCCAGGACTACAGGCACTTGCCACCATGCCTGGCTGATTTTTTATTTGTTATTTTGTAGACACGGGAGTCTCAGTATGTTGTCCAGGCTGGTCTTGAATTCCTGGCCTCAAGCAATCTTCCCACCTCAGCCTCCTAAAGTGCTAAGAATACCAGTATTAGCCACCATGCCAGGCTAGGACATTTTCTAGTATTATGTCTTTGATAATATTCTCTTACCTCCTTCTACTCCTTTTTTGGGGTCTACCATTGAAACTCCTGTAGTGATACTCAGTTTCTTATGTTTACTTTCGTATTTTCCACCTCTTCATCTCTTTATTCTGCTTTTTCAAGATTTCTTCATTTTTATGTTCCAACCATTTTGTTGCATTTTTGTTTTGACATCATATTTTAAATTTCCAAAGGCTCTTTTTAAATTTTCATTTTTTTCTTTTTCTTTTGAAAATGCTTTTCAGAGCATTTTGTTCTTGTTTCATGTGCCAAGTATATTCTGGTTATCTATATTTCTTTTTTTTTTTGAGACGGAGTCTCGCTCTGTCACCCAGGCTGGAGTGCAGTGGCGCGATCTCGGCTCACTGCAAGCTCCGCCTCCCAGGTTCACGCCATTCTCCTGCCTCAGCCTCTCCGAGTAGCTGGGACTACAGGCGCCCGCCACCACACCCGGCTAATTTTTTGTATTTTTAGTAGAGACGGGGTTTCACCGTGTTAGCCAGGATGGTCTCGATCTCCTGACCTCATTATCTGCCCGCCTCGGCCTCCCAAAATGCTGGGATTACAGGCGTGAGCCACCGTGCCCGGCTATATTTCTTTTAAGTAAATTTAAGTTTCTTCTGTTCCTTTCATTGCTTCTGTTTCCTCCAAGTGTCATTTTTGTATTTATTCTTGTCTTTCATATTCATGTTGTAGGCTTTTCTCAAATGTCTACTGATCTTTCAACTGTCTATTCACATTTAAGAGTAAGGTAGTGGGAAACATATTTCAATAATAATGTAAGCATCATCGTAGGAGATAATCAGTAAAATTCTTGAGTGCAGTAGCCACAGGCTTACAGTGTCTTCACTCTGACTCATCCAGAGATGAAATTTGCTCGTTCCACAAAAAAATGCCAGTGTTATTAAGCCCTGGTACTGTTGCAAAAATATAAAAAGGAGAAAAGAAAAAGACTAAGGAGCCAAAAGAGAGATAAATAGACAAATGGATGGATGGACTGAGTGTACGTGGTGTACGTGTGTGTGTGTGTGTGTGTTGGGGGATGTGTGTGTGTGTTGGGGGGAGAGACTGAGAATATGAGGTAGAAAGAGTATATATACACACACATATATGTATGTTTGAGATGTTTGTGAAATGTGCTTAATGACCCTTTAATAAAGAGAAACTTTGTTTAGATTTTGGACAGGGAAAATTCATATTAATAATTTTTTTCTGGGGCTAATTATTGTGCTTTCATTTTATTACATCTTTGTGCTCCTGATGTATTTTCTCAGTTATTTAAAGGTGATGAAACAAGCACCTTCCATTAGTTCATTACCTAATGCACATTTCTGCTACTGTTATCATAGAGAGATCCATTTGCATGTCTGGTTTAATCTGAAATATAAATTGACTTTTTTTGTACTTTCATGGATCTTTTCTTAGAATCCATCTCCCACTGACTTTTATCTGTATTTTGAGGTAAGTTTTGAGGCAATGGTTGCTTTTGCCTTAGAACTTTATCAGCAATAGTAATAAAGAAGTATTCACATGCTTCATGCTTCTTATTTATATCTTTTTTTATTTAGAAGGAAATCTTTAAAAAATTTTTTTTAAATTAAATAAACCTTTTTTATTTAGAAGAATCAGAGATTAGAATGGGTTCAACACCTGATAGTATCATGGTACTTAGATCTTACTGGGTCCTGCTAATTCTCATTTCTGGTCTGGTAGGAACATTTTTAGAGAGAAATAAGGATCAGCTTGTTTTTGTGTGGATGCTCTTTTGTTGTGTGAATTTTCTTGGACTTCATTCTCCTTTTTCAAAGTATCAATATTTAAATATAACAGATTTAGCAGTGTAACTCTGGTGTAGACTTTTGAAAAAGAACACAATTTTTGTTTCTGTGTCTGCAACCTACATATGTGATTGAAAATTTTTATATCTAACAGGTTCTGCTTTTGATGACCTGTTACCTAGCCACAGTGTATCTGTTTCTATCTGTAGTTTTATAACTGTCAATCATTTATCCATATCTATGTTTCTATCTGTATATAAACACATATACATATGTGCCTGTGCATACAATCAAATGTGTATATTTGAATGCTTTCCTAGCCTCAGCATATATTAGTGTGTTTAACTACCTTGTGGTGAATTGTTTGTTGCTACTGGTCGTCTGTAAAATGGCATCTTGATTCCTCCTGTGATAAACGCAATTATGTTATTATGAAACTTTCCTCTCTCGTTTTACCTCCTCAGAGCTTGGGAATTAGGCCAATTGTAGAGCTAAGTCTTCTGACAGTCTTGCTGTTTTAAATATTGTTGTCTATCAGCCATGCATTACTACCTTTTTCCATGCAAAGGGAACACCAGTGTTGTTCAAGAAATCATACCTTAGTGAAAATGCATGGCCCTCTCTCCAGCTCAGGCATAAAAGCCTATTAGTTTAATTCAGTCATGTGACTTGTCCCTCTGGCCTGCCTTCTCCCTCCTCCCCTAACTGATTGATTCAGGGCTGTCTAGGAACTTCTCTCTGGCCTCTGAAATGTGAGGAGTTTGCTCTGTGGCTTCTGGGGCTGACTTTCATTCTCATGTCTGGATGTGATGTTGGGACTGCAGCACCCATCATGTGGGCCACACAGGAAGTTAGCCCAGAGGTAGTTTGAAACTGCTGCTATACTGTGAGAAACAGAAAGACAAAATGGGCAGAATTTGAGTCTTTGGGAATGAGTCCTTGGTTGAGCTGCTGAATTAATCATGGACCTCCTCACCCCGCCCTAACCCCCAACCCTCCTGCCCATAATCCAACATACATTTCTGCACTTATATAAGAAAATCAAGGTCCTTATTTTTAAAGTCAATTCAGTGTAGGTTTTTGACAGTTGCAGCCAAAAGCATTATTGCTGAGACACATCACTGCTTTACCTTTTATTTCTGTTTTCCATAGTGATTATTAACATCTGTTAACTTCTCTTTTCTCTTTTAAGCGAGTAGAGTAAATCATAGGCCAGGCTATTTATCTAGCATTACTGTGGTAATAATAAATCTTCTGAGAAACAAAAATCTAAATGATTTTTCTGCAAAGTTGATTTATCTGCATCCTGAAGGACCTCATTATTTCTTCCATTTCTGACAGATATTTATGGTGCAATATAATTTTCTTCTGTATCAATTTTAAGAGTAGTAAGTTTTATTAATCTTCACTTTATTCAAAGTGATTTGAAATAGATTACAAAGTGAAATGGCAGAAACGAAATTATGTTATGTCCAAAATAATAAGAACAGCATATGCTGACCTTTGGCTGTTGGTTACCATTTTGTAGTTTTCTCCCAGGATTATATATTTAGAAATAGATATTTGGCATTTTATACTTTAAAAAACCCAACTTCTGGGAAATCTTCTGTTTCTCTACAATGAATATGTACTGTATTGTGGAGCACCTATAATACAACAAAATGAATTGTTCCTGTTTTTCATGCTTCGATTATTGTACTGTTGATGGCAGAAACTAACAGGAGCTTTTTAGAATCTATTCAACTTCATATTGTTTTGATGTTAATATCAGACAACATTTTATTGTAAGAAATGTACAAAATAGTAAAAGTTGCAAAGATTCTTGGCAAAACAAGTGACCAGATTTTTAAATTATTGTAGTTCATGATTTCCTCATTCACTCATTCAGTAAGCACTGAGGACCAGGCTCTGCAGGCCACCCTGAATATAGAAGAGTCCCTGTCCTGAAGGCAGTCACAGAGTAGGGATGAGATAAGGCAGCAAACATTCTAATATAATGTCATAAGTGACAAGATAAGTGCAGGGAGCCACGGAGCATGTAGGATGAGAAAGAGACAAGTATGGATCTGGTGGGGAGAAGGAGAAAGATATTTTGGTATAAGGACTGTTTACAAGACAGGAAAGAAGGGGGAACAAGGTCTTTTTTTTTTTTTAAGTTTTGTTGCTAATATTAGGCTTGATTTTATTGTGTTTAGGAGATTTTTTTTAAATTATTTATGTTAGTGGCATGAGGTAAAGTATTATAATAAACTCAATGCAGAGATGTAATAATAACAACTAAAATTTATTCAGTGTTTCTGTGGCAATTAAAAGAGTGAGTATAAGTGCCAGATGGCTTGACTTTCAAAACCACTCATGTCAGATATTTGCTGTGTTATTAGGTTTAGGTATATTAATTGTGCTTTATTTTCCACATTTATAAAATGGCTGTGAGAGTCATCTATATGTCATAGATCTGTGGTGATGTTTCAATAAGTTAATTATCCAAAGGACTTACAAACTTACAAGAGTGCTTGCTCATATTGAGTGCTCAATAAACATTAGCTATTATTATTATTATTATTATTTTGAGACACGGTCTCACTCTGTTGCCCAGGCTGGAGTGCAGTGGTGCAATCTTGGTTCATCACAACCTTGGCCTCCTGGGCTCAAGCAGTCCTCCCACCTCAGCCCTCCAAGTAGTTAGGACTACAGGCATGTGCCACTATGCCTGGCTAATTTTGGTATTTTTTGTAGAGATGGGGTTTTGCCTTGTTGCCCAGACTGACCTTGAACTCCTGGGCTCATGTGATCTGCTCCCCTGTGCCTCCCATAGTGCTGGGATTACAGGCATGAACCATCACACCCAGCTATTATTATTATTTGGATAATCTCATTTAATTTTTCCATTAATCTGATAATATAATGTGGTAGACAGAATAATGGCCACCAAGATGTCCACATCCTAATCCTGGAACTTGTGAACATATTACCTTACATGGCCAAAAGGAATTTGCCAATATGATTAAATTAAGATTTTGAGATTGGGGGATTATCTTGATAATTATGTTGAGCCCAGTGTCATCACATGGATCCTTAGAAGAGGCAGGTGAGTCAGAGAAGGAGATGGGATGAAGGAAGCAGAGGGATAGAGTCAGAGATCTGAAGATGCTGTGCTGCAGCCTAGCAAGGTGGAAGGAACCATGAGGCAAGGAATGTGGGCAGATTCTCGAACCTGGAAACAAAAGGAAATGGATTTTCTCCTGGAGCTCCTGGCAGGAATGTGGCCCCCCTGACATCTTGATTCTTGTCTGGTTGAACCCATTTAATTGGAATTCTGACCTGTAGATCTGTAAGATGATACATTTGTGGCATTTTAAGCCACTGGCGATTTTTCTTTTCTTTTCTTTCTTTCTTTCTTTTTTTTTTTTTTTTCCCAGAATTCATCAAGCACAAAGTTTATTTTGAGGGTATCTGAGTCTGGTTTTCAGAACAATGCCTAACCCATGTTGGAAAGAGCCCCACATTTTCTTCTCTGTCAAGACTTTTTGGAACTCAATACCTTACACACAACAGCTCACCAACACCGATTGCTGCTTTGCTCAACATAGACAAATAAATTCAAGCTAGGGAGAAGGGATAGGAAATAAGACATTGAAATTCTATCACTATCTTTCCATAATCCTCTTAGAACAGAATTACAGTTTTTCTTTTCTATTTTTTTAACCATTTATTTATTTAATTTTCTGTTTTATTTTACTTTAAGTTCTGGGATACATGTGCTGAACATGCAGGTTTGTTACATAGGTATACATGTGCCATGGTGGTTTGCTGCGCCTATCAACCCATCATCTAGGTTTTAAGCCCCACATGCATTAGGTAGCCACTGATTTTTCACAGTATCAATAGAAAACAAATGCAAATAGGCATTATTTCCATGTCACAAAGGAAGGCATGTGTTCTGGGGGATTAAGTTATTGCCAAGATTATTGGAAACTGTGGGGTGTGCACAGGGCTGTGGACTGATAGGCTTTATGATGGAAGCAGTCACCCAGAGAAGGAACCAGGGCCTTACAACTCTATGTGCAGCCTTCCAAGCAGCCCCTGATTTTAGCCTCCCTCCTGCAGCTGACTGTGTGTACAAGACTGGGGCTTTTCCAGGGTCTTTAAGGCAGCCACTGCTTCTGTTATCCTTAGCTGTCATTCCTGTAAGAAGCCCACCACTAGCTTTTCCACACTGTTAGATCACTTCACGTTTTTCTAGCCCCTTGTCTTTTTCTAAAAGTGGTAGAAATCTGTCTTCCATGGATTCCTCTTTCATTCTTGCTGTCTTTGTGAATT
Organism: Nomascus leucogenys; assembly: GCF_006542625.1. Taxonomy (NCBI): domain Eukaryota; kingdom Metazoa; phylum Chordata; class Mammalia; order Primates; family Hylobatidae; genus Nomascus; species Nomascus leucogenys. The sequence continues at coordinate 39,808,290 of NC_044387.1, forward strand.
TACGCTTTTTTTCCCCTTCATTTTCTGTAATTTTAGTAAGACTTCATCAGGAAACAGTCAGCAGTGGCCAGCTAACTATTCCTAACTCAAGCAACATGTCAATTTTTGACCCATGTCAGTGCCTCCTCTCACTTCAGCACTCTCAGAAGACTGCTGCAAACAGTGACATAAATTCACCCAACATGACCGCAGTGCAAAAGCGTCTCACGTGGTCTTTATGAAGGCACCCACAGTTATAGCTCTTTAGTAACCTTTCCACACAGTAGAACAGTAGGTAGGAGGCAAAATGCTCCTCCACACTCTGTCAAAATATGTATGATGGATATGTTTCATATTTTGGATAAGTTCCTATGAATTCACCTATATTTTTATAACTGTTCTAGGAATTTATTTATACTTTCATGAGCTCCTTCCTCATATTTGAGGAGAGAAGGGAAATTGTAGTGCATACTTTTTGCGGGGGGTTGTGCATGTCAGAGTGTCATGGTATTCATGAGGATCTACTATAAAAGCTTGTGATTACTGCACATAAAGATGACCAAAATTGGTCATTTAATAACTAACAGATAACATGATTAATCAAAATTTTAAAATTTGTGTTTTTAAACAATTATTTTTCAGACCTCTACACCACAGACAGTAGTAACAAGGGGAACAGGTAAATATTGAGAGAATATAAAAAACTTTAGTGTTTAAATTATAATACATAGTATATTTACTTTTTAACTTATGTTAGCAAATTTCTATGCTTGTATGAAATTGGCAGCTGAAACTACTATATTTTTTACAAACAGTTATGTCCACAACTTCTGTCTCCTTGTTCAGTCTCAAGAATAATATAACCTTTGTTTTTAAATGCTTCCTTCTTCGTGCATAATGGGTAAAGATAAACACTATATTGGATCCTTATTTGAAGTGTTCAGTTCCCAGCTTTCTCATTGTAATTCCATTCCTCTTTAACTCCCACTTGGACAAAGTACATATGAATGAATAAAACTGATGTTGTAGCAAGAATCCCAAATTTACTATGCTTTATCGAAATGAGTAATTCTTTCCAAAAACTTGCTGTGATTCAAATGATCATGTTATATCCCCATGTTCCCACACAGAGGCTGAGAATTGTTAACTTGGAACCTTCTATGGAGAAGGGAAGAGGCTGGTTATTCCTTACATTAGAATACAAAGGAAGTTAAATTACAAAGGAAGATGACTATGATGTGGCGTACAGTTTTACAAGTGAGATAATTATATGATATAGGGTAGTTCTGATTGTCAGAGAACAAAGTTCCAACAAATTGAGTTTAATGATCTAATTGGCTTTTATTAGTGATTCATGGATTGGGTGGCTTCTCCTCTGTGAAATAGGAAGGTGCTCTGCTGAGCTGAGCAGAGGGAGCTGGCTTTACAGGCAGAAAAGGACTGGATTAAGAACAAAAAGCAGATTGATTGTTTCAAAGTTACTTTCCCTACAGGGTAAAAACAGAGGGGATTTCTTTATCATGCTGGCTCAGGTAGACTAGGCCCTTTTCTGTTGGAATCTCCTATTTTATTTTGAAAACTGGCCCATTTTAAAATTCAGCTTATGTGACAGCTAGCATGAATGACTCCATTCTGGTTTTGTCTGGTCTTTGGGCTTAGTGCCGGAGCTTAGTCCAAAACAGTGGCCTGTGGTAGGAAATTTCTTTAACATGGTTTAATACCTGTGTCAATACAGTGAATATTATCTTTAATCTGCTCATCAAAGGGTTTGATGATTAAATGAGCTAATGCCTACATAACATTAAGAGTCTCAGATTAAAAGAGTGGTAAAATATTTAGTTTCTTCCTACTAGTGAATGTAAGCTGTGTTTGAATAAACATACTGTAAGTTTAGTATGTGTTTTATATGTATTCTGTCCATTAATTCATTTAACAAATGCTGATTGCACACCGATTATGTATCAGCCACTGTTCAGTGTGTTTACAATGCTGTGTTTACAGCAATGAACAAGGCAAGGTAGGCAGGGGAAAGAATCTGTAGAGCATATTAAATAATTTGGATTTTATTCTAACTATGAAGGAAGCCATTGGAAGATTTAATGTAGGAAAGTTACATAATTTGTAAATATATACTGAATTATATAATTTGTAAATAGAAGACTCTGTATTCTCTGCATGCAATGGATTATTTGGAGAAACAAAGGAAGTTAACAGTCTGGGGGGAGGCTATTAAAGGAGTCCAGGGGAAAGATGATGGTGGCTTGAGTTGGGGTTAAAAAAGGGGAAATGCAAAGCTGCAGCCTCAGAAAGTAGTGTCCATGAGACTTACGATGGAATGGACAGATGTAGGGGGTAAAGAAAAGAAAGGAACCAATCATGAGAATAATGTTTTTGGCCTGAGCGAGTATGTAGATGCTAAAGATAGAGAAGTATGGGAAGAACAGATTTCAGGAGTGGGGAATCAGCAGGTCAAATCGGAAGTTAGATTTCTAGTCTGGAGTTCAAGTGTGAGGTTAGTGTATAGGGAAGGTAGATTTGGGTTTCATTGCAATAGAGATGGCATTTAAAGCCCAAGAGTAGATGATACAATATCTGTGCAAGTAGAGAAAGAGGTCCCAGGACTGAATCCTGGAATATTCCCATAATTTAGAGGCTAAGCAAGAAGATGGGTTCTGCAGTTGAAACTAAGGAAGGACTATAGGCATAGAAACTAAGAGAGATGATGGTGTCATAGAAGCCAACAAAAGTGTTTTGATAAAACAACGAATCTTTGCCCGTCAAATTTTGAAAGTAATACAGGTAAGTTGACCTCATTACTTCCTTCTCTTCATGAAGCAATTTTGCATAATCATTAACTACTCAGTGCTACTGAGAGTTCAGCTGTGACAGGGAGAGAGAAGTGACTGATGGATTTAGGATCATGGAGGTTGTTGATTATCTTCACAAGCAGAAGCCCAGTTTGATTGTTTTAAAAGGAAAATGGAAACTAAAAAAATGGAAGTAGCGAGTATGGGGACTCTTTTCAAGAAACGTTCGTAGGAAGTAGAACAGAGAAACAGGTTGGTAGCTTGGAAAAATTATACTAAGTTATATCAGAAAACGGATTATACTGGAGTGCTGATTATACTAGAGTATGTTTGGAAGCTAATGGAAATGATCTAAGAAATAAGGGGAATTTTTAAAAATTTCACAAGTGAAGTTGAAGAGGTGAGAATATAATCATCAAGGAATTACACACTTGTGACCAGTTGAAAATTCATATTCTGGGAGTTTGACATTAGGTAAGAGCTTTGATAAAGCAATTTTAGCGTGAAATTATTAAACAATACAGGTAAATTAACCTTATAACTTCTAAGAAGCAATCTTGCATAATGACTTCTTGATAAAAATTGTAAATGTCTTATTGACTAAATAGAAACTGCTTTTAAAACCATGGAGAAAGCATATGTACAAACACATGTGTGTGTATGTATGTGTGTATGCGTGTGTGTGTATATATATATATATATATATATATATATAAAATTATATATGTAATTTTTCCCCCTGAAAATATGTCAACAGTAATTTGGTTCAGTTTTTTTTCAGCTCCCACATATGAGTGAGAATATGTAGTCTTTGCCTTTCTGTGTCTGGCTTATTTTACTTAGCATAATGTCCTCCAGTTCCATCCATGTTATTGCAAATGACATGATTTCCTTCTATTTTATGGCTGAATAGTTTCCCATTGTGTATCTGTACCACATTTTCTTTATGCATTTGTCTATTGATGGACACTTAGGTTGCTTCCATATCTTGGCTATTGCGAATAGTGCTTCAGTAAGCATGGGAGTGCAGATAGCTTTTTGACATACTGATGTTCTTTCTTTTGAGTATATACCCAGCAGTGGAATTGCTGGATCATATGGTATTTGTATTTTTAGTGTTCTGAGTAACCTCTGTACTCTTCCATGGTGGCTGTACTAATTCCCACCAACAATGTACCAGGGGTCCCCTTTCTCCGCATGCTCACCAGCATTAATTATTGCCTGTCTTTTCAATAGAAGCCATTTTAAGTGGGGTGAGATGGTAACTCATTGTAGTTTTGGGTTGCATTTCTCTGATTATTAGGGATGTTGAGCATTTTTTTACATACCTTTTGGCCATTTGTATGTTGTCTTTTCAGAAATGTCTATTCAGACCTTTTACCCACTTTTAAATTGGATTATTTGACTTTCTTTATTGAGTTGTTTAAGCTCCTTATATATTCTGGATATTAATCCCTTGTCAGATGGGTAGTTTGCAGATATTTTCTTGCAAATATTTTCTCCCATTCTGTTGGTTGTCTCTTCACTTTGTTGATTGTTTGCTTTGTTGTACAGACACTTTTTAGCTTGATATAATCCCATTTATTCACTTTTGCTTTGGTTACCTATGCTTTTGGTTACCTATGCTTAAGAAACCTTTGCCCAGAACAATGTTCTGGAGTGTTTCTCAGTGTTTTCTTCTAGTAGTTTCATAGTTTCAGGTCTTAGATTTAAGTCTTTAATTCATTTCAATTAGATTTTTGTGTATGGCAAGAGATAGGGATCTAGTTTTATTTTTCTGCATATAGATATCCAGTTTTCTCAGCAACATTTATTGAAGAGACTGTCCTTACCTCAATGTATGTTCTTGGCACCTTTGTCAAAAATAAGTTGACTGTTAATGCATGGATTTATTTCTGGGTTCCCTATTCCATCCAAATATTGGCGGTGTTTTTGGCTCCTGTGTTGTAGATTTTAAGAGGAATCATGTTAAAATGTGTGGCTTCCTTTTTCTTTTAGAAGTTTGGTAGTTTAAAAGAATAAAGAGAGAAATTATAAAAAGAAATATTTTCACAGCTTCTCCAGAGAAAGAATACCCGTTGGTAACAAAACACACAGTACATCTTCAGAAATGATTTTCATTATAACAAGTCAAAGCCTATCCTAGATTAGTTTTATGCTGTTAATTGAACTTCTAAAAGACTTAAGAGAACCTGTAGTATCTTGTCAGGTATAATTGTTATAAAGCATTAAATCCTCAGGCAAAATTTAAAAAAAAGTCTGACATGCTTCTATCCTTGTTCTGAGTCCCACCAACCACAATATATTAATTTTCATTGGTGGAGAACCTTTCAAAAGCAATATGTTTAGGAAATCTTCCTTTATTGCTTCTTATGTAATGGAAGCATCCTCATATTGTTGTTGCATTGCTTACATGAAAAGAGACATTTGATTTATCACTGTCAAGATCTAACTCATGGCAGCAGTTTGCATTCAGTGGGGATTTGGGAAGTCGCATGTTTTGGGCCCCTCTTACCTCCTTATGTGTGTTCTCAGTTCTTAAAGCTGCACATCACAGTTTGTTGGCAATTATAACAGCAAAAAGCTGGTGATAACATCACCCTGAATAAGAAGTGTTTACCTTCTGCTTTAGGTTTTTCAGGCCTGGTTTGATCACTCTATTCAGCAACCCTCAGTCTCCTTTCAGCTCACCTCTTTCTTATGATCCTGTTTCTGACAAAAGGGAAGAATGGAAGAAGAAGGTGGCAGAGACATCTGCCAGCTGCCTCTGAAAGGAAGATCTCAGAAGCTGTTGCAGAATACTTTTGCTTGTACCATACTGGCCAGAACTTAATTATATCATAATTCTTTAGAGCAGAGGAGCCTGGGATATACAGTCCTGATTCAGTGCACCATATTCTAAGCTAAACATCAGGTTTCTATAGAAAAAGATGTAAATAAATATTGGGGTCAACTAATAGTATCTGCCATACCATCCAACTCCTGACGCCACAAAATCCTGCATTTCCATGAAATACACCATGCTTTTGAGCTGACCTTTGCTCCTCCTCTTCCCCTCACCGTAACTGTTTGACATGGAATCTTTGAAAATGGGAAAGTGGCCTCTCTTCTTTCAGACCAACCTGTGCTAGGTTGCAAGTCTTATTGAGCAGAACACAGCTTAGATAGCCACTTCCTGGGAAACCTTCAGCTTGGAGCCCTTATGCTCATGACAGGCCTGTTTCTTTGTTCTGATACATCTCCTGTGTCCTCTGCTACATGTCGGGAGAAGAGTCATCTAATGATCTAATTAAAATAATTGTGTGTGTGTTTTTTTTTTTAACCTTCCTTAGGGGGTGTGTATGAAATATTTCTGAGATGGGATAAAGTATTTCCAGTCATCTTATAGCCTTCAGTATGAAACTTTCCAATGGCAGCATTCCTGATCTTAAGAAAAGTCTGTCTCACCTGCGTACAGCTTTCATTAGGAGGCTGCAGCTGTGAGTGCTTCCTCTGAGAAAACATGTCATTTAAACACCAGTGGGTGCAGGAGACTACAGTTTCATCCCCCATCACCCCAGGTAGAGTTTGTAATGCTACCATATTTGAGATGATTTATTGGCATATAAAAATTGGCCAGCTATTTAAGAAGCATTAAGTTATTGTGCCTTCTGTTGTAGTCCATGTATTCTGTAATTTATCTCAGAGTTCAGAACTGACAGAGTTGAGAGAGAGAATATTCAATTCAGTGAATCTTCCCCTCCCATTTTTTTCTTAATTCCAAAAGTCAAGGACCTGTGACTTACTAAATAACCGATTGTATTGTTCTGTGCCTTTTCATTTCTGTGGCTGATTAATTCAAGTGGATGGAGTATAGCTGCAGCAGCCTCAACTGTCAGAATGAGATTGATGATGTTCTGTGGCTGAACCTGTCTCCCTTTTGGTAACTCTTTATATTTTATTTTTAAACATACTAGTGTCTTATTTAGCTAGAAAAGGTGAGTGAATTAATAAAAGAGCTTTCTCATTAGTAGGAAAAAGTTCTTTTTGGTTGGTAAGAACTCATGCCTTTGTACGCAAAACGTAATGATTAAAAAAACTGCTAAAGCAATTCTGATTTTTTCTGTCTTCTTTTTACAGGTAATTCTTGTAAGATACTCTGTTCTTCTTTTTATATTTTATGTTCTCCTGTATCTATATCATGCCCTAAAAATGTTGTGGCTTTGTAATAATATTAAGAAACATGACTAAGTAGATGAACCAAATTTTATTTTGTGTGCCCAAGCTGTTCCCTTTTTTTGTGTGTCCAATTAAAATATGTTACAGTTTTCTTAGTGGATGTTTTATTATAATATTTGAAGGATGAGGGACAGCTGGACTGAACAGTTGTTTTTGAGAAAGTTTTAAGGCTTATGGAGATCTGCTTTAAAATTATATATAGTTGTTTTTCTTTGCCATTCATTTCTCATTTGTGTCACTGCCGCTGAAAACCGAAGTTCGATAGTTAAGGAAAGAGTTTTCCAAGTAAATATTCAGGCATTTTATAATAAGCCAAATGTATGACTAAGGTAAAAGATATGGTATATACTTCTAAGTGTTTACTAATCTCTCTCCCCTTGGGCACAGCTGTGTTCCACTTCCCAGCTTCCCTAGTAGTTTGCAGAGGAGGATGAAGCCTTAGCCGATAGTGGGACACAACAGTCAGTCAGCCTGGGTCCCTCAGTGACTGTATGGAGCTGAGTCCCCCACTCTTCTTCATATAATATGATGTGTACAAGAAGTCAGCCTGTATTGTGTTAAGTTTTTGAAATCTAGGTTTATTATAGTATTTACCTAATGTCATGTAAGAATTGTTCCAAAAAACTATCTGCTTCTCAGACCGTTGGGCCGTGGAATCCAACTGTGTGCCCTGGAGGAAATAGAAATGGGATTTGGTGAAGATAGAGTGTTGTCTCTGACAGATACTTTGTTAAAATGTTCATGTGTGGATGTTATATGTACTTAAAGATTCTATGCAGCCGGTATGATTCCGGCTCTCTCCTCACCCTGTAATGTGATGCGAGTTGTGTATTCACTAGGAGTGTTTGGGATAGTCCAGCATCAAGAAGATACTTCAGTTCACTCTACATTATGAATCTTTCTGCAGCAGATAATTAACTTCTCTAATTGTGTTGTTTTATAGCCTGCTTACTGGAATGATCTGTAATGTAGCTTGGCAGCAGTGAACAGTTATCAGATGCCATTTGAAATGATTTGCTGATTAAAGATGAGAGTTATTAAATCTTGCCCAGCCTTTTCACTTGGTGAATGTTAAAATGTATTCTTGCCTCTTACATATGATAATAGCTTTTCCTTTACATGCAAATATTAGTAGTAAGCTAAACATTTCTTTCTGTTGAGAATCAACTTTTAGATGACTTGAATGATAAATTTTTGATAAATTAAAAAATATTTATAATTGTGTACATCAAAAGTCTCATGTTTCACAAAACTCACTCCAGAATTCCAGAGTGAAGTCCTGTCTTTCTTAGGAAGCAATGGAAAGGTATTAAATATCTCTCAAGCGTTTAATTCATTGTATTCTCTACTAGGTCTAGATTGTTGTCTCTCAGTTTCTAAATCAAACAGTTGCCTTCTCAAGACTTTAGTGATGATGATTATGATGATGGCAATTACAGTATTAATATGACTGAGTGTTTGGATGTCAAAGATGAGAAGAGGCCTTTCTTTTCTAAAAGAAGTGATTTTTTGTGTGTGTGGTTGATTTGTATTTAATTTCATTTGGGTAGGTTTGGTTCTGGATGAATACAGATTTTTGTGCTAATTGTGTCACCTTCTTGTTGTGTGACATTAGATAAACCTCTTAACCTCTTTTTACAATTAGAGGAAAAACTAAGTTCTTGCAGGTATGTAGAAAGAACATCAAAAGACAAAACTAAGTGACAAAAAAGGAAACATAAGAAAAAAGTATGTATTAGTGGGGAATATTTTCAGATTTCGCCAAACAGGCTTTTTACTATTCTTTATTAGATTAAAAAAAATTCTTTTAGGAGGAAGGTGAGAATTATTAAAAAGTTTTCTACTTGGTCAAAGTTTTAAATTCGTGAGTCATTGAAATTATTTTCTAAAATTTGTTGATGAGAAATTTAGTTTTCCTTTTAAATATTAAGTAGAGAATTTGAAATCCTCCAGGAGAAATTATTCTCTTTAGGCAAACATTCATTTTTAAATAAAAAAAAAATCGTTTTCACAAAGAGGGTCTTGCTACATTCCCCAGGCTTGACTCAAACTCCTGGGCTTAAGTGGTCCACCCTACTCGGCCTCCTAAGTAGTTGGGACTACAGGCATCCCCTCCTTCAAACATCTAACTGTAAAATGACGTGCCTATAAATATTCTTCAGGACCAGCTGTAGAAATTCTTGAAAATACGATTGTCTGTTTACATGATATGCCTTTCCTTTCTGCTTTTGGAATGAACAAATAAATATAGCTCAGTGAAATTATATTATATATGTGAAAATTGATTCTTTACTTTTACCTACCTCATTAAGCATGCAAATTGCTAAGTTTTCAGTAGATGCATTTAAAATAAATTATAGCTAATCAAATGTGTTGCTTTATTTCTTTTAAATGACACAGTGTATGTGCCAGCACAGCAAAAGAAAAAAAAATCAGTTTGGTTATTCTTTACTGAAAGCAGAAGTTGATTGGTTCAGGGAAAAAAATTGCAGCTACATGAATTGATATGTAGATGAGTTTCCACAATTTGTCAGAAATGGCTGCTTATGATGTATGGTGAAATGTAAGATAATTCTTTCCTCTTCTGCCATCTGTCTACAATTTATTCTTTTATTAAGGAATGTATTATAATTATGTTATTTGGTTTTTTTTTTGGTAAAAGCAATACGTATTACAATTTTGACTATATTATGATGCTCTCTTTTTATTGGTTTTTGTTTCAGTAGCTTTGGGGGTACAAGTGGTTTTTTTTTTGCATGGATGAATTACACAGTGGTGAATTCTGAGATTTTAGTGCACCTGTCACCTGAGTAGTCTACATTGTACCTACTGTGTAGTTTTTTATCCCTAGATCCCTTCCTCCCTCCCACTCTGAGTCTCAAAAATCCATTATATCACTTTGTTTGCCTTTGCGTACTCATAGCTTAGCTCCCACTTCTAAGTGAAAATGTATGGTTTTTGGTTTTCCACTCCTGAGTTACTTCACTTAGAATATGGCCTCCAGTGCCATATATGTTGCTGTAGAGCACATTATTTTGTCCCTTTTTAGTGGCTGAGTAGTATTCCATTGTGTGTGTATGTGTATATACACATATACACATATATGTATGTATACTATATATGTATATATATGTATGTATCTATATATATATAAAACACATATTCTTTATGCACTCATTAGTTGATGGGCACTTAGATTGGTTGCACAATATATTATGATACTCTTTAATATATTTTATTTAACATTTGTATTGTTTTAAAGTACTTAAATGCCTTTTAATTTTTGTCAATGTAATAGTTTAATACCAGTAAAATAAATTTCATTATTTTTCATGAACCATCTTACATGTTTGTGTTGCATCAAATGACGGCTAATGTCTAAAGTAAGAAAAGGCAATTAGTGAATTATTCATCTGTACTTTTAGCAAGATACTGAGTTATACACAGGTTCAAATAAAAATCTTATGTTTAAATCCTCACTTTTAATCTGGGAAAATATTGGCTAAATATTGCTCCCTGACATGAATGCATGTTCGGTCAGGGTATCTGTGAAATTCAAACGTATTTCATGTGTTCACTGCTAATATGGCTGTTAATTAAAGCAAAATTAGTGGGCTAGCTAACAGAAGTTAAAAGATTTTTTTTTTAAATTTGCTGATTGTTTTTTTCATGGCAAACAGTTTCCATTATTTATACAGTATACAACACTTGTGCTCAGGCAACTGTCTGTAGTTTAGTTAAATTGCAGTAGAAGTAGATCTGCCGGATCTTAAGATAGTCTTTCTAAAATATAATCCGTATGTTCTTCTCCGTTAGTTTTTGTGTTTCGAAATGACACTGCTACTGTTGGCATTATCAGCTTGTAAGCAATACTGCTTAGATAGTACACAAAGTTCGTTTTTCTAATTTTATGCATATACACAAGATTTCCTTCAAATCGTGACCGGAGACACATCCTGTAGAGCCTGAGCTGTTTATGGTTATGCTACCTACTCCTATGGTATTGTGGTGCCTCATTTTTGAAAGCTGACAACTTGATTGCTTTATATGTGGTTATTCCACAGCTTATGCCATGTTGTTACAAGTCGTCCTCCTCCCTACTTATTTTTTTTTAATTTTTAAATTTTTTTATTTTAGCTGTGTGTCAAACAGACCTGGGTTTGAAGCTTCACTTTAATTCCCTTAGTAGCACAGTGACTTTGGGAGCATTTCTAAACTTGGGAGTCTGTTTCCTCGACTATACAGTAACGGTGAATTTATGGTATTTTATTTAATGACGTCATTAAGTGCTTAGTACAAAAAAGGTGTTCAGTAAAAATCTATCCAATGGAGGATGTATGTGTAATCTAGTTCATTAGCTACTTTTCAAGCTTTACTTTTTTTCCCCCATTTTACAAATATGTTTTAATTGATAGGGGGACCTCAGATCTGATCACGAACTCTAAGAGGGGAAGCTGCTTTTTCTTGCTTAGCCACATGATTAGCATCGCTAACCACTGTAAAGCATATTGTATATTGCCAATGATGTCTCAATTAAAAATCCACTGGGAACAAAGCCCCATTTAACAAAGTTGGCTTGAGCACAGCGATGATTGAGGAAATTCCTTTACTCCAGTGTGGGAAATCCCACAAGGGAGCTGTTTTGCACACTGGTCTCATGTAGACTTGCTGGCTCCTGAATATTCTCTGAGAAGGGCAAAACCACCGGGAATTGTGCAGGCTGGTCATATGCAAGTACAAAGGAGACTGCCTAGGGCCTGTCAACTGTGGATCATCTCTCTTCTCATGCTACAGGCCATTCTGCTTGCCTCTAAAGGAAGACTCCTTTATTTGGTAGGTTGGGTGGAAAACCGTAGAGGAAATTTGTATTTTAGAATAACACATCTCTCTGTTTCCTATATTAATTCTTTTTGTGGAAATAACCCAAAGATTGTGTCATTAGAAACTACTCTCTCATTTGAGGACTAGGCCATCTCATGCTATCTGGTAAAGATGACATTTATAGTCATAAATCAAAACCATCTGAGATTTTCCAGGGTCTTTTTGAAGGTTGTGAGAAAAACACAGGCAATTCCTTTGTATAGTAGTATTTTGTGAGGGACAGGGCATAGCTCTGATAATAGTTTTTGGTAATCATTTTATCTTTAGTTTTCTACCTATCAGTGGGCTATAGTATTTTTATGATTTCCTTCACCCTTCTTTAGATGAACATTTGAGATACTTCCTTGTACTAAGAACTGCAGGCACATTTAGACACGTTGTGAGTCAGACCTGGCTTTTGCGTGCCAACTACTCCCTTCTGTTGTTGGAGTGTACCCAGTCCCCATTCCTGCTCCCACTTCCCACCCGGACTTGGTGTTCTTTTGAAAAGATGGACATGGATCCACTCAAACTTTGTGCCTGTTTTCATATTTTTGTTCTTTGTTTAACTACTATGTCAACTGCTTTGATCCAGCTTTTGGCCAGAGTACGTGTGGACTATATTGTTCAAAAGTAAAATACTTCTGTTAATGTACATGGCTTGTAGGCTTGTTTTTAGTTAATTTTGACAGAATGTGTGAAGGTCAGTTGTGGTCTATACCTTCCACTGTGCCAGGGGCTACATAGAGAAATAAAATATAATAACTGCTAAAGGGAGGTTTGGATTCTACATTTAATTTGGAGCTACAAGGCTGAAAAAGTGAAAATTTTGAAGAATGAGGATGGTATATGCAAATTCCCCAATTATTTTCTTTTACTCATCCACATATTTTTGTCCTATCATCGCATCCTGCAGGAAACTTTCCTGGTACCCTTTGGCAAGTTATGGGCCCTTATGTGATGCCACAGTACATGGTGTTGTCCGACTTCAGAGTTGAAAATTACAACTATAATTTTCATTTATTTGGGTGATATTTTCATTGTGTTTTCTCTTGCTGGACTAGAAACTTCTGAATTCAAGGCCCCTGTCTATTTTTACTTTCAACCTGTGTTGGCACAGAGTGGGTCTTCAATAATCATTTACTCCATAATTAGTTGAATGAATGTGTGAGTTCCAACTACTAATGATTGGTGAGAGTTAATTTTTGAATTCAGAATTCTTGCCAGTGCCAAGACCTTGGGAGTGCCAGCACTGATTACTTCTGTGTCATTTTTCTAGGTAGAAGTAAATGATGGCTTAAGTATTTCCTATCAATTCTAATGAATATTTCTAAGGAGTTACCCTGTTCCCTTTATTAATTGACAACATCCAATGCAGAAGCTTCATTGATATTGTAATTTTAGAGTTAGGTATAAGTGATGAATTAATGCTATTGCAATTAGACTGACTTGAATTTATCTGTGATTAGCTCATAAAAATGATTCTGTTGATCTTAACATTTTGAGTTTTGAGAAGGTTTTAATAGCATTTTGATTTATTTTTATACAGTCTTTTAAAATTGACATCATTTTCATTTTTTTGTCTCTATGACATTTGGAGTGCAACTTAATTTGCAGTTTATCTATCAATCTATTTATTGTTATGGTGGGCCCTTGTTTTCACAGGAATCCACACTTTTAAATTAAGGTCCCATAGTTTCCTCAGTTCCTAAAGAACTACACAGAATTTTTTTTTTTTTGGCACCCGAATAAGTCAGTTACTGCTCTCCCAGAATTCGTTGTCTTTCCTTTCCTTTTTTGAGACTACTTAATATTAGAAATACGTCCCAAAGAGAAAGCGAAACTAATATTTTAATATTTAACGTATTTTAATATCAAGGAAGTTCGCTGTTTTTGAGTTGATAGCTTCTCCATCAAAGTTTAAAATGTTGCATAATTTATAAAGTATAATTTTGATGTCACTCTTAAAATGAAATTGTATATTAAATATTTTAGACTAAGTTTTTCCATATTTTATATTGGAGATATATATGTACCTGAAAAATACTTAAAAATGTGATGAGACAAATCAAAGATGTTTGTTGATGTTGAAAAAGGCAACTTATTAGCTCATTTTTATCGGAACTGACTGACAGTTAAACATTTTTTCTCATAAATTTACTTAGATATGTGATAATTTTATGGTCCAGTCTTATGGAACATATTAGTGTGCAGTTGTTCAAAATTGCTCCTCTTCTAAAGTGAAAATCTCATTCACCTAACAAAATAAAACTAGGTAAATTTTTGCTGTCATACTGCTTTGATGACTGTGAACTAAGTAAAAGTAGTTTTTAATAGGGTCATCTCATTGTTATAGGAACTCTGGATAACTAATCAATTTGCAAAAGTAATGCCAAATGGAGTGAGATATGCCTCCTTTCACAGAAGTTGCTTTGCTAAGGAAAGAGCATACAGGGGAAAAAACTTTTTCTTCACACTTGGCTGTTTAATACATTGCATAATTGTTTTAAGTTGATTTCTGATGAGTTGCTAAATATGCTGTACAAATTGAATTAAACAATTGTTGAAATGATAAAATGTAATGAAAGGTATTTGGACCAAAGGAGAACTACGTTCTGGACCAAGTGCTGTGTAACTAGGACAAATTGATAGACCTCTCTGGGCCTTAATATTCTTGCCTGTGAAATAAAAGGAACAGATAGATGGTCCATTTTGTAACTCTAGGTCTGTGAATGTTCTGGGAATAAATTTTGTTTTTCTTGCCATTCAGAAAGCTTACTCTTTCTGAGCTATTTCTTTTCAGTTAGGTGTGAATATCTCCTCAGGCATCTTCCATCCATCTCTTCAAGATTAGCTGTCTCAAATGTTTTTCCTTCTCTTCTTTACTGATAAATTTGGACTCCTTCTTGACACTGATGACAGCTTCAGTATCCTTCCTGTCACCTTGCAGACTTTAAACATAAAAATACTCATTGGTTTTAAAAGGAAAAAAAGTATACATTAGGACTTGGCCTTGAAACATTTTCTATCTTTTATTAAATGTCGGTTAGCTGAACAGAATTCATTTTGCAATGCAGAATGAGAAAAGAAGGGAGGTATATGCATTTGAGAATGCAAGCATTGTCAAATAAACATTTTAAATGCTTTCTTAAAGTGAGCACGTACAGAAATACATTAAGATATTAGAAAGTGGTTTTGCTTGTGTACTACTAATTAGGAAGCACCTTGTATAGTTCCTCTTCTAAAATTGAAGTAGATTTTAAAAAAACCATGTAATTTAATTGAGCTCTCAGTTCAGATTGTAGGAGAATTTTAACAGGATTTGGTTTTGTCTAAATTTTTTCAATTTTTTTTGTTAATCTGTATAATTTTATAAGTGTCAAACTGTATTAGTCCGTTTTCATGCTGCTGTGAAGAAATACCCAAGACAGGGTAATTTATAAAGGAAAGAGGTTTAATTGGCTCAAAGTTCAACAGGCCTGGGAAGGCCTCAGGAAATTTACAATTATGGCAGAAGGGGAAGCAACCATGTCCTTCTTCACATGATAGTAGGAGGGAAAAGTGCTGAGCAAAAGGGGGAAAAGCCCTTTGTAAAACCATCAGATCTCAAAAGAACTCACTCACTATTATGAGAACAGCAGCATCGGGTTAACCGCCTCCATGATTAAATTACCTCCCACTGGGTCCCTCCTATGACACGTGGGGATTATGGGAACTGCATTCAAGATGAGATTTGGATGTGGACACAGCCAAACCATTTCACAAACCAATTCTTATTTCTTAAAAAGAGCTGATATGATGCAACTGAATGTATTATGTGCTAATATGAACCAGTACATTAGTTGATGGAATATTTATTGAAAACCAGAGATTATTGAGATATTTTTGTTATATTTTAAGTGATTTCCTTTGAAAATAATTTTATACTTTTTGAATAAGAATAAGTTGTTTTGTTAATAATGATCAAAGGTGGGGGTTAATAGATGAAGAAATTACTGCATAAACTTAGGCATATTAATCAGAAGACAAGGAAGTAATGTACAAGGGCAGATTACCCAGTGAAGTTTGGCTCACACGGGGCAGTAACTTTACACTGTTGACTGTATGTTCAGGAATACTTTGAGCAAGAAAGATTAGATCTTGTCACAAACTAATCGGAAGTTTCTTGCCATAAGCAAAAAAGGTCAGTGCGAAAAATCACAAGAGGCTGAGTGACGTAGAGGAAAATGTCAGAAAACCTGGCTCTGCTTCTGGTTCCACATGGAATTGAATGAGTCTCTTTAAATTTATGTTTGTTCATCTGTAAAATAAGGGATGTGCAACTGGGTGATTTCTGACTTCTGTTCCAACCTAACACTCTGTGAAGTCAAGATCACATGTACATTTTTTTCCAAATTTCCAAAATTTTTATTCTTTGGCCTTTAGAGAGTGAAATCAAACATCTCTCAATTTTGAATTTCTTTTTTTCAATTGAATTCTCTTTAGCTCTTCTGCCCAAAAGAATGAGTGTGTTGGTCTGTTGGACTTGAGTCAAATGAAAATGTAAAATAGGAAATTCATAGCAGTGTGCATTTGCTTGTACAGGTCTGGCTCATCTAAATATGGGAAATATGGTAGAGTTTAAATTTATTTATATGCTAAAGAAGAAAGATGTGCTTGTACCCTGAGTAAAGGGTCGCTAAACAGCTTTTTGTTATTTCCATTGTAAAGATATTTTCATCCTGATCGTAGTATGATGGGAAATGTTATTTTTTTGGATGCAGTCGTTGGGAAAGCATGAGATATAGGACTCAACACTTAGGTATATATTTATAGATTTCTTACTATACTCAGTCATGCATTTGCTTAATTACAGAACTTAGTCTCATGAGTAATCTTCTTAGGTATTAAAACTTGAAATATATAGGTTGGATACAGTTCTTTATCCAGAATTTCTGATTCTTAAAAGCTCTGAAAATTCAAGCCAGGTTATTTTGTAAATTTGCTCCAAACATATTTAGCAGTAAACCTATTTGAACAGACATGAGATTATATAAAGTTTGCCCTCTCTATAAATATCCCATACATTTGCCACATAGTGGGAGTGTTCTTGCATCTCCCTACGGATATGTTATTGTTTTTAATGACACGGTTTCTCACTGAGGGTTTTGTGTAAAATATGCCCTCGATTACTTTTCTAAAAAAAGGAGATTTCTGAAATTTGAAGTACATTAGGCCACCAGGGTTTCATATCACAAACTGATGGTAATTAAAGATTCAGATAATGATAATCTTTATCATCATAAATTTTCCCAAAGAATTAGTATGTGAACATGAGAACATTGGTTTCTTACTCATTATCACTGGCAGTAGAAATACAATACAATACATAGTAATTTAGTGAGTGGTTCTAAGAAAGGTTGGAATTAGAATCTGGAAAAATGAACTACATACAATATGGAAGGGAACCTTAACAAGCACAAAACATATGATAGTATTATCTGTAGAAATTACTGTATATTACTTGTAATTTTTAAAACCAGTTTTCTGTTTAAGTTATAAATGCAAACAGCATTTTGTAATATTTGCTAAAAATGGTTCAGTGAAAGTCTGAATAGAAATAGTAGCTATACCAACTGATAATTTCCATAAAAAACTAATTAAAGCACTTCTTTGGAAACATTCAGTATATAGTTGACTAATTTGGCTTTGAGAACAAAGTAGTAAAAGTTGTTATTTTAATGATAGTGTAAATGACATGCAATAGCTTTGACTCAGCAGATTGTATTTTTTTCTTTTTTTCCTTTTTTTTTTTTTTTTTTTTGAGATGGAGTCTCGCTCTGTGGTCCAAGCTGGAGTGCAGTGGTGCGATCTCGTCTCACTGCAAGCTCCTCCACCCGGGTTCACGCCATTCTCCTGCCTCAGCCTCCCAAGTGGCTGGAACTACAGGCGCCCGCCACCATGCTCGGCTAATTTTTTGTATTTTTATTAGAGACAGGGTTTCACTGTGTTGGCCAGGATGGTCTCGATCTCCTGACCTCATGACCTGCTAGCCTTGGCCTCCCAAAGTGCAGGGGTTACAGGCGTGAGCCACCGCGTGCAGCCGTATCTTTTAACTGTAGGAAATGAAACTGAATAGTTTTCACATAACAGTGCTTTTTTATTTCTCATCTGTGGTCATAGATGACATTAAAAATGGGTGAAAGGCCGGGCGCAGTGGCTCATGCCTGTAATCCCAGCACTTTGGAAGGCCAAAGCGGGTGGATTGCCTGAGGTCAGGAGTTTGAGAACAGTCTGGCCAACTTGGTGAAACCCAGTCTTTACTAAAAATACAAAAAAATTAGCCGGGCATGGTGTCGTGCGCCTATAATACCAGCTACTCGCCAGGGGAATTACTTGAACCAGGGAGGTGGTAGTTGCAGTGAGCCGAGATCGCGCCACACCGCACTCCAGCCTGGGCGACAGGCTCAAAAAAACGAAAAAACCAAAACAAAAAAAAAAGTGGGTGAAAAACTTGCTCTGACCTAACAGATGGTGCCTATTGGAATCTCTGATGGGCAGCTTGACTTTTAAAAACTGAAAATTCAAACTGTTAGTACCAATAGTTTTTTAAAAATACTTTTTTCTCTTAAAAAATCTTTTTCATTTTAGAATTCTTGATGAAGTAGTTTTTTAAAGCCTCGTAAATGATTTCTTGATTTATTGACTTTAGCTAAATACCTTTAAATTATCAATTTTTGAAAAACTACATGAAGCTATAGATAGCAGTATTTATGTCAACTAAACTGTACTCAGGGACAGAAATCGTGGTTGAATAATTTAGAAAATAGTTATTCAGTTATTGACTCACAACCTCACAATTTGTTGTATTAAATTGTATAAAAGGGCAATTTTTCTATATATATGGTAGAATCTAATGTTTTTACATCATATTCAAACTTTTTTTTTTGTCATGTGAGGCTTCATTTTAGTATTTAATATGATTATTTCTTTCTTACCAAGCCAGATTCCCTACAGTTTCTTACAGATCTGGTTTGCCCACTTGTCCATCTTTTCCTTAAATCTGTAGTACTTACTTGTTTCTGGTATGTTCTCAAATACTGCACACTTCCCTCCAAAAGCATAACTTAAGTTGTCTTGTCTTATGTATAGCATTTCCTTATTTTCTTCATACTGTGAACAGTAACTGATAACTTTACTAATGAGGAAGATGAATTTAAGTGACATACTTTGTTATGAAAAATACTTTTGGAAGCATTTAGAAAATCCTATGATTTAGTGTTGTTAAATATAAACATATTGAAACAGTGATAAAAAGGCTTTTAACATTGAGCTCCATCTTCCTTTTTTATGGAGGTTTTATTTCAGATCCCATTTGGATGTTTATCTTCTTGTCGGTATATGTGAAATCTGTATTTTATTATGGATCTCCTTTTTGGGGGTAGGATGAGCATTGGGAAATCTGATGAAGGAGATTTTATCTTTTCCTTCTCTTCATGATTCCCCAGCCCTTTTCAGAAAAAGAAAGGGGAAAAGGAGAAGGAAAGGTTTGTGTGATGGTGTAGGAGTGTCCAGTTCTTCATTTGCTTTGGGCTTTCTCTGGAGGACTAAAGTCATGAGGATTAAAGTCATGATAATCATATATTTAGTCCTTCATGATAACAAAGGGCAGGATGTAGGTGAATGCTTTGCTGGAAAAGACATAATCATTTCAAACAAATTAATTTGTCAGTAATATATTTACTGGTGTATAAAATTGAGTCTCTTTTCCTTTTTTATGTCTTTAGAGCTATATAATTCTCATCTAAATTGCAGATGTCTCTGGGATGGCTAATATATATTTTCTATCTCAAATTGATTGATCAAATAAATATTTAGTGCTCTCTCTTGCTGTCTGCTTTTCCCTGAAGTCTATACCCTGAGAAATGTCTTCATTGACTTATCTGCAGCCAAAGGTATGTTTATTTTTAGAGATAGAGAAGTGAATTTTTCATGAGTTTTGGAGTTTTCTCATTTTCTTCAGTGAATTCATAGTGCCAAAATCAAGGAGGCCAAGACATGGATTTACTCTTTAACCTGCGGTGCCTAGAAAGGGAAGCTGAGACGGTGGAATATTTATGCCCATCCTAAAATTCAAATCATAACAATTAATATTAAAATATGCAGAATAATATATAGTTATAATATCTAGTAATAACATTACTATAATAGAAATTCATCGTGGGCAGTGTAGGGTATGTAGTGACTGGAATAACATTTTTGTAAGATAGATTGATGCTTGCTTCTCTTGTGTGTTAGTACTGTACTATAATAGGATTCTGGTGTACTTTTGTTTGGCTTCTGGGTGGCTCCCCAAACAGAACATATTTTAAACACATTCTCATGGCCTACAAATATTGACATTTCAAGACTTTGAAGTGCCCTTTGCTGCTTGTTCAGATTTTATAATCAATGTTGCAAATATCAAGTGTAATATTTTCATGATTTTGGGCTTGTTGAATTATAGATAAATGCACTTGAATGCTCTGCACATAATGTATACGTGGACAATGTGATTCCTTTGTTCTAATTTTACATTATATGGTACAATCAAATTCTCTTAGAATGATTTGTTTCATGCAGACACATCATAGGCCAAATTCTAACCCTTAAAATATTATATATGCTGAAAATCTGTTTCTGTGAGTGAAAGACAAGTTTATCCATCTCTCCTAAAATCAGACTTATAAACAGACTTAAGTTAATTGGATTCAGGTTGTTTATCTTTGATAAGACATAAAATACTTTTTATTCTGCCATTTTTAAGAGTCATTCAATGTCCCTGACAAGGGAGCTATAGATATATTTTGAACATCTCTTAGGATGCAACCTGCATAATATTGAGCATCTGGGACATAACAGTGAATAAGATACATAGAGAAATACGATCTAGTGGGAGAAAGAAGTATTAATCTGATATTCATCCAAATTACAACTAAGAAAAATTTTAGGTGGGGGTTGGTATAGGGCTCTATGAGGGGATTTAACCTTATCTAGGTCAAGTAGGGCAGTGGGGGTGGAAGCTGGGGGAGGGCTTAAGAAAGTAAAAATGTAAACTAATACCTGAAGGATGAGTAGGATCAAGCCAGGAGATCTAGGGGATTCCCCCCCCCTTTTATTAGTAAATGTATTCTCATTTCAAAGATGGAATTTATGTTTTGAATTAAATCTAGTGGTTTCCCCCTGTAAATATGTTTGATTACTATTAATAAAATTAATTCCCAAAAAATTAGAAAGAAAAGGAAGGCAAACACTGTCAACAATAACAACAATCAATGAACCTAGAAACCTCCCCCCACCCACCGAAAGCATACCCTGCAAAAAAAGTTAAAATTATAAATCCATACAGAGAGTAATTTGTGACACATTGATTTATGTCCTTAGAGACACTTTTCTGTGCATCTGTATGCATTTGAGTATGCATTGTTCTTAACAGAGATGGGGTTATAGCCTCATTAAGCCAGTTTTATATCTCTTTTAGTGGCTGCAGCATCTTTGTAATGGTGCAGCATCTTTGTAATGGATATGCTATTACTTAACCAATGCCTATTTGTGAACATTTTAGTTACCTCTAACTTTTCAAAACCCAGAAGTATTTTAAGCAAACTCTACTGTGTTTACAAAGTTGACCTAATCAGTTCAGCACCTAAATTAATCTGAAATAAGGAGACGTTTATTTATGGATTCCAAAGATTCTTTGCTTATGTTTGCATACTAAATAAAGATGGTTCAAATGAGCATTGGAGGTACAGGCATTTAACTTACTGAGATACATATTCTTTTTTTTTTTTTTTTTTTTAAGACGGAGTCTCGCTCTGCCGCCCAGGCTGGAGTGCAGTGGCGCAATCTCGGCTCACTGCAAGCTCCGCCTCCCGGCCTCACGCCATTCTCCTACCTCAGCCTCTCCGAGTAGCTGGGACTACAGGCGCCCACCATCACGCCCGGCTAATTTTTTTTTTGTATTTTTAGTAGAGACGGGGTTTCACTGTGGTCTCGATCTCTTGACCTCATGATCTGCCCGCCTCAGCCTCCCAAAGTGCTGGTGAGCCACCGCTCCTGGCCTGAGATACATATTCTTTAGCAGACAAAATTTATTTGTAATGCCATGAACAAGAATCACTTACATTATTACCAGTTTTCTGTAACTTATGCCCATCATTCCAATGGAAAAACACCCAAGATCTGTTTTGCCCATTTTCAAGGTTTTTACAGTTTTTCCTTTAGAGTTTCTCTCCTGTGATCATAAATAATTTCCAAAGGTAATTCTTCATCCAAAACCAACCAAACAAAAAACCTGCAGTGAGAGTATTCATTAACCATATAGGCTTCCTGGAGTTTGCAAATCTAGAACCATGATCTGTTGAGCAGCTACTGATCAAGGTAATAAAATTAACTTTTCCTCTGAAATTTTCATGAGAAAGATGGGATTTGACTTTAAAAAGTGCTTTCTTGAGGCTAGAAAAACAAAATGAAGAAACACTCTCCACCTGATTTTTATCTTCAGTACTTATGTATATAATTGGTGAATTTCTTTCTGGTTGAGGCTCTCAAAATTTGCTAAGACTCCCGTTTTGCCAGAAAGTGACCTTCCTCACCATCTATAAGTCTGGGAACCTATCAGCTAGTTCTTAGGCCAGTTTTCTTGGGAGGGGTGTGTAGGCATTTATTCTAAATATAAAGTCATTCCTTGTTCCTTAATAGTTGCTTGCTATTCCTGATTAAATGAAAATTATTTTAAATATGATACTCCAAGGATAGCCTTGGTTACCAAATAGAGTTATCCAATGACATTCTGGTAATAAAAGAAGCGAGATTCTTATTCAACCTGTGAAAATAACTATATTTGCCATGAGAATAAGGGCACTGATTAGGAGTTTCTGAATTCTGGAGTGATTAGTGAGAATCATATGCTGTTTTAAAATGTTTATTTTAGTTTAGAAAAGCAGTGTCCACAAAATTCAGAATTAAATATAGCTTAAAAAGAACTTCTTCATATATATGTTAGAAAATAGAATATTAAAACAGTATCGACAGTATCTAGACAAATAGCCACAATTAAATGTCCCTCACCGGTTATTTAAATCTTATGTAGTTCCTGTTTCATTGGATCTTGGGTCAACATTCTGTCTTCTGCTTCCATATGAAAAATCTACATTTAGAGCTTAGTTTGGGCATATATTCAAAATTGGCATTGTAATCATAACTGTCTTGTTAAACTGCCACCTTTACTTTGATAAAACCATACACACGGCTGTCTTAGATTTTTGTAACTGAGGCTTTTAGTTACATATTCATTGGCTTAAGAATGAGTTGCATTTGCTAACTAAATACTTACTAATCAAAATATGTCATCAAAATATGTCAGATTTAAGCACAGTGCCCTTATAATTCAAATAATTATACTTTACACAATCTCGTGAGAACAAAACATTTTCTGAAAGCTTCATGAATAGTGAAAGGCTAATAGATTTTAGGAACCACTTAGAAATACCATTCTGGAGTCTATAAAAGTATTACTATTGCCCTCTTTAGTTGCCGTTCTCCCAAAAGGCTGCATCCAAAAAGAAACAAGAAAAGCAGTGGGTAGGACTAGGGCTTTCCAAATGCAGCTTTACATACATATAGTATTTAAACAAAGTAATGAATCAGTGTCTGTGAAGGCCTGAAATAGCATGTAACCACTAGGGGAAAAATTGTTAAATCATGAAGAAAATGGCTTTATCTTCGGCGAGCAGAAAAAAACTAAAACCTGTGCGCTTGCAGTTTTTTCTTGTGTAATGTATAAATGTCTAATTTATTACAGTTGTTTTTAGGTCATGACCTAAAATTTATTCTATAAAATTTATGAATATTACTTGAAACGCTAAACAAATCACTAGTGTGTATTCACTACATTAAAATAATCAGGTAAAAATCATAAGATTAAATCAAAGCTATATGTTTGCATTCAGTTTTTAATGCAAATAGCTTATAGATGCTTGCATTGAAACATCTCAAGCACTTTAATAGGTCTGCCTAAAATTAGGATGATTTCAGTTGTAAGAAACAAAAATATTTGTTTTGGCTTAAACCAACGTTGTCTAATCTTTTGGCTTCCCTGGGCCACAGTGGAAGAAGAAGGATTGTTTTGTGCCACATATAAAATACACTAATGCTAAAGATAGCTGATAAGCTAAAAACAAAAAACAGAAAATAGCAAAAAAACCTCATAATGTTTTAAGAAAGTTTAC
The DNA here is from genome assembly GCF_006542625.1 of Nomascus leucogenys. Taxonomy (NCBI): domain Eukaryota; kingdom Metazoa; phylum Chordata; class Mammalia; order Primates; family Hylobatidae; genus Nomascus; species Nomascus leucogenys. Next base: position 39,832,402 of record NC_044387.1, read on the forward strand.
GAATTTGTGTTGAGTTGCATTCAAAGCCATCCTGGATGCATGTGGGCCACGGCTTGGATGAGCTTGGCTTAAACAGTAAAAAGGATAGTTATTTGTTCATGTAATAAAAAATTTATTATTGATAATGAGACATAGGCTTAGTTTACATCAGGGCGCTCCCTCTGTCTCTGACATTTTCTAAGCTCCACATTTTTCTGTATCAAGCACATTCCTAGACCAGCTTGCTTCTGGGTGTGAGAAGGCTAACCAGCAGAGACCAGAGCTGTCTGCTTCCTCATTCACATCTAGGAGGAGCAAGAGACTTCCCACAGGTATTGAATCAAAATCCCAAGCTCTACTCTTAATGGAGCACCCTGAACCAACAACCATTGAGGCCAAAAGTATAGGACACAGGCTAGGTAACTCCTCTTTCCTTCCATTGCAGGGGGATCTGTTATCCTAATGGCTTATCCAGTCATTCAGTCTTCCTCTCCACCTGGGAGAAGGGACTCTCCTCATGAAAACCTTAGGGCTTCCATATGAAGAGGGAGAGGAAAGAGTGGAATGGATATTGAGGAGGCCTTTGGATGTCTATTACAGATTTATTCTGCTTTTACTCATTCCTTAATTTTTTTTGTGGGGGGGATGGGGGTGGGGAGGGAGTTGAGAAATCATTTTTGTTAATCATCTCCTCGCTACATAAGCTGCATTCTTCCATATGTATCTTCCTTGTAATCCTCTTCACAACACTAGGGGAGTAGATATTATCAATCCAAATAAGCAGAAAGGAGTTAGCCAATTTAATTTTCTGAGGTTTATATTGTAGTAAAGGCAAAATTTAATTCAAGCTTATCATATACTAAAGTCTGTGCCCTTTCTCCTGGTTGTAAAATAATTCTTATTTACACAATAATTTTGTAAGGAAGGTTATTCAGACTTGGAAGATCAATGGGTATATATATATATATATATATATATATATATATTTTTTTTTTTTTTTTTTTTTTTTGAGACAGAGTTTTTCTCTGTCGCCCAGGCTGGAGTGAGGTGGCATGATCTCGGATCTCGGCTCACTGCAACCTCCACCTCCCAGGTTCAAGCAATTCTCTGCCTCAGCCTCCCGAGTAGCTGGGATTACAGGCACCCGCCACCACAGCTGGCTAATTTCTTTGTATTTTTAGTAGAGACGGGGTTTCACCATCTTGGCCAGGCTGGTCTTGAAATCCTGACCTTGTGATCCACCCGTCTTGGCCTCCCAAAGTGCTGGGATTACAGGCGTGAGCTACTGTGCCTGGCTTGGGTTTATATATTTTTAGTAAGCATTCATTCTACATATATTTATAATGTTCCCACTATGTGCTAGGTAGATGGTAGGTGCTGGAAATACAACGGGAAGAAAACAGGTGACTTCTACTCTATGGATTTAGCAGGGGAAGCAAATATTAATAAGTCATGCAATCAGCCATATTTGCAAACTGTGTAACTGCTCCGTAGTAAGATCTGATCAAGTCTGGGAAAGGTCATCAAAGTTTTTTCTTAGGAGATGACATCTGAATTGAGAACTGAAGGATGAGACTGAGTTAACCAGGTCAAAAGGAGGAGGAGGGGAGAGAGAATTCCAGGCAGAGGGAACACAACATGCTCAAGAACTGAAAGGAGTCTTTTTTGTTGGAGCATAGAGAGAACACAGAACAGTGAGGCAAGACAAAGATGAGACGCGTAGATAGGGAAGGTCTTGCGGGGGCTTTAGGTGCTATTAAAATTGTGTTTGAGCATGGCATGGCAGCTCATGTCTGTAATCCCAGCATTTTAGGAGGTGCCTGAGGCCAAGAGTTTGGGACCAGCCTGGGCAACATACTGAGACCTCGTCTCTACACTAAATTTTTTTAAAACTTAGCCAGGCATGATGACTTGGGTCTGTAGTTCTAGCTACTTGGGAGGCTGAGGTGGGAGGATTACTTGTTCCCAGGAAGTCGAGGCTGCAGTGAACCGTGATCGCGCCACTGCTCTCCAGCCTGGGCGATAGAGTGAGACCTTTTCTCAAAAAAAAAGAAAAAAAAAAGATTACATATTTGATATTCCACAAGAAATTAACTTGGAAAGAACTTATTTTATTTGCCTTAAATATTTAAGATGCTGACGGTTGTATCATACTATCGAAGTTCTCTCTAAGTATTTATAGTGTTTGTTCCCTTTCCTTGACAAAGCCTTAATTCAGCTATAGAGTTATTCAGTCATATTTAGTTTTTCCCTCTTGGTATGCTGTGCAGATCATTTATAGCCTCTTTAAACTTTTTATGACCACTTAAAACTTGAACTTAGATATAAAACAGTGAAGGTAAAAACATCTACATGTTAGTGAATATTTATCAAAAGAATACTGAATTAGTTATAGTTACAAAGTGTTCAGTAAAGAAAAGCTCAGATATTAAACTTTCGGGATGCAATATGGAAATAATATTTATACAATTAATTTAATCAAGGTGTTAGTGTTTGATGACTTGACATGCTCTATCTACTATTCATATTTTATTGGCATTGTATTTTTGTCCTTTTATTTGTAGTCATGAGTAAAGAAAAAGAGAGAAGCACAGCTTTATTTAAATATGTTGTTGTCTTTTGCATGGAACTAAGGTGGTGTAAAAAACCATTTTTCTCACTTGCTTTTTAAAATATCATTAATAAAGCATGCATCAATGTGACTAATCAATGTCACTAATCAATGTCAGACTTAGTTCTCTCATGTTCCTCCCTGTTGAGAAAATAGCTTACTTAGAAATCCAAACATTTAACTTACAGTGTAATATTTAAGCATAGAAGTTGCTGACTTAGCCACTTCCCTAAAAATCAAACAAAGAAAAACATTACTTTTGATCCTGTTACTTCACTTACTGAAAGTATAACTTAAAAAATTACAAAATAAGTTTCGAAAATAGGAAAATATATTATTGAGAAACTGACTTAATGTTTGTTGGGCAAGAGTCTTCATCCTTTTACCTTAGGAAAGGGTAATACGTAATTTATTTCATAGGTGAGAAAGATGTGTTTCTTTTCTTTTCTTTTTTTTTTTTTTTTGAGGTGGAATTTCATTCTTGTTGCCCAGGCTGGGTGCAATAGTGTGATCTCAGCTCACTGCAACCTCCGCCTCCCGGGTTCAAGTGATTCTCCTGCCTCAGCCTTCTAGTAGCTGACATTACAGGTGCACACAACCACGCCTGGCTAATTTTTTCTGTTTTTAGTAGAGACAGGGTTTTGCCATATTGGCCAGGCTGGTCTCGAACTCTAGAACTCAGGTGATCCGCCCGCCTTGGCCTCCCAAAGTGCCGGGATTACAGACGTGAGCCACCGCCCCTGTCTGCGTTTTATTTTCTAGAATGAGAACTTACTGTTCTTGTCTTCATGTTGAGTGGTTCCGAAGAAGGGAGGGGGCAGATATTGTGTGCAGTAGTTCATATAATCCTATTTTTGGCAATTTGGCTTAAAAACAAATACATTTATTTATTTTAAATAATGCTACCATTAATATCTTTGTGGCTAGTTTTTTTTTCCCCACTCACATAGTTACATATGTTTGATAGATTTCAAATTGTGAAATTGTTAGATTAAATTAATAGAACAAAGCCCCAAATGGAGTGTGGGTTTATGAGTTCTGTGCAGCAAGTAGATGGATTAATCTTAGATTGCAAGGACAGATAGTTCCTTCTTCCTGGGTACAAGGAGAGGAGTATGAGCTTGTGGGTGGTGGGTGGGAGACAGAATAGAGGGAATGCCTTGAGGAAGTAACCATATGATAATCTCTCTTAATGTGGAAAGAAAGCATTTTGATGAGTGAAAGGGTAGGTTGTTATAGGGTGTTGGAAAGCTGTGAAAATTTGCAAAAACAACTAAGAAGAAAAAGTAAGGGGGTTTATGAAGAATGGGTTTCTCAGGTTACTGAGCAGAGTTGTTAATAGATGATACTGGGAACTACGTGTCTGTAGGGCACCAGGCCCCTTAGTTTCATAGTCCTTTCCAGCAGCATTCAGAGCCCAGGTCCAGGAGCTGAGCATGGCAAATAGGACCTAATCTGCAGTTTGGAGCTGGTAGGATCAGGTAGTCTGCAGGGGCAAGGTAGGGGCTGCACATTGAAGGAGTTGAAGATGCTGTGGAGAGAGCAGTTAGGTATCTAAAATCATGGGAAGATGAAAATGAAGCTCAGAGGGACTGGTAAAGACACAAAGAGTGAATGCATTGTTTAAGGATGTTAGAAGTAGGAGGAAAGGAGTGAGAGCTGGAAAATTATAAAATCGTGGTTAGAAAGTGGGACATGGGGGTTTGAGATTTTAGAAGGGGAGCCATTCACTCCAAATCAAGCTTCAAGGTATAGCCATTTGGAGATTTGGTGAGCTAGAGGTAAGAGAAACGAGGCCATGGAACTACATGCAGCTTAACGTTGTCCAAATGGATGGGAGTGATGTCAAAATTTTTGGTAAAGAGGAAAAGAAGGTCCTAGAGCTCCCCAACCCTGGATGAATGACAAAAAGATTGTAGCTCATAGTGGTGAAGAATGAGGATGCTGTAGCTGATTGACCTGCACAATTTGAAAATGTTTTTGGAGGGTGAAATGATGATGAACATGAAAGTGAATGTTTTGGGAACTGAATGGCATTAAAGTAGCAATGGTGAGCTTCTAGCATGCCCCAAATTACCTTCTAGCTTGAGACACTAGAATTGGGTCTGGAGGTGGGTAGTGGGACAGCATCTCTTTCACTCTGCAGCGTTTGAAAAGTAAGGAAGACAGAATTAATAGGTGCTGTAGTGAATTTTCTTCTAGAAAGCGCCAGTATGTCTGAGGGTGAGATGTGGTCTCAGGTTTCAACTGCTGACTTGCAAGTGAACAAAGACTGAGACCTAACCAGGCACGATGGCTCACATCTGTAATCCCAGAGCTTTGGGAGGCTTGAGGCCATTGCATTCCAGCCTAGGTGACAAAGTGAAACCTTGTCTCCAAAACACAAATAAATAAATAAATAAAATTAAAAATTAATTGATTAAATAAAATTGAGCTCTGTACTCCTAAGCATCTTAGCTAGGGTAGAGGATTGTTTGTCACGTGCAATTTTTTGTTTCTGCCTTTTGCTTTTTCTTATTTAAATTCTTAAAGTGTGATCTAACTGGAACGGATAAATGACACGAGGATGTAGTTTATTGGATAAATTGTTTTAAATATTAGTGGGTAAGTAAAAAGGTAATGTGCAATAAAATACTGGTTTTTACTTGTTCTGTCAAAACCTCTGGGTGTTGTTGAAAAAGCATGAACTGAGGATCCAGGAGTTTTACGTTACAGGTGGCAGTTATGGGCCCTGCTTGTAAAATCAGATAATGAATTGATGCATCGAAAAAGTCTTTTAAGTCTAAAATTCTTTCATGTTCAAGCCTAAGTTCCAATCTTTATTACATAAGAACTACCATCTTCCACTGCTTTTGAAAGACTCTTCTTAGATCCATGAACTTGGGAGTTCAGACCAAACTCTATCTGTTCTCAGCTCATTGCAGACATTTCAGAAGGAAAAGGATGGTAATGGAGTGTAGATACAAGAATGACCTTATTAAATGGTTTCAATTATAGGACTAAACAAATATATGAACAGAATACAGGATTAGGTAGATATGAACAACTGACAGCTGCTCTGGGAACTCCTTTAGAAGTTGTTGGCTATTGGGAGATGTCTTTGGTTGGGCTAGATGCTTTTTCCTCTGAGGAAAAAGAGGTGAAAGTAACCATTTTGTTAGAAAATTATTGAGGTGCAATAAAATAATTTTTAGATTCTGGTTTCAAAGTTGTGACTTTAAGAACCATGCATCACACTTGTTCATATAATATATACCAAACACATATTTGACTGACCTGAGTTTCTCTGGCAAAGCACCTCAATGTAATTAATTGTTAAGTTAGCATATCCCAAAATTCTGAAGGCTTTTTTTTTCTCTGAATAGGAATTCAGAGCTTGCTCCAGGGATATGAGGACAAAAGATGAGTATGACTTTTAAAAGGAATTCAGAACTTGCTCTAGATTTTGCTTTCTTCTCATGTCCACCTTCTTTCACTTACGCTTCTTGACATATTTTCTGCCTGCTACATGGTATTTATTACGTACAGCACGTACTAACAGTATTCTGCAATCTACTTAAGCTTTGCTCTTTCCACATCTTTTTGGTACTACCCATTAGATCCTTGAGCCAATCATCCATGTCTGTTTGTACTAGATTGTTTCCCTTAGAACTCTGTAAGCCACAGAGTGAAACTGATTAGGATTTTACAGTCCTGGTGATTTTCCTTCTGGTATACCACTGAGAAAATGCTGTCGCACAAGGGGCTGATGAATCATTTTGCAGGATTTCTGTTTGCTATTTTCTATTTGAAAAATTAGGTATGTTCACGAACATGGGAATGTTTCCTAATATCATGAGGACAATACGACCATAAAATAAAATAATCAGTGTTGGTTTGGGTCTCAGATAAATGTAATATATTGTACTTTTTAGCAAATTGAGATCCCCAGAGAACACTCATTCATGTAAATTTCACTCCTATAAATTTTAATTGCTTGTACTGGAAGCTGACTAAAATTACTCAGCACCTGCTGTTATGTGTCTGGCATTGTCCTGGGGTCCTTGCACCTGTTAAGTCATTAAATCATCACAGCAGGCTCTTAAGGTAGATATGGATTCTTCCATTTTACTAAACAGAGATTGAGTCTGTGAGTGTTTAACTTTTCTTACGCCTCCCAGCTAGTAAGCCTCAAAGCTGCATTGGACTTCTATTTGTCTGTCTTGAACTACAACAGGCCCTCTAACTGAAGGTAGACAAAGGAATGAATTAAGGCCTCGTTTTGGATTCAGACATTGATTTAGATGAAAAATGAAGCCAGTTGCCACTGGTTGAGATGGTAGGCTGTTGGGAATTAATTCAGCTTAGTACTGAGTATAATCTCTGGCATTGTATAATCTCTGGCATTGCCAAGCTTCTGTCACATAGCACTGCCAGATCAGAAGGGTGCCTTGATCATCAGTTTTATTTCTACATAGTACCATTCGACAGTATAAAGGAATGGATCACAGGAAAATGAATTCATATGGGGTCATAGTGTACATTTCCCCCAGCTTGTTTGAGGCACCATTGTCATGGATATTTTATTTTCTAATGTTTGGCATGTTGATTCAGGGCCATGATTTCCAAAGCTGCTCTATTGGCTGTGGTCCAGCATCTGCCATTTGTTCCTGCATTCTTATTCCCAATACATACGTTTTCACTGATATTTGCTCATATTTTACTACTAATCTTAATCTGATCTCTCTTCAGTCTATCCTAAATATTAGCTATCAGAGTACATTGTTCAAAATACTAATCTACCTGGAAATACTATTATGCTTCATACTCTCTGATTCCATTTATATATTATTCTTGAAATGATAAAAAATTTAGAGCTAGGGAACTGGTTAGTGGCTGTTGGACTTAAGGATGCTTAGGTGAAGGGAGATGGATATGTCTCTAAAAAAGGTAGCACAAGGGAAATTTTTGTGTGATCAAATAATTCTGTATTTTGTTTGCTGTAATGGGTATGTGATGCACATGTGATAAAATAACATAGAACTATACTCAAACTTTGCACTAATGTCAATTTCTAGGATTTGGTATTCTACTGTAGGTACATAACATGTAAGCAATGGAGGAAACTGGGTAATATACATGACACTTTTGTACAGTTTTTTCAACTTTATGTGAGTCTATATTATATAAAAAGTAAAAAAAAATACTACTGTGCTTTAAAATGTTCAAGTTCCTTTGTCTGTCATATTTATGTATCATATTCTCTGGTTCCCTCTAAATTAACCATCCAAAGGTGTTGCTTCTGATACATATATTTTTTTCTGTTTAAATCTTACTTGGCGTTAACACAATGTTTGGCTCATACCAGGTTACCAAAAAGTGCTCCTTGAATTAATACTGGGATTAATGGTTTTAATCCCAGTGCTTTAGAAGGCTGAGGCAGGAAGATCACTTGAGGCCAGATGTTTGAGACCAGCCTGGGCAATATAGCGAGACCCCTGTCTCTATCAAAAATAAAATAAATTAGCTGTATGTGGTGGTGCAAATCTGTTGTCCAATCTACCCAGGAGGCTGCAGGGGGCAGTTGCTTGACCCCAGGAGTTTGAGGTTACAGTGAGCTATGATTATGCCATTGTACTCCAGCCTGGGCAACAGAGCAAGACCTCATCTCTAAAAAAAATTATTTTTAAATTGAAAAAATTTGCTCTATGAAATAAAAATGTATCAAACTTGGTCTGATTACTAATCATACTTCTTTTCTACTCATCTACTTATTCAGTTGTGGTTTTTTTTTTTTTTTTTTTTTTGTCTCTGCCTAATCTCTTTCCAAGGACTGAGCAGCGTGCCAGGGATTTGACTGGTGGAGTTGGGAACTCTTTTCAAGGACTTAGGACTCAAATGTCATAAGGGCAAGATAAGCCAGGGAACCCAGAGTATAAGCTATGCTGACTCATGTTCATCCATTCATTCAAATTTATTGAGATTTGTGTTATAGCTCAGTATATGATCTATCTTGATATTCTGCAGTTATAGTGTTCTATGAAAATCAGTTTCAAATATTCTGTGTCTTTAATTTTTTTTTCTTTTTGGTCTGGTTCTGTTAATTACTCAAATTATGATTGTTGAGTTGTTCATTTTTCCTCTATTTCTGTCAGGTTTTGCTTCATATATTATGAAGCTTTGTTATTAGGTACATACACATTTATGATTGGTATGCCTTCTTCCTGATGAACTGACACATTTATCATTACGAATGATCTCTTTATATCTTTAGTCCTCAGTCTTCTGATGCTTATTGTTTGCACGGTATATCTTTTCCATTCTTTACTTTAAATCTGTATGTGTCACTATATTTAATATGGATTTCTTAAAGATAGCATAGACCTTGCTTTTTTATCTATTCTGGTAATCTTTTCCTTTTATTCAGTGTGTCTTATTCCATTAACATTCAATGCAGTTATTGATATGATTAGATTCAGGCTCTATTTACTTTTTGTTTTCTATTTGTTCCTTCTGTTTTTTGTTCCTCCTTTCTTGCTTTCTTTTGGATTAAATGATCCAAAATGATTTTTAGAATTATTGTGTAATATATCTGTTAGCTTTTTAAGCAGTTTGTGTGTGTGTATGTGTACATGCTATAGGGATATTTCCTTAACTTTTCTGATAGTTATTATTTAGGGTTAATATATCATTTTACATCATATGTAAGGATTTTGCAACTTCATTTTACATAATATGCAAGGACCTTCCAACTGTTTAAGACCATCCTACCCCTCCCTGTTACAATGCTGTAATCATATGTATGTGAAGTGCTATAATTTTACTTTTTAACAGTCAAATGTATTTTTAAAACATTAAAAAAAATAGTGTTTTATATTTACTGTTTTCGGTCCTTTTCATTCTTTTGACTTTCCGTCTGGTATTATTCATCCAGAAGAGCTTAGTTTAGGACTTCTTATACTGCAGGTCTGCTGGGGACCAATTTTCCAATTTTCTTTTATCTGAAAGTTGTTTTATTTTTCGTTTGTTTTTGGTGGATACGTGTATATAATATATGGGCTGAATAGAGAATTCTGGCTGGACAATTGTCTCTTCCCCTCCCCAAAAGTCAACATTGGTTCTTATCACTGTTTCCTTGTGTGTAATGTGTCGTTTTATTTTTCTCTGACTTCTTTTAGAATGTTTCCTTACATTTGGTTTTAAGCAGTTTGACTGCATGTACCTGAGTGTAATTGCTTTGTGCTTTCCTGTTTCAGATTTTCTGAGCTGCTTTATTCAACACATCTTTGTCTTTCACTCAAATTGGGAAATTTTCAGCTCTTCTTGATATTTTCTGCATCTTTCTTCAGCCTTCTAAAACTCTAATATACAAATGTTTGCTCTTTTGCTAGTGCCCCATAAGTCCCTGATAGTCAGTTTTTGTTTGTTTCTGTCTTCTTCAGATTGGTTTTTCCTTTACATCCTTAAGTATACTTATGATAACTGTTTTAACATTATGGTGGGCTAACTTGGACCTTCTTTTCTCTTGAAAATAGGTTACATTTTTCTATTTGTACTATATTAAGTGATTTCTGATTATATTGGATTCACCCTGTGAATGATGCTTTGAGTAGATTCTGTCTTCTGTATGTTCCTTTAAAGATAATTAGTTTTTTTTGTCTTAACAGGCAGATAATTGGCTGAACGCAAATTAAAATTTGACCTTTCTGTGGCAGGTGGCAGCTTCACAGATGCAGTCAGATAGCGAATGTTAAACATGGGCTGTGTGTCATGCACCAAAGTAAATGATGACACTGCAAATATAAATAGACGTAGATCTTAACCCCATAGGGCTTGCTATCTAGTTGACAGAGATAGAAAAATGAACAGATAAATATGTTCAATTTTCATATGTCATATGAGATAAGTACATAGAGGCAGCGGGGTTACTGAGAAGGGAGTTGTGCAATTGTTAAAATATAATTTAAAAATTATTTTGAAACAACTCAATCCTTATGAAAATAGAAAAAAGTTTATATATACATGTGTGTGTGTGCATGATGAACGATTGATAATATTACTTATACTTCCATTATATTTTGTTAATACTTTTAGAAAAAAATCAACATTATCAAAAGTACTTCATATTTTGGGGAAACTATTAAAAATGTTTAAATTCTTGGGTGCTGTACTAAATAAGATAAATACTTTCTTGGTAAGAAAAGATGATTTGATGAAATCTGAGCAAAGAAAACAAATGATCATGTAATAGGAAAAATAGACCTTGCTGAAATAAAAGACCTGTCTATACTAAAAGAAATATCCCTGCTGGAAGAAAGATATTTCAAAACTACTAGACTAAGACCTATTTAGACTAATGGAAAGTATGTTTTAAAAACCTGTAAGTTTCTTATGGCGGATATAAAAGTGGTTTTCTAATCTGTTTTGGAAGTTTCCTGTTTATACTTATATCGTATAACTGAATGGGTAACATGGGTTTGGTTTGTCTTTTATAAAAGCCTACCTTAGCAGTAACTTGAGCCTTTTTGTTTTGTTTTAACAGTGTATCCTACTCAGTACATGTATCTGAAGATTACCCAGGTATGCTTTTCTCGTTTTATTACAGATATTCATATCAGGGTTCCTTTGAATATTTTTTTCTTCTGGAGATGTAAAACGCATATAAATATATCGAGTGGTGAAACATTGGTAGAGGAAGCCTTAAAGCTATAGAAGAATTCTGCTTCCCACAGAATTCTTAAAGCTATAGAAGAATTCTGCTTACATGTACTGTAAGAAGTACATGTCTTACTCTGAGACACAGTGCAGAATCAAAATAATTTCCCAATGAAAAATTCTTTAAAGATCCCTGTGATAGTTCCAGCCTGTACATTTACATCATTACAATTAAAATAAAGAGATCAATGGCCTAATTGTTAGTTTTGAACATCATTTGGCCTTTCATAATGTAAAAATAATAGGTAACACTTATTTGTTTCAGTCAGTTTTCTAAGTGTGTGTGTGTATCTATTTTTTCTTTTTAGTATTAAAAAATAGTAATTAGTTCATAGTTTGGCATGGAGATAATGTGAAACTTACTTGTTTAGCATTTAAGTATTTTCTGCGGCAGTTTGCATTAAGCATTTAACCATTTTATAAGATCGTTACATTTGAAAATACTTTCTTAAATCACAAACTTCCTTACAATTATTTTGCTATGCTCTCCATATGTTTTAAGCATAGTATTCTATAAAACTATTGTACAGTTATACAATGAAGTTATTCATTAAGGCTATGCCTATTTTTAATAGTAATACAAAAAGTGTTCTAGAGAAATTTTACTGGAAGAACCCATACAAGAAGTATTTATAAGAAAAATACTTTTTGTAGATGGTTGTGCAGTCAGCCGTGTCTGATAGTGTAGCATGTTTTTAATGCTGTTTGCCAAGTATGTTATGAAAATAAAAGCCCCACTATTTATTGTAAATATAAAAATTAATGTGCTTTTCATCTGAGGCAGATCATAGAGATGTCAGCCATGAGAGGTACAGGACTTTAAGTCAAGGTAATAGAAATAATAGTACAAATTAAAGCCCAAGTTGAAGACACTAAGTGAATTAATCTGTAGCACAGGATGTGTGGTAGAAGATGCCTTCAGTAAATCAATTGGGCCAAGTGTTTAGCTCCCTCTTGTGGCCAAGAGGTATTACTTGGGCTTTTTTTCACTTTACGGGAGCCCCACCTGGAAATGCCAATATACAAACACTGAAATTCTAAAAAAAAGTATTGATTATCATTTGTGCTCTTTTTACTGAATTCTCTAACTGGAGCAAGTTTGCAATGAATTTTCAATATAACTTCATTTCCAAAAGGAAGGAGTGTAAGTATATATATTTAATCTGTTTGGTGAAAGTAGGTTGTTACACTGCAATAAAATAATGATCACAGAAGACAGAGATTAGTGCATTCTGGTTTAAATACTGGGGCAGAATTTTCAGTTGGCTGATGTAACCAGTGTATCAAAATACACTGTCCAGTGCACAGTATACCAAGTATTTGCACATACATAATTTCATTTGATTCTCAATGCCAGTCTGTATGAAAGGCAGAACAGGGCAGTTTATAAGTAAATTCATACTTAGAGAAGTGTGCTGAGAGATGGTAAGTATGAAATAACATTTTCCTAAAACATGTAGTTTGGTGATAAAATCAAGTCTGTAATTCAGTTCTGATTCCCGTTGCCTCTGGGGAAGTAGTGTTAGTATTTTTATGGAGCTTTCTTCACAGTGAACATTAATATAATAATGTTTTCCTGTTATTAAATTTTAATCCACATTTATTTGTACTAAGAGTTGTTGGTTAATATGCTTGACTTTTTAGGTAGACATCTTGTTTTATAACTTACGTGTTTATTCTTCCTTTCCAACATTTATACCTGTTCTTATTGGCACTGGAATAATTTTTAATAATAGATATGAAAGTTGGCAGCTTTGTCCCTTTTCTCAAAATTAGTGAGCATGCTTCCAGTTGTTTTCAGAAAGGAAATTACTCTTTTTCTCATTTACCAAGCTTTTTTTAAAAAAATGAATATTAAATCTTTATCAAACTATTGTTTGGCATCTGTTGAGGTGTCATATATACTTTTTCCTTTAAACAATAAAGTAGCAAATTATATTAGCAAATAACTCAATGTTGATCTATGAGAATTATGTGTTTTGTCATATACTTTAATATTAAAGACCTTAAGTTGCTGAAGGAATTAAACAACTCTGAGCATTTACTAGAACTTGCAAACAAATCTGTCTGAGCTTTTTAGGGATGGTTCTGGGGCAGTTGTCTTATTTTTCTGTCGTGATTATTATCTCTTCTGTTTTCCTATTTCTTAGTCATTTTAAAATATGTCTTCTTAATGAAAGTTTCTATGTTGGTGAAATGTCCAAATTTTTTAGCAAAAGTATAGTATTTGGTCCGTAATTGTAAAAATCTTCCATGCCTCTGGTTATTTCTCCTGGCCCATTTTTATTGTTCATATTTGTTCTTGTTCTTCCCTCTGCTGGTTTGTCTTCCAAATAGTTTGCCCATTTAAAAGATTCTTTCAAACAAATAGCTCTCTTTAATGTTGCATTCAATTTCTAAATGCAGTAATCTCGATACTACATTTATGAATTCCTCCTAATAATATACCTTAGGCTTTCCCTCCGCCTACTTTTCTTGGATTATTTGGATCAGTTATTAAGTAATCATCTAAGTTTGAACATATGAAATTTTCTTTGCTCTATGAAAATATATCAGTATTATCCTCCAAAGTCAAGATTACATCATTCTAGCTTATGTCCCTAGGAACAGATTTGTCCTTTTATAATTGTGATCTATTAATTAACTTGTGCCATCTATTGAAATTTATTTCATAGTTTTAGTGAAATGAAAATTTAGAGGGCCTTTGTTGAGTCAGCATACATAATAGCATGTATATAAATGAAATACTAAATGATATGTTGACTGTTCATGATTAAGTGAAGAAATAGAGAGGCCTTCTGATTTACTTGTACTTCTTTGTGGATTTTATACTGAAGACAGTTTTTTTTTAATGTCAGAGAATGAATTACACAATAGTTGTGTATATTACAAGTCACAGGTTGGCTCTGCTATAATGGCAGAGTTCTTTAATTTTCTCTTTCCACTTTTAATTAGGAAGGCTTACCTACTGTTGGGAGTGGACTGTCTTATCCCTAGTAGAGGAATGAAGGGATACTTTCTGGATCCTCTAGCACCTGTGAGTCCAAAGAGTCTTGACCTACATGATATACTTGAGCATTAGGTATAGCTTGTGAATAAACCTCTTAAGTGAGAATTAGAATCCTATACAGTCTATATCAAATTATAGCCCCAAAAACATATTGTTTTTATACCTAATAAGCATTTATATTTTATAAGGTATTGCAACTTTTTAGTGACAATACTTTCCGTATTTAAAAAAGCACATGGTATAGTGACAAAGCATTGATTTTTGGATTCAGGCAGATTCAAGTTTTACCACTCACTAGTATATAGTTAGTTAATAGTATTTAATTTCTCTGAGCCTTAGTTTCCTAGTATTTAAAATAGGGATAATAATTGACTGCTGTAGGGGATGAGGTGAAATTATGTAGAAAATTCAGCAAAAATATCCAGAATGTAACATGAAATCAATATAATTATTTTTTAGAGTTATAATTATTATTTATCTTAAGTTACATCAGTGAGGGATGGAATGACTTGACTTAAATGATGCTGTATTTGGAGCAGAATAAAAGCAACAGTTTAAGAAATACTTTTCCACAATTCTATTCATCTCTCCCCAAGTCCCAAGTGTTCATGAAAGTTCTGGTAATGCTTTGCATAGTGTTAAAGAAGTGAAGAGAAAATATGTTGCTGTTAACAGCTTTAACAAAGATCTGTAGGTCCTCTATAAAACATACACATTAAAAATCTAACTGTCCTCAGAGGTTTTCAGAAAAAAAAAAAAAAAAAAAAAAAAAAAAAGGGAGCTTAGAAGTCAAGACGGAGAATTCCAGTGAAGGAATTTGAGTTTGAAAACATTCATATATGTATGTATATGTATATATATATATATACACACACACATACATACATATATTTTATTATACTTTAAGTTCTAGGGTACATGTGCACAACGTGCAGGTTCGTTACATATGTATGCATGTGCCATGTTGGTGTGCTGCACCCATTACCTCGTCATTTAGCATTAGGTATATCTCCTAATGCTGTCCCTCCCCGCTCCCCCTCTACCCCACAACAGGCCCCAGTGTGTGATGTTCCCCTTCCTGTGTCCAAGTGTTCTCATTGTTCAATTCCCACCTATGTGTAAGAACATGTGGTGTTTGTTTTTTTGTCCTTGCGATAGTTTGCTGAGAATGATGGTTTCCAGCTTCATCCATGTCCCTGCAAAGGACATGAACTCATCATTGTTACGGCTACATAGTATTCCATGGTGTATATGTGCCACATTTTCTTAATCCAGTCTATCATTGATGGACATTTGGGTTGGTTCCAAGTCTTTGCTATTGTGAATAGTGCCACAATAAACATACGTATGCATGTGTCTTTATAGCAGCATGATTTATAATCCTTTGGGTATATACCCAGTAATGGGATGGCTGGGTCAGGTGGTATTTCTAGTTCTAGATCCCTGAGGAATTGCCACACTATCTTCCACAGTGGTTGAATTAGTTTACAGTCCCACCGACAGTGTAAAAGTGTTCCTGTTTCTCCACATCCTCTGCAGCACTTGATGTTTCCTGACTTTTTAATGATCGCCATTCTAACTGGTGTGAGATGGTATCTCATTGTGGTTTTGATTTGCATTTCTCTGATGACCAGTGATGATGAGCATTTTTTCATGTGTTTTTTGGCTGCATAAATGTCTTCTTTTGAGAAGTGTCTGTTCATATCCTTTGCCCATTTGTTGATGGGGTTGTTTTTTTCTTGTAAATTTGTTTGAGTTCTTTGTAGATTCTGAATATTAGCCCTTTGTCAGATGAGTAGATTGCAAACACTTTCTCCCATTCTGTAGGTTGCCTGTTCACTCTGATGGTAGTTTCTTTTGCTGTGCAGTAGCTCTTTAGTTTAATTAGATCCCATTTGTCAATTTTGGGTTTTGTTGCCATTGCTTTTGGTGTTTTAGACATGAAGTCCTTGCCCATGCCTATGTCCTGAATGGTATTGCCTAGGTTTTCTTCTATGGTTTTTATGGTGTTAGGTCTAACATGTAAGTCTTTAATCCATCTTGAATTAATTTTTGCATAAGGTGTAAGGAAGGGATCCATTCTACATATGGCTAGCCAGTTTTCCCAGCACCATTTGTTAAATAGGGAATCCTTTCCCCATTTTTCATTTTTGTCAGGTTTGTCAAAGATCAGATGGTTGTAGATGTGTGGTATTATTTCTGAGGGCTCTGTTCTGTTCCATTGGTCTATATCTCTGTTTTGGTACCAGTACCATACTGTTTTGGTTGCTGTAGCCTTGTAGTATAGTTTGAAGTCAGGTAGTCTTGATGCCTCCAGCTTTGTGCTTTTTGCTTAGGATTGACTTGGCAATGCGGGTTCTTTTTTGGTTCCATATGAACTTTAAAGTAGTTTTTTCCAATTCTGTGAAGAAAGTCATTGATAGCTTGATGGGGATGGCATTGAATCTATAAACTACCTTGGGCAGTATGGCTATTTTCACGATATTGATTCTTCCTATCCACGAGCATGGAATGTTCTTCCGTTTGTTTGTATCCTCTTTTATTTTGTTCCGCAGTGGTTTGTAGTTCTCCCTGAAGAGGTCCTTCACATCCCTTGTAAGTTGGATTCCTAGGTATTTTATTCTCTTTGAAGCAATTGTGAATGGGAGTTCACTCATGATTTGGCTCTGTGTTTGTCTGTTATTGGTGTATAAGAATGCTTGTGATTTTTGGCCAGGCGCGGTGGCTCAAGCCTGTAATCCCAGCACTTTGGGAGGCCGAGGAGGGTGGATCACGAGGTCAGGAGATCGAGACCATCCTGGCTAACACGGTGAAACCCCGTCTCTACTAAAAATACAAAAAATTAGCCGGGCGTGGTGGCGGGCGCCTGTAATCCCAGCTACTCAGGAGGCTGAGGCAGGAGAATGGCATGAACCCGGGAGGCGGAGCTTGCAGTGAGCCGAGATCGCACCAGTGCACTCCAGCCTGGGGGACAGAGAAAGACTCCGTCTCAAAAAAAAAAAAAAAAACAAAGAATGCTTGTGATTTTTGCACATTGATTTTGTATCCTGAGACTTTGCTGAAGTTGCTTATCAGCTTAAGGAGATTTTAGGCTGAGATGATGGGGTTTTCTAGATATACAATCATGTCATCTTCAAACAGGGGCAATTTGACTTCCTCTTTTCCTAATTGAATACCCTTTATTTCTTTCTCCTGCTTGATTGCCCTGGCCAGAACTTCCAATGCTATGTTGAATAGGAGTGGTGAGAGAGGGCATCCCTGTCTTGTGCCAGTTTTCAAAGGGAATGCTTCCAGTTTTTGGCCATTCAGTATGATATTGGCTGTGGGTTTGTCATAAATAGCTCTTATTATTTTGAGATACATCCCATTCTTATTCTGTCACTGACTCATTCTGTTACTTTAAGTCCTTTCTTTAACCCTTTTTACGCTCCTCATTCTCCTCTAAACAAATATGTTATTTTTACAAATATCAAAATAATTTGAGGAAGATTTAGAAGTAATTAAGCAACAACAAAGAGCCAACAGAATGGATTCATACAGATGGGGTGATCATCAAAGATCATGATGAAACCTCTCATTTTATAGCTAAAACTGTGGCTTAGGCTAAAGGAGATCAATAGCTAGTTGGCAGTAATGTCTAGATTTTTCTAAATCTTAAAATATTTAATTGTCAAATAAAGATTGAATATATTCAAGGTATACAACATGATTATTTGATATATGTATACATGTGTAGTGATTGCCACGATCAAATTAATTAACATATCCATCACCACCCATGTTATACATTAGGCCCCAGAACTTGTTCATTTTATAGCTTTAACTGAAAGTTTGTACCCTTTAGCTAACATCTCGCTGTGTCCCCCAAACCCTGGCCACCATTGTTCTTATTCTCTGCTTATACTAGTTGAACTTATTTAGATTCCATATAGAAGTGAAATCATGCAGTATTTATCTTTCTGTGTTGTCTGGCTTATTTCACTTGGCATAACGTCCTCCATGTTCATCCATGTTGTTTCAGATGGCAGGATTTCATTCTTTTTCAGTTGCTGAATGTAATATTCTGTTGTATGTGTGTACCTCAGTTTCTTTATGCAACCATCCATTGATGAACACTTAAGTTGTTTCCACTTCTTAGCTATTGTGAATAATGCCACAATGAACATGGTGGTGGAGATACCGCTTCAAGATACTGGTTCCATTTCCTCTGGATCTCAAAAGGATTGCTAAAATGGGTAAAGTAGAAGAAATAGATAAATTCCTAGAGACATGCAACCTATCAAGACTGAATCATAAAAAAAAAAACAAAACAGGCCAATAATCAGTAAGGAGATCAAATTAACGATCAAAAATCTTCCAAAAAGAGAACAGAGTGCTTTGAATTCAGAGTGAAGTGAATTCTTTCAAATAATTGAACCAGTTTCTAGATTTGATGTGCTTTCTTTCCTGTTCTATGTTTCTGATCATGAATTGGGTCTATCTCTGTGATCTGATCCAGCCTATTATGTAATAATGGCAATTTAATAAATAATGTCATAAAACCTGGAAACCTTTTTATTTGGGGCAAATTAAGCCAAAATAAGAAATTACATGTATTCTAATGCCGGAACACTAATCAAAATACAAACTATACAAAATCTTTCAGAAAATGTGTTTGAAGGCATAGTGCTGTCTAGCCTGTGCAACTTATATTTACCAAATTATATTCTCTTGAATCAAATCTCACTGTCTCCCAATGTTGACACTTTATGTAAGCCATTTTGATAGAAAATCCTTTCTATTAGTTATTCACTCCCCTGTTTTCTTAAACATAATGTCTTAATTTACTTGCCTCTTGGTGTTTTAGTAAAATCTTTGTCATTCCATGATACTGTGATAGCATGATGCTATCCATCTGATGCATTCTTCTGGATCTTCCCTTCTACTTGGTGGCCGGCTTTTGCTTCTGTTGTTCTAATGCTGCCTTCGAATACTCTTTTTCTCCTAAATGTTAGCTCTAGGGAATCTATTGTGCACAGGGAAAACAGATAATTAGGTTTTATATTACGTAGCAACCGACTTCAAATCAGTGAGACTCTGAGTGAGGGTTTAAGACATAATAAAAAAAAAATTGACTCTAATAGGCATTTTTGATACTTACTGAAAGTATGAGGTTACTGGCAGAAGAGACTCTAGATAAGTAATCAAAGTCTCAACTAATGAGATAATAATTAAGTTTATATTAAACCAGTTTCTTAATCTGTGGTCCCACTCGATAAGCATGAAAACCTCACATCCTCCATGAAAATATTGGAAAACTAAATAAAGCAAAATTTGTGATTGCACTAATCCAAATAATGAGGCAAACATCTTTTGTCTCAAATCTAATTCATATCCACTCTTGCTTAGCTCCCTGACTGTTAAAGCCTCAGGTCTGTTGAGAATCTTTTGCAGCTAACCTGTACATACAGATCACTATCATTCACTCATTACTTGAGTCTAAGAATGCTACAGATGTTTCTTTGGAAATAATGACTTAGAGATGTATTAATTAAAAATTGTGTTCTCATTGTACCGACACAATATTATGAAAACTGGACTCAAAAATATCTTTTAATGTGCATTCCCTGTGTCATAAGAACAACTAATTTCTCCTAGCAGAAATTGATCCATTCTTCTATTATGTGTTTGTGTTATTTTATACTATTTAGTAGGTCATTGATGGGTGCATTATAGGACCATTATTAATGAATTGATGAAGTGTGGGTGAAAAAGCTCTTCTGAGAGATGCCTTGCAATCATCAATGGGCAAAGAAAAATAAATACCTAAGAATTGTATTACCATATACTTGGAGACCTGTATTCATTAGGGAAAGAGTGCTAAACTCATAAAAGTGTTATTTTTTTAAAGAGGAAACAAATAGTGAATAAGAAATTTAAGGACCCTGTGGACTAATTTAGTGTTTTGTGCACTCAACTTGTATAATGCATGTAGCTAATTTAATTCATGGAAGAATGATAATTATGAGACTTTATCAATTTAAAAATATGTATTAGAGCAATATGGAAGGTATGATTTACAACAAAGTCTTCAGCTCAAATTTTTGAATGATTTGATAATGAATCTTTCCTTATTTTTATTTTTTATTTTAGAAATGGGGGTTTCACCATGTTGGCCAGGCTGGTGTCAAACTCCTGACCTTGAGTGACCCGCCTGCCTAGGCCTCCCAAAGAGCTGGGACTACAGGTGTGAGCCACTGCGCCTGGCCCACTAATAAATTTTTTTTTATTGCAACAAATGCTCTTCTTTAGTTTTCTCTCTGCACTCACTAACCCTGCTTCCTATAGTAGACGCTGATATTGGGAAGGACCCTGTCCAGTGAGTTAAGGCACCCAGTTGCATCCAAACGATTCATTGCCATAAGGGATATTAGAGATGTACCTGGATAGTCTATTGAAAATCTGTATTTCACCAGGAGATACAAATGTCTTTAAAGAGACTATTTACAATTATTTCACACATAAATTTGCAATTTACTTTATCATATTTTTTGAGTGTAATCAAACAGTAGTGTGTGCTTTATGAGAGTTGGAACTAAAGTGATATGCATATAAATTAGCTATTATTTTTGTAAAGGATGTATTTTTTAAACTTATGCCTTTAATTATCTTTTTTTTTTTTTTTGCAGATAATACATATGTGTCAAGTTCAGAGAATGATGAAGATGTGCTAGTTACCACAGAGCCAATACCAGTAATTTTTCATAGAATAGCAACAGGTAATAGTAGTAGTATTTTTTATACTAGGTTACTTTTTTAAATTGCATTATCCTTGTTTGTTTGTTTGCTTGTTTCATTTAGCCAGTAACAGGTATTTATCTTCCATATCTATAAATCCAGTCTCCATACAAATTTTCTATCTAAAGTATATTTTTTAACAATTTTGTAAATGCATAAATTTAAAGTAGTTGTAAAAAAATTCTCTGTATTATGCTGACACTGCTGTTGTAAAAATATTTTCCTACATAGTGACAGACTGAATATTTTAAAACCACACTTACAGCAATGAAGGTACCATGAAATATAGAGTGAGAGCTGAAGGAATTTGTAAAGTGGTGGTTTAGTTTAATCACATCTTTCTGCACAGTGAAAAATCAGAATAGCTTGCGTATTGTGTAACTCTTCAACATGACATGATTTCAAAATATCCCTTAATTCTTTTTCAAAGAAGATGGAATCACCTAAAGGGTGGTTTTATACCAAAACTTATGAATGCTTGGTAAATAGCATACTAAGTACCATAATATTTTTTTAATTATAACTTTCTTTCAGAATTAAGAAAAACGAATGACATTAACTGTTGCTTATCAATAAAATCAAAATTACAAAAGGAAAATGGGGAGGTATGTAAATTATATTTTTTATTTTCTTGGAACAGTATAGATATATTTAAAATTTACTGGGTATTTATAGTTAATAGCATCATTAGTGAGACTAAAATGGTATATGGTGAATGAAACTCAAGCTAATGGCTCAGGGGTGTTTGGTATGGTAGGAAGTGGCCTAAAATTAACTCTGAGAAGAAAGTTCCGTTTAAAATCATAGAAAGAAATGTCTGGTTTAAATCTAAATAAAATGTATATAAAGCTTAATTTATTCTGTATTCTTTCATCAAGCACTGTAATTAGCTGAGGAACATTATGTAACTGATACATATATAGCACATGGCTATATGTAATTTTGATGAGATCCTTAAAATTTTAAAAGATGATTTCTTTAGCCAAAGTAACACTGAGGTTGTACATAGTCTTATTTTCTGTCAGTATTTAAAAACACAAACTCATCTTTTCTCTCCGTTTCCAAAGACTTTACTTGAATCTATAAATAAATATCAGGATATTAAACAAACAAAATGAGTGCAATGGGACCAGCAATTCTTTGCTTTCAAAATTATGCATTTGATCCAACCTGCCTCTTCCTGTTAGTGTTGCCCCATTCATTGTTCCCTTCTTTATCCACATTGAGAATTATTGGTTGAACAAAAGGATTGCTGAAACTAGAAATGGTTAGAATCTTATAAAACCCAAATTTCCTTTTGCATATTTTTTTGTTTGTTTGTTTTCCTTAAGAACTTGAAATTCAGTGTAGAAGTTTCGGGATGGTTACAAAACACTGGATGAATGGATTCCTGTGTCCAAATACCTACATTTCTCCTGTGTTAATAGGGCCAGTGATAGGAATACCCCCATGAATTTTCATTGTTTGTACTTCAGACACATGGCACATGTGGCTCAGTTAATTAGAAACTCAAACTTCAAGTTGAAGCATATTAAATTAAATACCCTTTTGAAATCTAAATTCTGAAACAAATAATTTCTGTATATCAAAATTCTCATAATATGTTTCATATTTATTTTCATAATTTGATTATATATTAGTGCATTTAAAGTTTCTTTTTTTCATACCATTGTTTAGAGTTGGCAGGGGAAGTGAGAACAGCCTGGGACAAATAATGCTGAGGAGGTTTTTAATACAATTGAATTAGTATAAGCTTGCCAAATGTTTTATCAGAGCAAAACTGAAGGTATAATTGATTATACATAAGTTTTTAATATACATCAAATATTGAATTGTGCATTTCCTATAAAATCAGTGAAAGAGAACTTTTAAAACAGATGTGCTGCTGAATACACTTACAAAGCCATTCTCCCACTACCTTTTGTTTTGGGATTTTACTGCACCAAGAATGTTTTATATATAAAATCCATAATATATGCTC
The DNA here is from genome assembly GCF_006542625.1 of Nomascus leucogenys. Lineage (NCBI taxonomy): Eukaryota > Metazoa > Chordata > Mammalia > Primates > Hylobatidae > Nomascus > Nomascus leucogenys. Next base: position 39,855,454 of record NC_044387.1, read on the forward strand.
AAGACCTGCCTATTATAGTCACTTGCTATTTTAGAAAGGTAAAATAATTTGACCATTAAATTGTTTTCTTTATTATTTTAAGGAGTCAAGACAGAATAGTACAGTGGAGGAAGATTCTGAAGGTGACAATGATTCTGAAGAATTTTATTACGGAGGGCAGGTAAGGAAACTTGGTCTTCCAAATACCTAGTCCTAAAGTTCTAATAGCCATGTTGTCCTAGTGGTAATCTGTGCCTGAGAGTTAAGGGACCTGTGTGTTGTTCAGGGTTCTGTAACTAACTAGAAAATCTATATAATTTATCTTTGTACATTTTCTACCTATTTTTAGAAATTAAGGTTCCCCTGCAGTCCTTTTAATTGTAATCATTTATTTACGTTGAAGTCATCTTAATTCATTACAGAAATTTTGCAGATAGTATTTTATTATGCTTTTGACGTGAATTTCTTAAGCATGTTGTGTTCGGTCACTATTCTGAGATAATGACACTTGTAATAAAAGTGTATATTGTTAGTTTTAAATAGAAGCTGGTTAACCTTTATTAAATTTGATGGGCCCAAATTACTGAGCATCTTCATCATTTGTTTATTTGTATTCACTGCCATTGAATTCTTGGTGTTGAAAAATTGTTATGAAGAATCATCGTAATTTAAATATATGAGAATAGCCTAGCCACATATATAAAAGAACTCATCAGAATTTTTCAGAATAATGTTAAAATTTAAAACTGAGCAATTGATTTTAGGGTGTGGCTGTATAATATGTGGTTCTGTTTCTATAAACTCCTTGAGCAAATGTGCTTTATGAGTTGGATAGTATAATGGGAGGGTAATATGTTAAAGAAGGACATTAAAGCCAAAATTATGTAAAAGAATGCAAGTGAATTTATTTATTCAGAATGAAAAATCAGTAATTTGTCAGTCAAGCATGTGCAAGGCTACAGAGAGATGGATGTAATAAAACGGGTTTTCCTGTCTCCAGGAATGCTTTTCCAGCAATGAGATAGTTTTCCCAACGAAATGATTCCTTTACCCGTATAACATTTTAACATTACGCAAAATCATTCCTGTTTGATTTTTGTTTGCACAACTAATTCTTACAGAGGGGAAGTAAATGCTTTTCTTAAGTCTTGATGTTCATTCTAGAAGTTTTTTAGATTATCTGCCAGACACTTCACTAGTTTTTTACATTTGCTTTTTCTTTGTATTAATATAAACTAACTTTAAGTTCCAACCGTAATCAATTTTTCTAGTCATATGTGAACCTAAGGATATTAGTGAATATATTACTTTAATGAAGCTAAAAATGCCCATGGCAAAACGCACAGGGAGACCTGTCTCAAAAGGTTGCCTAAGTTTTTGATTCTCTTCACTTCTGAGACACTTTTAAATTATCCCTTTTCATCAGGTGAACTATGATGGGGAACTGCACAAGCACCCACAACTGGAAGCTGATTTGTCAGCAGTTAGAGAGCTATATGGGCCACATGCAGTTTCTCTCAGGTAAATAAGTATCACTGGTGAATAAAATTAAAGTTTTATGGTAAGTCATTGAAATTTACTTTTGGAGTAATTTAAATTAAAGGAAAAATTTGGGGTTTTAATTGTATTTTAAAGTGTTTTAGAAAGAGTCTACTGTTTATCCTTATACAAAATGACATATTTATGGCTATTTTTTGATACATGTGGTTTAAGATTACATCGATTGCATTAAAAATTATTTTGGAGAGTTAGTTTGAAGACATATCAATCTTAAGTAGTGCCATAATTAATTCCTAGAATAGATCTGGCCAGGTGGGCCCATGCTGTTATCATAAATCATGGCCACATGCTTGTGAAGGATAAAAGTAAATGATGCCTACCCACTGGTATCCAAATTACATTGTCATCTGGTCCCTAAAAAAAAAAAAAAAAAGATGTAACTTTGCACAGTACTTGTTTGAATGATAATGTATTTTATTCTGTAGTTACCTAATATATTATTTGGTGATAAATTTACACATCATTTTTATTGCTTTTAATAATTCAGAAGACCCCACCATCCTTACTTTTCTTTTTTCTCCTTAATGTAAGAAAAAGCTTTTTCTGCCACCATAATAGTTTCCAGGAGTCAGCTCTGGTTATTTCAGATTTCCATTCTTTGCCTACAGTGTAGTCTCGAAGTCTCCATGGAATTCCAGACCCCTTTCGTAGCCTGACCTCAGTATGGCCCCTTTATGCACCCAGACTACCCAGATAAGTCATATTCCCTCTTCACGTTGGGCATTTGCATAAGCAATTCTTTGATCAAGGAATGCGTCTCTTCAAATCCCACTGCTGTCTCTATTTAAGCCCCAGTCCATGGGTCAGCTTCTCTCTGAGCCTTCTTGGAATCTCCAGTGCAGATAAGTTACTCTGTTCTCTGGACTCCCATCACATTTGGCTCTTAACCTTGCTTATTATTCGTCTCATGTCTTTTAATTACTTGGCTTACGTCTCTCCCTCTAGACTGAATTCAGTGAATGGTTGGGCAGTGCTTTTTCTCGTTCATTTTGTTTTGGTTTGGTTTTTAATTCTTCATGTATTCTGGTACCTAGTGTAGCATAGGACATGCACGAAATATAGGCTGCCGGCTTCCTGATGGTTTTCAGTGGCACCATCTGAAAAAAGACATTCACATTATCTGGTTGTAACTTCTTCAATGGACATATGCATATTTTGAGAGGGCAAACAAATAATTTTAATTGGGAAGTACAGCACAGCTGTAATTTATAATTGCCAAACATTTTATTTTAACTGCAGAAACAGAAACTCCCTACCATCTGCAGCCTAAGATAAACTGGGATTGTGTACCCAGACTGTCTCTGTTCTATTCATGTAGGTATATTAGGCTACAATTGAGTGAAAGTGTTGGGATTATATTTGGAAAAGCAAGTCTTTGCAAACTTCAAAGTTTTAGCAAATTAGCTGCAATAATTTCACATTGATCTCTGTTATGGCTCCAGATTAGGTAATATGCATATTTATAAGTGTTATAGAATGAATATATGAAGAAGGCAATTGGGACTATCAATACATAGTCCAAAACAATGGCTGTCTTTTTTTCTTTATTTTTTTTTAACAGTAATTGAACTTTGCTTGAAAGCTTAAAACTTTAATTTTAAGCACAATAATCTACATCTCTATATACACCAAAATAAGTCTATGGGATATAACTAACAATCATAATACAACATAGACTTCAACTTCTTTTTATTTGAAATATATATTTTGCTTGCTGGGCGCAGTGGCTCACGCCTGTAATCCTAGCACTTTGGGAGGCCGAGGCAGGCAGATCCCCTGAGGTTGGGGGTTTGAGACCAGCCTGACCAACATGGAGAAACCCCCTCTCTACTAACAATACAAAATTAGCCGGGCATGGTGGCAGGTGCCTGTAAACCCAGCTACTCGAGAAGGCTGAGGCAGAACAATCACTTGAAATCAGGAGGCGGAGGTTGCAGTGAGCCGAGATCGTGGCATTGCACTCCAGCCTGGGCAACAAGAGCGAAACTCTGTCACAAAAAAAAAAAAAAAAGAAAGAAAGAAAAAAAGAAATATTTTTGTTCAGTGGACAACTTTAGCACATGTTGATTTCTTCTATAGTTAAATATTTTTCTAAAACATCTTTCCATGCTGTCTAGGCCCCAGTCATATTGCCATGTATAGATGAAGGTCTTTTTTTGTTTCTTCACCAAGCATTTGTTAAGTACCTATGACAGTCTGTATTAGTATTTTCTATTATTAATTAAGTTAGTGATAATTGTTAGCTGCTGAAATTAGATTAAAAAATATTTGGAAATTCAGTCAAATGAAGTATCTAAAGTCGTATCAGTGTTTTGAATTTTTTCCCCTTACCTTTTTCACTTGTAATAGTTTTGATCCAGTTTAAATCTTAATGAATGTATGCCATGTTCCTGCCTGCTCTAGATTTTCTCTAGCTGTAGAGGATATTTCCAAAATAAATAACTTCCTATAGTCTTCATGGTACAAAGGTGAATCACAGCAAGACTAGTTTGATTTACTTAAATGGGAATGAATTTACTGTCTAGTCTCAAATACTTTAGGCTTGGATTCAAGGGAAAAGAGGTGGGTAGTTAGGCAGAAGGTCTTGAAATCATCTTCCTTGCAAAGTTCTAAGTGTGTTGAAAACAGACTGTTCTAATTAGCTGTTCTTTTACTTAATTGGGGCTTACAAGAACTTAATGAAGTTTGAAGAGCAAAAGTAACTCAATATACACAACAGGCTATTAGGAGTAATTTTTTTTTTTTAAAGCAACGTCTAATGAGAAAGGCAGCTAACCACATCTACGTTCTCTGTAAGAGATGGAAGTAACTGAGATTGCCTAGGCAAAATCCTGAGATTGTTGAGGCAAAATTCTCTTAAAGAAGGCTGAAAGAAGGTGTAGAAAAAGTGAGTGATGAGAGATATATTACTGAAGTAGGTAATGACAATTCTACCTCGCCATACTATCCAAAAGCCTACTACTGGCTGTTGAATCATACATGTAAACATTGATGATAATTCTGATTTATATCTTTTGTATAGGAAGTGAGTTAGGTCTTGGGGCAACATGAACTTTATGATCAGTCTGAATAAGTCTCATCTTGAATCATTCAACAAAACACATTTTATGTTTTTCATTGTAAATGCACCTCCCTATATATTTATGAAAATAAAATTGATCAGTGTCATTGGAAAATAAATTGAAATTAGTATTTTTAGAAAGGGAATTACAGATCAGAAAATTCATATTTGTTCAGGAAAGAAATGATTCTGATAGTTTCTTTGTGAAATTTAAAACTTCCATTTAATATAAAATATTCTTTGCCTTATGATCATGCCATCTTTCATTTAGAAAATTTAAGTCGTATGAGTAATGGTCTAACCTTTTTATTGTGACTAATGCTTGATGTAGGCTGGAGGCTTCTAAAATTGTGACTGTTCTATTGTGAATAGTCAACTGTTGTGACTATTTCGATCACTTTTTGTGTACAGACAATTGTAATTGGGCCTTTTGAGGGTAACGTTTGGGAAACGAGCATTCTGAGGATTTGGGGTGGCTTGAGGAACCTATATCACGTTACTCATATCCACCAAACATATATCTCCTTTAAAAAACAAAAATGGTAAATGAAAGGAAAGAAAAAAGTGCATACCTCAGAATGCACTGCTTTAAATTCTCTGGATTTCTGGATTCTCATTTGTAGTGGCCAGTAGGACTGCTTATATATCTTCTGGTTCTCCTGTTCTGTCTTATGGTAGGATTGTATTTCCTTGCACTCTTTAATGTTAGGCATGGATATATCACTAATTTTGGCCAGTCATATGTGAGCTAAGTGCTAGTGTGTTAGTTCCCATGTCCCCTCAGCTCTGCTTCCTTGGGCCCCTTAGTGACGACAGTGAGCTGCCCCTCCCTAACCCCCAATTCTATATTAACAATAAGGTAGGAATGAGATATAAATCTTTTTTCGCTTTGAGCCACTGAGATTTTGAGAATGCTTATTACCACAACATACCTTAGCCTACATAGATGTATATCATTCATCAAAAAAAGATCTTGGATTGAATGTTTTGTAATCTCCTTTCTATCATATTGAGTCTTCACCCTCTGCCTCCAAGCCAAAGAATAAAAACAGTCTGACTCTGAAAATCAGGGAAGTGATGACAGGAGGCACAGAGGGGAAAGGAAGGAGAGAGCATTTTCCCAAAACATGGGGACATAATCTAGGTGTAAGCTTCAGGTGCTTAGATCCTAGACGCTAACCACTACTCCCAACGCAAGGGCTTTCTCCTAGCAAAACTGAGGATTTTTAAGCTGACTGCAGAGTTGTAGCAGTTGTTTATACTGTACCTCTTATGCACAATTTTACATGAGCTTCCTTTCTTATCTGGATCTAATTTTTAAATTTTTCTCAGCCCTGTTGTTCTTTAGAGAAATTTATAGCTACCTTGGATACAGTCTTGCAAATGCTTTAATCTGCCAGAATTTCTTCCTGACTACTGAGTTTGCATATTTCTTGGCCCATTCACAAACATCTCTCCCACACTGGGCAAAAACCACACATTGAGTAGGCATGCAGAGATAGACATGCAAGCTGTTGAGTTTCAGATGACATGGGAAGGTGTATGTATCTTCACAAAATATCTGTCTTCTCAAAATATAACCATCCAGTTGTTGAAAGAAGAAATAAGCAAGTAGCAATAGAGGCTTACTTCCTAGGAACATGTGGTAGAGTTGCATGCATGCATGTATGTGTATATACATAATATATATATATGTGTGTGTGTGTGTGTGTGTGTTCCCTCACAGTTAATAAGGGAAGGCTAGATATCTGAAATATATTTTCATAACCAACACAGTGACTGCTGATTTTGATCAGGTTGCATTATAAAACATCATAACAGTGTAAAGAATAAGCTAAAGTTTTGTAGATAAAAGAGGACCAACATAGATGCTCCAACATTTAATCTATTGTAAGTGTGTTTGTGAGTGTCTCATGAGTGAGGATATTGTCTTGAGTAGTTCCATTAAAAATAGGAGAACAAATTGCTAAGAATTCTAACACAGTGGCTCAAAAGTCCATATTCATTGAGAAAAAAAACTTTATATGTATATGTTTAAATGAACTAAGTCACATTTAAATATCCAAAATCAAATTACCAGATTTCAGGAAATGTAGATTAAAAGAGTAGCTCACCCTGAATTTAAGTGTCACTACATGTCGGGAAAGAACATTTGTGGAGGCATTCTTTTCACACCAGGATGAAGCAATTTCATTAGATCATTTTTATATTGTTTCCCTCATGTTATTCGAATTCATCAATTTGATGTGATCTTTTCACGGTGAATAAATATAGGCAGCGTGTGAAATTATTTTGAGTTATTATATACCGAATACTGCATTCAGGACACAATCAGATATCTAGCTTCACAATTCAAGTTGTAGTCATATTTCAAGCATTCAACTTGATTCTGCATTTGCTATTCATGAGATCCTGGGCCACTGAAAGTTATTCAGATATAGAAGCAATCCTGATGACTGGGTCGCTGCATCTGGACAAACTGTAATCATGCTTTGTAATCTCTCAGTGGGAAATATGAAATTACTGGCATTATATAAAAAGGGCATCACAACGGAAATGGGTTTGCATATACACAGCGTCATTTGTGAGTTCTTTGAAATCTGGCATACAAAGACAAAAGTATAACTATTTATAGATCTACACCTGCAGAATCCAGTTAATTGCAAACCTTTAGGGCCTCTGCCTCCTTAAAATTCTTTATTCATGCTCTGCTATGGTGAAGAAGAGGAACACTTGCAACCTTTTATTTCCTTTTTTTGGAGTGTTAGAAATTGGGAAGATACTTTTAACCAAAACGTCATTTAAGAAATCATATACAAAATACTTAGAAATTCACAAGAGGTTATGCACATTCTGATTATTCCTTTATGGTAAATTCTGTTGAAGTAATCTGAAAAACTATTTATGGAGAAAACAGTTGTAGATAAGGGTCGTACTGATTTTTTTTTAATCTTCCTGCCTGTAAACATACCAGTGTTTTGCCAATGTAAATAAGTTCAAAAGAAAAAAAACAGTTGTTTTCTTCCCATAAAATTGGCAAAGATGGGAGAAAAAAAATGTCTGATGATGATGAGAATGTAGGAAAAGGTCACTGTGATAACCTGGCTGGTGTAATTAGAAGTTGCTATAACCATTTAAAACAGTAATTAAACAACATACATCAAGAATCCCAAATATGGTTACGATGTTTATTTAACCCAGTAATTCAAGAAGTGATTCTAAGAGAAGACAGATGCACATAGATTTTTTTTACCCAGTTGCTGTTTACCAATATTTATAGTGTAAAAAAATAAAAAGGAAGTATTTTATTATACAATTATGTATAAAATTGTAAAATTTTACATTATAAAATTTTATATTACACAAAATCCATAATTTTATATTATATTTTATATTATAAAATTATGTATTGTATTATATAAAATATAATGCAATATGGGAAAAACAGCTGATGATAGAAGAAGTGAAAGAACAGTACCACAATCTTTATATATTACACTGTATAATTCTTGTATACATGGAAGAGACTGGAATGAGATATAAGCAAAAAGAATCATCTCCGTATGGTGATAAGACAGATTATTTTTGTGCATTTAAAAATTTGTCACATTTTATATAATGAGCCTGTATTACCTTTTTAATCAGAAAAAGTAGGCATATGTTTTTAGAAAATACATAACATTTTTCATAAAATAAGTTTACACACAATTTAGAGTTGATATATAAGTACTGTTTTTACTCTTGATTTTCCTGTTTCTATTTTCTTAAAAATATCATTTTAGCTTCCGTGCTTTTTTGGTAATCTGCTTGTCAGTATATTTGCAACATTTCCCTCAGGATATGAATATTTTTGTATCGACTCCTTCATTAATGGGCAATTTTTTCTCCTGTCAACATGCTATAGTTTACTTAACTGTTTCCTTATTATTCTATATCTATTTTCTCAATTTCTGCTCTTACACACATGGCTGTAGGTAAGACTTTGAATATATTTGTTATTATTCTCTTAGGATTAACTTCTGTGAGCGAAGTGTGGTTGTAGACAGGGCCCCTTCACACTCCTGAAACTTTTCTTGAACATCATTCATCATCTTTCCTCATCATTCAGTTTAGTGGCTCTTTCTTTTTACATGCCTCACAGTTTTATTTATTAAATATTTGCCAGTGTTCAGGGTCATTCAAATTATGACCACTGGGCTGTGAGGTTGGTTTTGAACAGATCTGTGAACTATAAACGGTTTTGCTTTTTAAAAGGGTTGGAGAAAGAAAGAGAGAAGGAAAGAAGAAGAGAAAGAAAGAAAAAGAAAGAAAGAAAGAGAAAGAAAAAGAAAGAGAAAGAAAGAAAAGGAAAGGAAGAAAGGAGAGAGGGAGGAAGGAAGGGAGGAACAGGAAAGAAAGAAAGAAAGAGAAAGAAAGAAAGAGAAAAGAAAGAAAGGAGAAAGAAAACGAAAGAAGGAAAGAAAGAGAAAGAAAGAAAAGAAAAGAAAAGCTGGATGCAGCAGAGACTGTATGTGGCCTGAAAATCCTAAAATATTTACTGTCTTCACCTTCACAGAAAATGCTTGCTGTACCCTGAACTAGAGGCAGACATGAAAGTGTTCAGTTGCTTGGCCCTTATTCTTGTCATAGTTTCTGTATACTTTCTTATCGAAATTTGCACATAATCTTATCCTTTCAGATTAATGTTTATCATGTAGTACAGACATTATTGATGCTTTGACGGTTTTTAAAAATTAATTCCTATGTAAATATTTATTCATTTATTTATGTAATCTATAAAAATATTACCAGGAATAAAAAGTGCGATTTCCTTAAAAATGGAAATGTGCTCTCTCTCTCTCTCTATATATATATATATACACACACATATATGCACACATATATATAATAAATGTATTCGTTTATTTATTTTTTGAGATGGAGTTTTGCTCTTGTTGCCCAAGCTGGAGTGCAATGGCACGATCTTGGCTCACTGCAACCTCCACCTCCTGGGTTCAAGCAATTCTCCTTCCTCAGCCTCCCGAGTAGCTGAGACTACAGGCATTTGCCACCATGCCTGGCTAATTTTGTATTTTCAGTAGAGATGGGGTTTCACCATGTTGGGCAGGCTGGTCTCAAACTCCTGACCTCAAGTGATCCACCCACCTCGGCCTCCCAAAGTGCTGGGATTACAGGCATGAGCCACTGCACCCGACCAATGGTTTAATATATTTTTAAGGAGAGGACTGAGAAAGCACACAGGCTACCTTATATTTGGATATGCTGACATTATTTTGGTCATAGATATCAAAAAGCAAACAAATCTCCCACATTCCTTTTCTCATTAAATTACATAAAACCATTTAATCAGTACAAATTTCTTCCCTGAACCCTATAAAAGGGATTATATTCTATTACTTGAGTAGTCAATAGATAGAAATTTTTATTTAGTGCCAGATACTATGCTTTACACAATTTTTAAAATTTTATTTTTAGTTGACACATAATAATTGTACAGATTTGTGGTTTACAGTGTGATGTTTCAATACATATATACATTGTGTAATGATCAAATGATGGTGTTTAGTATATCTATCACCACAAACATTGATCTTTTTGTGGTGAGAAGGTGAGAACATCAATAATCCTTTCTTCTGGTTAATTTGAAATATATATTATACTAGTGTTTACCATAGTCATTCTACTGTGCTATAACTTATTTCTCCTATTGAACTGTAATTTTGTACCCGTTGACCAATTTCTCCTCCTCATCATCTTTCCCTTTATGCTTCCCAACCTCTGGTAATCTACTCTGTACTACAATGAGATCAGCTTTTTTTAGATTCTGCAAATGACTTACATCATGCAGTGTTTGTCTTTCTTTTCCTGGCTTACTTTACTTACCACAGTGTCCTCCAGGTTCATCCAGTTGCTGCAAATGACAGGATTTCCTTCATTTTTTATGGCTGAGCAGTATTTTATTGTGTGTGTGTACCACATTTCATTATCCATTCATCTGTTAATGGACACTTAGGTTAATTCTGCATCTTGGCTATTGCGAATAGTGTTGCAGTATACATGGGGACACAGATATCTCTTGGACAGACTGATTTCATTTCCTTTGGTTCAATGTCCAATCGTGGAACTGCTGGGTCACATGGTGGTTCTATTTTTAATTTTTTGAGGAACCTTCATATGTTTTCCATAATGGCTATACCACTTTACATTCCCACCAGCAGTGCAAAAGGATTCCCTTTTCTCCACATCCACATCAGCATTTTTTATTTTTTAATCTTTTTGCTAACAGCCGTTCTAATTGGAATGAAGTGGTATCTCACTGTGGTTTTGATTTGCATTGCCCTGATGATTAGTGATGTTGAACATTTTTTCATGTACCCGTTGGCCATTTGTATGTCTTTTGAGAAATGCACATTCGGGTCTTTTGCCTTTTATTTTTATTTTTGAGACAGAGTCTTACTCTTGTCACCCAGGCTGGAGTGCAATAATGCGATCTTAGCTCACTGCAACCTCTGCCGACTGGGTTCAAGCGATTCTCATGCCTCAGCCTCCCGAGTAGCTGGGACTACAGGCGTGTGCCACCATACCTGGCTAATTTTTTTGAATTTTTATTAAAGATGGGGTTTCGCCATGTTGGCTGGGCTGGTCTCGAACTCCTGACCCAGTAGACCTGCCCGGCTTGACCTCCCAAAATGCTGGGATTACAGGCATGAGCCACCACACCTGGACTTTTGCCACTTTTAAAATCAGATTCTTTGTTTGTTTGTCTTTGTTCTTGAACTGTTTGAGTTCCTTATATATTCTTGATATAAACCCCTCGTGGGATGCATGGCTTGCAGTTATATTTTCACCCATTCTGTAGGTTGTCTCTTCACTGTGTTGATTGTTTCCTTTTCAGTTTGATGTAATCCCATTTGTCCATTTTTGCTTGTGTTATTAGTGCTTTTGAATTCTTATTCAGGAAATCCATGGCCAGACAAATGCCATGAAGCATTTTCCCTGTTTTCTTCCAGTAATTTTATATTTTTGGGTCTTACATTTAAATCTTTAATCCACTTTAAGTTGATTTTTGTATATGAAGATAGGGGTCTAGTTTCATTTTTTTGCATGTGCAGGGACAGTTTTCCCAGCACCGTTTATTGAAGAGACTGCCCTTTCCTCAAGGTGTGTTCTTGGAGCCTTTGTTGAAAAATCAGTTGGTTCTAAGTGTATGGATGTATTTCTGTGTTCTCTGTTCTGTTTCACTGGTCTCCATGTCTATTTTTACACCAGTCCCATGCTGTTTTGGTTACTATAGCTTTGTAAGGTAGTGTGATATCTCCAGCTTTGTTCTTTTTGCTCAGTGCCTTGGCTATTTGGAATCTTTTGTGCTTTCATGTGAATTTTAGAATTTTTTTTCTGTTCCTATAAAGGATGTCATTGATATTTTGACAGGGATTGCATTGAATCTGTAGGTTGCTTTGGCTGGAGTATGGATGTTTTAATAATATTCTTCCATCCATAAACAAGCAATTATCTTTTCATTTTTTGTGTCCTGTTGAATTTATTTCATTAATTTTTTATTTTTTTGTTGTAGAAATCTTTCACCTCCTTGGCTTAATTTATTCCTATATATTTTATTTTTCATAGCTGTTGTAAATAGGATTTTTCATTTATTTTTCAGATAGTTCATTATTGGTGTACAGAAACTACTGATTTTTTTGTGTGTTGATTTTGTATCCCACAATGTTACTAAATTTGTTTATTAGTTTTACAGTTTTTTTGGTGGAGCCTTTAGAGTTTTATATATATATGATCATGTCATCCACAAACAGGAACAATTTGACATCCTCTTTTTTAATTGGATATCCTTTATTTCTTTCTCTTGCCTGATTGCTCTGGCTAGGACATCCGGTACTGGGTTGAATAAGAGTGGTGAAGGCAGGCATCCTTGTCTTGTTCCATATTTTTGAAGAAAAGCATTGAGCTTTTCCTTATTCAATGTGATGTCAGCTGTAGGTTTATAAATTTGGCTTCTATTGTGCTATGTTCCTTCTATAGCTAATTTGTTGAGAGTTTTCATCATGAAGTGATGTTGAATTTTATCAAATGCTTTTTGTCTGTTGAAATTATCATAATATTTTCTTCATGATTCCATTAATGTGATGTATCACGTTTATTGATTTGCATATGTTGAATCATCTTGCACTCTCTAGGATGAATCCTACTTGCTCATGGTGTATGATTTTTTTAACGGGCTATTGAATTCAGTTTGCTAGTATTTTGTTGAGGATTTTTGCATCTGTGTTCATCAGGAATATTGGCTTGTAGTTTTCTTTTTTGTTGTTGTTTCCTTGTCTGGTTTTGGTATCAGGGTAGTGCTGGCCTCATAAAACAAGTTTGGAAGAATTCCTTCCTCTTCAGATTTTTAGAATAGTTTGAAAATAGTTTGCAAAGCACAGATGTTATGATGCTTTGATGGTCTTTAAAAAGGAATACCTATGCGAATCATTTTTATCCCTTTCTTTATGTAACATTTAAAGATATTACCACGAAAGAATAAGAGTATAATTTCATAAAAGTTGAAAATGTGCTCAATGTTTTAATGTATTTTTAAAGGAGAGAATGGAGAAAGCACAGAGGCTACTTTATATTCTAATATGCTTTGATTTTTTGTCATTTATATTAGAAAGAAAAAGATCCCGTAGATTCCTTTATTCATTAAATCACATAAAATTTTTCAATCATTAAAAGTTTCTTCTCTGAACTCTATAAAAGTGCCACAATTATGTATTATAATTCTATTACTTGAATACATAATAGACATAAATTTTTAGTGAGTACTTAACTATATGCCAGATACCATACTTTACAGTTTTAGAGTTGGACATATATTCACTTCCTGACTTCCCCACTAACTTATTTTTCATTTGGCAACTTTTTTTCCATCTTTAAATCTTAGTTTTCTCATCTGCAAAATGAATGTTGTAATATTATCCACCTCACAAGGCTGTGATGAGGACCTAATGAGATCATCCATTAATGCTTGACCTGGTTTCCAACACAAAGTGCTAGTTTCTTGAATATTAACTAAAATACATGTATTCAAGCCTCAGCTCTGCTACAGAGTGATGATTGATAAGTTACTTCAGTACTCTGGGCCTCAATTTATGCATCTGTAAAGCGGAGATGGCAGTAGTACCTTAGGTGTTTTGTGAGTACTGTATTAAATTATTACATGTATGTAAGATCTTTGGAACAATTTCTGACATATCAGTGCTGAGTAAATATTGGTCATTAACTTTTATCATTTCAGTTATTTCTGTGGTTTTTATCTCTCACTATGCATAGCATTTGTAACTTCAGAATTTTATAAGAATATCAAAAATACAGATGTGTATATATGGAGAATATTCAAACTTGTTTTTATATTCTTTAATTTGCTTAAGAAGTATGCTGGTTTGTGACAGTACCTGTGCTGTACAAAAGTTGTTCTTCCTAATTCCTTCCTGTAGAATATACTACAGTTCCTTTTTCTTTTTTTTTAATATCAGACTTTTAGAGCTGCCTGTCAAAACACTGACATTTAAGTGGCAGAACACTTGGATTGGTTTCTGAACCACTGATGCCTAACTAGAAGGAAAAATTATGGGCGCATTATTGTGTGTCTTCCCTATACTCCTTCCTCGTGTCATAAACTCCTTTCTTGTCTTCAGAAGCAGCTCCTTATCCTCAGAGAGTGTAGTGAAAACAAAGCGGTCATATGGGAAGATTGACTATTTGCCACAGAAAACAGGGAATATTTAAAACTATGAACCAAGCAACTCTTGATTTTATGTATGCATGTGCGTGTACAAGACAATAGAAAGATATCTGTGGTATAAACAGAAAAATGACAGGCCAACTAGATTATTAATTATTTCATATCCACAGTTAGATGTGAGCTATTTGTCAAAATCAAGGATGAGAATTAGTGATTTAAAATTTTAAATAAAATAACCTAACACACACCATCTTTTAAGCATCATTAAAATGAAAAAAAAATGTTAATTTTTGCTTTCAGGGAATATGGAGCCATTGATGATGTAGATATTGATCTGCATATTGATGTTAGCTTTCTTGATGTAAGTATCAATTTTATGTAATATGAATGGTGCATTTAAAATACATTTATTTTATTTTTTGAGGAAATTTAATTTTCAGTTGTCTTATAATACTATTAGTTACATATTGACTGTTAAGGTGCTTTGTGAAGAATTGCTGTGACTTGTCAAAGAAGCGGCGATTTTATAAACATATATATTTGCATTGGTTTTTCTAATGGTCTCTGAAATTTATGGGCTTTTGCAATACATTATATTTTAAGTGTTCATTTTTAGTTCTCATACATAGAAGGCCAATATTTTCACACAACAGTGGGTTTTGAGATAACTTATAGGCCTTCATGTTATATGCATTTTGTGAACACAAGTTTTAAAAGTTTGTGTGTTTTTTTTCATTTTGAACTCTAAAAGATGATTAATTCATCTTTTAAATATATTTGTGCAGGAGGAGATTGCTGTGGCTTGGGAAGTAATTCGAACAGAACCTATAATTGTTCGACTACACTGTTCACTTACGCAGTATTTAAATGGCCCAGGTTAGTTTTATTTCTTTATTTATTATTTTGAATATTAATTAGCTGTGCACTATGCCTTAAGCAAAATGCGTGTTCGTTTGTCAGTTCTGAGCAAAAGTGCTAAATATCTTGATAATGGTATTTAAAGAAGCTTGCATTCTAAGAAAGATGGTTTATTGCCAATATAACTTATGGAAACAGAAACATAACATTTCGTTTTATAGATTTTAAGAAACTGACAAGTTTCTGAGACACAAACATTTAAAAAACCCAAAAGAGTACTTGGCATGTAGTAGAAACTCAGTAAATATATATATTTTGGGTTTTCCTTAGATATAATTATTTCTCTCTTTGATTCTGAGATTCAATTTTAATGCAATATATTTCTGTCTTTGAACATGGAGATTATAATAGTGTATTTGTTTGCTGAATCTTTAAGGAACAGTGTTGCTATCATATTTCAGCTGATAGCTGTTTACAACAAAGGACCCTATCATAAGTCTTGCCAAAATTTACTTGGTAAAATGGTTTTTCCTACCTACTACCACACACACACACACACACACACACACACACACAGACACACATGCATGCATGCACACACATTCATGCACACACACACAATTGTATCTACTTATATTGTTCCAGTTATCTAGTGTCAACTTAAAAAAAAATCTTAAAACTTAGTGGCTTAAAAAAATTTATCTCTCACTATTCTTTGGGCACTTCTTGCTTGCAGTCTCCCATGATTTGCAGTCATGTGTGGGTGGGGCTGGGGCCAAATCAAGGCCTCACTGGGTTGGATACACACGATGCTGGACATTCAAATGGCTAGCAGTTGATGCAGGTGTCATCTCGGGACTCACTTGAAGCTTTTGGCTAGAGTGCCTGTCCGACACATAGCTTCTTCATGTGGTTTGGACTTCTTGTAACATGGTGACTGGGATGCAAATGCAAGTGTTGCAAGAGACAGGATGTAGAAGCTACTGGGAAAAGACATAGTGAGTCTTTCATTGTATTCTGTTGATCACAGCAGTTGAAGAGCCCATCCAGAATCAAGGGACAGGAACATAGACAGCACCTTGTGAAATCATGGGCATCTTTAATCTGACACACATGTTACTATGATGTCTGCATGTTTTTCCTTTAGGCATGTCAGAGAATATACATCTACTGTTTGTTTTCACATAGGAAACATAGTTGTTCTTTCAAATTTATAAAATACAGGAAAATCTTTCATTTTTAAAGTTAGTCACTTGTTTTCTGTCTTTGCATAATACATTCTATTTAAATTAATTAATGCATAATAGAAATTACATATTCTAACTGATTTAATGCTGGACAAGAAAAAATAAATGTTTAAAATATTTTTATTCTGATAATTTCAGACATATAAATATGTAATAAGAAAAGGAATTTCTCAATTCTTGTAATGAGAAAGCTAAATGGCATGGTGTTTTTTCTGTTTTCTATGTGCATATGATTTATTTTTATAAAGTTGACAATGAGTTTTATAAATAGCTATGCACCTTAATGTTAAGTCATGAGACTGTCTTCAACTCATTAAATAAGCCATAAGGGAATAATTTGTAATGTATGGAGAATATTTCCGCCTATAGTTGTATGTGTTCTTGCTCCTTCCCCACATATTCTGCCATATGGCTTTTTTCTCATTTTAGTGATTTGAAATGTACTAATTTGATTTTATTTTAATGGTGGTTAAAAGAAAAGGAAATCCTTATGTCTGAACTTTGTTTAGGATTAGGAATGAAATTGGGCTGGTTAATCTCTACTCACCCAAACCCCATCTGTGTAAGATGATACTGAAGCATGCTTTTATGTAATCTTACCTCTGATACTTATTTTTTGATATAATCTTGAATGTAAGGGAGATATTTTTCCTTCACAATATCTCTTTAAAGATTTTTTACATTGGCATGGTTTTATAAATATTTTAACACTCACTTTAACTCATGGTTAGATTATTTTAATGTTCAGTACAACTCCTTTAGCGTCACAACTCATCTGCTCTTTCTTTCATCTGTATTGGTTGATTTATATATTTAACAATTTGGAAACCAAGGAAACCCAAGGGTTATGTTTTCTTTTTTCATACCTGATAATGACTTTTTGTTTTGTGAATGAGACAAACTTGTCCAAGTAAAATTAGCGAGGTCATGATAGTTCTCCTCCTACAAAAAACAAAAATGCTTTAGAAACTTCTCATTTTGTGCCTGAAGTATTTTAACTTTTTTTTATTTGCAAGGAATCTGTTTTGATTTGTTTGTGTTTTGCTGTGTACTTTTTGGACTGTTTTTTTCTTCTTCTCCTTGATACTATTTTTTCTATATTTATTTCTATATGGTATACCTGAGTCTTAATTCACCTCAAGTACATTTTATGTAATTATTGATTATTCCTTCTTTACCTGCTAATCCCAATATGCTGGTTGGATCTAACTCTTTTGTCCTCCATGTTTTTCATTTCTCTAATTCTTTAATCCTTCATATCTGAAAACCTTATATGTTTTTTCCAATCTATCTTCTGCTCCACTGAGTGAATTGTTTTCGTGATTTCATCTTAAATTTAATGTTCCCATTGTATTTTTAATTTGGCCACATTCTTTACTGATTCTGTATTATTTCCTCTTTATCACCAGTCGCTTTCATTTTATTTGTTTGGTGTTGTTTTGAATTTTGTTGTGAATATAAATCAGTAATTGTCAAAGATTTATTATTTTATTCCTATAGATGGAGTTTTGTTTTCCTCAATATTATATACAAGCAAGAGTGGAAATTGTTCTTCTTTTGGAAATTAGTGTGATGTGTGAACAATTTCTCCCATTAAGAAGAGGAAAGAAAGAGAATTCCACACTGACCCTACTTTAGAGTCGGCAGCTCTGAGATCTGCCCGCTGGAGGGGAGGGCTGCGAGCTCTGCTAGTGCTCCACCCTGTTCCCCTGGGTCCCCTTTCCTAGGTCTTGCTCCCATCCCCATTTCTGCACCCTTGGCTGCTATCAGCTCCACTTGAGACCCTCAGTAGCTTGTCCTTAGACAAATAAGCTTTCTCTTTCCTGGGGAGTGCAGGTAAGTACTTGGCAGTTTTTTTATCTTCCCTTCACTCTCTAGGTGTCACTAGTGTGAGGGTACAGTGGCCTAGCTACTCTGTTTCAAGTCTGTACAAATTCTAAGTTGTAATGCATGCTCCAGTTTTACCTACAAGATGGGGTGGAAACTAGAACTTTCCCTGGATTTGCACCCTTGCTTGGCTTTTTCTCTTTTCCTATCTACCCCCCTCTCACTTGTTCTTATTGCTTCCTCCTGAGAACAATTCCGAATACATTATTTGCCCCTTGTCTGCACTCAGGGTCTGCTTCTGAGAGAACTTGACCTAAGGATGGTGGGTCCAGGGTCAAGAAGAAGGCAGCATCTGCTGAGGGAGGAAGCCCTGCCAGACCAATCCGGCGTGTCCTCTCTGCCTTAGGGTTCATTTGCTTCCTATTTTGAGAGGTGTCAGCAGTGGTTGACTTGTATTATAGCATCTATCTCTTTCATAGAATGGAGAGTTTTGCATCCATCCTGTAGGGCCCCTTAAGATTGATTCCATTTGCTCTGTTTGTGCAAAATTTGCTGGGCATTTCTCACGTGGGGATGGCATTACTCCAAGTTTCTGGTCTTTTCACTGTTTTTCTCCTATTTCTGTTAGGCACTGGTTATGATTGTGTTTGTGCAAAAGTATTCACTCACATTACCATTTTACTAGTAGACTCCCTAAGAGATTTTTTTTCTTGTTGAAAATTTGAGGAAAATATGATTGAAAATGTGCAGTAATGTATAATATATGAATAGAACTGGAGACAGTGTTACTAAAAAGGAACCTTTAACTTATTATTCCAGGAGAATAATTAGGTTTTATTCTAGCCTATGATTAGGATTATTGCTAGCAAATAAAAAAGAAATTATTTATGAAGAGTGTTTGTGCTGTGCCCATAATGCCTCTGCCTGTCACAGAATACCATTATTTCGGTTTCCATCTGTAAAGAAGTTACCACCTTATTAAGGTTAAGCAGATGAACCGCCCAATCTCAGTATACCATTTTACGGTGTGTTGCCTGGAACCACTCCCAATATCTGATACTACATCAGTTAGAATCCAATCAGAAAACAAACCACTCTAGTATCTCAGGTAAAAAAAATAAACATAAGGAGTTAGTTAATCCAGTGGCTAAAAAGTTGGGAAGGAAAACAGGATGGTGAAGCTCATCAGAGAGTGGTAGCAGGAGACCACTAGGGAAGATGACAGCAAGAGATCACTACAGTCGCTTGGGGCTGGAATGACACTGGGAAAGGGATGGTATGCGGCAGAATCCAAATATCAGGGAAATCTTACAGGTTCTGGAACCATGTCAGGAGTTGCTCTGTAGGAGTTAGGGCCACAGAAATAGGACACGTCTGGTAAAGAGCTGCAACCATGGAGAAGATATGGCAACTGCTAAAAGATGCCCACACAAGACAGAGAGGAGAGGAGAAAGAAAGAGAGATAAGGGAATAGGAGGGAAAAGAGAGAAAAGGGAAGGGGAGATGGGGAAGGGAGATGGGGTAGAAGGGAGGAAAGAAGAAGGGAAATAATACCTTGATTCTCTTTCTCTTTCTCTTCCTCAAGTCCAACCAGTGCTTCCATTGGTCAAACCTAACCGGAAGGTAGTTGGCAAGGGACCTGTGGAAATGCAGCCTAAAGGTGGACTTGAGAGCAAACAAAACACAATGGCCTATGTGTATATCCTTGTCAAATGCATAGTGCTGTTAGACATTTTTTAATTTACATAAATGCTATCGTGCTCTAGAGTTTATTCTCTTAACCACTTCTGTTGCTAAGATAGCAACAGAATTGTTGGCCCTGTTGCTGTATGTATACTAATATATACTACAGTATAGATCCACTACAATTTACATATTTGCTTTCTTAGTGATGGCCACCTACATTGTGTTCAGATCCCTGATGCCATAATCAGTGCTGCAAAGAATGTCCTTAAAGAACTTATTTCATGGACTTTATGACAGTTAACTTATGAAGAGTGGAATTTTCATGGGTTGGTCTAATCTGAGCTGAGAGCACATACTCATCATCATTTCAATTGCATGGCTCTACTTACTCATCAGAATTTCTCCAAATATCTGTTAACCATTTAGAATTTTCCTTCTCTATGTTGCTTTGTCCAACCTTTATTTTTCGAACGTGTTTCCTGTCTTTGAATTTTATTATTGTTTATCTTACAAATCCCTTTAGTATGTTAGCTGTTGATAGCTAGTGGGTTCAATTCATGCAAAAGTCTTTTACAGTGATATTTATGAAAAGTTGATATTTTATGCTTTTATGAAAACTTTTTGAAATAACAAAATTCAGTGATTTAAAAAATCAGTGATTTAAAAAGAGTGTTTGCAATGTGTCTTTGGAAGGTATCAGCATTTACAGTAAAATGAAGTTGCAAAAATGTATGGCTAATTCAAGATTTAGACTGACCTACTTAACAGTTCTTTTTGAAAAGGATTTATTCCTACATTTTGGAAATGTATAAATAACAGTTATTTAAACATCAATATTTGGCTACAGCTAATCTGACAGTATATCTGTGAGAGAACAGGAGTGATACAAATTGAAGACATATACCTCCTTATCCACTTTGAAACTGAAGATAAGGATTATTTGTATTATATATGGGGAAATATACTTTAAAGATATGATATAATTTATCACTTTTATGATAATGTGTATTTTCTGGAATTACTGATATAGAGATGCAGTTTTTCATCTCAAGGACAAAGCTGTTTTTAGTTGAAAATGATAAACAACTAACCTTACTTTAAAATGATTTCTGTGCATATCATCTCATTATTGGTACCTCTGTGCTTGCATGATCAGTGCATTAGAATAATTTCCACATATCTTGGGCAGCCCTCACTTCCTAACTGCAGTTATATGAGAGATAAGAAAACATTGAATAACTTTGACCTTTTTTTAAAACATGAAAATATATCACTAGTACTTTCTGTCAAGTTCTTACTTTTTTCTTATAAAAGAACATTTATTTGTAGTTCCTAGTTTTATGTATCAGTACAGTTCTGGGGATTTTTGTTGTTGTTGTTTTTTGTTTGCTTTTATTGCTTAGGTCACTAATTTTAGCTATGTTTATTCCTGAGTACTTATTTGCATAATTAGACTTTTGTAGTTCATTTTATTTTCTAACTCATTATTGATTATCAAGAAAGTATTAATTTTTAAAAATATTGTTAAAAATTAACTTAAAAAGTTTTAAATTTACAGAAAAATTGCAGCTAGTACAGAGGTCCCATACACTCCAAACCCCTGTTTCTCTGTTATTAACATCTTTCATTAGTATATTGAATATAATTAATTACATTTATTTTAATAATAATATGTGTTTTAGAACTTGAATTTTGGAATATTTTATGAATTACAAATTATGAATTTTGGAAATTTTAGAATTTTATGAACTCTTAGTATATTCCAAAATTATAGGTCATTTAGATTTTATGCTATTGAGTCAATGTTTGAAATTTATATTTTTCTAGAAAATTTATTTTGATAAATATTAACACTTTCTAGTCATGCATAGTATGATTAAGTTTTGGTGTTTGTATTAATTTATAGGAATAATTTGTATGTTCTGGATAAACATTTGTGTCTAGTATTATATAACCCTTCTTTCTCTCTTTCTACGTTATGTATCATACCCAGTTTTCTCTGGTAAAGGCATTAGTTCTAGTGCATTTCGGATTTTTCTACATTTTTATAGCTAGATCTCTTTTGTTTCTCTGCCCTCATCTTCCCACTTTTTCTGTCTGCCTCTGAAGAGACTGTATCTTCTTAAATCTTCTTAGAGAAAATACAGTGCTTTCTCATTTAATTCCACTGAGGTTTTCAAGATGTTAGAATGTTTTTATTCACTTTTGAATTTTGATAGCCATGGGTTTAGGATAAGTGGGATTGGAGTGGTGTTTACTCTATACCTTACTCTTTGTACAAGAATTAGGGACTTCTTAGAAAACGAACTAATTTTTTGGTGATACAAACACCCACTTTCCTTGATTGATGGAGCATTTGTGTCCCAGAGTAGTCGCCAACAGGAGATACCATTTGGCTTACAATGTAGAGCATGTGTGATCTGAGAAGTTCCTATGAGCAACACAGTCTTTGCTCTAATTATCTGCTGCCCCACCTCTTGCTGTGAATGGCACTATCTAAGCTCCTATGTGTCATCTTTTCATTTGCACACTAGTTTCTGTTCCCTTTCACATAATTAGGACACCATCTCAGCAATTCAGTTCTCCTCCTCCTTCCTGTACTATTCATTTCTCTTTTTCTCTTAGAAGATTCACATCAGCAAATATTTCTCTTGTCTTAAAAAAAAAAAAAAAAAAAAAACTCTCTTGACTTCAAATCCCTCTTCAGTTGGGACCCTAATACTCTGCTTCTTTTGACTGTTAATTTCCTTGATTAGAGTTGTCTCTATTAGCTTACTTCATTTTCTTTTTTCTTTTCTCTCTTTGAATCCACTCAAGTCAGGTTTTGGTCCCATCATTTCTCAAACACTGCTCTTGTCAATGTCATCAGTAACTTCATTCTTGCCAAATGACTCATAACCTATTTGAGTTCTCATCTTAATTGACTTAGCAGTATTTCATAACAGTTGTTTACCTCCTCCTTGAAAATCTTTTTTTTTTTTTTTCAGATAGGTTGTTGCTCTGTTACCCAGGCTGTAGTACAGTGCATTATCACAGCTCACTGCAGCCTCAACCTCCCACCTCAGCCTCCTAAGTAGCTGGGACTACAGGCATATGCCACCATGCCTGGCTAATTTTTTTTTTTTTTTTTTAAATAGAGATGGAGTCTCCCTATGTTTTCAAGACTGGTCCTGAACTCCTGGGCTCAAGCAATTCACCTGCCTGAGCCTCCCAAAGTGTTGGGGTTACAGTCATGAGCCACCATGCCTGGCCTGAAAAACTTCTTTGAATTTGTGTCTAGATAGCAGCACTCTGGAATCTTCCATCCGCTTGGCCATTCCTCCCCAGCCTTCTTTGCTGAGCTGGGCTCGGGGCCTAATCCTCAGACTTTCTCTCTCCTCCACCTACATAGACTCACTGAGTGGTTTCTCATCCAGCCTCATGCCTTTAAATATATATATATATATATATATATATATATATATATATATATATACTCTGACTGTTCCAAATTTATATCTTTAGTACATTCCTCTCACCTTTAATGCCTAAATGCTGGGCTTCTCCAATTGCCTTCTTAATGTTTCCATTTTAGTATCAAATAAGCATCTCAAATTTAAAGTATTTGGTCAAATAACTAGTCTTATCTGCCTTTTCAAACCTGTTTCTCCTGCAGTCTTTCACATTGTAGGAATTGGTAAATTTCATCCCTCTGGTTGCTCAGACCATAATCTTTGGATTCATCCTTAACTCTTCTTTTTTTCACACCTCAAATCCAGTCCACCCGCAAAATCTGTCCACTCTCCTAGAAGTGTGAATCCAAAATGTTCTTCACCTCCATGGACGCAAGTTCTATATATCTTGCCTCACTTGTTGCAGTAAGTTCCTGACTGGTTTTCCTGTTTTCCCCTTTGGTCTTTGACCAGTTGATCCTGCACAGCTCCGCCAGGTTCCTTCCCTGCTCTCATCTCCTGACATGAGACCTTGTTCAGTCCTCTCCCCACACTGTTATCCAGCTGTTCCTAGGATATTTCAGCATATTTTCTCTTCAGAGGCTTTGCCTTTGTTCTTTGCTCTGGCTGGGACATTTTCTTCCTGCTTGTTCTTATCTAACATTTAAACCTCAGCCCACATAGCCTGCAGCCCATATATTTTTCCCCATATTTTCTCCAGAGCCTTTATTGCCATCTAGCATTGTATCTACTTTTCTATCTGTTTTTCATCTTCCTCCTCCCACTGGACTTCAGACTTCATGGGTGCAGGGATCTTCATGGGTGTGTTTTTACTCTTCCGTCCGAAATGACTAGAGCAATGAGTGCAAGAGATACTCTTAAACCAGTGAATGATGAAAAATGAGCGACTTTTCTGAGAGAAGTTATTAATTTAATTAGCATAGTTACTGATTTAAAGAAATATATGTATATATGTGTTTTTATATATTTAGTTACCGATTTAAACATATATTTTTATATATTTAGTTATATATTTAGTTTAGTATTTTTATACATTTAGTTACCGATTTAAACATATATATATATTTGTATATATGTATGTATGTTATATGTACATATATATGTATACAAACATATATATATATACCTGGTAAAAGTACAAACCATGTGAAAAGGAAATCTCCTGTGCTTTCTCATCTCCCATTGTTTTATTCTAAAAATGATGTATGTAGATGCAAACATGTTGTCTTTCTTCCACTTAAAAAATAATGCACTAACTGCCCTACATGTGGCCAGTTCAGCTGTTGCTTATTTTGGAGATCATTCTTTCTTACATTTACATATATTATACATTATACTGTATATTATTATACAATATTAGTGTATAATATATATTATACATTATATTATTATAATGTATAATATATATTATACATTATATTATTATAATGTATAATATATATTACACATTAATATATAATGGCCAATAATGATCTCCTATGTGCATATAGCATAAATAGCATTGTTTAGGACTGCATGTACACTGTTTTTAAATGTGTATATGCACATATATAATGCAGTTTCAGCCTTTTTCTGGCTGATGGTTGAGTTTCAGTTTCAAGTCAATATGTGACTGTGATCCTTTT
Source organism: Nomascus leucogenys (assembly GCF_006542625.1). Classification (NCBI taxonomy): domain Eukaryota; kingdom Metazoa; phylum Chordata; class Mammalia; order Primates; family Hylobatidae; genus Nomascus; species Nomascus leucogenys. Next base: position 39,880,488 of record NC_044387.1, read on the forward strand.
TCCTTTCCAGTGCCCACTGTTGATGTCTTTCAGATTTCCACAAAAGAGCGATTTGGATTGGGACATCAGCTGAAAAAGTAAGTTTGCTAAAGTGCAAAAAATAAATTTCTACCAAAGAGAACTGAGTTCTCATTTTGTTCATTAAAGCAAACAAAAACCTTCTATTCAATAAGAACTTTTTGAAGCAAGCCCCTCAAGAAAGGAAGTCATCCTGATGCTAAGAGCTGCGTTGATCGTTTATTGGCAAGGCTCACTTTTCCACCTGGGCTAGTCCTACTGCTTTCCCAGTCCACTCTCTTTCCTCCAGCACCCTGCACTCTACCTGGGGAGGCTGACCTGTGTGGACACAGGCTCTGAGTCCCGAACATGACCAGTAGAGGGATGAGGGAGAGTAAGATGGAAGTACTTACTGCTCTGGTTTCCTTCCTAGGAGGTCATCCTGAGCCGACCAGTCCTTCCACCGAAGCCTGCTGCCCGGCTCCAGGCTGCAACGTGTACATGACTTTCTCTCTTACTGGGCTCTATTGAGGGCTCCCACTGCTCATTCCTTGGGGCCCAGAGGTGGTATCAGTTTAGCAGCCACCGGCCCTGGACTCCTGCACTATCCCTACTTGCCATTCCTACCGCTTTGAAACACTGGTTTTTTAACTAAACACTTTATTTCCTGTGTGGACCTTGATTTTGTTTTATGATCTTTAAGTCTATTTTATATAAAAATCTATTTTTAAAAAACAGAAAAAGAAAACACTGATAAAGCCAGGATACAGTGGCACCAGAAAGAAAAAAATTGCATCTTAGAAGTAAATAGAGAACACTGATAAATTACAGACACAAGAATTGATTCTCAGATTTTTCTAAAATCAGATGATCGCTGATGTGATCTAAGGCACAGACCTTTGGGACCCACTGGCCTGTGTTTTGGTATACATCCAGAGGGCTTGTTGTGGTTTTCCCTGAAGAAAATAACGACACCATCCACATGGTCTCCTTCACCAGCCTTCCACATAGAGGGAATACAGCTTTCTCTTTAGACATAGAGTCTAGATGAGCCTTGATTTCATAAGAAGACATAAAGCCACCCCATTTGAACTGAATTTTAAAATTTAGGCACGTACCTCAGTTTGCCATGGTCAGAATATAAACAATAACTTCTATACTTAATATCAGCTTTAAGAATTTGTGTTTATGGAGAATTCCCAGAGGATTATTCTTCCAAATCTGCAAATTTAGCTTAAATGTAAGTTTGTCAAGAAAGACCATTAGATAATTGTATGCTTAAAGCCTGGTTTAGGCCTTTCATAATGATGCAGTCTATATGATCACTTTTATTTTAATGGATTTAAATTTGGCATCACATGTGGGCTTCATACTGAGCAATATTCTCAGAGAAAACATATTGAAACTATATTTGATATATGAAATAGAGAACTTACTGAGGTCATTTTGCCTGATGTAGGAAGCCACATATATGATATCTAGGATTTTGTACGTATTACAGAGCTCTAGAATTTTCTCAAGTTTTTGTGACTTAAATTGAGGCAGCACTACTCAAATGTGAGTTGTGTGCCTACCACATTTGAAAGGAAAAAACATTCCTATAAATTCCCAGTGTTGAGTTCAAAGATATGCAAATATAAAATTAGATAATAAACCCTTAATGTTTGGAATTCTGCCTCTCTAAGACTAAATTCAATTTACAATGTGTGTTTAGCATATTGTATAATGTAGTGTTCTCTTATGAGGACTCACAGGATAAATTTTCTCAGTTTTCCATTCTAGGGTTAGGTGTGCTTTCCCAGGACACTTGCTTGTGTTTTGTGATTGGATTTTGTTTCCTGCATTGTGCCCAGATCCTGCATGTCTTGGAGATGAGCCTGGAGCCTACCTCCATGATGAGCATGGATGGCATTATCCAAGTTGGGTACCATTTCACCTTGACACATGTTTTTATACTATGGCTTTTTGACTCACTCAATTTACTCCCTTGTTTTTATACTGTTCTACTTTGTGTACTTTTGCAAGCCACTTATGAACTTTTATTTTTAAGTGGCGTGGAGCTGATCAAAATAAGATAAGATTTACAAAAGTACACAGGTCTAGGAATAAATGGCTTCTGGGTACATTACATAGGCTCAGCAAAAGAAATTGTGGATATAATCCCAACTCTGAGAAATTAAAGAAAGCTATGTGCCTTTTTCACTCTTTAAGTATCTAGTAACATATATAACATATTTAATTAATATCCCTATCCAAGTGATTAATGTTTTCAAAGAGTTACTTGCTTTTAGGGATAAATATTAGCTATGTGGAAAGTTTGTTAATATAGATTAGAATTTTTTTATGATCCTTGAGAAATTTTGGTCTGATATGTTTGTTTCCCTAATTATAAATAATTAGATCTGGCTATGATCCTTAAGGTCACTGCCAGCCTAAAATCCCATAATTTTAACAATCTAATTTCATCCTCACAATAATTTATAAAAAGAAACTAAATATAAAGAGGTTATTTTCTTAGAAACATACAGCAAGTTAGGAAGGCAAATTTAAAATCTAGGCCCCTTGTTATCAGTTGGTTTTCAGTAAATAAAAGACACTCTTATTTACTGAATAACTTTTTCACAGGAAAATTTTTTTCTGGTGGTTTCAGACAGCAGAATAATCTTATCAACAATAGCAACAGCAAAGGCTTATGCAGTACTTATTATATGTCATGCACTATTCTAAGTGTTTAACATATAATAAGACATTTAATCTTTACAACAACTCTGTGAAACAGGCCTTGTTACTCTCATATTTCCTAGATGATGTAACTGAAGCCCAGAGAGGTTGAGCAGCCTGTTCACGGTCACACAGCGAGAAAGTGATAGAGTCAGAATTTGACTCCAAACCAGTCCTTATGACCCATAAACTAATCTGCCTCTCATATAATCCTAGATATTCCTTTGCTTGAGATGAGACATGGAAATATGTGTTTGGCATTGAATGAATATTGAGAGAATGTGAAGTCAAAATAGCCTAAAAGAAAAAATATTTACGTATTTTCTCATGGCTGACCTGACACAGATATCACAGATATAGTGGTTGGTCTTGTATAGGGCATCCTATCATTCAAAGGCTCTGCATATCACAGACAATGGAAATAATCTTCGACTTTTGTATGACTTTATGTTGAGTCTGCACTGATCAAACCTTAGTTGTGTTTAAGGGGGGAAATTATTGCAGATCTTCAGTTTTCCCTTAAATTTATGTGCAACATAAAATTAGGTATAAATTTTTCATATGTAGAGCTCCACATTTGTAAATTGAAATTCAATTTACAACTTAAAAGTGCAAATCAAAATAAAATACTTGAAATTCAAATTAATACCATTAATTTGGTTTATGATATTATTTTGCTAAAGCTGTTTCACCACCGCAATTAGAAGATAATACTGACTGCTCTAGTGCAAGTTTTTTGAAATCAACATGTAAAACAGTGTGATGTCATCCCTATGTACTTGCTTTTGTCCACTGCCCTGGAACCTTTGTTCACATAGTTGGCCGTGACATCATCTGCTCTTGACGCAACGCAAATGTATACTTTACCTTGAAATTTTTTTCTTTTTTTCCCTACCATCAGCCAATCACTGGCAATGGTAGTAGTTCCTTTTGGTGCCAGCACAATAGTAAACACAAACTCAGATGTAAATACTGAAGTCTCTTCATGGCTCTCTATTATGAGGAGGTGGTTGTTATACCAAATGTGCTCATATGTATAATCCAGATTACCCCTGAAATGAAACACAACATTGAACGTCTTTTAGAAAACAATTTCTTTTGCATCCAAGAACAACCAGGTACCTGGGTATTCAAGTTTAAGAATTACTGATTTTAGATGTTGAATCACACTTTGAAACCTAATGTAATATATAAGTGGGAAAATTTTTAGCCATTTTGACCTGTTTGTTTTTTTGTTCCACTTAGCTTATCAAGATTAGGCAAGCACTTGCCATCTTTCTTAGAGAATGGTGCACAGGAGTAGCAATTTTTTATGGGAAGAAAATCTGCTTAATACAAAGGGTTGTGTCAGTGGAAATTTCAGATTAGGTACAGGGAGAAATGATGATCTTATTATTACATTTAAATCCTGCTGAAATTTTGGGTAAAAAAAAATTCAAACATGAATAAAATGTTTCTCGTGCTGACTGAGCGAATTTACTGTGAATTTGGAATCATGGCATCACTTATTGCAGTTTTATTCCCCTATTCTCACCACTTCCACTGCTAAAAGGACCCCAAAATAATTGAGTATGTAACTGTTTATTCTTCTGAATTTATCAAAACTAGCAGAAAAAAGCCTAAGTGATATACTTTCTGGCGATCTGAGTTAGTTTGTTAAGACCTGAAGGATCCTGAGAACTTAGTAACTGGCGTTGTGCTAAGAGTCACATCTGTCCCTTTTGAATAACATGTGTTATACATATCAAAACCCATATTTGATAATATACGTACTACTACTCTGTCACTTGTATCTATGCTAACTTGGGCAGATTTCATTTTCTTATTTGTGAAATGTGTGGAATAACAGCTACTTGCTGGAGGTACTCTGAATATTAGAGGCAAAAATGTGCATATAACATTTCTGTTTTACTCCGTGACATATTGTAAGTGGGAAACAAATATTGGTATCATTTTCCTGATCCCAAAGCAATGTGCTAGAAATAACTGAAAAGAGCATGAAAAACAGACAATCCTGAAGTTATTTTTGAAGAAAAAAAAACACATTTAATTTATTGCATGCTTGATGTTTAATTGTAAAATTTCATGTCTACTTAAGTATTAGTGTTGAGGGCCACTGCCATGTGGAAAATGGAGATACAGAGAAGCCATCCAAGCCCAGGACCTTTCCCAGATAAGAACACTGTGTCCAGGTCCACAGTTGACATTCCGGAATTCTTTACCATAAAGCACTGATGGAGTGATTTTGACATAGAAAATATCGAGATTAGGAGTTACCAACATTCTGCCTTATGATACTAACTAAACAAATTTAAGGATACCCAGTTTTTAAAATTTAGTATAGTATATTCAAAGGTGAACAGGCTGTGTTGAAGATATAATTTGCTGACCACATATTTCTACATAGAGCCAGTTCTGCGTGTTTTCTTTTTATGTATGATTTTATAGCTTTGCTTTCCTTTTCATGAAGAAGATATCGAAGCGAGTCAAGTAAAAAGAAAATGGCTTTACTTCTATCTTAATAAATAGCATTATAATTAGTAACAAAAATTTTCTTAAAACTTAATTTTCTAGCACCAAAAAAAAATTTAGATTTTTTTGCCACTTCAGCTCAAGTTGTTGATCCTGAAGGCCATCTTTATAATTCTGTTTATATCTTTATTCTTCTATCATTTGAATTATCATATCCTGGTAATATTGTAATTTAATTATTTAAATAGTAATCATTATCATTTACTGTGATATAACTAGTCACAGTAAAGTTCTGGTAATTCGCTATATGATGCTTTCCTACATATGAAAAATCTTGTATGATTCTAAATTAGCATCTCACTGATTTCTGTGTGTTTGCTTTTATTTGATAAATGCATTTTCTACATAATAAATACAGTAACATTAATTGAAATTGCCTTGGAATGGTGATAACAGAATTACCTTTGGATTGACAGAATCATGCAGACATTTGTTACGCAGCAGTGGAAACAGAGCAAGGAAAAATCCAGTTGCCTGCACAATAAAAAGTTGTCAGAGAAGAAAGTGAAGTCTCCCCTGCATTTATTTTCTACTTTGCGCAGGTTGGTGACAGGCAACTTCGTTATTGTCTTACTAAATGCTGAGTGTGTGATGTAGTTCATGCTTAAGGCATTCTTTCTATAGTGTTGGCATCTGTTTATTTTTTTTATAACCTCTAAGAAAAGACTGAGTTAGATGTATTCCATCAAAAACATATTCATTTCTATGTTTAGAGATTTATTAATATTTATTTAACATTGGTTACATTTGCTAAAATTACATTCTTTGCTTTCTAATCACCTAGAGTTTTTCCTACCAAAATTAGTTTCATTATAGGGCTTTGGGATAGATAGGAGGGAAAAAATATCGTAGAACCTTTTTTTTTGCTTTTCAGGAAAAATGGGATTCAAGTCCCTTTGATTTCAGTTTTAACTGGGTAGGCTATATTAAAATGAGGTGGTAGAATATTTATTAGCGCAGTCAAGTTGAGTTTGAGCATGACAAGCTTTCTTCGTGGTCTGCCATACCTGTGATTTGCCCTGTATTAATTGTTGTTCAATTTTGAAGGTCGCCAAGTTATCCTCCCCCTGGTTGTGGCAAAAGCAAATCCAAACTGAAATCTGAGCAGGACGGAATCTCCAAAACGCATAAGCTGCTGCGGAGGACTTGTTCCAGCACAGTCAAGACTGATGATGTGTGTGTCACAAAGTCACACAGGACCTTTGGCCGCTCCTTGTCCAGCGATCCCAGGGCTGAGCAGGCTATGACAGCAATTAAATCGCACAAACTTTTGAATCGTCCTTGCCCTGCAGCTGTGAAGTCAGAGGAATGCCTCACTCTAAAGTCGCATAAACTATTGACTCGATCTTGTTCTGGAGATCCGCGATGTGAGCACAACACAAACTTGAAGCCCCACAAACTGTTAAGCAGGTCTTACTCTAGTAATCTCAGAGTGGAAGAATTGTATGGACTGAAAAATCACAAATTGCTCAGCAAGTCCTACTCCAGTGCCCCCAAGTCATCCAAAACGGAGCTTTTCAAGGAACCTAACGCAGAGGGCAGGAGGCTCTCTCTTACCTCAGGGCTTATTGGTATCCTAACACCATCTTCATCTTCATCTTCTCAGCTTGCTGTGCGTAAATATTTTCATCTTGAGTTCTTAAATGTTAGCTGAGGTGCAGTAGAATTTTTTTTTCTTATAAGATCTGGTGGAGAAAAGAAGCAAAACTTTGTTTTAATTTACCTTTTTTAAAATCTTTTTGGATATTGTTTTGCATGCCATACATTTGCAACTGGCCACTGAAATGTAAGCTTTGGTTCTGAAAAAAAAATAAATGTAGCTATTCATTTGAAGTCCAGTTCAAATTCTTGTCATGGTAACAAATGCTACTAAAAACAGAAGGAAATGCATTGGATTCACAAAGCCCTTACTTATTAAATAAGCATGTAATTTTAATGTTTCATTAAGTAGGTGTATGTAATCTCTGGTCTTCTCACATGAATGGTGGAGGACCACATTTTTCTTGTGGTTAAATTAAGAATAATTCCCTTTCAATTATATATAAGAGCACTTTGCCCATGCATGTTTTTACCTGTGGAGAGAGGCAACATTTACCACTTTAAGAGCCTCACTTAAAGTTGTTCTTCGTGTCCATTTTATACTGAAGTCATTTTTTGCTGGAGCCGTTTTTCGGGGACATGGGACCAGGAGATGACTTTAATAATTTAAGTCCTTTTGATGCTATTTATCAAGAGTAACTCTTACACAAAATTTATCACTAGCATGATTGGCATGATAGCCAAGTACATGCTAGTGATAAATTCATAGACCTATCTTATGTATATTATTAACATATTCAAAATAGTTGATGAAAAGTTTTGTTTCCTTTTGCTAAATATATATGTGTGTATGTTGGGGGTGTGTGTTTAGCTCTAACCATTAATGTGTAAACACTCAGCAAGAGATGAAATTGAAAAAAATAAGATCTGTTTCAGGAAAGTAATGTTATTCTTATATAGGTTTATTTCTAAAATTAAATTATAAACTATACTGTATATTTATTTTCTGAAAAGTTGAGTATGTTGTCAATTTCACGTGAGCATCCTAGAAGTCCATTCCTACTCAAACATACGTTTTAAGGACACAGAGCAAATAATGTAGAATAACTGCACGGTGGAATGTTTCCCATGTTAGCTTCATCCAAGAAAGATCATTTCAGACATTCTGTAAAAGAAAATGCCTTAATAACCTCCGATATGGCTAAGCATAATACATAGTTTTCTGTTATGACACTTTCAGTAGCTAATATTTCTTTGGAGGAATAATTGTATCTGATTGTCAAATAAGACTGAAGTCCCCTAATGAAGAGGTATGAGCATTTGCTGATTAGTAACAGACAAATGAGTTTTTGTGATCATGTAAAGATGCCAGTAATTTTTGCTAGCGGATCAGCAGCTAACAGTGCTGTTCATTTACTGTAGGCAAAAATTGCATTAGTAATGGTAGAAAGGGTATTTATAATAGAGTGAATAAAAAAGTTTTTAATTTTGATGTCATCAGTGACTCAATTCATATTTCATGTGATCTTAGATCACTTTTGTATTCACTATTGCAAAGAGTAAAAGGCTGTAATTTATACATTTTTAAATTTATAAAAATTATTATTATTTTTTTTTACTTTGCTTTTTATAGCCAAATGGTGCAAAATGCATTCCAATACGAGACCGTGGCTTCCTAGTGCAGGTATGAGCCAAAACTCTATCCATTGTAGAAATATTTTAGTTCTTACTGGGTTTTTTAATCATTTATGAGCTTGTCTTAATTATTTTTCCTTACTGTTTTATTCAGACAATTGAGTTTGCTGAGCAGCGGATCCCTGTATTAAATGAATACTGTGTGGTTTGTGATGAGCCACATGTGTTTCAAAATGGCCCTATGCTTAGGGTAAGTTCTTGCTGATAGAATGTTAGTGTTGGTTTAGAATATAGAAATATAGAAAAGGTTTGAAATATAAAAATAAGTAAATAAATGCAGTTTAAAGCAAATACTCTTTATTGAGCAAATTATTTACATATAATTTTGACAAAATGAATTAGTATTACTTCTAAAGTAGCCTGTGAAAGAGCAGTTAGTTTAATATTAGGAAAATGTTTCTTATTATATTTTTACATGTGTTTATCTAACAGCTATTTATCCATCTACCCCTATATCAACATTAAGCATCTTAAATTGTGGAATTTTGAAGAACCGGTGTTTACAAGGTTATGTGACAAGGATGCTTAGGCAGTGTCCCTTCAAAACTCCACAATTTAAGATGCTGAATATGTGAGAGGAGAGTCTTGGTCCTATGCCAGTTAAAAGAGGTACACAGTAGTAGAGAGAGGATCAGAATAAAGATTTCCAAAGATGCTAACATCCTGACACATTTGGGACATTATCAAAGGAGTATGAAAATAAGAATCGTTGTATACGTGCATTTTGGGGAGAACGATTTGATTTTAAAATGATTTTTTTTGCAATTTTTATTGCTAAAATATAACATATAAATCACTACTTAAAGTATACAATCAGTGGTTTTTCATATATTCACAATATTATATAACCATTACCGCTATTTAATTCCAGAAAATGGAATTTCCATTATCCCCAAAAGAAATATTCTGTTACCAGTCACTCCGAATTTCCGCCTCCTATCGTCCCCTGGCAATTATGAACCTGTTTTCTGTTTCTATGGATTTGGTCATTCTGGATATTTGATATGAATGGAATTGTACAGTATGTGGGCTTTTGTTTCTGACTTCTTTCACTTATCATAATGTTTTCAAGGCCCATCCATATAGCTATAGCATATGTCAGTACTTTTATTTCTTTTTATGGCAGAATAATATACATTTTATGCATATACCACATTTGTTTATCCATTCATCAGTCGATAGAATTGCTAGAACATATGTTAACTCTGTTTAACTTTTTGAGGAACAGCCAAACCTGTTTCAACAGTGGCTGCATAATTTTACATTTCCACTGGCAATGTATGACAGTTCCAGTCTCTATACATCTTCCCCACGTATTATTCTCTATTTATTATTATTTTTAATAATTATAGCCATGCTAGTATGTGTGAAACGGTTTTTTTTGTTGTTTTTTTGTTTTTGTTTTTTGTTTTTTTTTCTTTTGAGACAGAGTCTCACTCTCTCGCCCAGGCTGGAGTGCAGTGGCGCAATCTCGGCTCACTGCAAGCTTCGCCTTCTGGGTTCATGTCATTCTCCTGCCTCAGCCTCCCAAGTAGCTGGGACTACAGGCGCCTGCCACCAGGCCTGGCTGATTTTTTGTATTTGTTTAGTAGAGACAGAGTTTCACTGTTTTGTCCAGGTTGGTCTCGATCTCCTGACCTTGTGATCAACCAGCCTTGGCCTCCCAAAGTGTTGGAATTACAGGTGTGAGCCACCGGGCCCGGCCAAAGTAGTTAGTTTCTGATTGTGGTTTTCTTATGCACTTCCCTGATGACTGACTAAAAGATACTAAAATATTTTGATTTTCTGCTAAAAAATTTTGAGCATCTTTTCATGTGCTTATTGGCCATTTGCATGTCTTTGGAGAAATGCCTGTTTAAACCCTTTTCATGTTTTTCAATTGGGTTATTTGTATTCTTATTCATGAGTTGTAAGAGTTCTTCATGTATTCTGAATACTTTATCCTTACCACATATATGATTTGCAATTATTTTCTTCTATTTTGTAGTTTGTCATTTCATTTTTTAATAGTAATCTTTGACACACACGTTTTTAATTTTGATGGTCTTATTTATCAATTTTTTCTTTTGTTACTTGTGTTTTTGATGTTGCATCTAAAAAGTAATTGCCTAATTCAAAGTCACACAGTGCGCTTGTGTTTCCCTCTAAGAATTTCATGATTTATGTCTTACATTTAAGTCACAATACTTTTTGAGTTAATTTTTGTATATGGTGTTAGGTTGGGGTCCAAAGTCATTCTTTTGCATGTAGATACCCAGTTGTCTCAGCACCATTCTTTGAAAAGACTGTTTTTTTTCTACTGAATGATCTTGGCACCCTTGTTGAAAATTATTTGACTATAGATGTTTTGGTTTATTTCTGGACTCTCAAGTCTTTTTCCAGTGATCTGCATGTCTGTCCTTAGGCCAGTACCACATTGTCTTGATTAATGTTGCTTTATAGTAAGTTTGAAATCAAGAGGCACAAATCCTCTTTGTTTGTGTTTTATAAGATTGTTGACTGTTTGGGGTCTCTTGCATTTCTCTATCAGTTCTGTGGTTCATTTGTCCATTTCTGCAAAAAGGCAGTTGGAATTTTGATAGGGTTGCATTGGAATTGTAAATTGGTTTGAAGACTATTGCCATTGGCTATAGACTGGATGTGTTCCCCCTGAAATTCATACATTGAAATCCTAACTCCCATGTGATGGTGTTAGGAGATGGGTTGTTTGGAAGGCGATTAGGTCATGAGGGTGGTGCCCTCACGAACAGGAATAGTGCCTTTATAATAGAGCACAAAGAGCTCTCTCACTCCTCTACCATGAAAGGACACAGCAAGAAGATCAATTTGTGGCCTTACTGTCACTCTGGTCTATGAATCAGCAGATGGGCCCTCATCAGGCACTGAATCTCCTGACATCTTTATCTTCCCAGCCTTCAAAACTGTGAGAAATAAATATTTGTTGTTATAAGCCATCCAGCCTATGGTATTCGATTACAGCAGCCGGAATAGACCAAGACATCATCTTAACAATATTAACCTTTCCGATTCATGTACACCAGATTGTTTTATTTATTTAGGCTTTTAAAATTTTATTTCAATGCTATTTTGTAGTTTTCAGCATTCAAGTCTTACACTTCCTTGGACAAGTTTGTTTTTAAGCATTTTATTATTTTCGATGTTACTGTAAATTAAGTTGCTTTATTCCATTTTCAGAAAGTTCTTTGCTATTATAAAGAAATAGAAGTTATTTTTCCATGTTAATCTTTTATACTGCAACATTGCTGAACTTATTTATTAGCTCTATTAAGTTATTTTTGGATTCTTTGTTTCTCTATATAAAATTATGTCTCTTGCAAATAGAGTTTCACTTTTTCCTTTTTAATCAGGATGACTTTTATTACTTTTCCTTATCTAATGTGCTTGACTAGAACCTTCAATACAAGACTGATTAGAAGTGGCAAGAAAAGAAATTTTTATCTTGTGATTTAGGGGGAAGATGTTCAGCCTTTCACTGTTAGTTGGGGATTTTTCATAGATGCCACTTACCAGGTTGAGAATAATCCCCTTCTAGTCCTAGTTGTTAGGTGGTTTTATAATCATGAAAGCATTTTTGTCGGTTTTTGTTTTTCTGTGTCTCTTGATATTACTATATTTTTCTTTTATTCTATTAATATGGTGTATTACACTGATTTTTTGATAAGCACTAACAACTATCTGGGCCTGGAGATTTCTGTTTTAGATTTTTTTTTTTTTTTGAGACAGGGGTCTTACTCTGTCAGTCATGTTGGAGTGCAGTGGTGCAAACATGGCTCACTGCAACCTCAACCTTCTGGTCTTAAGTGATCCTCCCACCTCAGCCTCCTGAGTAGCTGGGACTACAGGTACATGCCACCATGCCCAGCTAAGTTTTAAAATTTTTTGTAGAAATGGGGTGTCACCATGTTGCCCAGGCTGGTCTTGAACTCCTGGGCTCAAGGAATCCTCCTGCCTTAGCCTCTCAAAGTGTTAGGATTACAGGTGTGAGCCGTCACACCTGGTGAAAAATTTTTAATTTATGAATTCAATTTCTTTATTAGTTATAGGGCTACCCAAATTATCTTTTTTTTTTTTTTTTTTTTTTTTGAGATGGAGTTTTGCTTTTGTTGCCCTGGCATGATCTCGGCTCACTGCAACCTCTGCCTCCCAGGTTCAAGCCTCAGCCTCCAAGTAGCTGGGATTACAGGCATGCACCACCACACCCGGCTAATTTTGTATTTTTATTAGAGACGGGGTTTCTCCGTGTTGGTCAGTCTGGTCTCAAACTCCTGACCTCAGGTGATCCGCCTGCCTCAGCCTTCCAAAGTAATGGGATTACAGGCGTGAGCCACCATGCTCAGCCTCAAATTATCTATTTTATTTTGGGTGAAATGTGATAGTTTGTGCTTTTGGAGGAATTGGTCCATTTTGTCTCAGATGTCAAATTTGTGTCAGTAATTTATTAGTATTCTCTTATTATCCTTTTGATGTCTGCAGAGTTTTAGTGATACTCTTTATTTCATTCCTGATGTTGAACATTTGTATCATCTCTCTGTCAGTCCTGCTACAGGCTTGTGGATTTTAGTTACCTTTTCAAAGAACAGGTTCCGTCGTTTCATTGAATTTCTCTATTTTATCTTTCAGATTCATTTATTCTTTGTTACCATTATGAAAGTGGGGGTATTGAAGGCTCTGACTATTATTGTTGAATTGTTTTTACCTTCAGTTCTTTCAATATTTGATTCATGTATTTTGGGAAATCTATTGCTGGATACATATATGTTTATAAGTGTTTTATCCTCTTGATGTTTTGACTCTTTTTTCATGTTCTTCTTTGTCTCTTATAGGAATTTTTGTCTTCAAGTCTATTTTGTCTGATTAGTGTAACCACTGCAGCTCTCTATTGGTTATTATTTGCATGGAATATCTTTTTTCATGCTTATGTTTTTATCCTATTAATGTCTTTAAAACTAAAGTGAATCTCTCGTTGATAGCAAATTGTTGATCTTGGTTTTAAATCCTTGCTAATCTTTTTACTTAAACATAATTACTAATAAGGAAAGACTTCTGCTATTTTGCTATTCATTTTCTATTTGTATTATATCTATTTTGTTCCTCTGCTTCTCCCTTACTGCCTTCTTTTGTGTGTTTAATAGGTATTTTCTAGTGTACCATTTTAATTCCCATGTTGTAGCTTTTCAGTTTGTTTTCTTAGTGATTGCTCTAGGGATTACAATTAACATCCTAATTTCTAAAAATCTAGTTTGGATTAATACCAACTTGATTTTTTTTTAATAAGAGACAGATCTTGCTCTGCCCTCTAGACTGGAGTACAGTGGTGCTGATCATAGCTCACTGAAGCCTCCAACTTCTGGGCTTCAGTGATCTTCCTGCTTGCGTCACCTCGCAAGTAACCAGGACTGGAGGCACAAGCCACTATGCCTGGCTAATCTTTAAAAAAGTTTTTTGTAGAGATGGTATTTCACTATGTTGAGCAGGCTAGTCTTGAAGTCCTGGCCTCAGGTGATTCTCCCTCCTCCCAAAGTACTGAGATTATAGGCATGAGCCGCTGTACCCAGCCTTAATAATATATAAAAACTTTGCTCCTACATAGTTTCAACTCCACTCCCAGAGTGGAAGTACGTGTAAATGCTGTTATATATAAATATGTAAGTTATATCTTTATGTTATGTGCTCATCAACATAAATTTATGATTATTGCTTTATGCAGTTGTTTTCCAAACCAGAAAAAATCAGGAAAAAAAAAATCAAAGTCAAATGTATCAATGTATTATATCTATGTTTAAAATTTAAAAAAATATATATTTGTGTGCAGTCCTTTGTATTTACCTGTATGTATGGTTACCTTTGCCCAAGCTCTTTATCTCTTTGTGTGGACTATATAGTGTCCTTTCCATTTTAATCTGAAGAACTCCCTTCATTAATTCCTGTGGGAAATCTCTGCAAATGATGAACTCTGTTGGTTTTTACATGGGAGTGTTTTAATTTCTCCTTTATTGTTTAAAGGATAGTTATGCTGGATATAGAATTCATGGTTGAAAATTTCTGTGTGTGGTGGAGGAGGATTTGTGCTATTTTCAGCATTTTGAATATGGCATCCTGCTGCCTTTGGGTATTTGTGGTTTCCCATGAAAAATGACCTGTTTTCTTGTTGAGGATTCCTTATTATGTGATGAATTGTTTCTCTCACTGATTTCGAGATTTCTTCTTTGTCTTTGGTTTTTGACATCTGGATTTTGATGTGTCTAAGTGCCTCTTTAAATTTGTCCTATTTGGAGTTAATTGGGTTTCTTGGAAGTGTAGATTAATTGTTTTCTAATGAATTCGAGATGTTATAAGCCATATTTATTCAAATATTCCTCTTGCAATTTTTCTCTCCTCTTTCCTTCTGGAATTTCCATTATCTGTATGTATGCTTGATGGTGCCCCATAGATCTCTTACACTTTGTTTACTTTTTTTTCATTTTATTATTCTTCCTCTTCGTTAGATTAGTTAATCTCAATGGACCTATCGTCAAGTTCACGGATTCTTTTTTCTGCTTGCTCAAATCTGATTTTTTATTTCAGTAATTGTACTTTTCAACTCCAGAGTTTGTTTTATTTTTATAAATTCTATAAATTGATACTCTCTGTTTGTTGACATTGTCTTTTCTTCATTTATTTAGATATGGTATTCTTTAGCTCTTGAACGTTTTAAGTATAGCCAGTTTAAAGTTTGTGCCTAGTAAATTTTACGTCTGTGCTTTCCTTGGGCCCCTTCCTATTAGTTGCTTTTTACCCTGTGAATAGGTCTTACTTTCTTATTTCTTTGCATGCCTTTTTTATTTTTTTTATTGAAAACTGGACATTTTAAGTATAATAATGCTGGAACTCTGGGATTTAGATCTCCGCCAAACTGTTTTGGCAGGCCTTAGCCTTCATTCCTGCTTGTACAGAGTGTTAAGATCAGCCAGAGGTGAGATTTAAGGCCTTCTAAAGTCTTTCTTGAGCATGCACACAGTCATGGGCAAGCATATGGCCTTCTGGATTTCCAGGAATATATGTGAGTTCTTCATAGTCCTTGTGAACATCTCTTTTCCCAATCCTTTCTTCTAAGCTTTTTGATTATTCTGTTGTTTGCCTCAGTTGTTATCTGTTGCCTCACACAACTAAAACGCTTACTGTAAATGTTTTCAATTCCCACTCCAGGTAATGGTTTAGTACTGGGTGAGTTCCAAGTCAGGCAGACATATCTGCATAGTAAGGTCCAGCTTTTGAGTTAAGAAATAATAAAATATAGATAAATATGAAAATAATGATTGAGCTAATATCTATCATAGTTAACAGAAGAAAGATTATTGAGGGTTGTGTGCCAGGCACTGTGGGTAGATATTTGGCATATTTTTTTTTATTTGATCATCACACAACTCTTGTGGTTTAGGTACTTTTGCTTTCATACTGCAAATAGGGAGACTAAGATTTATAGAGGTTAAGCAGTTTGTTAAACACCACCCAGAAAATATAGGTAGAAGTTTGACTTTGAACCTAATTCTCTCTGACTTTAAAACTGCATCACAAACATTTAATTTAATATTTGATAAGTAGAAGGCACCATGCTAGATTCTGTTACACTTTTTAAAAGAAACCTGTCTTGCCTTTTGGAATATATGTTTGAAAACATAAAACACAAAACTTGGAAAGCAATAATTTTATTAGAACTTTTCTGTATTTCAAGATTTATACTCTCATAAAAACGTGTCTTGTAGCTATTTAAGAACACAATCATCTGTCAGATATTTTATTTGCTTAAGGGAAACAATCTGTGTACTATTTTTTTGCCAGTCAACTTTTCTCTCAGAGATATGTTATTCTGAAACCAAAATCAACTAAATCAGCATTTAATTATGAAATAACTGCAATTTTGTCATTTCCATTTGTTACAGGGAAATGTGTCCTTATGATGAGAATAGGGGGATTTCTCTGGTCATCTCAACCTGCCCCACTTAGATGCTATGTTTTCACTTTGTCAGTGCTCACCTGTTGATATTGATCTATTGCTTGTTCAGCAATTGCATTGCCATTTCTACCACAAAACATAATAGTAATGTCATCAAAAGTAAATGCTTTTTGCATGTTTTTTATGTGATCTGGGTGTTCAAAGTTCTTTATGTGGATTTTCAAGTGTAATCCTCTTAATAACTCTCTGAGGTATATATTATTACTATTCTCACTTTATGGTGAGGAAAATAGTAATTTGTTCAGTGTGACTGTGCTAGTAAGTAATAGAGATAGTATTCTAATACTGACAGAATGGCACCAGGCAGAGGTTCTTACTCTTGATTTGTGGACTTGAATTGACTACATTTATGTTCTGGAAATGTACCACACACATTGTTGGGAATTCACTGTTTGTGGTTTAATTGTGGGCAGTTCATTCCTATAGTAAGTAGTGGAAATACTATAGTTACTATTAGTATTCTTGGTGTCTCACTCCAAATTTTGTTTGACTTTATCTATATTTGCAACAATGAATTTTGCTGTAATTTTTCTAATAGTGGCTGTGCTTTTTTATAAGCAAGAGAGAAAACATTTTCTAAATAAATACAGATGATTATCAGATGGTTTATTGTTGCTGTGATGCCGACTGATACCTAAGGAAATCAGAAAACTTTCTTAAATAGTAAGATAAGTGACATAGGAAATCAGATCAGGAAATGAAAATTAAAGAAACTTTTCATGTTGAAAGGAAGAGAGATAGACACGGGAAGAACTACCTCTTGATTTTGTGAAACAGATATTTTACCTAAGTTGGTCCCACTCATTTTTTTCTATATCTTACTTGTATTTACACTGCAATATATTTTGCTGTAAATTCAAGAGTAATGTATAAAAATAATATGTAATTTCTTATGGGATATTAACCAATTAACTGATTCATTGACCATTATTGAGCCCATCTGACACATTACAGTCTGTAGTAAGTCCCAGAGACATAAAGAGTGTAAGTTATAACCCACTGGTGATTAAACAGGTTAAATAAAACTCAGGTTTCTATAGAATTCTATGCCCGTTCTATTTTATTACATTTACATTTGTTAGATCTCGCTTTCTAAACTTAGACTGTCCCATGTTTTTTTTTCTTTAAGCCTGATTGTTTTTTAGATGACATAAATCCTCTTTAACCTTTATTCTCCAAAAGTCCTAAAATTTTAGTCACTGCTTTTATACTATCTGTCACTCCATTCAGTGGTCTAGGTTAGCATGTCACACTTTCTGCAATACAGTGAACTAAACTACTTACTTAGAAACTCCCTGCTGCTCCTTCTTTGCTTTTGTTTACAAAAATTATAAATGTCACTCTCAGATTTGAGTCCTGACACATAACATTTTGCATCTGCGTAACGCTCACATTAACATCACAAGAATTGTTCAGGAAGCCCTGGATTTTCAATTTAAAAGTGTCATTTATACTCTCATCACAAAACCAAACCAAAACCAAATGCATAGTTCTCTCCATTGTGGAATCAACTAGAGTGTTAATGCAGCAAAGTGTTTTAGAGATGCTTTTTAAATGTAGTTTGTGTCTTCAGGTTGTTTTTGAAAAATAGTAAAACAAGGACTTATTGTCAGAAATGCCAGTTTTATCAGCCTCTAAATTCCTAATGCCCTTTTCTGTTATACTCACCTTAATCACCTCAATCGGGGATTGGTATAATGGTATGAACTGCTGAACTCTGCTAGAGAAAACCGTATGGTTATGTGAATAACAGTTCCTGCAAAGCTGGGCTTCTGTCTTTCATACTTGGCAATCATTCTATGTGTCCTTGATTAATAGACTTTCTCATTTCCCACATCAACATGTGATATGAGAATTATGATTTCATTCTCTTCTCCTATCATGTGAAATGTCCTGGATTACTTGCTCTGAGTGGTTTGATGAGGCATGAGATTCTAGTCTGCTGATTCCCAAATATGTTTGCCATGTCTGTCACTCAGAGTAATGCTCATTCTTACTGAAGGAAAGCCCACTGAGAAACCTGAGAATCTATATTTTTGTGTATCCAGCATTAAACAGATGTTTGTAACTAAGGTTCTTATTTTCCAAGTGAAATTAACAACACCCAGTTATAACTTGGTACAGTTTTAGGTGTTAACCAAAAAATGACTGAGGCAGGTCTCAGTCAATAAAGATTTATTTAGCCACGGTTGAGGATGGGAGATCCAGGGAGACCAAAAACATGTCTGTGACTCTTTTCCAAAGGGGATTTTGGAAACTTCAGTATTTTAAGGGGAAAGAGCAAGCAGGAGGGAAGAAGAGGAAGGGCAGGCAGTGAGGCAAATGGTTGCATTCTTATGAGGCTCTGATTAGCCTCAGTAAATCTACATTTTATATGTGAAAAGAGGGAGTAGAGGAAAAAGTTATGTATTAATCACAGGGTAGGCACAAGGATGTCTCTGGTCTTGGTCCTTGCTCTCTCGCCCTGTGAAGATAAGCTAATAATTGACATTGTCAGGACGAGATTCAGCAGAACTTGGTTTTAGGGCTAGTTTATAGTGGGTATGTCTCCTGAAAGATTTGGGGGCTTCAAGGAATTTCGTTGTGAGGGAGGCCATCTGGGGAGATGTGTGACCTTCTGTTGTTGTGGAAACCTGTCTCATGGGTGAGGCTATGACAGGGAGCTGTGAAATTACAGCTATCAGTTTGGAAACAAAAGGAAAGCAGTGTGGCCTGACTCAGTTCCCAAACGTAACTTTCCCTTTGGCATAGTGAGCTTGGGAGTCCCAAGATTTGATTCTGTTTTCTTTCACAAAGACATTCCCATGAAAATTCATGAGAAACTGAGCATGAGGATAAACCTAGGTCTGTCCCATTTTACTTTCTAAGAGTAAAACAGGTAGGTCTGCTTGTATTTAGACCTGACTTTAATATTTGAAGAATGGATGAAAAAGCACAACCTATTAAAACCCTCCCCTAACCTTCAACATGGAAGTTCAGATATCAGCTTCTGAAATACTAACTAAAATAATAATTATGCCAAAAAACTTTTAGTTCAAAAATATGGTTTAAAAAAAAATCCAAACTGAATAGAAATTAGTTTTAATACTCAAATAACATGTTTAGTTTTATGAGACAAACAGAGACTACTGCGTGTTTAAGCCTAATTAGACCTGATCCTGTATCTTACTGTGGATCTGCCTTAATTGCTGTGGGATTCTCTCTCCCTTAATGGACAGTACACCTTTCCTCACCCTGAATGTGGAGCTTGACCACAAACAGAACCCAAGGCATTGACTATAAAACTGTAAATACAGAGAATTAAAGGCTTCTAAGTTTGTAGTTCTAGAAGATATTCATCTAATTATTCTTGCATTTTTTCAATACTGGTTTTTAAATAGGAATTTATGTTTACTCTGCTTATTTCATTTTTAGTAAGAAAAATTGCAGCAATAGTTTTAAACAGTGGATATACAAATAAAAATGCTACTTCATAATATGCTTCCAAGAAAACTATCTTTTATTAAATACTTATCTTGGTATACACATTGAGTTAAGGCAGTAGAGCTAGCTTCTCCAGGTTCCCTAATACTGTTAATACTTAAACAGCTTTCCATACCTCAAGGATATTTTTTAAACCTTATCTCACTTGGTATTTTTATCAACTTGAGAGCTAGATATTATTTTTATTCCCATTTTATAGATAGGAAAACTGAACTGTACACATGTGCTCCAACAGGAAGAAGCTCCACTTTTATCTGTTTTATATATTGGACTTATGTGAAATATTTTGTTGAAACAAAAAGACCATGGCAAAAATATTTGAAAACCACTGATCTACACCATGCTTTTCACTACATAAATACATAGCTAGATTCTTTAGAGTTGTATTATTTCTATTACCAGTAGAGGGTAATTTAAATGCATGGAAAACATAAATTTCTTAAAATACAGTTAGGTTCTAAAATATTCTTCAGGGCTTAAAACATTTTTTGAAACATGTTTCTATTGATCACATTTAAATTGCTTTGATTCAAATAAAGTAAAAAATGTATTCATTTTTGTTGAAAACTTCTAAAATATATCTTATTTTAGGAACATATATAAATATGTTCCTTTGGGTATATACCCAGTAACGGGATGGCTGGGTCAAATGGTATTTCTAGTTCTAGATCCCTGAGGAATCGCCACACTGACTTCCACAATGGTTGAACTAGTTTACAGTCCCACCAACAGTGTAAAAGTGTTCCTATTTCTCCACATCCTCTCCAGCACCTGTTGTTTCCTGATTTTTTAATGATGGCCATTCTAACTGGTGTGAGATGGTATC
The DNA here is from genome assembly GCF_006542625.1 of Nomascus leucogenys. Taxonomy (NCBI): domain Eukaryota; kingdom Metazoa; phylum Chordata; class Mammalia; order Primates; family Hylobatidae; genus Nomascus; species Nomascus leucogenys. The sequence continues at coordinate 39,901,295 of NC_044387.1, forward strand.
TCACTGTGGTTTTGATTTGCATTTCTCTGATGGCCAGTGATGATGAGCATTTCTTCATGTGTTTTTTGGCTGCATAAATGTCTTCTTTTGAGAAGTGTCTGTTCATGTCCTCTGCCCACTTTTTGATGGGGTTGTTTGTTTTTTTCTTGTAAATTTGACTATAAATCATGCTGCTATAAAGACACATGCACACGTATGTTTATTGCGGAACTATTCACAATAGCAAAGAGTTGGAACCAACCCACGTGTCCAACAACGATAGACTGGATTAAGAAAATGTGGCACATATACACCATGGAATACTATGCAGCCATAAAAAATGATGAGTTCGTGTCCTTTGTAGGGACATGGATGAAACTGGAAAACATCATTCTCAGTAAACTATCACAAGGACAAAAAACCAAACACCGCATGTTCTCACTCATAGGTGGGAATTGAACAATGAGAACTCATGGACACAGGAAGGGGAACATCACACTCCGGGGACTGTTGTGGGGTGGGGGGAGGTGGGAGGGACAGCATTAGGAGATATACCTAATGCTAAATGACAAGTTAATGGGTACAGGAAATCAACATGGCACATGGATACATATGTAACAAACCTGCACATTGTGCACATGTACCCTAAAACCTAAATTATAATAAAAATAAATAAATAAATAAATATGTTCCTCATGCTTTTAAATCGTGCCTAATGAATATTTTATAGCAAATATGTACATGTTGATAATAGAGGGAATTGCTATGGTTTTACAGTCTAAATTAGAGTGGTTAATTGCTTCCGGGCAATATAATATAATATTAAGAATAGGTAGTATTTTACAAATTGGGACCAATAGTCTTTTTGTAAACTCAGAATGAATTAATAAGTAATATAACACTTGGTTTTATTTAGGCATACATACTTTGTATTAAATTATGTACAATAAAGCATAGCAATACATTTAACTGGTAATAGCTCTTAAAATGACTATGTGCATTTTGAATTGATGCTAGCATTTTCTGTGTAAATAACATAGTCATAGAATTTGTCAGGGTGGAGGATTGGGTGGGAATAGGATAAGGCTAGCCCACAATGTAACTACTTGTGTGTCTTTAAGGGAGTGATTCAGTTTCTCTTCCTTGAATAAGATGTTTCTTCTGTGAGCAAAAGAGACATCTAATCACTTCGTATAATTTGAGAACTTTCTGTTAGTGCAGCATCTTGTGTTGACACTTTGAACTTCTCGGAAATAAAGTGTGAATAAACAAGGAAAAGGGAGAATTACTACTCTACAAAAAATAAATATACAAACACCTCAAAACTAAAGTCATTTACGTCTTGCATCTTAAATACTACTTGAACCTTCTAGTAAAAATGAACAAGAGATACAGAATTGTTGTTTTAAAAATTTACTAGCATTTACTTAGTATGGTGCTTGGTATATAAATTAATCACATTATGACGTTTGTAGTTTCTGTGTTAAAAAGGAAAGATAAAATTATTTTTATAAGAACATATTCCTTACTTTTACTTCTTGTTTTTTAGTATGATGGCAAAGTGTTTTGGTTTTTGTTTCCAAAAAGCAGATTTTCTAGGGTGCCTGATTTCTGTCTGATTTCCATCTTCAAACTATTGGAGTAGCAGAATATACCTAGAAATCTGCCTTATTCACTTGAGTATGGAAGAGGGTTACTTTTAAACCAAAAACATGCAGGAAAGAAAAGTGTTTCCATAAAGTAATAAAATCATAGCTTCACCTGAGGAATGCAGGTGTATTATTTAAAATAATGAGTCAGTTGACAAGTCAATAAAGTTGATTTAGAACTTTCAAGATTGGAATATAAACAGACCGGGGTTGGGGGACATTGAAACAGAAATGCAGAAAAAGGCTTTATAATAAGCACTGAAATTTTGCTTGTTTGTTATTCGTGATAGGAAATAGAGAGGTCTCGGTGAAATTGCCAAAAATCACTTGCGACAAAGCCAGAATGACACATGAATACCTAGGATTGGTGACAAAGTGTGTTGATAGAGATTTATAATAATAACTGTGTCTATCGCGTTTTTCCTTTTCTTTGAAACTTTTCCTGGGTTGAAAATTACTTGAAATTTCAACCTCGTGTAGTAAGATATTTTATTTCATTTTATTTCCATTGGGTGTTTTTTATTATTCTTATACTTTAAGTTCTAGGGTACATGTGCACGAAGTGCAGGGTTGTTACCTATGTATACATGTGCCGTGTTGGTTTGCTGCACCCATTAACTCATCATCTACATTAGGTATATCTCCTAATGCTATCCCTCCCCCATCCCCCCACCCTGTGACAAGCCCCAGGGTGTGATGTTCCCCGCCCTGTGTCCATGTGTTCTCATTGTTCAATTCCCACCTATGAGTGAGAACATGCGGTGTTTGGTTTTCTGTCTTTGTGATAGTTTGCCCAGAATGATGATTTCCAGATTCATCCATGTCGCTACAAAGGACATGAACTCATCCTTTTTTATGGCTGCATAGTATTCCATGGTGTATCTGTGCCACATTTTCTTAATCCAGTCTGTCATTGTTGGACATTTGGGTTCTTTCCAAGTCTTTGCTATTGTGAATAGTGCCACAATAAACATACGTGTGCATGTGTCTTTATAGCAGCATGATTTATAGTCCTTCGGGTATATACCCAGTAATGGAATGGCTGGGTCAAATGGTATTTCTAGTTCTAGATCCCTGAGGAATCACCACACCGACTTCCACAATGGTTGAACTAGTTTACAGTCCCACCAACAGTGTAAAAGTGTTCCTATTTCTCCACATCCTCTCCAGCACCTGTTGTTTCCTGACTTTTTAATGATCGCCATTCTAACTGGTGTGAGATGGTATGTCATTGTGGTTTAGATTTGCATTTCTCTGATGACCAGTGATGATGAGCATTTTTTCATGTGTCTGTTGGCTGCATAAATGTCTTCTTTTGAAAAGTATCTGTTCATATCCTTTGCCCACTTTTTGATAGGATTGTTTGATTTTTTCTTGTAAGTTTGTTTAAGTTCTTTGTAGATTCTGGATATTAGCCGTTTGTCAGATGGGTAGATTGCAAAAATTTTCTCCCATTGTGTAGGTTGCCTGTTGACTCTGATGGTAGTTTCTTTTGCTGTGCAGAAGCTCTTTAGTATAATTAGATCCCATTTGTCAATTTTGGCTTTTGTTGCCATTGCTTTTGGTGTTTTAGACATGAAGTCCTTGCCCATGCCTATATACTGAATGGTAATGCCTAGATTTTCTTCTAGGGTTTTTATGGTTTTAGGTCTAACATGTAAGTCTTTAATCCATCTTGAATTAATTTTTGCATAAGGTGTAAGGAAGGGATCCAGTTTCAGCTTTCTACATATGGCTAGCCAGTTTTTCCAGCACAATTTATTAAATAGGGAATCCTTTCCCCATTACTTGTTTTTGTCAGGTTTGTCAAAGATCAGATAGTTGTAGATATGCGGCGTTATTTCTGAGGGCTCTGTTCTAGTCCATTGATCTATATCTCTATTTTGGTACCAGTACCATGCTGTTTTGGTTACTGTAGCCTTGTAGTATAGTTTGAAGTCAGGTAGCATGATGCCTCCAGCTTTGTTCTTTTGGCTTAGGATTGTCTTGGGAATGTGGGCTCTTTTTGGTTCCATATGAACTTTAAAGTAGTTTTTTCCAATTCTGTGAAGAAAGTCATTGGTAGCTTGATGGGGATGGCATTGAATCTATAAATTACCTTGATCAGTATGGTTATTTTCACGATATTGATTCTTCAAACCCATGAGCATGGAATGTTCTTCCATTTGTTTTTATCCTCTTTTATTTCATTGAGCAGTGGTTTGTAGTTCTCCTTGAAGAGGTCCTTCCTATCCCTTGTAAGTTGGATTCCTAGGTATTTTCTTCTCTTTGAAGCAATTATGAATGGGAGTTCACTCATGATTTGGCTCTGTGTTTGTCTGTTATTGGTGTATAAGAATGCTTGTGACTTTTGTACATTGATTTTGTATCCTGAGACTTTGCTGAAGTTGCTTATCAGCTTAAGGAGATTTTGGGCTGAGACGATGGGGTTTTCTAAAGATACAATAATGTCATCTGCAAACAGGGACTATTTGACTTCCTCTTTTCCTAATTGGATACCTGTTATTTCTTTCTCCTGCTTGATTGCCCTGGCCAGAACTTCCAACACTATGTTGAATAGGAGTGGTGAGAGAGGGCATCCCTGTCTTGTGCCAGTTTTGAAAGGGAATGCTTCCAGTTTTTGCCCATTCAGTATGATACTTGCTGTGGGTTTGTTATAAATAGCTCTTATTATTTTGAGATACACAATTTGGTACTGAAAAAGTAATGTCTATTGTTATATTCCCTGGAATGTGTGTGTATATGCACACGCACACACCCAAACACACAAATATACATATTTAGATGTTCACAAAGTAAGCATAGTTCAAGGTTCAGATAAAAACTAGTCATAACTCATGTCAGTAAATGAGCCTTTGGGATTGATGGATTTTAATCATATAAATGTGATGGTTGCTGTAAAATAATATTGTTAAAAACAAAGGGCCCTTTGTGTCACTGTTTACTTCCTCGGTAGTTGATACAAGAATAAATTCCCAAGGCCTTTCATGATATCTAAGGTTTATCTTCTCCTTGGATTCTTTTTTGTGTACTGTTTCATTGTACTGAAGCACCAGAATAGCATTTGACACTATCGTAAATATGCAGTAAGTGGTTGCCACTCTTATTTCAGATCATGCCATGCTGTAAGCCCCAGAAAATGAACAAAAGAAGCAACATAATATCCATGGGGAAAACTGAGGGTAAAGCATATACACATATAGTTACACAAAAAAATTGGAGAAGGTTAAAAATAAACACTCAAGTTAAAGGAAAAGTTGTTGAAATTGAACAGTTTGCTCTATGTATATCTAAATATATATTGCAGAGTGTATAGCTTGAGTCTGGATGAAGAACTTTCTCTACTTCCTCTCATGGTTCTGAAGTTTCTGAAAATGGAATCAAATGCACTTTTAAGTCTGACAAAGGAAATATATAGATTCATTTTTTTCCCTAAAATTCTTTTTGGAGCAAAGTCAACCAGAAAGCTTTGTAATTGGTTAGGCTTTCTATCTATAAAGCCACGCATATGGGCCCATTCTGAACATAAATGATGTCCGGAATGGGGCCATACATCCCCACTGGTTAAGCAGTAGACCAAGTTGGCCTCTGAAAGAAGTGAGCATACGAGCAGTGGCACTAACAAATGCCTTTTGTCTGCTGTGCAGAGGCACCGTGGATTGCATCGTGTTAGGCTTCATCAGCTACCTAATGCAATGTAACTTGGGAGATAAGATAAATCAGAGGGATGACACTATATTAGATTTGAAAGATGAGAGCTCTTCCAAAGTAATTGTAGAGTGTATATTTCAGTGCTGTTGACTTCATGAGGTTATTGAAATCAAAAGTGTTTGCAACGAAACGAGTCTTTCAGGAACAGAATCATGCTATTTTTTTTTTCCAAACAAAATTTCCTAGGAAAAAGTGGAATTCTCCTTTGTATGTTTGTTTTATACCGCTTTCATATTTAAGCTCATTATTGTTGTGTCACCAGCTTAGGTATTTACATTTTCTGTGCATCTCATGTGCAAATGTATATGAAAGCGTGAGAGATACATTTTCCTATTTAAGGATATTTTTACCACTAAATTGTTCTGAGTGTGTCTAAAACTAACTGAAAAGAACCTTTTTAATAATATTTTTTACTCTATATTAGTAAATGACTCTTTACTGTTACCTAAATTTAAGAATTTGTTTCTTATTAAAGTGGTATGATTTCCTTTTTAAAAAACACTAAAACTTTGCATTTTCTATTTATTATGTGAAATGTCATGAATTTAATTTTGATATTGAGAGTTGGAAAAAAGTTTCGTGACTGATTCCCTTTTCTTTTGTAGCCTACTGTGTGTGAACGGGAGCTGTGTGTGTTTGCTTTTCAAACCCTGGGAGTAATGAATGAAGCTGCTGATGAAATCGCAACTGGAGCTCAGGTATAACACAGGATACTAATTATTTCTTATTTTGCTTTGAAAAATTTGTTCCAGTCCACTGGTTATCTTCATTCTGCTATTCTTTGGGGAAAATATTTGATAACTTCTAGTTAAGTGGCAAATTGGCATTTGATTTTTTAATATGTAAACTAAATGTTATCTCTCCATCTAATGTGTGTTTTGTCATTTTGTGATTGCCAAGGAGAGAAACTAAACCAACTTTCCATTGCATGAAAAATAATTCTAATTTCTTCTTACACGGTGAAGTGGAGAAACTGAAACCCTCGTGCATGCTTTATGTAAAATGTATTTATAAAGATAACTGCCATAAAATGGAAGCCAATTTATTTTTACAACTTAGGTGGAAAGATGATAGGCAGAGTATGTAGTAGAAAGAGAACATTCAGTTTTACAGAGCAGTGTTTAGGAGATAGGAAGAAAAGCAATTCCATCAAAATTTCAAGGTTTTTTTTTTTTCCCACTTAAAGAACCTGACTAAACTACTAATTCATCTATAAGAAAAAAAATCAAAGAAAACTCTAAAAAATTAATGAACATTAGTTAAGAGAGGTTAGACCAACCACATACAGAAACATATGCAGTGCTATAACGTTTTAACAAAATATAGTATTGGCAAAGAATAGTATGGCAGATCAATGGCAGATTATCCCCCAAATGAATCAAATTATGAATAAATTTAATGTATGTTAAAGTAGGTTTCATCTCCTCACTTACTGAAGAGTTATTTAGTAAGTCAAGTAGAAACAAATGGCCTGTAACGGGGAAAAATTGGTTTAGTGCTTTACCTTACACTGTGTGCAAAAACAAATTTCAGATAGCTTGACGAATACCTAATTTTAAAAACTTATTTACTAATACAAACTATGGGTGAGTAAAATTGAACATGCACGACCTGAGGCAGTTTATCAGGCTTATGAAGGCACAACAGTTAAATAATACAGATAGTAGCCTAGAGCTTAGGAATGTACACACCCCTTAGCCTAGTCGTTTTAATTAACTAAAACTATTTTGCATCCACCTGATGAAATATTTAGGGCAGTATTTTTCATATAATTGAATTATAAATGAAACAAATAATACAAACAGTAGAATGTTGGTCTTATATGATATGAAAAAAATGATTCCATGATTAAAATAAATTTCCAAACTATAGCTTTGTATTTCCCCCACACACAACATGCACACATTTGCATATTAACGGTTCTGAGCATCCCTAAAACTAAGAAAATAGCTAGCCTATACTTAGAGGGTTACTAAAATATATCTGACTATGGAGAGCCTTTTTCTTTTCCATCCTTCTTTTTTAAATGTGAAAGTTTTTCTTGTCCCTTGGAAATAATATTGCTAAAAGGAAAAAAAGAAGGTACTTTAGTATGTATGGTATTTATAGCTATGTGAAAATAATTAAAACCTTAAAGGGGTATGTTGTATGAATATGCTCACATGTATATTTATATTGATTTATGTATGTGCATATATGTTAAAAATTCTTCAAGTAGTATACTTAAAATTCACACATTTTACCGTATGCAAGTTTCCCTTTAAAAAAGAAATTAAAGGCCAGAAATAGTAAATTATAAATTAGAAGGAAAAGTAATATGCTAACAGTATGGTATGTTGATAGAATAATAGTCAGCCTTTTAAAATCATTGTTACATCTTAAAATTAATGGTTTTGAATAGAAATGAATTTCAAATTATATAATGATTGATACAAAGCACATGTATTTGATCAGCTCAATTTAGTGATGTAATTCTAAAAATCAATATCAAAAGATCAGAAAGTTTAGTAATTCTACCCCAAAGACAGCATTTTTTTCATACTCTATTTCTCAAAACAGGTGCCCCAGTATTCTGTCATAATCCTAACGATTACAGAGAAATCACTTCTTTTTCTAAACAAAAAGAAACCACCTCAGGGTGTCATTGCCTCAGTTTACCCCCGCATTTTAAGTGGTGCTCTGGGGGCTGCAAAGACATTCCTCAGGACCACTGCAGGGGACTCGCCTGGACCAACAGTGCCCCGTGGTCCGAGCAGCTGCTGTTCCAGCGCCCCAAATACTACTTCAACAGAATAGTTCCATTTTATTTGTTTAGATATTGGGCTCACATCTAAGATTTTTTTTAAATTACTATTGCAATATTGGACAATGATTGGTTTATGATTCTGAATCTGCTTCCTTTTTTAGACTACACTGTATACCCATAGGCTATTCCTGTAGGTGCCCTTCTTAGTCACATGGACTTCCAGTTAGTAAAAGACTAATGACTAAAGACTAATGACCTAATTTGTCTCATTTGCAAGAGCTTGGAGGCCTTTCTTTCATGCCTGAAAGGGGTGTGTGTGGGGAGGGTTGCTCTGCCAGTTGAATTGTGTGATGTAGTGTCCTTTGGAGGCACCTGATTCTGTAAATTCACAGACCTTTTTATCTTCACTTATCAAATGTCCTAATTTTTCTTGCTTAAACCTAATATTTCTTTGCATTTCCATCCTAAGTATCTTAGTCAACTGCCAAATTGCTTCTTCAATTATATCATTCAGTCAAAGAAGGCAGATGTATGTGTGTAACTTGTTGTCTATAGCACGCATCATATATACTAAGATTCTATTTAGAATCTTTAATTTTAAATGTTGGGAGTGGGGAAATATATCATTTAGGACAAAATAAAAAAAAAAGAAGTCATAGTTGTGTGCTCTCTTTTATTTTTTATTTTATTTTCTTTCTTTTCTCCCCCCCCAACCCATGCCCCCCGCGAGAGACCGTCTTTCTGTCACCCAGGCCAGAGTGCATTGGTGCAGTCTCAGTCATTGTGGCCTCTGCCTCATGGGTTCAAGCGATTCTCCTGCCTCAGCCTCTCTAGTAACCGGGATAACAGGTCCACGCCACTGCACCCAGCTAATTTTTGTATTTTTTTGTGGAGACAGGATTTGGCCATCTTGGCCACGCTGGTCTCAAACTCCTGACCTCAAGGGATCCTCCCGCCTCAGCCGCCTGAAGTGCTTGGATTACAGGCATGAGCCACCATGCCCAGCCTCTCTCACATTTTTATTTTTATTTATTTCTTGGAGACAAGGTCTCACTGTGTTGTCCAGGCTGGTCTTGAACTCCTGGGCTCAAGTGATCCTCCCACCCCCACCTCCCAAAATGCTGGGATTACAGGCATGAGCCACCACACCCAGCCTTTTATTTTTTAAAGTGGATGTTTTAGTCCATGAGATATCTAGAAAAATTAAGATATGCAAAGGAATATAAATCCAAATTGTATTATAAATGCTTTTCTTCTTAAAAAGTCTAATGCTAGCTTCTGTAACAGATAAACCATAAAATCACGGCAGCTTAACATGGTAGCATTTTGTCATTCACGCACTCCAATTAGAATGTTTGATGGGCCACTTTCTGTGTGGTGACTGGGGGGACTGGACCCCTCCGATCGTGTGGTCCTGCTGTCTTTACTGTATGCCATGTAGTAGAGAAAGTGAGGAAGCCGTACCTTTCTTTGCATCACTGGGGGCACTGGGCCCCTCCAATCGTGTGGGCCTGCTGTCTTTACTATATGCCACGTAGTAGAGAAAGTGAGGAAGGCGTACCTTTCTTGGCATCAGCTCAGCCCCTTTCCACTGATGATCTGGTGAAAGCCAGTGGTAAGACCTTATTCAGACGAGAAGGTGAAAATGTCCCTTGCTGAGCAGCTGCTTCCAGGTATTAGCACTGTGTCCTGGAAGTGAGCAAGGAGTTGGAAACTTTGGTGCATCCCATGTAATTGAGTCACAGTAATTACACTTTTTTTTGAAGTTAGGCTAGGACATATATTAACAGAAATATTCTACCAATTAAGTTTACTACCCATTATTACATTATAATTTACTTAAATATACTAGTAAAAATATTGGTCAAAAATGCATAGACTTCTATAAAACTTCAATTACATAGTAGGACATAATTTTTAAAGGGTTTTAATGAGAGCATATCCATCTGTGTCATTCCCCTCCTCCCTACAAGGTCTCAGAAAAGGCCATTTTTTATCTTTTTTTTTTTTTTTTTTTTTTGAGATGAAGTTTTGCTCGTCACCCAGGCTGGAGTGCAGTGGTGCAATCTTGGCTCACTGCAACCTCCACCTCCTGGGTTCAAGCAGTTCTCCTGCCTCAGCCACCCGAGTAGCTGGCACTGCAGGCACCTGCCACCATGCCCGGCTAATTTTTTGTATTTTTAGTAGAGATGGGGTTTCACCACATTGGCCAGGCTGGTCTCGAACCCCTGACCTCAGGTGATCCTCCCTCCTTGGCCTCCCAAAGTGCTAGGATTACAGGCGCGAGCCACTGCGCCCGACAAGGCTATTTTATCTTACTGATTCTTCTTTGTCAGTTCTTGTTTGGGTTTTCATTAGAGACCAGATAATGCTGAAAACAATCTGTATCAGGGTTAACATGCATCTCTAGGGTAGAAGGAATGTGAGGGTGGAAGAGGAAGGCAAAAAGGAGGGTTTTATTATGTCCTTATTATGTTTATTGCTTGGACTATAACTTCTTGCATATATCTATATATATGTATGCATGTATTTACATACGCACACATAAGTGAAATAGTGTGTCAAGAACATTAGCTGTTTCCATTCTAATGTCTTCTGAGTGTGTCTTGTGGATATGCATGTCTATGTACTCGGGGCATGTTATGTCTGGTGTCTTGAGCGTTGCTGATTATTTTAGGTCACTTGAAATTGGGTGGTCGTGTTTTGTGAGTACCCTCACAACATAGTGAGCTCTGCTGTCATTAGGTCACAATACTCCTCTCTTAAAAGCAGGAGAATCAAAAATTGGCCCCCTCTTACTGTGCATTTTTTAAATGCCTGTCTAAAGACTTTCTAGAAATAGCTTTCCCTATAAAGATATATATATATATATATATATATATATATGCTTCCTTAGTAAGTAATTTGTGTTCACACTGTAGATATGTCTGTTCAGGTGAACTCCGACCATTTAGACAGTATCAGTTTTCTTTATTCAGTGGCCAGAATATATTGTTTTGGGGACTGGAAAGGGGAGCCATGCTATCAAACTGCTATATAGTACTGCCTCTTAGTAGATTGTGCAGAAGAATCATAGGATAACAGGAATAAAGCCATTGTCTTTAGCCAATCAAAGGTCATTAGTGGACTTGGATAGAGGAGAATAGGAAGAGGCAAGATGTTGTCAGGCAATGAGCTATTCCTGGAGCATGCCAAAGTCTTTTCCTGCACATGGGGCTTCCTTCCCCTGGAACAGCTTCTCCCCAGATGGTCGCATGTCTCCTTCCTGACCCCATACAGGTCTCTGTTGAGATTCACCACCATTCCTAGCCACTCTAAAACAGTGTCCCTTTCTGCATTATTCTCTAGTGCCTACTTTATTTTTTTATAACATTTAACAGTATCAGAAATTCTATTGAAGCATCTATTTGCTTAACTGATATTTTATTTTGTATCTTCTCGCTTAGACTGTCAGCTGCACCAGAGCAGGGACTTGTCTGTCTTGTGCCTTGTCGTACCATAGGGTCTAGAACAGTACTAGCATATAATGTGAAAAAGAGATACTAAGTTGTAAGTAATGAGAGGCAGCACACGTTTGTTATTTTGAATTGATGGTAAAGTTTGGCCAAATGTGGTCTCAAGTCTTGAATTACGCATTTGAGAGATTGGTAGCAGTCCTGATCTTCCTCATTAACTTATGCTACCTTGAGAGGGAGAAACAATGGCAAAGCACTGGATAAAACCTGGAGGGTAGTAACTATCTTATGTGTATATTTCAAGGTGGTAGATCTACTAGTATCCATGTGTAGGTCTGCGTTGGAATCTCCTAGAAAATTTGTGATTTTCGAGCCATATCCTTCTGTGGTAGACCCTAATGACCCTCAGATGCTGGCCTTCAACCCCAGGGTAAGTTGTTATCCTGGCACACCAATCACAAAGTTTTCTTTAACAATAACACCAACATTGTGATTGTAGTCTCGTTAGCTTTCCTCTTTCTATCTAAATCTCTTTCTCATCAAGCATATCCATGAGTATTTTAATTTCATCATGTATTTTTGGGGATTCTGACTTATGTAACCTCATTTTGATTTTAACGATCATGGGTGAAGGGACAAGTTTTCCTTTCTTTTCTGCATTTTCACTTCAACCCTCCTTTCCTCTTTCCCTTCTTCCTCCCCAGCTGTCTGAAGGTTAGTGAAAGTTTAGTTCATACTGTTAATGGACCTGCCTTTCTTAAGGAAGCAGTTTTATAAATGTTCCTGAAGATAAGGCAGAATCCTTTTGAAAGTACAAAACTTTCAAATTGCATAAGAGCTGAAATTGTCTCAGTTTCTATTACTACTAAGCTTGAAATAATTTTATAGAGACAACTGTATACAATTTTCTTGGAAGAACTTTATTTCTTCATAAATGGCAACAGCGCACATATTTAGATCTTGCTTGAAAATGAATTGTCAGCTACGTGACTGTATGCTATCATTTGCATACTGTCAGCCATACTCTTGTTAACAATATTCAACTCAAAATAAAATAAAAGCAATTGTGAGATTTGAAGTGGGTTTTTGTATTTTAGAAGGATTCTATGTTGACTTTATTCATTATGGCTTAGTGTTTTAGTGGTGAAAGCCTGAATCAGGAGCCCCATAACTTTTTTGTGTTTCTAGATTTTTTCCCCCATGGCTTATAGAAGGATTGGCATGGTTTTCTTTGTTTCTTTTCTCTGACTGAAGTCCTGGAGCCATCTTATTATAGTCTTCCCTTTTATGTACACAAAACAGTCATTGCTTTCAAATTGACCCCAATGGAAAATTCACATATGGAAATAATATATTTCTCTAGTGATATACAGACTTGCAACAGCTTATAAGCAAATGCTGTTTTTTAACATCACTTTTTCATTAAACAGAAAAAGAACTATGATCGAGTAATGAAAGCACTGGATAGCATAACTTCTATCAGAGAAATGACACAAGTAAGTATGTCATCTGGTCTTGTGCAGTGTATTTTTAAAATGTCTGAGAGTTCTAGCTATGTAGTGAAATGTAGACTTCTCTATTATACAGGGTATAATTAAAATCATTTAAAAATTTGTGTGGTATTAAGATGTTTTAATTAAATCACATCAGTGTACTAGCATGTAACACTGTGACTTCGGGAAAGTGGATAATTATAAGATAATGGTACTCCTAATACTCTGCCCTCAAACTCGGGCAAGAGCTTGGGTACATGTAGGTATGTCGGGATATTTTAAGGCAAAGGTTAAATCTGGTACCATCTTCCTAGACTGTCAATTTTAATTGATGGTAGCAATTTCAAAACATTATTTGAGTATTAAAATAAAAACAGAAATGTTCTTTAAAATGGAAATTTTCCATAAATATTTTATATAATGCAAAATCCCAGAACCACTTTGGAAGATGCCAGCCTCCCTGAGAGTATGGGTTTATGTTTTTGGTCATTAAGGGAGGCTTTGGTGGAAATAGTTTGATGAGCACGGATCGGGGTTTGTTAGGAGAATCTAACACATCCCTGGGCTATAGTCCAGCACTTGGAAAAGCACACACTGTTGAATTATTGAGACCTTTCCACTGCCAAAGACTTGGAGAGAGGTTTAAAACTCATCATTGTAAGTAGAAATTAATAATCCGAGATTGACAACACACATTATGTGCGCAGCTTGCATGTAGTGGTTTCAAGGATTGCACTGCCCTAGAGACCCTTGCAGGCTTATAATGAGTATTACCTTGGGTCCTTTATTTTCTCTGGGGAGGGAATAGGGGAACCCTCCTGTCCCAGGGCCCACTAAGCTGCTATGCTGCTTTCTCCCTGCCCCCACCAACCCCCAGAGTTATCTCTACTCCTCTGTAGGAAGACAGTACTCAAAAAGTACATTTTTGCATTTCCATTTTGATTCTTGATTCTTCTGATCATCATTTATTCATGTAGTCAAATATTCATTCATTCACTCAATAAATAGTGTGTGTCTGGCAAAGAGTAAACAAGAGATCCTTTAATTCACAAATGTTATTATTTGCTTAAAAAATCACCATCCCTTCGGGTTGTTTTTCTATGCCAGTACCTTTCTATGTTATCCGAATTCTTTCTCAGACAAGCACTCCTTATTTGTATAGGGAAAGAAAACAATAAAATGTATTTCCACCTAGGGGAAAAAAAGAACATATTGGAATATCTTATACAAAGTCATATAAACATTTTTAGTCATGAAAAAGACTTTGGTATAAGGTATTTATACTATACCCTAGACTTTGATTATTTTTGGATTTAAAAATAGCTACAAACTCTGACTCTGGAATCAGCTCTCTGCCAAAAATTGCTTTCTTTATTCTGGGTCATGTGTAAGCTATTTTAATAGAAGGGAACGTAGACGACTGAGCGTCAGCCTAGGAAGTTAAGAGGCCAAAATTGTATAACTGGCTCATCAATGAATGTGGCCTGTGACCTTGGGCAAGTTGCTTAATTGCTTGGTGCTTCACTGTCAAGGTGGAAGTAGTAATGCTGCACCCTCTTTTGGTGTGTACTTCATAGGGAAGCTTTTAGGTTTTATTGTGTCAAATTCTTTAAATCTTTCTGAATAAATACAACATTATACTGTGCTGTTTTCTAGAATGTACTGTCCTATACATAGCCCTAAATTGTCACAGAGAGATTGCTCTTCGTTCTGTGAAATGATTGTCTGGGTAAATCCCATTAAATACTTTTTAGAGAAGGCTTCATCTTAGGTAAATTGTGTCCAGTTTTTCAATGTAAAGATCTATACCTAAGTCTGGACTCTGAGATATGAGCATTAGTAGTGGCCCTCACAAGCTTTGCTTTCATATTAGTTATTGGTTAAAATGGTCATTGTGAAAGAGAAACTTTACAGGACACTTGTAAAGGTGGCAAGACAGATTTATTCAGAGCACTGCAGTGGGGGAGAGAGACTGCAGCATAAACTGAGCTCAACTTCAACTAAAACAAAGGTGATCCAGGTTTTTAAAGGCAGAGGAGAGGAAGCAAAAGGCACTACAAGTAAGTTGAAAAGGCAAGGAAAAGAAGATGGGACTAGGGGAGTTATGTAAAAATGGAAAGTTACAGAAGGGGATAAGTGGAGAATTACCAAAAATGGTTTGGCAAAGTGGGTTGGTACAATATACATTTTGTGGTTTGGCAGCATCACGTTTTCTTGAGCAGAAACTCAACAGGGGGCTGGAGAGTGGTCATCTTTAGGGACATAGCCTAATGTAAATGGAAGCCAGGCTAAAATCTGGACAAGTCTTTTAACACAGTGTTTGGGCAAGTCATTTTGGTGGCATGAAAGTTCACAGTTCCCATCATCTTGGGAGAAAAGACTAGGGCAATTGTTGTTGTTCCCATGTTAAGTCCACAAATTTTTAAGTCTTACTAGATTAGGCATATTGTTTGGTCTGATTTTCCTTTTGTGAAAACGGAAAAATGAATTTTTATGAAAAATCAAGAAGTATAATGACTTTTTTTCAGGCACCGTATCTGGAAATCAAGAAGCAGATGGATAAACAGGACCCCCTTGCTCATCCCTTACTGCAATGGTATAAAATTTTAGTTTTCCTCTTAATTAAAACAGTATCCTTTTCTTCTGCCTGCTTTAAGGAAAAAAAAAACAAAACCTGTCTTACAAGCCCTGCAATGCCACCGTTCTACAAGCTTATGAGACCTGGTGATTTTACAACCTAAGAGTCCTTAATGACTCTCACTTTAATTAAAACTTGTACATCACAAGGGGTAGAGAATGCTGTCACATGCACTACCAGGGATAAATAGTGCATGTGACAGCAGTTTGCCTATAGTTTTAAAAGATGTGATTAACTAGATTATGTGGCAAAAGCATTTTGGTTCATTTAATTTTCTAGTTCAGTGAGGACTAAGTGATCAAACTCAGTGTTTCAACCTTTATTATTGAAATCTTTCTAATCTAAAATAAATGTTTTATATTTTCCTCCCTTAATAAGGGCAGTATAAATATGATTAACTCTTTGCTTGCTCAGTGCAGAAGATGCACAGTTTCAGAGTGAGCCTGGTGAGGGAGGTAGTGTTATCCCAGCATGAATTCTAGAAGGAGGGCTAGACTATGAAGAGGAGAGAAGTCACCTTGCTGTGATGCCCATTTCAAATAATTTGCCCTCTTCTACTTCTAATAATTTCCTCTCTTGTTTCTCATTTGCAAAATGAAGACACTAGTTTCTACTCAGCATCCCTTATAAGGGTTTTATACATGTCTCTTTGAATTAACTTTGAAAACTCCAACTCCGTGAGATTTACCATACAGTAATACAAATGTAAGGCTTATAAGAGATTGAGATGAATGAGCACTTATACCGTGCTATGACCAGGAAGTTTTAAAAAAATATGTAAAGTTGGGCAGATGGAAAAGAATCTGGCTTCCTCAAGATTCTGATTACTTAACTTTCACTTCATTAAAATTTTATAATACACATTTAATTTAGTCTAACAAGATTATAACAAAAATTAGGTATGGAAGCCTTCCTTCTTTGTATCTGTTATCATCTGTTACTAAATTCTGACACAATTAAGTACAATAATGCTAAATTTCCATTGTAACCTTTAAATTTTTCTCATTATTATATTCAGATTGAAGGTAAAAATTGCATATATCTAGTTGCTTTCTTTTTTTCCTTGTCGTCAGATGGTTAACTTTTAATTCTTGTGATCATTTCCTTCAGCTTGTTAGTCACTCTTCTTTCAAGATGAAGAGAGTCTACCCAAACTTATTATTTTGTGTGCTTATAGAGCAGTTCCTTTCAGATGCTTGAATTTAATTTTTTTCAACTGCAGTGTCTACGTATGTTGGATTTTGTATGTAAACCGTTGTATATATATCAGCTCAAAGAGATCCTCAAATATTTAAAGAAAAAAATCTTCATAAGAACTTATCCTTAATTTAAGCAATGTAAGAGAGGAATAAAAGAAGCAGATCCATGACTCACTGCTCATATTTGTATTTGGATTATCATTATTTGAAAGTACATTCAGAAATGTTCAAATGTTCATTTTGCTGATGCTTGAGGTTGTGCTTATTAAAAACTACGTCTTAAGTTTTAGGGAACAACTTCCTAGTGTGTTTTCTCAGATTAAAATATTACCTTTTTTGTTACATAAGCTCTTTAAATTGTTTCAGGAAACAAACCTAGATTATGCAACTAAATGAAATTATTTCCAAGTTTAGTTTATGGCACAGCAAAAATAAGTTTTAATCACTTGCCAACTAAGTAAAAGAACTTTAAATATATTTGGCATATGTTTGTGACTAATGGATCATTTTAATTTCAGGGTTATATCAAGTAATAGATCACATATTGTGAAACTGCCAGTTAACAGGGTAAGTTGGTTTTTTTTTTTTACATATGCATACAGAAATGGGAGGAGTACTTATCAGTTGGGAGAACCTACCTTGTAATTTTTAGCCAGCCTCTCCAAGAATTGAAGTAAACCCAGGTTAAATCTAATTCTTTAGTTTGAAATAGCCATTGTTCACTGGCTCCAAAGCTTTCCAAGATAACAAATTCAAATTCAGTCTGCTGTCCTGACTTTTTAAGTGAATAAAAACATCAGTATGAAATCATTTAGTTATTCCACAAGCAATTGAAAAATATTATATGGAGATTGACCAGAAAGAAGTTAATGTGCTTTGTAATCATTGTCAGTTTCATGTTGGCACATTTCCACTTTTCTACAGCTGAGAAGCTATTGACCTCAGACAACTTATTTATCAGCCTAGAAAGCTTAAAAAATAATAATTTGTAAAAAGCTAATAGACTCTGGATTTCAGTTGTGATCATCACCTAAGAGCTGTACCTAAAAATCTCATTTTTGCCATCTGTGAATCTCTAAATGTAGATTCCTATGCATTATATTCCTGTATAACTATATTCCTAAGAGAAAAGGAAACACTTAGAAGATGTTATCAAGCTATTAATCCAAAAGATTCTGCTTTCATTTCTCTCCCTAAGGAGGAGACTATATTTGAATGTAGGCAAAAATTCTCAATTTTATAAGTATATGCAAATAAAGTATCATAATAATTTTTGCAGTTTTATAAACTTTTCTTTTCTGCTTAGCAAACTCCAGAATATTTCCCCAGTTGGACAGCTAGTATATACTTAGGGACTCAATAATAAAAGTGTTAAAAGAAATGTAATTAAGAAGGCAGATCTGCTTAAACATGATTGCATACTGTATTCCAAAGCTTTGGATTGTCTGTTTCCTGTTCCTTTCCCATTTGCCCAAAGAATTGTTCTTCATATTTGCAATTCCATGTGACCTATCACTTATGTAGACTTTTAAAAACATTATACAAATTAGCTTGCTAATGTGGTTAGTGTAAAATTACTATAATTTGGAAGTGGGAATTCTTAAACCAATAAAATGTGAAATTGTGATCAGCCTGAATATATGTTGTTTTACATGTTTTTGATTGTCTTTATTTTAAACGGCAGCAATTGAAGTTTATGCATACTCCACATCAGTTCCTTCTTCTCAGCAGTCCACCAGCCAAAGAATCCAATTTTAGAGCTGCTAAAAAACTCTTTGGAAGCACCTTTGCATTTCAGTGAGTAAGGCTTAATGTTAATAGGGGTGTGCCCCACCCAGTTTTCCAGAAATGTATGGGGGAGATATCACTGTCTTTCAGTAAATGGTCATTCAATAGATGGTCATGTAGTCAACTACATAATACTTGATTTGGCAATCCAGAACCTTCAGAAGGCACCATGACTTATTATGTTTTGACCACGTTGAAGATAATTAATTTTCTGGTTTTGCTTTTTCCTTTCCATCTATTTCTTTAGTGGCTCACACATTGAAAACTGGCACTCCATCCTGAGGAATGGCCTGGTTGTTGCTTCTAATACACGATTGCAGGTAAATTTTCTGAATGCTTTAACAAGACTTCATTCTTCTTCAGAATTGAGATTCAGTAAGCAACCCTATTGTTAGGTTTAACTTGCAAAAGAGGAAGCATGTGAGTCAAACATTATATGGAATTTCTAGTAGGCATAGTAGAACTGAAGCAGAACTGATCTATACACAATGATGTAAACATAAAATGGATCACACAATGAAAAGAAAAAGAAAGGATGGGTGCAGTGGCTCACACCTGTAACTCCAGCACTTTGGGAAGCTGAGGCGGGCAGATCGCTTGAGGCCAGTAGTTTGAGACCAGCCTGGCCAACATGGCAAAACCCTGTCTCTATTAAAAATACAAAAAAAAAAAAAAATTTATGCAGGCGCGGTAGCACACACCTACAATCGAAGCTAATTTGGAGGCTGAGGCAAGAGAATAATTTGAACCCGGGAGATGAAGGTGAAGGTGGCAGTGAGCTGAGATCACACCACTGTACCTCAGCCTGGGTGACAGAGCAAGACTGTCTCAACAACAAAAAAAGAAAAAAAAAAAGGAAAAGAAAAGAGAGTTTAATTCCCTCTGAGAAAACAGTAAAACAAATCCACTTTTTACTTAAGTAGAAAAACATTATCATGCACAAAGTAAAATCATACAGGCATTCTGTTAATTCAGTGTACATTTCTAGAGTACTGGGCCTCAATATGAATGCTTTTAGAGAATAAAATGTAGAAATAAGTGGAGATTGCATGCCAGAGAGCCGTCTGACACCTGATTTTCCGCCTCCAGGACAGTACTTGGTGTTAGCAGGATATCATGGCTGTCATCTTCATCTTTATTTATGCCTTTCATCCTGTACATTTCACTTCACTCTCATGCAGCTGAATTTTTTTTCATCTGACAGCATAAAGACATAAGGAAATGAGATGCTTAACCCAGACACTTGAGCTAGATCTCATATTATGATGACATTTTAGATGATTCAATTAAATGTTATATGTGTTTAGTATTCAATTTATACTAATAGTGTGTGAGGGACCAGAACACAGAGATAATAAGAAAGAAGTTTAGTTGATCTGAGTATAGTTTCAGTTAATGAAACTTATGTAACCTGAAAAATGTA
Source organism: Nomascus leucogenys (assembly GCF_006542625.1). Classification (NCBI taxonomy): domain Eukaryota; kingdom Metazoa; phylum Chordata; class Mammalia; order Primates; family Hylobatidae; genus Nomascus; species Nomascus leucogenys. The sequence continues at coordinate 39,921,376 of NC_044387.1, forward strand.
ACAAAGGATAAGAACAGGATGACAGATAGTGTTATTTAATGAAAATCTGAGCAGAATGCTTTGTTTATACACTAACATATAAATCCTAACCAGAATGCCAAGTTTAGTTTCTAAAATTTTAGATCTATTAAAATAAAGGCCTACTAGTGTACTTTATAATAAGCGATTGCCTTTATTAATGGTAGGATGGAAAATACTTATCAAGAATCTTTTTCCTCTGGATATCATTATTCTTACATAAACTGAGTTTTAAGCACGAGGATATTAGTACTGTTTTCAAATTAGACCTTGGAATAGAAGCTCTGTCATTTTTTTGTAAGACTGAATGTTCTGACATGAAACTGATTGCTTTGTCAAATATTAACATTTAAACCATGAACAGACCTCTCTCTCTCTCTCCCACTCTTCCCATCTAAGCTCCATGGTGCAATGTATGGAAGTGGAATCTATCTTAGTCCAATGTCAAGCATATCATTTGGTTACTCAGGTAATCCTGTATGTCATTTCTAAAGTCAAATTTATTAGGTTTTAATTTTCTTATTGTTTATACTCTATTCACAGCTTTCTATTGTGCCTTATTAGATATATTTTTATTAAATTTATTTGCTAAATGTTGAAAGCAAAAACAAAGCCCAGTGTCAAGATGAATTTATAATACTCTCCCTAGTGTACAAGATGGAATAGATGTTTCATCAATTTAAAAAGATATTTAATATTCCTTATATTTATTCCTTCCACAAATGAATATTGAGACTATAGTATAGGGAAAGCACTATGTAAGGCACTGAGAAGTACACATACATAATATCTTTAAGTATAATTCTCTATCATGCTAATTTCTTATCTTTGTATTATTATTTTATTCATAAAGAAGCTTTGAACATTATGGAAACATCAGAAGTAGAAAAACACCCTCAAAATCATCTTTCTTGTTAACAACTTTTTGTAAATTTGGTGAGATTGTGGGAAAAAATACTTTGGAATAAATTGGCTCCTGTTCAGGAGCCTGGTGAATTCAAAATGTAGAAAGAACGATCACCAAATTGTTAGCATTACTTATCCTTGGTGGAATTGGTGATGTTTTCTTCTTTGCACTTAAAAAATTTTTGGAATATTTTACAATGATCAGTATGATTCATATAACAACTAACCTATTCTGGTTTAAATATAAAATAATTATGCTCATTGTATAAATTCAAGCTACACAGAATTTTTGAAGTAGCAGATGAAAATTTTCTCTCCTTTACTGCAGCTTCTGTGTTCTGTGTATGTTCCTTCACACTTTCAAGTGGTTTTATATACATATAACTGCATATGTAATTAGTTTTGCTTGAGTGCTCATGCATGTGTGTGTGTGTGTGTGAGATTATGTGATCACATTACACGTTTTAGGAGATGTCATTCACATGGTGCCTGAATGGTGAGTCTTAATATCCTCATATTATAGGAAAGGATACTTAGAGAGGTCTGATAACTAGGTGAACATTAAAGAGAACTACCTAATTTATTTACCAAAGTTCATGTTCTTCCAGCTATAACAAGTTGTTTCTCAATGTTAGGAAACTTGGAACGCTTGAAACCAGATTTATAATTAGAAATAATACAAGAAAACAGCAACATTGATAAATGGTAAAATGCTGATGAAAAGAAAACTTTAAAAAATGAGAAGGTTGCATGTTAACAAAAAAAGAAAAATTAGAAATATATGAAAAATTAAAACATAATTATTCAAGTAACTATTGCTGTTCAACAAAGCACCTTAACCTTAGGGCAAAATAACAGCTTCATTATGCTCATAGATTATTTGGGGCAGGAATCTAGGATGGAACCTGGCTAAGTGATTCTTTAGCCCCTTGAAGTATCCACTGAATGCCACTCAGCTGATGGATGGGCTGCGCCGGCAGGCCTGAGACAGCCTGACTCATACTCAAGAGTTGGGGAATTAGACTCCATCTCTTGTTAGCAAAGAAATACTGTTTCAGTGATCTCTGAAAATACAATATGCCAAAATAACACTAAGAAAATAAATACCAGGAAGTGTAAGATACTGTAGAGATAGGAAATGGAGTTACAAAGAAGAAATCTATTAAAATCAGACTCTAAATCTTGCTAAAACAGTACAAAATAAAAAGCTAAGAAACCAGCTGAAATAAATAAATACATTCTCAGCATAAAGAAAAAACACAGCAAATCATCAAGTACTGTGATTTTCTGTTTTTTATACTGGGATATAGACTCCTTCGATGGGTACATGGAAAGAATTGTGGAAAGGTACAAACCGTGTGAATGGATGTAAAAATTTGTCTGTGTATATGTGCTTTTGTCTGCAGAGGGAGTACATACCTTTCCTCAAATTCTTGAAGGGCTCTTGATCGAAAACAAATGTAAGAATCACTACAGTAAGATGACGTAGCATCTGTAGTTGATTTTGAGGGCTGAAAGTGTAGGGGTAAGAGAACAGGACAGCTTCTCTGCATATATACCCTTTGCTTTTTGTTCAGAATTGGCATTTGAAATCCAAGGCCTTCTCCTCAACCTGTCCCCATCCACCCCTGCACCTTTTTGGAAGGCCTGGAAAAGTTGGATAAATGTACTTTGCAAGTTTGTAAACAGGCTTTTCCCCTTCTCATTAAGCCATTTGCTGACACAACTACAAAAATCAACACCTATCTCAACTTCTGGTGTAACAGTAGATGAACACTTTCTAATAAAGTGTAGATACAAATCTACCTATTCTAAAACAGATTTGTATTTTAGTTCTGCTTTTCTAAATTATTCACAGTAAGAAATTATGGCATTTACAGAGTAAGCTAAAATTTGTGAATATTACAGACAAAAAAACTTATATAATTTGTCTTAATTAGAAGAAATGTTAAACTCTGCATAGAATTTAAGAACAAATAACAACAGAAGTTCAGTTGTAAAGTAAAAATATTTTTCTGACATTGTTCACATTTCCCACCCTTTATTTTCTCCTTCTCCTAGACAGATAGTAGGAATGAAAGTTAGGTGCTAAAAGCCTTTTAAAATCAAGTTTTAAGAATTTTTAAATTATATTAATTTTATGCAGAAGAATTTTCGATCCTTGCTTTCAATGCAAAAAAATAACTTTCCCAGGACTTCCCAAACCCACTGATCTTCCACCTCAGGTGCTAAGGGCACAGCCCTCTGTTATTGTCTCTAGCCTAATGTGATCAAACCTTTACCTAGAATGGAACTTTGCATAGTAGGTGGATTGTACTTTGAGCTGCATCAGACAGCTTTGTCCCTAAATTACTATTTTGCTGATGTTTTCAGGGATGAACAAGAAACAGAAGGTGTCAGCCAAGGACGAGCCAGCTTCAAGCAGTAAAAGCAGCAATGCAACACAGGTGTTGTAGTGACTTTAGTGACTGCTTATGATAGTGAACTATGGCCTCATTAGCCAGCAGAGCATGGAAAAATAGGCTTTTTAAGTCTGAAAAATTATTTAATGTGGTCATTACTTACAAAGGAATAAAACTCACTCTGAAATGCAGTAACTGAATTGCCTCTATACAATAATTAATAACAGATATTTATTTATCTCCCACTATAATACCAGATACTCCTAGGCAGTAGAGTGTAGTGATGGCCAAAAGTAGACACATACTCCGTGTCTTGGAGCCTACATCCTACTGAGGGGTATAAATAAATTAAATACACATTTAGATAGATAGAATGCTAGATATTATGAAGAAAAATAAATCAGAGAAATAAGACGTTTAATGCTGTCAGGTGGAAGAGGGATCTGGTATGAATGTTAAATGGGATGGTCAGGAAAGGATACTCTGAGAAGGTGACATTTGAGTCAAGACCTCCAGATGATGAGTGCATGAGCCATGTGACTCTAGGAGAAAGAACATTCTGGGCAGAGAGTAGAATGACCATCAATCCCATGTTGTTTCAGAGAAAACAAGTATATTCTGGGAAAATTAAAAATTCATCTGATAAGTAGTGTGACTTTAAATTAAAAAAAAAAAAAGAGTATAGCTAATCTAATATCTGAAAACAAAAAACCAAAAACATCCCAGATTTTCTACATGAAATGTTTCTGTAACCTCTGTGACCTAGTAAATGATGCTATTAAAAAATGGGTTGGTTTTGGAGTAGATGATCTGAAATAATTGATTTTGATATTTGAAAAGATCATGCAAATTTAATTTTGTTTACCTTGAAATAAAGAGGCCAAGCTTTTAGTAAAAATAAATTTGAGTTCTAATTCCATGTTGTGAGGTTATTGAACCCTAATTTAGCATTTTTCAGTTCACTTATCTCAAGAATAATTTAGCAATGATGATGTACAGAAATTAAATAAAAATAACAATATTAAGAGAGTGCAAGGAAATTGATGCTAGTCTAGATAGGCTTTTTTTTTTTTTTTTTTACCTGGAGCCATCTTAGTGACTATTACTTTTTAATGATGAACAGCTTTTTTCACAAAGTGTTGCATTCTAACTCTAAGTTTTAATTGTTTTTGGAATTTAGTCACAGAAAAAAGGACAGCAATCCCAATTCCTGCAAAGCCGTAATTTAAAATGCATAGCCTTATGTGAAGGTAAGTTGAAAGTTTTACGAACCTCATAGTGTTAGTTCCTAGCTCATCTATAATTAAAAATATGAGTATGTTTACAGAGTGCTTATGGTGGAATAGGGAAAGCATTATTCCTTATGATCATTTCAAAGGGCACAAATGCAAAAACGGGTACCGTAGAGATCATAAAGGTTCAAACCAAATTGCAGAATTGGCAAGAATTCAGACAGTGATATATTTTATTTCTGGCAGATATTTCCAGAATGGTAATTATATCTTTCTGATCAAGTAATGCTTATCTCTTTAGTTAATGTGCTACCTTCCTCTTAAAGTTGGTATTTGAATGTATAATACGTGATACGATGAAAAATGTGAAAGATGAACCAAGCACTGAGAAGATAACCTATTAGGTCTTTCTGTTCCTACACTGAAATTATTATATTATTCTGTACTCAGGACAGAAAAATTGATGGGTGATTTGCAAGATGATATACTTTTCTTTGTTCTTGCTTTAAAATATGACTGTGGCTAAAAATTCATTTTTTTCTTCTTGTGTTAGGAGTTTTAGTAGCTACCGTCTTTTAAGTTTTCAACACACAGTAGTTGTATAGGACATGAACTTGCTGTCTACATAGTTCTTAAGTCAGGACCTGTCTGCTTTTGATAATACTTAGATGAGTTCCTTTTTATTGTTATACCCGTTGTTATTGAAATTATAAAGTTGTTACATGGCCTTTCACTGTTTTTATCTATATTTCTTCATAGACAGGCTAAACAATTTTTATGTGTTCATTAGTGCTTGTCTTTTTGCTTTAGATTTCAAAGAGAAGAGATATATAGATTCGGAATGGACTAGGATTCCTTTAGAATAAAGTAGTTCTTTAATTTTATTTTCCACTTACAGTGATCACCTCACCGGACCTGCACAAACATGGAGAGATATGGGTTGTCCCCAATACTGACCATGTCTGCACACGATTCTTTTTTGTGTAAGTGGAAATGCTCAAATTTGTATACTACTGTCTTTGCCACAAATGGGTTAGTGGTGACTGAATTATCGTTTGGTCTCTTTAGCTGCCAAAATATAACAGGTAATTGAGTTTAACATCAACTAATGTTTTTGTTTTATTTTCAATAAGCCATTAAAAAAATCTAAATAATTTTTAAATGCTGTTAACTTAGAAGAGCTCATGAAAAACACCTGTTAACTTACAACTAAAAAAACATCATCTTAGTCGGGCTCGGTGGCCCACACCTGTAATCCCAACATTTTGAGAAGCCGAGGCAGGTGGGTCACCTAAGGTCAGGAGTTTGAGACCAGCCTGGCTAACATGGTGAAACCCTATCTCTACTAAAAATACAAAAATTAGCTGGGTGTAGTGGTGCATGCCTGTAGTCCCAGCTACTGGGGCTGAGGCAGGAGAATCGCTTGAACCCGAAAGGTGGAAGTTGCAGTGAGCCAAGATAGCACCACTGCACTCCAGCCTGGGTGACAGAGGGAGAATCTGTCTCAAAAAAAAAAAAAAAAAAAAAAAAGAAAGAAAAAAGAAAATCATCATCTCTGTCTCTGTAGCCATCTCTCTGTGTGTATATATGTATACATGTGTTTATACACCTCCATACACACACATACTTTTGTTAATTTTAAAAATTTAGAACTGGGATGAAGAATACGATAATGAAAAGGTCTGTGCTAGAAAAGATTGATCTACATTCCATATAATACAGGCTGGAAATGCAGTACATGTCAATGTGGGGTTTTTTTTGGCACGGCTGTATCGTAAGAGTTGCATTAAAATATAAAAGCATTATTTTTCATTCCTAAATAATGGGTGCAGTAGACCAGTCTAATTTTCACTCTACCCTTGGCTTCCAACCTGTTTCCCATGCTGTTCCCACCTTATCCATGATCTTGTCACAGAAAGGATTTCAGAGAAGAGTTGAGTATCTGTTTTGTACTTTATGTAGTTTTCTTAAAAGAAACTGAAAAATGGAACTGTTAAGGTTGCTTCAGTATACTGTATATCCTTAGTACCCTGTGCATTTAGCATTGGATCTGTTGGCTTGTTGACAGACTATTCACAGTGAAACTTACGAGCTTCCTGGTTTTCTTTTGGATGTTTTGAAAACTGTGATCGTTCTTACGATAGATATTTACTGGCTATAGATTTCTTTCTTAACAGTGAGGTAGCAGTGAGTATAGGAGAAAGAGCCCGCTTTTGATCAGATAGTTTGAATCCTGGCTGAATAGTAATTAGTAAGGTGATATTGCCTGGTTGTATAACACATCTAAGCTTCATCAGTAAAATGATAATAATATACCTGTATCAGTCAGAATCCAAACAGGAAACAGATGACCCATGAAAAATATGTTTGGGTCATCCACAATTAGATTATTTACAAGGGTATGATTATAAGGAAACCACAGGTCCAGTGTGGTAACCTGGATCTGTTAGCACCAGAGCTGTTATACATTCCCAGGTACAAAAGGACACAGACAGGAAGCAGTCCTGCTGGGAAGCCCCATTGGCCAAACCCTGCCAGAAGCTAGAGAACAATGAAGCTTATGGAGAAAGTCCTTACAGGTCAGGCTCCTGGGGCAGAACGAAGGCAGAGAAAGACTCCAAGACGATCCTGGGGGTTCCTAGAGAAGCTAACTGCACACAGTGCCTGTAAAGTTTATTATGAGGATTAATTTAGCACAGTGCAGGTCTTGGCCACTGAAAGGCTTACTAAATATTTTTTTCTCTCTTCTTTGTTAGCTATCTTGATTGTTATCCACTATTAAATGCTTGGCCTTCCAAAAAGAAGCCTTCAGTCACCAAGTTATTTCACTGAGAAATCTTGAGATTTTGGCTGAAAAGTAACTCCCGAGTACTTTCCTTAGCCTGTCATCTAATTAGTTCATCTACTCCTTCTGCATCTTGCTAAAATTCAAATTAATTGAGCCAAATAAACAGCCTTAGATATTTAAATAGGCAGTACCATTTTTAGTATTATTTCTTTTGAACTTTTAGATAAATTATACATAAAGCCTATCTGTAGGGATATACATGTTGCAGGGGGTGTTTACTGGAGAAAAGAATTTCTGTATTTCATAAGCAAAAATTGAGGATAAATCATGTGAAGAAAAGAGAAGTACACTCAGATACTTCCTAAATAATACAAGGAAAAATTTCATATTATCATATTAAGATAATTTTCATTGCTTTATGAACACAAATGAGATTTCATCCTTTCTGCACCCTCAGGAGAGAAGAGACTCATTAAGGAAAATTGATAAATTCAAAACACATCAAAAGGGGAATCTGTTTCATTAATGTACATTCTAATTACAACCATCAGTTCCTTTCTGTATAAAATGATCACAGAGTTCTACTAGTAGTGAGCCTCCCTAATGCGTGGTAACACCTAGAAGAAGAATAAATCGATGAGAATGAAGATAAGACAAAAACTCAATTTCTGTTCTTTTTATTTTAATTTTTTGATACATTATGTGATCCTGGATGTTAGAAGCTTTGCCTAATGACTAGGATATGAGTTAACATGGTTACCTTTTTAAAAAATCTATTATCAGGTAACAATATTAAAAATTAAAATAACTCCCATGCTAATCTGATTCCCACAGTTGAGTTGATAAAACAGTCACATAGTATGCTAATCACGTTTTCCAGCAAGTAAGCAGCACAGAATGAGAGAAAAATTGGAGGGAAATTTTAGGGAACAGGCTGGTGTATTGGAAAAAAAATGGAAGTAAAAATTTAAAGGAAGATATCAATTAAAAAAAAGAAAAAGAGAATTAGAAGTTCAAAAACTTTTTTGTTGGAAAATTCCAAAATGAAGAAACTTAATTAAATATAAGTGCTCCAGGCAAAATGTAATAGTTCAGATGTTATGAACAGATCCAAGCCAATTCCTAGTTTCTAGAAACTGTGAGTAAAGCTTGATTACATGACTAACCTTGAAACGCATGTGTACTAGGACATTAAGACCCATATGTAGAAATTAGGAAGCTTATTTCAAAAGGGCTGGAGATGTGAATGTAGGAGTGAATAAAATGCTCACGTTATAACTGTTTGATGAGTATTTGCCGTCAAAAAGGGCTAATACCTCAAAATCAATATACAAATAGGAACCCATTATTTAAATTCCCTGGCCAACATCTCACCTTCTCCAATCTGTGCAGTAATTTTATATATCAAAGAGACTTGAAACTTGAGCTGAAGTTTTCCATTTCTTTTTCCTTGCTCACTGTAGTCATCAGTTCCCAAGTTTATCTCTTCACAATTTTGTCCCAATGCCTTTATTCCCATGGATATATTATTCTCTCCCCTAGAGTATATCAAAAGGTTATTAGTTCTCCCTGCTTCTACTTTCTTCATCACTCTTAGCCTCCTTTGTGCAATGCAAGACTCATTAAACATTCCCATTATTACACTAGTGATATACCTCTTTAGTATTCAGAAATTGAAGATAAGCCAAAAAAAGGAGAAAATTTTCCATATTATCCCCATTTAGAGTTAACTAGGATTAATCTTTTGGTGTACAGCCTACATTCCTATGCATCTAAAATTCTATCTATTTGTACCATATTCATTTTCCTAAAGCAGTGTTTTGATTAGTCACTGCCCAGACAGGCTGATAGTTAAATAGAAGCATGGCATTCTCCAACATACAGAGTCTCTTCTACCTTACTTCAGTTACATGCACAAACCACTGATTAAGTGAAATTCTTGTCCAAGCTGTTTCTTAAAAACAACTTGGAGTTGCATTTCCCACTATTGTGCCTTTGCTCAGTCAATTCAAATGCCTTGGCCTTCTTACCAGCTAGACCATTAGCCTATTTTTCAAGGCTCATTCAAACATGCTCTTTTCCTTGGCACCTTCCCTGACCTCCCAGTCTGAAATGATTCTGTCTTTTCTCTGAATTCTGCTCACCCTATGTTTGGACAGCTCAGGCTGCCTTGTCCTTTTTCTAATTTGTAGAGATGAGGTCTTGGCTGTGTTACTCAGGTGGATCTCAAACTCCTGGACTCAAGTGATCCTCCCACCAAATTGTCAATAATTTCAAAAGTTTTTATTTATGAAATGTCCTGACATACCTAAGAAATTTCCAGGCAGCTAAGTTTCATCTAATATCCTAGTTTCTATTATTTTTAAAGCAAATTGGTTAATTTTTCGTTAAAATTTTAGTAATCTTTTTACATTCCTGAGAATATGAATAAGTCTTGTCTCCTTTTAGACGTTTTCATTTTTCATTCTACCAAAACCCAGTCAAATGTATCATCTCCCTAGTGGTATCATTCATGTTCTATTTCTTTTCAATTCTGTTGCTTTCCAGACATAAAAGAACTTTACTCTTAAATCATAAATAGCTGTGACATGTTCTGTATACCCTATTGTAATAACTACTCTAATGCCACTAGCAACTTATGTATCTAAGCCTTGCCAGTTGCCCAAATTAAATGGATGTTTGATTTTTCTGGATTATTATATATGCATCAAATTTAAAACGCCTGAATGCCTTTGGTCAACTTTGTCCTTCAACCCACAACTGTTGTGCTTCCTGTGGGTTTCCTAGACAGTAGAAAATATGCATTTTATTTAATACTTTTAAGCATACTGTCTCTCTCTTTCTCTCTCTCTCTCTCTGTAGTTCTCACTCTTGCCTTCACTCCCACTTTTGCTCTCTGCTCTCTCTTCCTCTGTGCTCTTTCAGTCTTAAATTATTATAGTTTATTCAAAGAATTTGAGTCTCATATCTTCTCCACTAACTTCTAATGCTTTTTAAGTGTCAGGGTACGTGTAATATTTGGGTAGACAAACCCTTCTATCTGACTGAAAAGAGTGATGGGGGAGTGATGGGGCAAGACTGGAGAGGAAGTCTGTATTTGAATGACGAAGGAACTCGTATTGCCAATAACTTGGATTTTGTTCTGTAAGTGAGATAGAGGCCATTTTTCTATCACTTTTGCAGGGTGGAGAGTAGATCTTGTAGGACAGATGATGGGGATAAGTGTAGAGACAGAGAGATCAGTTATAATGTTATAACAACATTCTAGGTCAGTTTTTCTTACCACAAAAAGAAATGTGTTTGACATTGTGACTTAGAAAAAAATAATTCCTTCTATCTGTAGTAAAGTCAGTGTTCTCTATTTGATTCGATTCAATTCGATTCTATCTTAGTCACTTAAAATGCTGTTCTAGACAACCTAAATTAATTAAAAAACCCACTAGTTATACACAATCTGCAACTTGAAAACCACTCATTTAGATGAATGACAATGGAGGCCTAAACAAAGGTAGAGAGAAGATTTAAGAAAATGGAAGCAAGACAGCTTGGTGATTAATTGGGTTTAGGCACAAAGAACAGCCAAGAATGACTAAAGGTTTTGTGTTGCTGGATGACGGTACATCAAATTGAGATATGGATAGCATAAAAAGTAGCAGTCCTAGGGTCAAAAAATAAGGGCTTTGAATATACTGGATTTGTGTTATCTGTAGGAAAGTTATATAGAGAGAAAAATTTAAGAATCGGAGGTAGAGCTTTAGGAATTAGCATGTAGGTGATAGTTAAAACTTGAAAGGGGCTGAAATCATTGATTTTGCATATCATGAGAAGAGAGAAAACTGAGGTGTGATTCATATATAAAATCATCATTGAAATGAGAGGCCAAGGAAGAGGATGCAATAAATGCGATGGAGAATTAATCTCAGTAATAGAGCGCTTACTGTCCTGAGAAAATATCTGTAATTGGGCTGTGTACCACATATCCCATTTTTTTTCTTAGGGTAATGTTTCACCGTGAGGGGTCATTTCCATGTATATGTAAGTTGAAACTTGCTAAGTATATCTAAAACAGTGATAAGAATTAGCCAAATAGACAACCTTGGGTCATTTAGTTAAGAATTTAGACTTGGTACAAATGCAGTTATCAGTTGATGGTTAAGCAGTGGATTACATAAGGAGCCAAGTTCTCTCTGCTGTATGTCATCTTTTCATTTTCCTGTATTTTGCTATTTCAGGAAAAGATAGTGGCTAGTATTAATCTTTGAGACGCTGTGCTTATATCCTTGGTTATCTGTTTTCAAGTAATTACCACTTTTCTAAAGCTTCTGTCTTGAAGCCATTTTTATGAAGTAAAATTAATTTGTCACTTGTTCCCCTCTGAATATGATCATGAAAGCTTGAAAATTCATTCTTAGGAAATTCTTATTGCCCAAGTAACTTTATTTGAGAAAAATGAATTACCATCTACAATGTAATTATTTCTTTTTAAAGAACTTAGTAATTGCTGTTCTTTAATATTATATTTTCCCTTCTACTCCTAAAGTAAACTTAGCAGGCTTGCATTCTTTTGTGAAGTGCCAGCATAAATAAGAATATGTTACAGTCAGACTAAATAGTGCAACCAGTGATAAGAAAAAGGGCAGCACTGATTATGGCTGAATAATTATTAGAAGGCAGGCATGGCAAAGAAGCAGTGGTAGAAAGTGAAGTGTCATCAGTCAGAAAATAAAGAAATGATCGAAGTAGGAGTAGAGTTAAGAAGTCTGGAATCTTAGCAACATAAAGTTGAAGCTGTTATATTTTTTTATAGTAGACTTCATAGCAGCTGCTATGGGAAATGCCTGCAAGGCCAAAGACACTGAGAAGCTTCTTGCAACTCAGACAGTCTTTTATGCGGGGATGAAAAAAAAATGGAAGAAAGGGGAAAATTTAGGCATGACATAGAATGGGCTGTTCTGTGTTTTGCAATGGGAACACATTGTTAAATACACCTGAAAAACAACCGTATAATTTGCTTTTGATTCTCTTGGGCTATATTTTAGGTATCAAATAGCATTTCTAAGCCGTTTTAAATGCTGCCATCTTTTAAAATGTTTTTATCTTTTTATGTTTTGTATTTCAGCTATGAAGACGGCCAAGTGGGAGATGCAAATATTAATACACAAGAAGGAGGCATTCACAAAGAGATCCTCCGAGTAATTGGTAATCAAACTGCTACTGGTTAAAGGACCACCATTTAATTAACATGATTTGAAAGCCTTCCTCGGGTTCAAAGCTGGATTTTGAACTGAAGAAGATTATAAAATTATTTATTGTTATTATAAACAAAATTAACCCTTTGAATACTGATTTTTTTTCTTAGTATTTCTAAGTATCTCATTAAATACCTAAAATGGTATAAGATTTATCAATTGTAGGGTTATGGAATCTAGTAATAAAATTTCAACAGCACTTAAACTGAAGTTTGGGTTGCTCACACAATAAACAGATTGAAAAAACTGTTTTGTGCTGATATTTTTATACTAAACTCTTTAACTCGATATTTGGTATTATATACCGACATTTTAGGTTACCAAAATAGAATTGAGAACATTTTATAATGGCATCTAAATCTATCAGATACTTTGCAATAAGTATACTGTTTGCACATTCTGATGTGCTATATCATTAGTAGTATGGGCATTCTAATGTTTTGGAAGGGATGTTCCCTATTCTTCTATTTTTCTTCATAAAAAAACAAGTAGGTCTTAGAAGCAGTGCTTTGCCGGAAAGTATGTAATATACACATCTATACATTCATGCATCAAAATGTGTGGTTGTGAATATATTTGTGTATATTCACACGTATGTTTTGACCAGAAAGATGGCTTAGCTTCACAATTCTATCCACATTTAATGGAAGGAAGATAATATTTAGTAAGCAATAAATTTGGACATAAATCAAGATATGAGCCAGATTTACCACCATTCATTCACTGAAAATATTTGCAGACAATTTTTCTGTTTGTCTGAAGAAATTCAGCTCTTTTAAAGTGTTATCTAAAAGTCACAATTTGGGGAACATACATGGCCTGGTAGACCGAATCTATATTCAAATGATTATGTATTTAAAAGAAAGACCTTGGAATTTAAAGAAACCATATATATTTTTTATTTACTACAAGAAAACATTATACAATTTTATTTATGCCACACCAGCATTTTTATATTTGTTCATCTAATACCTCTGCTTATTTTTTTCATATTGAGAAAGAACACAAACTTTGATGCTTCTTTTATATTAAAAGACCACAAATAAGTTTATAGAGAACAGTAACACCAGCTCTCAGCATTTCCTTTTCAAGAGTCATATTTCATCAAAATCATTTCTTATTCTTTGAGTCCTAGAGTTCTTATTCATCAAGTTTTAATTGACAGTGTTTATTTTCCCACATGTTGTCTTTGGAACAAGGCCATTCATGAAAGCAGTTTAATTAGTGAGTCTGCCACTCTATTCAAACCCTGAATCAAAGCTCTATCTGATTTTAATTTATGTAAAAAAAAATAAAAATGTATAGTCATTTGCAAGTATAATGTGATAACTGCTGTGTTTATTTCCTTTGTCTGGCATAAAAGGTGAGAAAAAGGTCATACATGTTGTTAAGGGTTGCAGTTTAGGAAGTATTTTCTAATCATTTGTTTTGTTATATTGCAAATAATTGATATGCCACTTATTTCTGCAAGAAAAAACAGGCTTGAAGTGGTTGGGATATTAATCATTTTGATAGTATCTACTTAAAGCATTGATCTGTTTTGACTTGTGGCTCTGAACTCTGGGCTAGGGCAAAGATATAATATCCTATCCAGTGTTTTATGACCACTTATTTGAAGATTAGTGTGGGACATGAGGACCTTGCTATTGTTTTGCCAAGACATCGCAAGTCTCCCAAATCACTTTAACTGTGTTTTTAAAACATTTTTAAGCAACATAATTATTTTTTTGAAATTAATCTATACATTAGACAGTCTATACATGACAAACATGAAGATCTAATACCAAGATTTGGGAGACGGGATCTTGGAACTCCATCTGTTTGACGACTAGGACCACTGAGGCACCTCCAATAAACTCTGTAGAGTGCCTCCAGCATAATTTAAAAGCCACCGACCTAATCCATTATGGCTTTACTTAATATTGGAGTGATCTGTAAAGAATATAGTATTGGAGTCTGAACTGGAACAGTAACTTGTAGGACTCAAGAAAGACTGTTTAAGGAAAGTTGGCATAAAAAAACTGTTTCTGTTGACTTAAGAGTAGTTTCACCTATCTGAGGAAATTAAGTAGTTGATAGTTTAATGCTAGGCATCTTTTATGATAATAAAGTAAGATGTCTTCTTATGACAGTTAATTGAGTTGTATCATGATGTAGAATGACAGATTTTGTTTCAAACAATTGCGTCAGAACCTTTGTAAGCAAATATTCTAAGGAGAATCAATCTTATTTTTTAATTGAACTTTTTGAAATCGGGGATACTATAATAACTGATAAAGATGTTTTTCTGTATTTCTAAAGAATCTAATTTCAATTACTACCATTAACATATAAATGTGCTTCCAAAATCCAAGCAGGTCCATACAATTTGGAGATTTGAACACTGTTATCATGCTTTAATTCAGTCATTCATTAAAATATTATCTATTCACTTATTTGATGATTCCAAACATTTGATATTGTATTGTGTTTTTATAATTATTTGAAATCTGTCCACCAGTGCTTTGTAATGGTTTTATTAATTGTGTAGCCATTGCTACTTAGATAGTAACCCACCGAGCAAAGGCAGTCATTTATTTTCATCCTTGAAGTAGGGGAAGAAAATTATTAATTTATTAGTTCTACTTTTTCCTGCATTGCTGATTTTATAAACATTTTACTATGAATAATCTGTTCTCTTTCACTGTATTAAAAGGAGAAGAAAACGAACATTTGAGAACAGAAAAAAGTAATAATATACAAATAATCTAGTGCTATAAAATGCATTATAGTAAGACACTTTTGGTGTCTTCGAGTGCACTATGTTGGAATAAATTTTATACTTGTTGCTCAGTAAATCTCAGTCATACGTTGGGTTTAAAGCTGTTTTTTTTTATTTAAAGTTTAATTTTAAAAGTGCCACATTGTAAAAGTTACTGTTAAGTACTATGTAAAAAACCAACCCAAGCTATTGTTAATGTTCTGAATGTTTTTCTTTGAATATTTCAGTTTAGAGAAGAAATTCCTTCATTTTTCTCCCCTTTGCTAAAAGAAAGAAAATCTATAGTATGTAAGTCTATGAATCTTTAAATAACTGAAAGAATTTTAGCAGTACTTTGTATAATAAAAATATTTTTTAAACCATAACTTGCCTTAGAGCATGGGGTTTCAGAAAGTTTTAACGAAAAACTCATCATCCTCATTAAAGAGTCTGGATAACTTCATCAGATGGTAATTTAATATGTCATGAAGGGGCCACTCAGCATTGGGTCATCTACCATCTAAATAAATATGGATTTCATGGTGGCATTTGAAGCACATTTTGCAAACATTATGATGTTCTATTGTCTTGCTGAATTCTTTATTATAACACTACCTCAAGACAAATGATAAACTGTTGGTAAGGTAAATTGAGTTTTCAATGTCAGGAACAAATAAAATTTTGCAAATAGAAGTCATTAAATAATTCAACAGGAAGACCATACTGGACACAGATGTTGTCAGTTACTTCTGGACAATGTGGTAACATGGATATTTCAGTCACTGGTAACAATGTCAGGGTTAACACCCAATGAGTTATTTGAAACAATTTGGGTTGCAAAATTTGAAATTAATTAGTCTATTTTGAGATCGATTTTCTACATGGGCCAATTTTATGTCCATTACCTAAAGCCACAATCTCCCACTCTAAAGAGTTAAAGGATGAAAACACCCAACTGCTACACTGGAATGGCAGACTGAATATTCAAGCATTTTGGCATTTAATGCCTGCTAAATTTTTGTGTGATTATATATAGATTTGATGTATATTATTACCCAGTAAATTCTTCTTGGGAATTTTGTATACATTATGGAATATTAGGATAAGTTTTTGTAGGTCAGAAGAATTTCAAGTAGTTTTTAGACAAAACATATCCATGAGTGTGAAAAAAGCTGTGTTGACGAATAGATTACATTTCACATTTACCAGCAAGTCAGTAAAAAATAGTGCTTATTTACATAGTCAATATAATTTAATGTTCTAAAAATAATATCTTCGATCTGCCCAATATTTAATGTATCATTGAGATTTTTAAAAATGCAGCCACTCCTTTATGTAAACATTAAGATATGCCTATGTTTCTTTAACTATACAGCCTCTTTACAATAAATTTCTTGATTTTTGTGCACAGAATAGTATTGCAACCTGCTATTTAGCCTTTGGTGCCTTAGAATTATTATAAATATTTAACAATATGTACATAATGTAAATACTGCCAAGAGATCAGTAAGGCCAAATATTTTCTCTATTCACTTTTTATTGCTCTTGCTTTCTATTGCTACTCAAGCCTCTTTTATCCAGCTTTGTAATAGTTCCAACATTGTAGCCAATGTAAATGTTTACTTTCAATAAATCTGAATTTGTTCAACAAGTACGGTATATGTGGGCAGTATTTTGAAAACTCAGTTAGGCTTTAGATTCTCCTCTTGATGAATCTTGCCTCTAGGGACTATGTATTTGAAGGTCTCAAGAAACTCTAAAAATGATGTTGCCTTTTTTGTTTTTAAAGTGAGGGAAAAAAAGTCTTTTCAGTATTCCCCCATGTACTTTCAACAGATTTAAATTGATTGTATGAGTGCCGTTTTAATTTCAAATTCTGTCAAGAAGTATAGCATTGAAACAAAAGATTCTTGTATGTTTGTACGTGTGTCAGTTTGTAACATCTGGCCATAATATCTAAAGGAGTATTTCAAATGAAATGTCCTGAATTGTCTAAGCATTTTTGACCTGATAAGTAATCAGAAAATGATTTTTAAAGCACCACTTTTTATAAAATACATCTTATTAACTGAATAAAATCTTAGTCCATAAATAAATATGGTCCTGTAAACCCATTAATAGTAAAAAATTGTGAGGAGCTTACTGTATATTCTTACAATAAGTAAAATAATTTTTTATTCATGATATATTCATAACTGAGAAGTTTTAGATAGCAAACTTCTTTTGTTAGACTTGATTTCAGTTACGCTAGAAATACTTGTTGGGAGTCTAGTATGCATTTTTGACAGTAAGTATAAGGAGTAGAGAACATTAGATTTTGTCTTGCCCTTAAGGAACCTTCAATTTTTTTGTGAAAAGAAAGCAAACACATTTGGAAATAATTCTAGAATAGTACAAGATGAACAATGCAGAATGGAAAAGACAAATGCAAGCAAAACGGGGGAAAGAACAAACCATTGCATTCACTGAAATGAAAACTGCACCCTTAATATCTTGAATCCTTAAATTAGTACTAATGAGTAATGTTGTTAATATTATTAATTTCCATTTACTTATTCACCAGACACTTCACAACTCTAAAACAAAATCTAATATTCTCTTGGCCCTTGTACTGACTGTCAAGTTGCATCCTAGGCTCTTAACAAGTATTTCTAGAGTGGTTGGAATCAAGACATATACTTTGTTGTTGATAATACATATATTAGCAGTTAATTTTTTGTTGATTTTTTAAATTTTTAATGATGTTTGTTACTCCTGTGACACTTATCTGTCCTCCTCATGGAAGCTGGCCGAGCACAGTTCTAACTCTCCAGTTAACTTAATTTACCTTTCCTAGTCCCCCCACTTTTAATGACCACTATCTAGCCTGATAAAATCACCTGTGCTTTTAAAAAACCATACAGGCTGCTTTATTGGAAAGCCAATGTTAAGAATTACTTAAAGTGTCTGAATTTATTTGGCCCCTCTTTCTGTTCCCAACTTCTGGGTCGCTCTTTTTAATTATTTCAAATAACAGTGACTTGTAACATGGATCTAACAAGACTGATCTTTTCAAAGATATCCAACATATATATAGTTTAAAAAATCATGTATTCTTCATTTTCAGATAGATAAAAGTTTTGATTGAACAGTTTTTACTTTATATAGCACTTTATAATTTAGAAAGCACTTTCACATAGATTGTCTTATTTTCTCTTCAAAAATAAGACAATGTAGAAAGTACTTAGTAGGTATCCTGGTATCACGGATGAGAAGCTAATCACTTTCCAAAGAGGTCACTACGCTCCAAAGCTAGCATCAGGGATTCTGAGTCTCATCTCTGAGCTTTCTAATAAACCAGGTTTGTTACTGCTGAGATCCCATCATGGCGAAACTCATAGCAAAGGTAAGAATTATAGGAGACTAGTGAGAAGAGTCAATGAAGAGAGAGTGCTGACTGCCTTCAAGAGCTGTATCAGGGAAACCTGAAATACCATTGTATAGGCTGGGTGGGATTTTATTCTGGAGAGCTTGGAAGGAAAGAAGTCTGCACTGGATGTAATTGGCAATGGAAAAATCATTGTCAGCCCTTGGGTGAGTGACATGAAAGGGGGGGTTTAGAAGCATGTTGGCAGCTGTATGCAGAAAGGATTTCTGAGAGGGAGGCAGAAAGCAAGAAGAAATATTATATATCTCTTGTAGTAATTCTGACAGGAATGAAGGCTTAGAGAAGAAGAACTGAGAAAAAGGATGGATATGAGAAACTAAGAATATTTAGGAAAAAGCTGTAGGAAACAAGAGATCCAATTTATAATATAAATTGAGAATAATTTCCTTCTTGATTTTTTATTGGAGATCGATTAAGATTCTCCCATAGCATTTAGTATTCCGAGAAGGACTGACTGAAGACAAATGACTTGGCTATGCTGGCTCTACACTAATAAGTCTGTGAGCACATATTCAGCCATGTGAAGGGAAAGAAGAGAGGAGTATTCTGAATCACATGGAGACATGTTTGAGAACAAATCTCCCCTACACCTGTAAAACCAGGCTTACTAAATACTGAGATCTGTAAGAGAATGGTTACAGTAGTGCAGTAAATCTCATGTCTGTTTTAATGTGATTTATTATTTCCAAGATCTATCCGTGTGTGTGTGTGTGTGTGCGTGTGTGTGTCTGTGTGTGAGAGAGAGAGAGATGCGTTTTAGCCTGGGGAACACTTAGGACTCACCACCCAGAATGGTGGCATCCTATTCTTTACACTCAACTTGAAAGACACAACCCACTGTGAATGGCTCCAACTCCGACCCGTAGTCTGATGAGTCTGATGACATTTAAATCTGCAGCTCGTTTGTATCTTTCCCTTGAGCTTCAAAATTACATGATCAAATACCTCCAAACAAACATCTCTTCCTGAATGTTCCCGGGACACCTCAAACAAACTCTAACCAATGTCCCCACCCCCCACCATTCTACTCCTCTTCTTGCACTGTTATCATTGAACCAAAGAATGGCCACACCTTCCACCTGATTGGCCAAGTGAGAAGATAAATTATCCCCTATCCCCTTCCCTTTCACCCAGTCCCATCCTCCAATAAATAGCTAACCCTTGTTAATTTTTCTTGTTGAGTGTCTTGTGTTCGACAATCTCGTTCTCTCCTGTGACTTCCTTTGCTAACATTCATGTAGGTTATAGCAATATCCTTCAGGCAGCTTTCCTTGACTGAATCCAGTACCCTTTACCGGGAACAAATTCAGCTAGCACATAGTACACTTATGATTGGTAAAATACTGAATGCCTCTGTATGTTAGTAAATAGACATCCAGTCCCATATTGCCCAGATGCAGCAACAAAAATGTTAGCTTAACACACAGAGGACCTTTCTCCTGTACTTTGCCCCCTGCTAAATATGCTATGACTGGCTCTAACTCCTTCCTGACCCTTTGCCCTCTCTTAATGCTGAAGCTAAAGTGATCTTACTGAAATGAAAATCCAATTTTGTAATTCCTTTGCTTAAAATCCCTTCAATATCTCCCAATTTCTCACTCAGTAGAAATTTCTCACCAAACCTTTCACACATGACCCTTCATGGTCAAGCCCCTGCTTCCCTCTCATCCCTCTCCAGCCTCATTTTCCACCACCACCTTACACTCAGCATTGCAACCCCACTGAATTCTTGGCAGTTCCAAGAACAGCCCATTGCCTCCCACCTCTCACTTGCTTTTTCTTTCTGCCCCGGTCGCCATTTCCAATTTATACTTCTTTTTACTCTCAACTTATTCCCAGTCTAGACCAAATGGTCCCTCTGGATCTTTTCCAAGTATCTGGCCATAGTTCATCTATTTCACTTAGCACACAGTGTTGAAAAGGTTTATTGATTTGCCTGCTTTTTCCCCCCCGGCTACCCTTCCTCCATGCCACCATGCACAGATTATTTCCAGTACCAACTAAATGTTTGGGACTTAAGTGGGTGTACACATACACAATATTACAAATGTCTATCTGAGAAAAACAGTCTTCAAATAAAGTGGCATTAAAGCTGAAAATCTTAGATATGTCTTCTATTGGTATATACTAGATTCATACATCTAAATAAATACCTGTGGTGGGTACATGTCAAGCCAAGGCCATCACTGTTCTGATCACCATCATCACTATCATCCTGGGCATCATTTCCAGCTGTATCACCTGCAGGAAAATGTAGGAATCTCATAATGTTGGCAACATCTACACTCTCTCTTACTCTTGAAGTATATATTTTCATTTTAACTTTAGAGCAAGCAATACCTGGATTGGAAGGTCGCTTTGAGGGCCCAGAATGAAACATAAAACTAGATACTTACAAATTTATAATTTAATGTCAGTAATTTGCATAACCAAAGGATCATTGCTTTGCTAAATAATTACCTTAAATAATGAGCTTCCCTAACATACTTGAGTTCATTTACAGGTCATTAACTACTTGACGTACAAGAAAGAGAGCTACTTTAAGCTATAGTACTAGTATTCATTACCAGTAATAATAAATCAGTGATGGAATTAAGCACATCTATAACTATAAGTCAATGGGAAAATAAAGTTTCTTCCAAGGGAACTGCATTCTTCTAACATAGTATAAATTGTAACTAATCTGAATTTTATTACACATTTTTCTCTGTCAACATCCAACTTAATTTTTGCAGCCTTGAGATTGGGAACATTTCTATTCTTTATGTGTTTCCTGGTTAACTTCTGGGATACACATTTCTTAATAATTGTAGGCTTACAGCATAGTCAATTTTCTAGTTCTAATAACAGCAGCTCAGGAGTGGAATAGTTTTCTGTAGTGTATTATTTGGATTCTTTTTCTTCGAGTTGCTGCCTGTTGGAAATCTACCCATAATTCAAGGTCAAGTTCATGTACTCCTGAGTACATGAATACTTGTACTTTTCATCTAGCCATAAAAGATCTGTCTCTGCTCCAAATACCTGAAACATTTTATAGCTCTCCTGGAGCACTGATTTATAGCTATCACTATTTCTAGGGCTCTTTTTGTAAAAAATTGCGTTCCTGAACATAACGCTCTACCACCACTAACAATTTCTCTCTGTTAATGTTATGCTTAATTCTGTAAGTTTAACCTGTTAAATATTCAGCGTTTAACTTTTTAAAACCTTGTAATTAAATAGCATTTTACATTTCAGTTAGTAGTATTGAAGGAAGTGACACAGTGAGTCCAGACACTGAACTGAAGGCAACCACAGTCTCTTCACTTCTTTGATAATGTCTCCACTTCTACACCACCAGGGTGATTTGTAGGGAGTAACAGGGCAGAGCTACCATTGAGCCCCATACTATAACAATTTAATGAATAACAGATCCACCACTTTTGTTTCATCCTTTCTATGGGAGTTTTCTTAAATTTTGCGGGGTAAAATCGTCTGGTTTCTCATTGGACCTGAGGCAAGATATTAAGTTGCATATTGACACTTAGAAAACATCTGACAGATGCACAGGTTACCTTTTAATATATGGAAGTTTAAAAAATATATGTGCAAGCAAACATTAAACTTCATAAGCATATTGATTTAGTTTTATAATTGATGTCATCCATTTATAGAGATTGGGCATGCTATTTTAGCTTGCATTTTGAGGGTTTGGAAGAGTGTGCTAGCACATTTTCCCATCAAAATAGCAGTGACAATTTCTTACTATTTTATTTCTGTCCAAGGCACCACCATCCAAAGTCACAAGGTTGAAAACCATTTCCTTGCCTTCCCCATCCACTCAGCCCCCAGGAACTGTGAAGTATCTATCCAAGATACCCCGACTTCCCTGGACTGGTACAGTATTTCTCAGCTCTGATATTTTCAGTTATTTATTCAAAAGACTTTTTTAGTCCATGATATGTACGAAGCTCTAACTAGTATTCTCTAAAAGCTCATCTTTCAAAAAGTAGTTCTTGCCTTAAAAAGAATATTCAGTCTATAAAAGAGTATATATGAGAAGCAGTTACAATCCAGTATGATGCATGATGTTGTAGGGTAGGTACATGGAAGGAAACCTCTCACTGAGCCTTAAAAACCTTGTCAAGGTACCATCCCGTGCAATAAATCCTGTGGCTGTCATTGCTATAAAGACTACACATCCTTGTATGTAAGCCCTTTATGAAGAAACTAAACTGTTCTCCATCTTTTTTAAAATGTGTGACAAAATCACTTCATATACCTTTTATTTTCAGTCAAGCCAGGGTTCCCACTAATTCCAAATCTACAAACTATAGACTCTCTTAATTCTACGCCTTTCCTCACTCCGTTTCCCTTTTATTTGAATCATTCTACCCATTCTCACTGTCAGAAGAGTTGATTTTAATTCTCCTTCCTTAAAATCTCAAAGGAAATCCAACTTCCTGTCTGAAGCCCCTCACCAGGCACAATCTTTCTTCCTTGCAGTCTCATAGCTATTAACGCAAATGTATCTTGGGTCTGGGGGACATCTGCTGTGAGTAACAGCACCAGCATTTCTTCCACAAGCTTGGAAGCTCCTATGGGTAAGAAACTGTATATTTTTATTTCCTGGTGTCCTCCACCACCCCAAGTAAGTAGTATGTTATCAGCAAGTATGTTGGAGTGAATAAACTTTAAAAACGTAATCTGAAAACTCTGTAGGCAAAGTAGTATTATTGCATGCCATCATCACATTCTTATGCGGTTTCTGCCCTTCCACACCAATGGTACCAAACTAATCTGAGGACAGATAATATATCTAAACTCTGTTTTACAAATTGAATACAGCAAAATGGCTGCCTTTTGTACAGAAAAAAGGAAAAACGTCGAACCTCAACCGGAGATCCTGATTGTTCTTCATGTTTCCTATTTTGCCTTGGACATACAGCTGTCTGATGCCTTCCTCACAGCAAAGCTTGGCCTGGCCTGGTTGAAATTAACATGTTTGTTGGCTACAGAAAGTGAGAATCAAAAGGAGAAGCTAAACCCTGAGACTCCTTTTCTGGAGAGCTGTACGGCCTCCAGTCTCTGCTGACTCCTGCCCTCATCTGCACTGGCACAAACTTCCTGTTTTAGCTTCCTTTATGAAAGTCTCAAGAGACTCACCAAAATGGATATTTCGGTCCGTGTGTGGCTACTTTTTCTTCTGCAGGTGAATAAAGAAAGAGTCTTGCGAAGGGGTCCCCAACCCAAGAGGCTGAAGTTTTCTTGGAGAATAAAACTTTTGGAGTTTTCTGAAGGCATGATTGGAGAAGCCCTCAGAAATCCCTAGAAGAGCAGCCATGTATTTTCCTTTGCTGATGTGGGGGGAGAAGCTGAGGGAGGGTAGAAGCCTGAATTTTATTCGTCACACAGGCAACAGAGGAGGAAAGCCCAGGTCAAAAACAGCAGTGAGAGGGACAGAGACGGAGCACATGGAGGCCTCTGGGATAATCTGGGCACCCTTTGAAACCAAGAAGAGTATCAAGAGAAATTCGTTTCTCAGCCCTCTACTTAGAAGCCCCATAGGAACCCTGACTCTATTCCACGCTTATTTTTCATGCTACTTTGTATAAATATTCAATTTTTGTTTAAATGCTTAGTAACTTGCTTGGTTGTCTTCAAAGCTCTGCTGCTTTTATTCCTTTGAAATTGTCTAGTTATTCAAGTCAAAAAAAATTACGTTTATTTTTCTGTGATGTTTCATTTTATTTATCTGTATAAATAAGCTTTTTCCTCAGCATGACTATAACCACACATCTACCCACACCCTCACCTCCACAACTGCCCTGCAAGCATCTGTGTTGTTGACACATTTTCAAAAACATCAGTCTGGAAGGTGACAAGGTAAAAGGTTGGCCCATATTGGATTGTGACACTGTTGACAAGGTGTCACCATCTCAGGAGTTGCAGACAAAAGGCAAGCAGTGTAAGCACAGCTTAGGAATCTAGCAACCAGCGTGATTTTCTACGTGACCACCAATAGACCCCACAACAACCGAGAAATCAAAGTGAAAAGGTTTAAAGGCAGTGACGGCGGCTGACGTTTAATAAAGGTGGCAAAGACAAGAAGTTAAATATTAAGTTCAGGCTACAAGATAGCAACTTCTCTTCACAATGGAACTATCTAGTGTATTCAGTTTGTCAAAGAAAACCTGTAATGCACTTATTCGCCTTCTGTTTTCCTGGAAGGTGTAGAATGGAGTGCTGGGCACAGAGTATGCATGAGATACCCTAATTAATTATACAGATTTTTTCTACGATTTTTCAGCCCTACATGATTTGATCCCTCCCATCAATCCAACCTTATCTCCTATCACCTCTCCCTCTCAACTCACTGAATTGAATCATTTTCCTTTTTTCTATATGTCCTCTCAACACAACATGGGCCCATTCACTCTCAGGAGGCTTCCGAGTCATCTTCCTTGCTTAGAGGGTCCTCTTCCTCTGTCCTCCAGGTACCGGGTTTCTGTAAATACCTGCAGGCCCAAGCTAAGGTCCGCCCCCTCCATGTATTCTTTTTAAACTATAACCTCTATTGTTTAGAGAGGCATTGTGAGTTTTTATCTTCTCTCCCTAATATTTTATAAAGTCCTACATGGAAAGAAATATCATTTATAGTTTAGATTTCTGCAAACGTCAGCATACAGCAAGAACTCAATAAATAATTATTGAACGAGCAAACTGAATTGACCAGCTAATTGAATGCTAAGAGAATGAGAAAGTTAGGATTTGAGGAAGACTGGATATGTAGCCAAAAAATGTCTATAATAAAAACATTTAGTCATTCCTACTTCTCTGCCCACACAGCACTCATGTATACTTCTGCTTAAAGTTTTCTCACAAATGTAAAACTGTTCATACAATGATGTCTCTTTGTGTTTTGTGAGATCAAAGCACTGGAGTTATTCACCTGTGTCTTTTGCTTTAGCCCAGGGCCTGATACAGACAAGGCACTCAATATACCTTGATAAATGAGCTAGTTACCCAGTGAAAAAATAAATTAAGTGAAAACAAGATCAAATTTGGAGGCCTCTAAGCAATACCTACTCACGTCTATAAGGAGATTATGTCATGTATTGAAGTTACTCCTGTGGGCCCCAGGAGAAATACATCCTTGGACTGAAAAGGATAGTTAGGATGTGGATGCTTGGAGGAAGGAGGGGGCAGGTGTTCTAAGTAATGAGACCTACCTGAAAGCCTTCAAGAGAGTGGAAACCTTTAAAGTGCACAAGCTTTTGGAAAGGGTATAGTTTCCATTCATTCTATTCCTTTTTGGTGCCAGGATTTGTGTCATCTTACTGTAGTGTGCTATGTTTACTTTGAATTTGCCTTTCTCATCACTGGTGGCTTCCCTTGTTGTCTCCACTCTCCTCTTGAACTCCAGTTATCTCGAAATGCAAACTGAAGGTGGACAGAGAATGAGAGATCCGGGAGTCAGCCTAAAGGCCAGGATGCTGGGTGAAGGGCTCATTTCTCCTGACTGAATGAATCAGGGATGAAAATTAGGGCATGTTCTAATAGGATATAATAAGCAATTTGAAGCATTTCACTGCATCTGAATAATTTTTAAAAATGGGAATAGCTACTGTGGCCCAGGTACTGCGCTAAGCCCTGGGGGGATGCAAAGGTGGAGGCGCCTCAATCCTTGCCCTTCAGCAGTGTGCAAACTCTGCAGTGCTTTTAAATAACGATGATGATGATGATGACCAACACTATGTACAAGGCATTGTTCTCACCATTCCACATGCCCTAGTTCATTTAATATTTAAAATAATCTTTTAGGTGTATACCATTATTATCCCCTTTTTATGTATTAGAAGACCAATGCAAAAAGACAGCAATTTGCCCTAGGTTACGTATTCAGTGAACAGTGGAATCAAAGCCATCCAATTCTAGCTCACATTTTTAACTGCTCTGTGATTTTGTCTCCCTCACCCTCTGCTCAGCACAGTTCCAAGCACAGAATCCACATGCCAAAATGTTTACTGAACTGAATCATTTTGTATGCAGTGTTCATACAATCTCCCCATCCATGTTTTTTGAACTAATTTCGGCATTTAGAATGGCTCAGAAAAAGACATTGGCCAGGGAGAAAATCCTTATAGGAGTAAGAGGAACAGCTGCTAATCTAAATGCTACTCATAACACCTAGAGAGTTTGCCAACAAGTTCAACAGAATCTTGGAAATGTCTGCTCCAGAAAAGGTTGCGATCAATTCCAATGCCCATCTCATGCCCAGATTGCACAAGGGAAATCCAATGATCTTCTCACAGAATGTTGAATGCAACATCTGCAAGAAGGGCTGTTGGGACAGGCTCTGTCCTGCAAAATACAACAGAATGAAACCTGGAAATTGTCACAACAATTTACATCACCTGGAATACAGTGACACTGATAATCCTCAAGACTATGAAGCTTTGGAATGATATCAGATTTATGGGGCCTAAAGCAAAACACCAGAGAAAATTCAATATGTATAGAGAACTCAAATGCCCACGAGGGAAGTGAAAGCTGTGTTCTGCTTATTTGATATCATGTGATAAAACTGCCATTCAAAGTGTCTTCCTGTGAAGCAGTTTGTCAGAGTTGTGGAAAGAACTGTGAGATCAAAATGATTGTTTATTTTCTACCTGTTTCATTTCTCTATTAAGGTAATAAGATGTATACCGGACACTTATCATGTGCAATTGCCACAAAAGGAGTTAGGAATACAGAAATGAAATAGAATGAAATGCTCAGACTGTTTCATGAAGGCCGAGAAAATGTTTCTGATTTTTCACCACGGTTCCAATCCTGGGCATTTTTGCCTTAAAATCCATTCTGCACTCTTCCTCTGCTGTGCTCTGTGCCACTGCGAGATACAAACCTACAGATGACACTTCTCAGGCTTTTTTAATTGCAGGCTTCCAAATTAACTAATAACAATAGAAAGGACAAATTGATTGAAGAACAGGAGAAAGGAGCAGCCAGGGTGTTTCTCCCTCAGTTTGCTCCTGCGATGGCCTCTCCGATAGAAGCTCTTTCTCCCACATGGTTTCAGGTGGCTTTCAAAGGCTAGTAGCCTTCACAGGCAGGTAGTCATGGTTCCAGCTTATGAAGGGCGACCACAGTTCCTGGGCTCTCGCAGCATCACCTCTTTCAACGTCCCCAGTCGGGATGCTGCTGGTTTCCTATTATTAACTTCTGGCTGCTTCCATGGGCCCTGTTTGGATTCTAGTCTCCTCCATCACCTGAATTACCAATACTCCACTTTAAACCCCCTCTGTTGTAAATATTCAAAATACTTTCTATTTTAGACTCTGATTAAGATCACTGCTGTATTTCCTGTGCCTAGAACAGAGTCTACCACATGTTTATTTGTGAGTCTACCACACACACACACATATATAATTTTTTTTTTCTTTTTGAGACAGTCTCACTCTGTCACCCAGGCTGGAGTGCAGGGGTGCAATCTTGGCTCACTGCAACCTCTGCCTCCCAGGTTCAAGCGAGTCTCCTGCCTCAGTCTCTCAAGTAGCTGGGATTACAGGTGCAGCCACCATGCCCGGCTAATTTTTGTATTTTCATTAGAGATGGGGTTTTGCCATGTTGGCCAGGCTGGTCTCAAACTCCTGACCTAAGTGATCCATCTGCCTCTGCCTCCCAAAGTGCTAGGATTACAGGTGTGAGCCACCACACCCTGCCCTAACACATATTTAAATGAACAAATAGATAAATGGGGTGAAATAGTTGTACAGATTATTATAATATATATACATTATACATGATTAAATGGATACGCACTACGGGAACACAGAAGAAAAAAGTTCTTGGTGTGTTTGAGAACTTAGGAAAATCTGAATTTTGAAGAAGAAATTTTCAGGTGAACAACAAGCAATGCTTTTCAAGTATCAGAAAACATGAATCAGAGCAAAAAGACAAAAAAGAGAAAGGTATGAGAGCTCGGGTCCCTACTCAGTATTTCCTCCCAAGTAGGATATAAAATTACTGTCTGAGTATTATGGGAGTTAAATTAAAAGTTGATCAGGTTTAGACTACAAAAGAATTCATGTCAACCTAAGGAGTTTAGATTTATCATGCAGAATTATTGAAAAATTACTAACAAGGAAATTACATAAGCACACACAAAAAACCCTGATATCCATCATATGCCCATTCTAAAAGCAAAACAAGCATTTTATAATCATTGAATGTCCACTATTTTATTTTGTGTCACAAAGAAAACAACTTGGGGAAATATCTTATCTAGTTAAAATGATTTTTAATGGTAATGGATATTTCAGTTTGAAGATGCTTTTATAAATACTAATTAGTTAATACTCTCAGATTTTATAAGGTTCTATTACAATAAACATCAACCACCTTTTGTTTTGTTTTTAACCACTGATGCATCATCTTATAATGTCAGAGTTGTGCTTCTTAAACAGGCTGCCAGATGGCTGCAATATGACGGTCACCTAAAACTCCACAAGAATGTCATCTACAGACTAAAATTATAGAGAAATTGGGAAAGCAGATGACAGGTTATTAGGAAGCCTTGTTTTTACAACTGTGTTAATCTGGAAGCTTTGTTAAGTTTACCTTATAGCCCCAATTACTGGAAGGAATACCTGACTTATTGCCCGTGCATATGGAGGAGTGGTAGCCAATAATGGTAACTTGGATTTGTGAAGCACAGAGATTGTAGCACTACCTACTTTGAAAGATTTTTAAAAATATTTTATTACCATTTGAATTTTAGATATGATTGGCTTAAATGCCTAGGTCAATGCGTTGTGGAAATCCACAGCCTTACTCAAGACTTCTGTAGACTGTTCATGTAAAGAGATCTCCTTCACCTCCTGGACCCTGATGTATACAATTTCTGTGCTGTTAAATCCTTTCAGCCACCTGTCCCTGGGGTCTCCTCACTGGCTCCTGATCAGCTATACATGCCACTATATTTCAGCTTCCTCACTAGAATACTTAATAAGGAATTTAAATAATACAACTTCCAGCTTCTTAAATGAATGTATCTTTATTCTAGCTTATCTACCATGTCCCATCTTAACTCAAATGAGGACAAAACTTCTCAAAGGAGTTAATTCAGCATATGGCATCAACGTAAGTCACTATATCATTGGGGATATTACCATGGTTTAAATATCTTTAGGTCCTGGATCTCTTGAGAATCTGATGAAAGCATTTGACTGTCACTTCAAAGAAATCCACATGGTGAACAAATTGTGCATACAATATTGGGAAGTTATGGACCTTTCTAAAGTCCAACCATAAACCAACTTTGTGAGGTCCATGGATCCATGTTGGATAGGAAACTTGCACTGCTACTCCAGAAGGAGTCTCCACCATCACCCTAACCCCACTTGGTTGCTATGCTATCTGGAAATGCTTGCGCAAAAGCATTAATACAAAATGAAGGATACGTTTGCTGGTGACAAACTCTCTTAGTATTCCTTTATCTGAGAATGTCCTTCATGAATTGTTTCCAGTGGATATCCAAGGATTCTGGGTTAAGAGTTCCCTTTTTTCAGCACTTGAAAATGTTTGCTACTTCCATGTGGCTTCATGACTCCTGATAAGAAATCCATTGTCGTTCAAATTGCTTTTCCCTACAGATCAGGTGTCATTTCTCTTGAGCTACTTTTAAGACTTTTTGCCTTTGCTTTTCAGAAGTTCAATTGTGATATATCTTGTACTGATTTCTTTGGGTTTACTTCACTTCTGGTGTCTATAGGTTTATGTCATTTGCCAAATTTGAGAGATTTTCAGCCATTATTTCTTTGAGTACTTTTTCAACCCTGCCAATTTCTTTGTCTCTTCAGAGACCCACAATGACATGAACGTGAGATCTTTTTTATAGTCTCATGGGTCCCTGAGGCACTGTTCATTTTTCCATTTTATTTTCTCTGTTATTCAGATTGGATCTTTCCTACTGTTCTATCTTTCAGTTCACTGATCCTTTCCTCTGTGCCCTCCATTCTGCTGTTAAGATTTTTATTTCAGTTTTGTATTTCAGGTCTAAAATTTCCTTTTGGTTCTTTTTTAAATATCTTCTATTTCTGTGCTAAGACTTTCTATTTCTTTGTGACAGTTTCTATTTCTTCATTTGTTTCAAACATGTTCATAAGTACTCAGTGAAGCATTTTTATAATTGCTTGTTTAAAATTTTACTCTCTCTGCCATCTAGATGTTGACATCTGTCTTTTTTCATTCAGTTTGAGATATTCCTGGTTCTTGTATGAGAAGTGATTTTTAATTGAAACATAGATATTTTGGGTGTTAAGTCATAAGGTTCTGGATTTAGCTAAAGCTTCTATTTTACTTTTAGCTGTTTCTGCCCCTCCCCCTACCCCCCCACCACCACATCTTTGGCTGGGGAATGAGGGGTGCTACCTATTTAGTGCCAGGTCTGTTAGAAATTCAGGTTGCCCACTCAGTCTCCATAGAGACTTGAGCAGGTGGACTTCTAGCTACTGTTGGATAGGCAGGTAGTTCTGGCTCTCACTAGGCCTCCACAGATGCCTCCCTGGCTGAGAGGGACAATAGTGCCTTGCTACTGCTTTCCATATAACCTTCAGTGAAACCACCATGGAGGGGTGTTTTCCTCACCATTACTGGGCCATAATGGAAGCCCTGACTCTACTATGTATCCTTGGATGCCACTCATGTCTGAAAGTACCCTTCTCTGAAAGTAGAAAGGGTACTTCATGTCTGCCAGATGAGAATGAAGTATAGGCTCCCCACAAGGTCTGTGGCATGTGCCTGTCAAGGATAGAGTGATTATTATCGAAAACTTCTCTTTCATTCTAAGCTGCCTTTTTCTTGGTCCTTTGACTACAGAGAACAGGCTCTTGTTTGAGCTTCATTTGTCTGTGTCTGTTGATGTTTCCAGGTTACTAGCTTTTTCAGCTCCCAAACCAGAATAGACAAGAAAAAAAACAAATCCTAGAGAACTCACCACTATTTTGTCACTTGAGTTCCTAGGTCACTAGCCAGTCTGCCATCTTTTGTCCACCTTTCATAGACTTCTTATGTTTGTTTTATGGATAATGGTTTTTAGCTGTACTTAGCAGAGAAATAGGGAAAATAGGTCTACTTCATCTTCCTAGAAGTGGAAGTCCACTGATTTCTCATTTTTTTAAGATTCTTGTTTTTATTCTTTCATGAATGTTCTCCTTAAGATCTTTATGTTTCTAACTATTGAATTATCATTGCTATTTTTTATTTCATTGCCTATTTATTGTTTAAGACTAGTAACAATGCCATATTGGTGCAAATATTTTACCAGCTTTTTGATGCACTGAATTTCAATTATAATGTTGATATATGAAAGTTTTAATATTTATGTAGTCAAATCCTTTGTGATTTTTCCCTTACATAAAGCTTCAAAAGTCTCTCCTTCTCAAAATATCAGATAAACAGTTGTCCATATTTTCTTTTAGATTTTAAAAATGACTTTATCATTTTCTTTTACTTTTCACAGTTTCATCTATCTAAAATTAATTTTGGCATGTCGTCTCAGGAGTGAAAATTTTTTGACTATGATTTTAGGAAAGGAATTCCTGACTGCATTAAAGACTTGACAACGTTTCCAAGATCTTGATGCAACAACAAGAGATCATGACATTTACTTCCCACATGGACTAACATAAGTACTTTCTAAACATGCATCTACATTCACCTCAGATCATGATGGGGATGATAGGGAAGTAGACTTGCCTGAGCTTTCAATCATGTGCTTTAGCACCATAGGAAAATGGACAAGCTGAGAAGCCTGTGTGAATGACAAATGATGAATGATGCTGTGATCTGGACTATTTGAGGATATTGGTTGAGGCATCATGCCACATCACCTGTTATTCAACATACCATTCCAAGCTCAGCAACAGAAGGTAGCTCTGCTGAAATATTAATGAAGTGGTTTGTTTCAAGCACCTTGATTCAATTTCAAGCAAGATTTGGAAGACAGGTGCATATTATGGCTCCTTTGGTTTCTCTGACGAGTGTTAGTCTGTATTAAGAACAGTAGTCTGTATTAGTCTGTATTAGGCCTGAACCAAGGTCATTGCCACTTATTTGGAAGCCAGGGGACTCTATGACCATTTCCCAGATGCCAATGGACTAGTGTGGTGCTGTCATCTTGAAACACCAGGAAGAGATTCCTAGTAGCAGGCATAGCACTGAAATAAACCTTTTAGAGCTCCCTGCCATGGCTTGTTCCCTGGCCCCTCACCCCACCCTTTTTTTTTTTTTTTTTTTCTGAGACAGAGTCTTGCACTGTTGCCCAGGCTGGAGTGCAGTGGCATGATCTCGGCTCACTGCAAGCTCCGCCTCCTGGGTTCATGCCATTCTCCTGCCTCAGCCTCCCAAGTAGCTGGAACTACAGGTGCCCGCCACCACGCCCGGCTAATTTTATGTACTTTTAGTAGAGACAGGATTTCACCGAGTTAGCCAGGATGGTCTCGATCTCCTGACCTTGTGATCTGCCCGCTTCGGCCTCCCGAAGTGCTGGGATTACAGGCCTCACCTCACCTTTTGTGCTTCTAAGCCTTCACTAAAGCCACAGACTGAGTAAAACAACAGTTCTTCTGTGCTTAATGCATCAAGTAAAGAAGAGAGAACTCATAACTCTGTATCAACTAGAGTAACTCAGAAATGGAGTCACAAAAGGAAATCTCATTGTTGAAGTAAGATAAAAAGCTATATTAATATTAATTATGACAGATATAAAGACTTCATAGAAATATGGAAGAGATTTCTGGGATACAATATGTAAAAAAAATCAAGATGCAAAATAATGTGCTCACCATATTAGGAAATAAACTCAAAGTATGGTAGTAGTAACTTACAAGTGATTTTTGTTTCTGTTTGTTTCTATACCTTATGTAATATTGAGTATTTAGAAGATATCCTAAAATTGCATTTTTACAATTTTTATTAATTAAGGAAGGGGAATTTTACAAAGGAGAGAGTTACCTTGGTGTCTGTTCTTTGTTGTTCCCCAGAGTTACAGACCAGCTGATTTTAGAGCAGCGCTTACGTGAGCTAGTTCTCTGGCAATAAAATATTGTTTTATTGAAGGTTGCCTCATCATTGCCTGGATTTTTACCGCTACACAACCCAAGAGTGGATTAAAAATAAATCAAATGTTATATGGCTTTATAAATTTCAGTGTTATTTTATAAGCAAAGCCCAGATTGAGGAGACTACAAGATAAAAGAGCTTCGGCTACTTCCCAAAGCAGCCCCTCTGCTGCTGTCTCTGAGCTGTGTGAAAGATGTTTAAAACCAATGAAACAAGAAAGTATCAGCAGGGGAGATTTGTTTCCTTGGGGTGTCCTTTTCACAGAGGCAATTGCCAGGAAACTCAGTAGACAGAATTTCTTTGGGGCCAATTTCTTGGCCTTCAACCATGCCAAGAATTAGTTGGGAAGAAAACTCCAGAAGCATTCTATTCTCTAGAAGGCAAATTTTGGTGCAGACCAAAGGCAAATCTATGGCCACTGTGTATCTCCGGGGCAAGAGAGTTTCATGCTTCACAGAAGAAACAGCAAGCACAAGTATTGTTTGCAAGTTGGGAACAGAAACTATATAAATAGTTGCAAAAGAAAAAAGAAACTTCATAAGTAGTACATAAAAATGAAGATGAACACAGGTGCTGGCCCAACACACACACAACACACACACACATACACACACACATACACACACACCCTCAAGGCAGGGTGGGTGGGGGTTATAAACATATTTGGCAAACAGAAGGGAAAAGCATCCTGGAACCAAAGGAAGGTTAAACAATGTATAAAAAAAGAACAGAAGCTGAAAGAGTAGGGGTGAAGGAATGGGAGAAAAAATGTTTGACATAAGGTCCCAGTCATGTCCCCAGGTCTCTGGATAGACATTGATCCACTCTCTCTGAAAATCAACTAATGCAGACTTTTCTAGTACCTCTTGAAGAATCTGTATGTATATGTGGACAGAATCTTAAATACGAAGGCTATATATTTATTTAGTATTTATCGAGCAAATACCTTATTTGTTACAAGTCTTTGTTAGGCAAAAGTCTTGAAGTTCTTTAAAAAGACTTGTGAATATTGGTGTGTGAACTGATGGCACTGAACTGATGCCTACAGAACACCCAGTCCTTCCAGAAGAAAGAGAAGACAAAAGATTGGCAGCAACTCAAAAAGAAAGACTTCACATCCCTGTGTCTTACCTGGTGCTCCTGAGTGCATTATTATTGTCATCATATGTCACTGTTAAGATAAGGAGTCTCACAGACTTGCCCAAGGCCACAGGCTAAGACAACTGAGCTAGGAATTAGAACACAAGTTCTCTGCTTCCTTGAGCTCAAGTCAGGTTTAATGTATTTACACTTAGTTGCATAAATACCATACAGAAAAACCACTCTGGTTTCATTGCTCCAGTCTCTACCCCAAAGGGGGACAGTCCTCTGGTACTGATCATTGGACACCAATGACAGAACACAACAAATTCTCACCTCTGTGTTGTGTCAGCTTCCACTGAGGTCATTTTAATTCTATAGCCAGTCCTTTCTTCTTATGTTCCCTGATGGGTAATTTACATGGCAAACCAGAGGCTCTTATTAAAAATATGCACACAATTTTTTCCAGTAAGGCTACACAATGTATTTTTAGTTTAGAAAAATGAAAAGGCTGACATAAATTTTCCAGACCAGTATTTATCTAGGAAACATTCACCTATGTATTTTTTTTTCTGCTTGCCTCATTATTTTTCCATATTAAAGTAATCCCTAAATGCCAGCAGGATTCTAGTATGTGTCATTATTCACCTGACACTTTCTTCTTGTTGGGACGTTCTATTTGCATGCAATTGCATTATTCCACTGTTGGTGTCTCTATCAGATTCTGCAAGTGTTAATGTTGTATCTGCTACAATAACATTCAAATAATAAAAATAAATAGTGGAGGCTTGAAGCTCTAAAAGTAATCAAAGAGATACTTCTATTATAATCTGTTTTCCCCTTCAAATACATTCATATTTCTTTTGGCCTGAAGTGAGTTTCACAGAGAGTGGATAGAAGCAAAAGAAATGATTGCATTTAGGGAAGTTTTTGTCCATGCAGTTTCTCCAATTTCTACTTTTATTTCATTCTTCTTTCCTTTTTATTTCTTTTTATCAATTTTCTCTCAACAAGGTATTATTTGTAATACTTTGAATGTATCATTTGCAGTATATTGAAAAGGCAAAGTTGACAAATATGTTTGTTTTCATAAGATTGATTTTTTTCTTGCCTAGGTTTCCATGAGTTGAATTTCTAACGCAGCACCGTTCCTCTTATCATTCTCTCGGCCATTCGCTCAGAAAAAAAGAGAAATAAAGGCTACATTTTCAGATTTAAAAATGCGTCATAGGTGTTCTCCTGAATCAAGAGCCTGAGGCCAAGCCTGGAGCAGCTTAAGGGTGGAGCCATCACTTTCAGGTTGAGTCATTCACAACATGTGCCCCTGTGGGGACCTCCTCAGATTGTCTCGTGGGCACATGGCTTTGTACAGTTTTGAGAATTTGGATGTGGGGAGCATACAAAAGAAACTTGAGATAATGGTGACAAGTGGATTGGCTCAGCCTGCAGCAAATATTTGAAAGGAAAGAGAACAGTGGTAGAAGGTTTAACATTCAGTTCAGAGCGTCCCTATGGAAACACTTACATGTCACTCTAAAGATGACCTTAAACTCTACAAGCTTGGCATGGAGTACATAAAAATGACCACATATTATAACAAATTACAAAGGTTCTTAAAGAGTTTAGTTTCTCTCTACATAGAATACATTTCTTACAATATTGTACCCAGAAACTGCATGTTGAAATTCTAGAAATTTTGCCTTAGAACTGCAGGTTCTTTCTACATTTCATGTAGAGTGGTGGCAATAAACTCTGCCTTTTGTTTAGTTTCTGTTTAATTAATTGAAACAATGTTTATATTTACTCCTCACTCTCCTTACACAGTCTAAAAGTAAATGTCCAACTTACATATTTTTAGTTCCCAGAGCAAATCAATTGGGCTACCTTGGGTTTCGAATACCACTTTAGTGTTTGTTGTTGTTGGCTTTGATTCATACTTCTTATCAGTTTCCAAGTAGAGACATCACTGCTGAAAGGTCAACTGAAAAGTGCTATCTTTGTCTTCTTTCTTATCTAATTTGGCTTATCTCCATGATATATCTGGTCTCTCTAAACCAACAGTTCTCAAAGTGTGATCCAAGCACCTGTCTGGGTCCCTGAACACCTTTCAGGAGTCTGTAGGGTCAAAATTATTTACGTAATACTACTAAGATGTCATTTGCCTTTTGTACTCTCATGATCTTTTGAACCTACTGTGGCATTGCCCAGAGGCTGAAAGGTGTGTGATAACTCAGATCAACTGATTTCATTCATATCAGCTCAAATGCAGAGCAGATATGAAAATCGAGCTGTGTTCTTCTCAGTCAGGCATTAAAGAAATTTGCAAATAGGTAAAACAATGCCACTCTTCTCACTATCTTTTATTTGGAAAATAGTTATTTTTCTTTAAGCTATCTTATTTATGTTAATATGTAACAGTTTATTGACATGATTTTTAAATGAATAAATTAATAAATATTTTACAATTTTCAGTCATGTTCTTCTTAGGTAAACATAAAAAATAAAACCCAAAAGAGCCAAAGCTTTTTTGAATCATCAATAATTTGGAACACGTTAAAGTGCAGCCAAAAGTTGGTGAACTGCTGCTGTTTCCTCTACCCTCATTTAATTCCTTATTTCTCTATTTTGCCTTTGAGTGACTGAATCTTGTTTATGAGGCACACGTTACGTCTTTTTCTTTTGTTTTGTTCACAGGCCCAGATTCATCCCCCCCACCACCACCACCCACAGGCTCCCTCATAGAGTACACCCACAGGGGTTTAACCAACTCATTTACGCTCAGCAGAATATGACACTGGAAGAAAATGAAGGAAAAGGGCTAGTGTAACAGAAAGAGCACTAGATGTAGTTAGCAAGTGTGGGCTCTGGTCCCTCCACCAGAGACACAAATTAATGTCCCTTTTCTGTAAAATGAGAGAAAAGATGAGTTATTTTAAAACTGCATACCACAGAGCTTTAGGACTCTGAAAATGTGACATTCCAGTGGGTAAGTGAAGTGACTGAGTGGGTAACTCCATCCTCCCCCAATTCAACTAAGCAGAGCCACTTCTATGCCATCTTATGTACCTGTGTTGAGAGTAAGACCTCATTTGATGAAAGAAAGTTTGCATTAAAAAGTTTGGAAGTCACCTGTTCAGGTGATTCCTGAGGGCCCTTTCGGCCATAACTTGACAGAGAGCATTGGCTCCTCATAAGAAAATGTGTTATTCCTACTAAGACAGTGTGATTTTTTTTTTGTTGCTGTTCTGTACTTTGTGAGTTAAGGAAGGACCTCAAATGAATTTAAGATGGAAGCCATGCACAGATCTTATGTGAAAAGGACTCAGAGAGAATTTTCCTGTGCTCTATTTGTGATCAGTGTTTCTTCAACATTTGAATACAGCCCTCTAACCTGAATCTCTCTCCAGCACTTGGCT
This sequence comes from Nomascus leucogenys, assembly GCF_006542625.1. Taxonomy (NCBI): domain Eukaryota; kingdom Metazoa; phylum Chordata; class Mammalia; order Primates; family Hylobatidae; genus Nomascus; species Nomascus leucogenys. The sequence goes on from NC_044387.1 coordinate 39,959,739, forward strand.
GTACTCTCTTTAATGAGACCACTAATTTCCAAAAGCAATTTTACTTTGATGTGATAGAACATGATTAACAAATTCAAGAGCTTGTCAGAAGAGATTTCTTTTCTCCGCTGGAGTTTATGAAACGTTTGCTTTGCTGTTGAGATTGGGAACGAACAAAAGAAACCTGTAAGATCTAAAAAAACTATTGAAGTAGAGGAATCAAAGCAATAAAATATTGCAATCAAGCAGTTTTTTTATTTTTACTTTAAGGAGTCTTTTGTGTATAGCATTTCAGTTTTCTTTTTCTCGACTCAGTAAAATATTTAGACAAGATGTTTTCTCCATTTGACAACTTAAAAAACTGAGGCATAGAGATGTGGAACAACCTGTGTAGATTCACTAGCAATAAAGAGACAGCCATAATGCAAGGATTTTTTTTATTTTCTATTTTTTATTATTATACTTTAGGTTTTAGGGTACATGTGCACAATATGCAGGTTTGTTACATATGTATCCATGTGCCATGTTGTTTTGCTGCACCCATTAACTCGTCATTTAGCATTAGGTATATCTCCTAATGCTGTCCCTCCCCCCTACCCCCACCCCACAACAGTCCCCTGAGTGTGATGTTCCCCTTCCTGTGTCCATGAGTTCTCATTGTTCAATTCCCACCTATGAGTGAGAACATGAGGGGTGTTTGGTTTTTTGTCCTTGCGATAGTTTACTGAGAATGATGTTTTCCAGTTTCATCCATGTCCCTACAAAGGACATGAACTCATCATTTTTTATGGCTGCATAGTATTCCATGGTGTATATGTGCCACATTTTCTTAATCCAGTCTATCGTTGTTGGACATTTGGGTTGGTTCCAACTCTTTGCTATTGTAAATAGTTCCGCAATAAACATACGTGTGTATGTGTCTTTATAGCAGCATGATTTATAGTCCTTTGGGTATATACCCAGTAATGGGATGGCTGGGTCAAATGGTATTTCTAGTTCTAGATCCCTGAGGAATCGCCACACTGACTTCCACAATGGTTGAACTAGTTTACAGTCCCAACAGTGTAAAAGTGTTCCTATTTCTCCACATCCTCTCCAGAACCTGTTGTTTCCTGACTTTTTAATGATGGCCATTCTAACTGGTGTGAGATGCTATCTCACTGTGGTTTTGATTTCATTTCTCTGATGGCCAGTGATGATGATCATTTTTTCTTGTGCTTTTTGGCTGCATAAATGCCTTCTTTTGAGAAGTGTCTGTTCATGTCCTTCGCCCACTTTTTGATGGGGTTGTTTGTTTTTTTCTTGTAAATTTGTTTGAGTTCATTGTAGATTCTGGATATTAGCCCTTTGTCAGATGAGTAGGTTGCAAAAATTTTCTCCCATTCTGTAGGTTGCCTGTTCACTCTGATGGTAGTTTCTTTTGCTGTGCAGAAGCTCTTTAGTTTAATTAGATCCCATTTGTCAATTTTGGCTTTTGTTGCCATTGCTTTTGGTGTTTTAGACATGAAGTCCTAATGCAAGGATTTTGACTCATCACCTGGGTTCCTTGTTTTGCATTCAGGAGAGTGGATTTCTTTCCAGTTCTAGGAAGTGTTCTAGGAATATATTTTTACAAAAGGAAGTATTTCCTGGAGAAACAATTCTCTTAGGTAGAACATGTCAGTTTTCATCTCTGGCCCACTTTTCATCTTCTTCTCCAGGAATCTATCTCCCTCCTCCCTCTCTTTTCTTGTATAAGCATTTTATATATTCCATGTGAAATAAGTTTCAAGTAAGCTATAATTACCATTTTCATGAGAGAAAGGCTATCCTTTTTCACTTCAATTTTATAGGTTTGATTATACTTTGAAAAGCTCTAGCATTTTCAAATATTTATAGTTTTAAAATGTAAAGAAAAATGCGTGATCCTACTGTCATAAGTTTACCATGGAAGGAGGCAAAACAGGGACATTCTATGCTGATTTCAATTCCAGGTAAATTATTGTTTGAATTCAATTTCTCTGGAATTAGGAAAGCTACCATTTAAACGTCTAGCTTTTGAGACCCTTTTAAAACCAGTCACAATTTTGTTAAAAACAAAATCATAAGGTTTAAAAATCTTCAATGGAAAATGATTTACAAAGATTTTGAGATTTTTCTCATCAGCCACAGTGATGCCTCTTTCAAAATGTGGTTTCTAATCCAGTTCTGTCCAAATTTATGACCTACTCTATAGTTTGATTTTCCTATCATTCAATGAGTGCTCAGTTTTTTCACTTGGATCATGAAAACAAGGAAACGTGAAAGAGCAACAGCACTATGGAATTCAGAATCCACACTGTTTGCTGTTCCACAGAAACTGGAATGAGTTTGTCATGTCCTGCATTTACTGATGACCTTAATGAAATCACTTGATGAAACTCATGTTACCACAGTCAGTTATTTTGAGGGTATTTTGGGAGTTTTTTGTTTGTTTCTTTGGACCAGTTCTATAGTGAACTAAATTAGTTAATTAATGTCAGCTCTTTCTGCTCTAAGTTACACATAACCCATTTTTGTATGCTTATCTGGGAACAATTCATTATTCACTTAGCTTGGAACAGATATAATGTACTCATCTTAGTCATCAGAAATATGCCCTACTTGGAGAAATTTTCCATTTACTTTATTTCTCAAATCCACAGACCACTTTGAAAAGTCCTTATCTACAAACAACAGCGGGGAGCAGTTTCACACTCTAAGAATTCATCACAAGCCCCTGGAGAATTTGACGTATCTTTATGCATCTAACTTCTCTGCCCGAAGCAAATTTCAGCATAAACCCTTACTTGGTGAAATTTGCATAGTTTGGAGATTATAACAACACTGATGGTTCTATTTTGAAAGGAAAAAATATGGTCTCAATTGCTGATCGGACACAAAACAAAACTACTTCAAGTGTTGCAAATTCTTAGAAGTGTCTAGATTTGGAATGGAAATGAATTACTGCTTCCCTTTTACAGCTTTATCTTGATTTCCCAGTTTTATTTTCTCTTTTCACTCCTCTCCTTCACAGAATTCCTACCTTCCTTTGGCCAATCTGCTGCTTTATGTCAGCCATCACCCTTTCTTTCCACATTGCTCCTCTGCCTCATTCTTCTAAGGAAATGCAGTCCAGAGAATGAAAAGATGAGGTGCATCCAACTGAATATTCCATCAATTGAAAAGGTCACAAGAAAAATGTTTCTTGCTTTAGAGAAGTCGAGTTTTAAATAAGACTTTTGCTTTCCTATGTTTTTGGTGAAATCTTCACTTGGTAGCAACAATGGATGTTGTCCAGTAGGGTCTCATTTTTCTCTCCATAGAAACACTGGGATGTTAAATCTGGGATGTAGCAAGAGTGGTGTTATCACAGGAACCTGGAAGAGCTTTTCCCTTTGGCCTAGGATGAAGTAGCACTCTTCTGTATTCTGGAGGGCACCGTGTATTCCGTGCTACTGTCCTGATTTGTTTTGATTTATGTAATAATAATAATAATATTTTGGAATGAAGTAACTCAAGTGGAAGCCATTGACAACATATCAGCTTATTGGCTTCTATATTTGGAAAGAAACATTCACTCTTAATCAGAGGAAGAAGCTAGATCAAAAGTAGCTATCCGCTAGGTTTGGTGTTATATAAGTCAGGGATTTACAGAGAAACAGAATCAATAAGGAGTGGGTGTGTGTGTGTGTGTGTGTGTGTGTGTAGAGAAAGGGAGAGAGAGAGATTGATTTCTTTTAAGAAATTGGCTCACATGAATGTGAGGGCTGGCAAGTCCAAAACGTACAAGGCAGGCTGGCAGGCTCGCAGGCTGGAGACCTCAAGAAGAACTGATATTGTAGTCCTGAGTCCAAAGACAGACTGAGGCAGAAATCCTTCTCTCTTCAAAGGACCTCTTAAAGCCTTCAATTGATTGGAGGGCAATCTGCTTTACTGAAAGTCTACTGATGTAAATTTTAGGCATATCTAAAATATACCTTCACAGCAACATCTAGACTGGCATTTGACCAAACAACTGGGCATCATAGCCTAGCCAAGTTGACATAAATATAACATTAGCCATCAAAAGTGGATTTTACAATACAGTGGTGGCAACTCATTGTGACACTCTGTCCAAGGGCACCACTCATGTTCTTGCTGTAAGTTAACCACTGCTAAGCTTCTAATAAAGGTAGCAATGTCAGACAATCTGTTGTCTGACATGTTAATGTGGAAATAATTGGTACCATAATGATCTCTTCTACATGCACTAGCTACATAATGCATCCAGGAAGGATACACAAAGAATGGATATGCATACTAAATGCTTGCTTCTTGTAGGCACAGAACCACACAACACAGCCTCCTGCATTAGTCTGGCTTTTTGAATCCATTGTGTATCACTGAAGACGTGATTTCTGCCACATCATCATTTTAAAGTAGTGGATTCACATTTTCAAAATAGGGGGCTTCTGAACCCTTCCTTCAAATGAAATGTTTGGAAGTATAGCAATGAAATGGAGCACCAACCATGCCCTGGTGCAAGTGGATTCTTCACAACGGGGCCTCACTGTCTCCCCACCATTTTAAAACACCATACTGTAAAAACAGGGAAAGACCTTGTTTTCCTGTACTTCACATACTGGCAATATCAAATCTTCAGAACCAAACCACACACAAAAAAGCAAACTTTTCTCTGATAATTTGAAACCATTATTGTAAAACTTCTGCTTTATAAACCCACACGTCGTTGTTTCAGCCATCATGTGTGGCCTCACTGGTCGCAATTTATTCTTCTATCCTTCACCAAGCCCAATTAGGTGCCTTCTCAGGCCATCACATGTTGTGGTGGTAAACAAACCTCTTACTTGGAAAGTAAGGCTACAAATGAAGTAGCCTCTTGGGTCTTCCACTCTCTGACTAAAAGGAAGCGATAGTTTCAGGGAAACATGATGAGAAGAGAAACGGCAGAGGAGACACAGGTGGGAGTTCACTAGACAGAGTCACTGCATGGTGGTGGTTGTTTGTGTTGAAAATAATGAGTCAAAACTAATTTAATTTATAGTCAGTAGCTTCTCTTTAAGAGAGCAAAGGAGTATATTAGAAAGCTTCCAAGTAGATGAGTTAACATTAAAAAAAAAAAGTTTTTAGTGTACAGTATGGGTAACAGTCAGTATGAGAAAACTTCATTTACATAAAACTCAGATTGCTAATTAAATAATGCACTTATTTATATGATCATTTTACGATCATCTCGAAAAATGATTTCTTTTTCCAGTTCAAGCTCAATTTCAGCACTTGAAACACTGTGATGTTTATTTTTCAGGAGACCTTTCATTGTGGTTATGGAAAAACAAGTACATATAAATAATGCACTTATTTATATGATCATTTTACAATCATCTAGAAGAAGCTTTATTTTTCCGGTCAAGTTCAATTTCAGAACTTGAAACACTGTGCTGTTCATCTTTGAGGAGGACCTTTCACTGTAGTTACAGAAAAACAAGCACATTTAATTTGTAACTAAAATAAAGAAGACAACAACTATAATAGTCATTATTTAACAGTTACCAAGTGCTTCCTCTGGGTCAGGGACTGATCTAAGTATTTCACAGTAATGAATTATTTAACCCTCCCACAACCCTCTGAGGTACATAATATTCTTCCCCATTTTGCAGCTCAAGAAACAGAAGCATAGGAAGTTTGGTAATTTAAGACTGTATTGCTGATACATGGAGAGACAGGATGAACATGCAGCCAGTCTGGCAAGAAACTCCACGCTCAGGCACTCGATAGCATGGAGTACGCTGCACCCCGTGTTTTCTCAGTGAAGCCTGTGGATGAAATGGTTCTTAGTCACTGAGGGAGCATGGACAGATAGTAGAAAGGTAAGAAGGATTACACAATGAGAAATAGCAAAAGCCCTCAAGGAGAAAGGTGCAAGAAAGAGTGGAGAAAAGACTTCCTGGGCTGAATTGAGGTGTTCATGGGGCGTTACAGCAAGGAGTTGGGAGAATGATGATAGAGACGGCCAGTTGAGTCAGGATCTCTAGTCAAGAGTCCAAATTTGACACTGAAATCCAATAGGATGAATGGAATCCACTGGAGGCTCATGAGTATGAGAAGTTTATAATGGAAATGACTCGGGAGAAATAAATAATCTTGGGAAGTTGGTACCATAGAGTGAGGAGAAGTTGATATGAGGAAAGATTTGGACTATGCTAATGTTGTCCCCGAATGCTGTTTGCCGAAGAACACAGGTTAAGGTTTACATGCTTTCCTAGCAGCTCAGCGAGGTGCATTTCCCGTACTATCACCAAGGGGTCCCAGGGCATCTCAGGAAATTCATAGGGGAACAGCGAATATTTTAAATTTTCAAGGGAAGCAAGACCATATCTATCAGATGCAAGCAAATTATTAGCTTAAAAACATTCACAGTTGCATCACTGAATTGTACTATATTCCTCTTAATATCATATCTTCGAAAAGTTGAGTTTTCTTAAGGACGTTGTGATAAAAAGCAAGCAGCATGCAGAATTCAATTTAAAAGAGGAAATAAAGGTGGCGGTGTCCAATCTGCTTACAAGGTTTGAGAAGCTGTGAAGTGCCCAAGAGGTGCACACATGCAACCCATTAGTAAATGGTATTGGTTAAGGATGAAATAAAGTAAAATTGTTTCCAGTATATGTGTGCACACATATGAAAATATTTTTTGAGACACCAAAGGGTACCATCTTAGTCTGTTTGGGCTGCTATAACAAAATACCATAGATTGGGTGGCTTCTAAACAACAGAACTTTATTTCTCACAGTTCTGAAAACTGAGAAGTCCAAGATCAAGAAGGCACCAGCAGATCAAGTACCTGGTGAGGGTGTGCTTTCTAGTTCATAGATGGTACCTTCTTCATGTGTGCTCACATGATAGATGGGGGAACAAACTCTCTGGGGCTTGCTTTGTGAGGGCACTAATCCCATTCATGACAGCTCTTCCCTCACAACATAATCACCTGTCTCCCATACCATCACTTTTACAATAAGGGTTTCAATATATACATTTTGGGGAGACTCAAACATTCAGAACATAGCAGGAACCATGAACTGAGAAAGTGTGCAAATTTCTATCCAAGAGATCATGACTGCATTTACTACCTGCTACCAGTTGAAGAATGAGTTTCAAAATGTGCTAAATCTGTAGTTTTTTCAAGTGTCTGTGTAGGAAAGAGAAAGTGCATGCATGAAAGAGAGAGAAATAGGAGTTTTGCATGCATTTTGACTGTATAACATTCCTATTTAAAAAAAAGAACATTTAAGTTTTAAAAGCGTAGTGACATTAATCTCACTTCAAAATCTCCTTCTCTTTCCTTATCTAGTTTGTCCCACCTTGGTAGAAATGATTTTGCTATCAAATCAGAAACCTAAGCATAATCCTTTATTCTTATCTCTTTGTTACCCTTCACAGTGAACTTATCACTGAGTCTTGTTGCTTCTGCCTTCAACATATATCTCAAGTTCATCCATTTTTCTCTGGCCCCATGGCTCTTTGCCCAAACCACCCTCCTTCCTCCCTTAGACCTTGACGACCTCAACAGCCTCCCACATGTCTTTCTGCATCCTTCCTTCCCCTCTTTCTGTTCTCAGCAAAACAGCCTCAAATAATCTTTTGAAAATATAAACAATCAGGTTATTCCCTTACTTGAAATCTTTGGTAGCTTCTCATTTCATCTTATGCTAAAAAAAAGAAAATCTAAGCTACTTACCATGGCTTAGACAAATCCTACGTAATTTCTTCTTCTCTATCTCTGTGACCTCACCTAGATCTGCATCACATCCTCAGATTCCATGCATCAGCCCACTGTCTTCTTTCAGTTTCCCAAAGACACTGTGCTCGTCTCCCAGTTTTTATACCTCTTTCTGGAACACATCTGACCATCATCATCAATGTGTCTGACTTCTTTAATTCTTCAGGCAGCAACTTAACTGTGCCTTCCTCAACAAAACTCCCTCTGACCACACTGCCTTACATAGAACCCCTCCATATATTCTTAAGCAGAAATACTCTCCTGGCCTGAACTAGTCACAGTTTTTATTTATAGTTGTCCATTTGCTTCTTTATTGCTTGTCTGGCTCCACTAAAACTGGAATGCTCTACTAGGGTAGGTGGTGGGTCTTTGCATTCAGCAGTGTATACCCAGTATCTAGCAGTGTCTTTCACAGTATCTCTGGCATTATAAATGAATGAGGAAATGGGAGAGGCACCTCCTCCATCAGATGTGTGGGTTGGGGTGTAGGAGTTGTCACTTGATATATACCCATTTGATATATATTGGCTATTTTATCTAGCCTGGGTTCCTGGTCTTTGCCCCCAGATCACCTGCAGAATGGAATTTTATTTTATTTTATTTTATTTTATTTTTATTATACTTTAAGTTTTAGGGTTCATGTGCACAACGTGCAGGTTAGTTACATATGTATACATGTGTCATGTTGCTGTGCTGCACCCAGTAACTCATCATTTAACATTAGGTATATCTCCTAATGCTATCCCTCCCCCATCCGCTCACCCCACAACAGGCCCCAGAGTGTGATGTTCCCCTTCCTGTGTCCATGAGTTCTCATTGTTCAATTCCCACCTATGAGTGAGAACATGCGGTGTTTGGTTTTTTGTCCTTGTGACAGTTTGCTGAGAATGGTTTCCAGCTTCATTCATGTCCCTGCAAAGGACATGAACTCATCATTTTTTATGGCTGCATAGTATTCCATGGTGTATATGTGCCACATTTTCTTAATCCAGTCTATCGTTGTTGGACATTTGGGTTGGTTCCAAGTCTTTGCTATTGTGAATAGTGCCGCAATAAACATACGTGTGTATGTGTCTTTATAGCAGCATGATTTATAATCCTTTGGGTATATACCCAGTAATGGGATGGCTGGGTCAAATGGTATTTCAACTTCTAGATCCCCGAGGAATCGCCACACTGACTTCCACAATGGTTGAAGTAGTTTACAGTCCCACCAACAGTGTAAAAGTGTTCCTATTTCTCCACATCCTCTCCAGCACCTGTTGTTTCCTGACGTTTTAATGATTGCCATTCTAACTGGTGTGAGATGGTATCTCATTGTGGTTTTGATTTGCATTTCTCTGATGACCAGTGATGATGAGCATTTTTTCATGTGTCTTTTGGCTGCATAAATGTCTTCTTTTGAGAAGTGTCTGTTCATATCCTTCGCCCACTTGTTGATGGGGTTGTTTTTTTTCTTGTAAATTTGTTTGGGTTCATTTTAGGTTCTGGATATTAGCCCTTTGTCAGCAGAATGGAATTTTAAAGTAACCCAATAAGGCTGTAAGATTAAGTTGAATTTAAGGACACAGATAAGGAAGCACAGTACTTTTTCTTCCCCCTCTGAATAACTCTCCAAATCCCCTAACTTTTTGAGTACATAATACGTTAAGGTTTCAGATTTTTTTCCTTGGATTACTCTTTTTCCTGTCCTAAGAATATGGCTATTTTAATACTTCCTAAATGATTTGAATATTTACCTTTTATACAAGATTTCCTGAGCAACTCTTTTTCCTATGTTAAAAATTATATCCTGGCCTATCTATTTATAGAATTTGTGGCAATAATGTTCACGTGAATGAAATAAGAGCAAGATTTCTCGTGCTATCTGCTACATACAGCATGGAAGATGTTGCAAAGCCATATTTCAGTTTTCTGAAAATAAATCTTATCTTCCAACCATCTACTCTATTAAAAATGTTATTATGGTTCAAAATCCAGGGGAAAGAACTTTATTTGGTTCCTGAAAATAAGAAATTTGTACATAAATGCATTATAACAGTCAGAAAGGAATTTTGAAAGAACACTAATTTGCCCTGCATGTTTGTTATTCATTTTAATTTTTAAAAATCGTAGTGAAATTTGTGTATGTTACATCAGTTTAACATTTTGCAAGTATGAAATATTTATTTATTAAATACATGGGGGTCAGATTCTATAGTAAACACCAAAGAAAAAACAAAACCACCTAAGACCTGGTTCCCACCTGCTGAGAGTTTACACTCTAACTGGGAAGGTTAGACATGTATATACACAGCTATACTATGATGTCCTTTGGAATATAATTTATTCTCACAGAACACATAATAAGCAATGCTGAGATAGGAGGGGTTTCTTTTAATTCTTTTAATTAATGAAAATGCCATGGAAAATATGGGACGCTTACTAGTCCTTGAAGAGTAGATTTCTCTATACGTAGAATTTAAAAAAAAAAAAGTATTCTATAGAGAAGGAACGTGCCAAGAATCAGAGCTATCCTTGGAAAATATTACAAATGGATGAAGACAAGAAGCAAATTTTAGAGGTCTCTATTAGTGGCCTAAGCTGGAGGATGGTCCAAATAATGACCCTTTATCTGCAACTGACATCCACCTCAAACATCAGGGATACATTTGGTGTAATGATGCCCTGGTGGTCATGGCCCCCTCATTTTTCCCACTCCTGCTCAGCAGAACAACACTGAGCCCTTATCTGACACTCTCCCACTCAGAAAAAAAGGAGCAAATGGATGCATCTTAATAACTTCTTCAACATAAAAGATTCAGTAAGGAAGACACTGGCTTTTCCCTCTGCCTCTTGCTGATAGACTATTGGCCTGGTCCAGGTTGCTCTGTGATGAGTAAAGTCCCAAGAAGAGAAGGTCCCTGAGCAGATAACCAGAGTTTCAGTGACATAGTATCGACCAAGTGTTTACCTTAACAGCTTTACCCAGAAGAATCTTGGATCAGCATCTCTTGGTGGGTACTCCCACTTATCCTTTCAGAAGATTGTTCCGATTAGGGAAAATTGTTTCAGAGGAAGGGATAAATTCAAGTGAAGCTGGCAACAGAACCTAGGACTGCTGATTGCAACTTTTACTTTAGGTCTGACACAATTTTGTCTTTTATTTTACTTAAAATACTTTAGATTTACTAGAAAGCTGAAGGTTTAATATTTTATAAAGATCATGCAAAATTCAAAATAGACTCTCCACAAAATAAAGAATGGTAAATAGCATTGTGTTTATGCCCTTCAGTGTTCAGTTGGAGGATTCAATTTAATCTAAAAAATGCAATTAAAATGCAAGTGCTTTACGCTCAGTTTAAGTCAATAGGCAGTTGATGTCATTATGCAGAAGGTAACATAAAAATAGCTGTGGAGGATGTAAAGAGTTTAATGCATGGTCTCTGCCATCACATGGAAAAGGAGATATAATCTCAGGAAATACAAAATATATAAGGCAATATGTAAGCACCAAGTTAAGAGATTCAGCAATTTAAATTTAAAGATTGAAAGCCTCATTTTCATTGCAAATTACATAATTGCATTTTCATGTTTTACAACAAATGAGTTGAATTTCTCTCCAAATTGTTCTTCTCTTGGAGAAACTACTTGGCTTGAGAAAGCCTATCCCCAAGGCCAGAGCCAGGCACCTCAGATGAGAGCTTTGCTGTTCTGTAGCAGCACGGCCCTGCATGTGTCTTCTGGGTTGGGGGGACTGAAAGAGGTCTGATTCGATTAATAAATGGAAGATGCCATTTATATGGATAACTAATTTGGAGATCAAGGGAAGCTTTTCTCTTTTCTAGAACTATGAAAATGAGTTACTGTGTTTTGTCAGTAAATGAATGAGAGAATTAATTTACAGGAAATTACACATTGGTGTATAAAATTACACTTGGATATTTGAAGTATTTGGACAAGAAGAAGAGCTATGGCTCAAATGTGTTGTTCAAAGACAAGAATTCTAAGGTAGGTTTTGCACAGTGGAGAAGGTGTAGCAGAAGGCTACCTTTTATTACCTAACTTTCAGTCACTATGGGCTTGGGGTATTTTCTCTGATATGCAAGGGATCTAAACCATGCAAACTATTCTATTATTATAAATTCAAATTATTAAGTGGATGAGGTTTTCTGGGTGAACTGTACAATTATTATTTTAAATATTGAGAGGCTAATTTATGCAGTAAGGTGTGAGCTTGAACTCATGTTCAGCTCATTAGTGGATATTCAGGATTATCTGACAAGTTGAAAAAATGGGTGGCATCTATTCATTTACATTTGTTGATTATCACAGGAGCAAGTTTTTGTGCAGCAAAAAAGAAAGGGAGGGAATTGGGATGGGCATCATAATATCTGACCCAGATATGTGTCTCACAATGAGTCTGTTACGGTTAAGTAGCAGGTCAGACATGAGCAGGGCAGAAGAGGGCTGCCCCCGGCCCACAGGCACACATCAGGAATGTCGGGCGACTATCAGGTGATGGTCAGGCTGTTGTTAACTGTTTCTGTAAGATAATAATTGGTCACAGCTGGTTCTAGGGAAAGGCAGGCTCCTAACAGATGAAACACCTGAAACCGGTGATCAGCAGCTTCCTGATAAGATCTCAGGAGTTGGGAAAGTGTGCTCAAGTATGTGCATACAGACAGCCAACCCCAAAGGAAGAATCAGGGGAGAAGTAAAGCAAGACCCCGGAAGTATGCCGAGGTACAAAACCCCAAGTTAAAAGGTCCAACTGCGCACTTGTCTTTCAAGTTGCCCACTTGGCCCTCTTCCAAGTGTACTTTCCTTCCTGACCTAAAGTTTTTTTAATAAACTTTCATTCCTGCTCTAAAACTTGCCTTGATCTCTCCTTCTGCCGTATGCCTTTCAGTCAAATTCTTTCTTCTGAGGAGGCAAGAATTGAGGTTGCCGCAGAATTGAGGTTGCCACGGATAACAAGTCACACTGTCCATTTCCCCTTCTTTGAAATCTACTCTTCCCCTGGAGGTAGATGTCCTGTAGATATTTTGTATAATAGAATCCCTTTGAACCTGGAGTAGACATCCTACTTAAGATGGGTCATTTTGATTTTCTTTCCTGTTAATCTGGAATTGAAGAAATTCCAGAACACTCAGGAAGTCTCTGCATGGAACTCAATCATATAAACAGTTACACTGTAGTCACAGCAATAGAGTCTGCCAAGTAAAAGGAAAGCAGGAAAAGCTGGGTCAGGAGAGGGATAAAGAAGAGTGATACTGATACACTAGAAACCTGAGGTCACGAGAGGTACACCTATGGTTGCCGGTGACAAAGGGTAACCTAGAGAGGAGGAAGGTAGTTTTATATTTAATGTGGAACCACCCTGAGGAGACACCAGTACTCTAATGGAGGGCACAGTGAGTGGTGGCAGTGTTCAAGAACACCTGGAAGTGACTGAGGATCAGGTCAGTAGATAACAAAAGGAAAATGGTGCTGACAGACTGATGGATGAGTATCACCTAGAGACCTCAAGATACAACTGGATAAGATTTGGATCCGGCCGGGTGTGGTGGCTCACACCTGTAATCCCTGCACTTTGGGAGGCCAAGGCAGGTGGATCACGAGGTCAGGAGTTTGAGACCAGCCTGGCCAACATGATGAAACCCCGTCTCTACTAAAAATACAAAAATTAGCCAGGCGTGGTGGCAGGCACCTGTAGTCCCAGCTACTCAGGAGGCTGAGGCAGGAGAGTCACTTGAAACCAGAAGGCAGAGGTTGCAGTGAGCCAAAATTGCACCACTGCACTCCAGCCTGTGCAACAAGAATGAAACTCTGTCTCAAAAACAAAAACAAAAACAAACAAAAAAAAGATTTGCATCCACGAGATGAGGATGGTAGTGAGCCCCTGAACATTAGCTAACTCTTATAGTATTATAGTGATCCCTTTAGTACTAATAATTAGTTAGGCTTAAGGAACCTTGAAATCATGTAAGAGCAAAGGACTGTATTCCAGGGCAATTGCTTTCAAATAGTAGCAAAAGAATACAGCACAGTGGTAGCTTTACATTCAGATGCACTATTCTGAAATAAGTGTCACTCAATGGCCAGGTGGCCTTGGCTAAATCAGTCACCTTCTTGGGACCTCATTTGCTCATTTATAAAATGAAGCATCTGAGCAAGATGATTCATGTGATTTTTTTTCTTGGTCTGAAATCAGTATTTTGTGAAGCTATGACTATGTTTCATTTGTTCTCCTCCTCCTTCAAAAATATTCACAAACAATATTTTGGAGTAGAAAATTCATTACGTTTTTCCCTATGCTCAGAGTTTTTGTCTATATGTATTTTATTATAAATCAACATTTGTTTCAATCTTTCTTATAACCTGAAGTACAAATGAGCAACTTTCTTAAGACAAAATTTCAAAAGAGCAGGTTTTTTTTTTTTTGCAAGAATTTAAAAAGAAGTGTGCTGAAATGAATCTTTCCCCTATGAAGTATGGGACCCAAAAGTCATTATAAACATGTCTCTGGTACATGTCAGTGGCTCAGCATTGGAAAGAAGCAATTTGGCTATTGTCAAAAATCTGATTTGTGTTTGTTGAAGTATTCCAGGCGCCCCGTGTATGGAAACCTTCCTGAAGCTCTGACCAGCAGCAGCATTGCACCAATAGAGGCCTGGAAAGTGAGAAGCTGGTGACAGCAGTGGAAGAAGGAGGATAATTAATGCACCTAAATCTTTGACAGGTAATGGAACATTATGTCTTCATAAATCTGAGTGTGGCAGAGGAGTCAAAAGAAAAAAAGTGGAGGCACAAAAATACAGACACAAGATTTCTACTAGAGACACAAAATTCCTTATAGGCTATCCTATAAGGCATTAGGAGGACAGTTTAGTACTAGCCCTAGGAAAACCTTGAAGGAGACAAAGTGTGTTTGAGATTATCTCCATTATGCTTTAAAAACTAGACAACTTATTTTCTGCGATATAATTTGTGTGTATTAAAGTGCCATCTGAAGGCATGAATGAGGCTTGAAAATGAATTGTGAAATTACAACCTCTACTATAGAATCAGAGTTGTTCAATATTTTTGAATTACTCTTTTTGCTAGCACCACAATCTCTATTCATTCTGTAGAAATATGGAGATGTAATGACAGCTTAAGCACTAAGTGTACCAGGTTAGTAGGTGACGGAAGACAGGGAGACAGAGAAAGGAAAGAGAAGGGGAAAGAAGGAAAATTTTAGAATACTAAAAAGGCATCAGGAATGCTGCTGGAAACATGTATAAATGTTATTTAATTTTTTCCCATTAAAAAAGACTACATTGAATGCTGAGAATAAAATGGAATAAATGTTATTCCTTTGGGAGAAGAGCGGAGGTTTTTAAACAATGTTATTAAATGTCAGGGGAGGCAATATAGCGTATCAGTGAAGGCCATGGATGTAGGTGTCTGGGAGGTGTGGGTTTGAATTCAAGATGCTGCACTTGCTAGTCGCTCAAAGCATCAGTTTCCTTGTCATCAAAGTGACCCTAGTGACATCTAGTTTTTATAGGCTGCTGGTCCCAGAGTAAGCATTCTTTATCCATTATCTCATTTTATCCGTACAATTGATATCTGAGATAGATATTGTTATGCCCATTTTGCCGAAGAGGCACCTCTTGCTAAAAGTAACAGCTGGCCAGTGGCAGGAAACCCAGGTTTTATGACTGTAAGTCTAGAGCACCTTGACTTACCTGGGATTTTGACCAGAGAAGTCAGAACAAAAACAGGCAGAATGAAAATGGCATGCCACTGCCATGTTCTTCAGGGCCCAGGTGTCCTCTCGGAGCTGGTAGTACTATGTCAGGAAATAGAGGCCCTTGAGTGAGGCCTTCCTCTTCTTGCCACTCCATTCGAATTGACCTGTGAGCTAGTCCCTGAGCATATGCTGTCTATTGTGGCAAACTGGAGGTGGGACTTCATGTCACGGCACTATCCTATAATAATAGCCTCATCTCAGGCCATGGCAATGATTCAAAATAAATTCAGAAGTTCTTGAAATCTCCCAAGCTTTGCTCCTTATTTTCCACACACAAGGTTATTCTTCAACCCACACAGTCAGTCAAGAGGCATAGTTAACTGACACCATATTTGCTGCTGCTATTGTCTGCTTGAGGCACGTGAGCCTGGGAAGCAGGCCTTTGGGCCAGGCTGGACTCCTATTTATAACTGTTTTCCAGCACTGGGTTTTCAGAGTGGTTTTCTCCTCCTCAGTCAATTAGTATTTATTATCCCCTATAAACTCATCATTAAGGTAACAGAAAAACATTAAGAAGCCATTATCTTGAGATAAAGGACTTTATATAGAGTTCCCAAATGAAGGTTGGGGTGGAGGGTATGGGGTGAATTGATTATTTCCAACCATAATGACTGCTTGTTGCTCTCTTTCAACTAGTTTTTAACCTATAGAACTGATTGAAGCAAATTGTAGATATTGCAGCAACATAGAATGCTATTAAACAGAGGAAAATATAAGGCATCAATAAAGAATGAGTTTGAATTCGCTTTCTAGCCTTCCAAACCTGCTAACAGACAGAACAAGCAGAATTTTAAAAGGCTCGTCACTGAAACCATAACTTAAAACATAACACGTATATTCTAGTGTTTGATCCACTCATAAGTAGTTGTACAGTCTTAGATGGGTCACTGGACCTCTCTGAATCCTAGTATTCTTTTCTCTAAAATAAATGAAGCATAATGTGTGAGAAATTATATACCTATGTTTCTTTCAGCTGGAACCTTGAGCTTCTGGGCCCCCTCTCCTAGAACTATATTAATTTTAATTGTTATGGCAGGTGGGTAGACTAGGCTGTTGCTGCAATCTCTGGTCTTTACTGAAGTTTCAGGTCTCTGCAAGTTGGAGGGGGCGACTTTGGGCTCCACAGCAGAGAAGGACCAAGGGCCAAAGGCCCCACCACTGGCCTGTGAAATATCCCCTAAACTGACAGACATCCGACTACATAAGAGTTTAGACACTTCTAATAATAATTGCAGGTTAATAAAAATGGATTCAGAACTAGAGAGCTTTACTCCCCGTTCTGACACTAATTTGACTTACTACTTTAGACAAGCTACTTACACTGCCAATTTTACATTTTCCCCCCGGCCAAAAGGGAAGAATCACATTGATTCTAATTATTTTATCAGACTGTTGTGAGGATCACCCTCACCCACCAGCGTGCATTGTACCCAGATATAAAATACCTTCAACATCTGTGGGGTTTGTGGTGGCAGATCTCATTTATCCAGAATAGATACATCACTCACTAGCCTTTCTGCATGATTATTCTTAAAAAACAACTCTTAGCTTGCCTCTTCCCTATTTTAAAACCTTCTATGGCTCCCATTCTTGATGAAGGTGATCTGAAAAACCCAAAACGTCACAAGCCAGGTGATATGGTTTGGCTGTGTCCCCCCCCATATCTCATCTTGAATTGTAGCTCCCATAATTCCCATGTGTTGTGGGAGGGACCCAATGGGAGACAATTGAATAATGTGGGTGGTTTTCCCCATACTGTTCTTGTGGTAGTGAATAAGTCTCATGAGATCTGATGGTTTTATAAAGGGAAATCCCTTTCACTTGGCTCTCATTCTCTCTCCTGCCTGCAACCGCATAAGAAGTGCCTTTCGCCTTCCGCCGTAATTGGAGGCCTCCCAACCACGTGGAGCTGTTAGTCTATTAAACCTCTTTTTCTTTATAAATTACCCAGTCTCCGGTATGTCTTTATCAGCAGTGTAAAAACGGACTAACACATCTGGTTACTGACAAGGTCATAGAGACCAGTTAGACTCAACATTTGCCAGCTCTGTCATCCTCAACTGTGGACAAACAAGTCCTCCGTACTCCCTTTTTTCCACTCCTATTTCTTCAGACACTTCCACGAGAGGCTGCCAATGATCTATCAGATCAGTGTGGGCTTCCAATCCCTTCCCATTGTCTTCCCACATCTGTTCTCCAATGAAGAGTTGCCCACCTGATCCGGTGCAGCTGCTGCCTCCAACTGTCAATCAGTTCCTTCTTGGGTATCCATTTCCATTGCATCAACTCTGCTACTCAGTCCATATGACCACCAGCACCCTGATTCTTCTTCCTATGGTGGCTGCAGTCACAATGCTGAAGTCCTGGGATACTATCTAAAGTCCTCAGTAGTCTGATCCCAATCTGCTCCAGCTGTGTTGCCTAGTTCTCCCCATGGGAACTTTGTGCTCAGGGCAAAATTTCTTTCTTAACTTCAGACATCCTTCCTGCTTAGAGTAACCTCTACTCTATCATCCCTTTTATACCTTTTTAAGCTTTGTCATCTTTCAAGCTTTAATCAAAACCTCACCTGCTCCAAGAAGCCTTTCCTGACCCCCTCACTGAAACTCAGTAGCCTTTTCTGTCAGCAGTAATTTTATTCCTTGCATTCTACATATAACACTGAAATGCTGTCAGAACTGTTTGTTTGTTTGTTTGTTTGTTTGAGACAGTGTCTTACCCTGTCACCCAGGCTGGGGTGCAGGGGTGTGATCATAGCTCACTGTAGCTTCCAACTCCTGGGCTCAAGAAATCCTCCTGCCTCAGCCTGCTGAGTAGCTGGAACTACAGACACATGTCACTGTGCCTGGCTAATATTTTAAAAAAACTGTTGGTAGAGACAGGGTCTCACTACATAGCCCAGGATGGTCTTGAACTCCTGGCCTTAAGGGATCCTCCCCCCTTGGCCTATTAAATTGTTGGGATTATAGGCATGAGCATACTGCAACTGACCAGAGCTGACTTTTGAAGTCAGGACTCAGTCCTAGTACAGTCTTTGCAAATCTTACTGTTTAGATAATGTCTTGAACTCATTTTTCTAGAAGTCCTACTAAAATACATATTACTTGTGGCAAAATGTTGGATACTAACAATATTACTACTCCTTCAGGTCCTGATGGGGGATGAAAGGATTTGGCGAAATCCTACATTCACCAAATACCTAGTGAGCATTAATTATGTATCAGCACCATGCTGAGATTTGGTGGTAACAGAGAAGATGCCGTTCCTGTCCCATGGATCTTACATCTGTGTAGGAGAAAGGGATATTAAAAGCAAACAAAAAACCCCACCTACCAAATAACTGTTATGTCACAACAATTTTGCTAAGTGTCATGGAGGAAAACTATAGTGTATCAGAGGGTATATTAAGTAGAATCTAATCTGAATTTGGCAGTAAAACATGTCCTCTATGGGAAGTGGCATGACCTCAGATTGAAAAGGTAAGGAAGAATTAGCCAGGTAGAAATGAGATGAGACCATTGCCCAGTGAGAAAAGAGCCCCTGCAGGGTACTGAGGTGGGAAGGAGCATGGGGACTGGGGTAACAGAAAGAAGCTGTCTGGACAGAACAGGGTGATCTACAAACGGAGTGATGGGGATGTGGCTGCACAGACTAGCAGCCAGTGGCTGGATCATGGAGGTCTTTTAGGCCATGACATAATTTTGATTTTAATCCTAAAAGTGAGGTGACACACATGCCTAATTTTAAGGAATGCTATAATCATATTGAGGTTTTTTAAAAAAGATAAATCCCAAGAAGAAAGGTTTTGGGGTGATGTAAAAAGTAAACTAGATGCATTCTTTAACAAAAGAGGGATTCATAGGAGAGAAAGTTGGGGCAATATGAATATCTGACTTCCCCCATTAAGCATGTCTACCAGAGCTGGACTTTACAGTGGCCCACTCTCAGGTTCATTCCTGCTGTAAAGTTCCCAAGTAAATTCCTGCTGTAAACTTCCTGCTGTAAACTTCTCAAGGTAAGGAAGACTCCTGCTGAGGCAGCAGACTGCTACAGTTTACCCAGCCAGACTCTCTCTGATTCTCATGGAGAGAAGAGTGTGACAACGGGCTGGTAGAAAGAAAGATTGCGACTTGGTCCTCTCACCTTCGTGAAGCTGGACAAGTAGCAGTTACCCTCTTGCCCACCAGCAAAGAAATAGAACTGATTATTCTATAGATGGTATCTTTTTTTTTTCTCAGTATCACACTAATCAACTCCCTGTGGCTGTGATGATGAGAGATGCTAAACTGCTGAAATGGCAGACTTTCAGAGGAGATAAAATTGAGCACCTGCTCTTAGGTCCATAAATAACTGAGGGTTATTTTCCCTGGGGACTCAGATGCTGGTCCCAACGTTCCCACCAAATGTTAATGTAGTCATTACACTGTGTCTGATTGAATTACCGTTGTAATTTAAGGAGAAAAGCTTTGGTTTGGCCAGAGCAAAAAATGTACTTCAAGAAGCACTAGTTTATACCTGAATTAGGTTTTGTGGTTGAACATCTAGGAATTCACAAAATCCAGAAAAAAAAATCTGGCTTTAGTTGTTCACCTTTTTTGTACTCGAATATGCCTAACCTAAAATCTGCTTTGTTGTTGTCAAACCGGCATGGGTCCATAATTATTATCAATTTTACCTTATTCATAATAAAATAAGCATTATTGAAAAATAACAATGTCTAAAACTGTACTAACTGTCAATCCTCTTCCGCCTGATAGCTTTTTAAGAATTGACCTTGCCCATCTACTTTTCTAGTGAAACAATTGCAGCATCACTTCTTTGCTAGGTAACATAGGGCATATTTGGTGATTCTGTCTGCACGTGGAAGGACTTTCTCTTCTATAGCTATGAAGTATTCTCTCTTCTGGTGGCCTTTGACATAAGTATTATAAATCTACCAATTAGCAGAAGTGTATGACGTTGCCCAGTTTCCAAATCTTCCTTAAATGCTTGTCCACAGAAATATTTGAACAATTGAGTAACACTCCACTTTTCATGAAGACATTCCAGAATCATAAAGACAAGCCCTGGGCTCTTTGATATTACTCTTTACTTGAAAGTGACCTTACTGTGATAGGCTGATGCCTAGCACCTAGCAGTTATCATCTAGAGTTCCTAAGAGCTTTTCCCAATATCTTTCTTTCATCCTTCATTTCCACTTCGTTTGAGATTTCCCAGCCTCACTATCACTCTCACCACCTCTCATTTGCCATGTGGAAAAGATACTTCATTGGCGTTCCTACTTCCCTGCTCAATCACATGCAAAGTTCACCCTGAGTCATAGTTGTTAATGGTTCCCCCCTGCCTTTTGTACTTGTTTCAAATTCTGCAACGCAGACTTCAAAGCCCCCCAGTTAACTGGCTCCCATTGAACCATCTTCTACAGTGCCTCAAAGGAACTCTTATTCTTTCATCAGTCTGGTTTTCCCATTGCATCTGCCCCTCACACTCCCAACACATACATATAACTCATACTCATTTCAGCTACATGAATTAATGAATAATATGTCCCTCCATGCAATGTTCTCTTTCCCTTCATTTCACTACTTCAAATAAAAACTCACTGCACATATTTAATGCATATTTGGACATATGTATACACCTGGATACCATCACCATAATCAAGGCAATAAGCACATCTATCACTTCCAAAATTTCCTTGTGTCTCTTTGCTTTTTAACTTAACTTTATTTACTTTGTAAGAGCACTTAACATGAGGTCTGCTCTCTTAACAACTTTTAAGTGCATACCACTGTATTGTTAACTATAGACACTACAGCAGATATCTAGAAGTTATTTATCCTGTAAGACCATTAATATCTTACATTTTATTTCTTTAACTTTATACCCAGCTGATAACTCAGTTACTTTCAGAATTCCAAGTTTGTTCCATTTTCTTTCAAAATTTTGAAGGCTTTACTCTACCATGTTCTAGCTTCTAGTTTTACTTCTGGGAAGTCTAATGTCATTTTGATTCTCGATCATTTATACAGGACATACTTTTATTCTCTTTGGAAGCTTTAAGATCTGTTTTCCCATTAACTGAAATGTCATCATATCATGACTTGATATGAGTCATTTCTCACTTATGATGCTAGGCTCTGAGAAAGCCCATTCAAGATGGAAACTTGTGCCTTTTACTTCAGAAATATTTATTATTTTTGTTATTATTATTATTATAATCATTACTAAATTTTCTATATTCTATTTTTATTCTGAAAGTCCTGCTATTTGGATACTGGACATCTTACAATGATCCTCTAAATCATGTATTTGGACTCTTCTATTTTCAACCTACCTGTTTTTGGTTTTACTTTTTGAAATATATCTTCAATATTGTCTTCAAAAATTATATACAATTTTTTGACAGGTATCACATTTTTTGTTTTTCAAGAGTTATTTTGTCTTGTGATTTGCTTATTTCTTTTGTATAAATTTATGTTATTCAATAGATGTAATACTTTATATGTGCAGTGGGGTTTTGTATATCAATTATACCTCAATAAAGTTTTAAAAAAAGAAACTAGAAAAAATATAGTTGACCCTTGAACAACGTAGGAGATTGGGAGGCTTACCCCCTATGCAGTTGAAAATCCACATATAACTTTGTACTACCCCAAAACTTAACTACTAATAGCCTACTGTTGACTGGAAGGCTTATCCATAACATAAACAGTCTATTAACACATTTTGTATGTTATATGTATTATATATGTATTCTTAAAATAGGCTAGAAAAAAGAAAGTGTTATTAAGGATATCATAAGGAAGAGAAAACACATTTTTACATTACTGTATTGTATTTATCCATACTGTAAGTTTATGTTGCCTATTTACAAGATAAATTGTCTATTTGCAATGGCAGGCAACCACAGCTCTAAATCTTATCTATGGTACCTATCAAGCAATCCAACTTTTCCTAGTAAAGTCATTACTTTTCTCTGCTTCTTGGGAGCACTTCTAGCATCACTAGAGGTACTTCATATGGGTCCTATGGTGTTATTCAAGGTTTATGGTATTACACTATACATGAAAAATACACCAGAACCACAAGAGATCACTTTTTACTGTGATTCGCATTTTACTGGAGAGATGAACTGCTCACAGGGAGATGATGAGCATCACATGGCATTTTAAGAGGATACTTGGGAACACCTGAGCTCATGGCAAAAGCAACAGGAGGTGGCCACAAAATTATTACAGTAGTACAGTATGTACTACAGTTAATTTTATACAGTTATGATTTAATAATACTCCATCTTTATGTTTCTTTACATTTCTCTTGACTGTGAATGGCATCATGTACAGTCTGTGTGCATAAGTTTTAATAAATTTTAACTTTTGTAATGGATCTGTGCATGTTTTATGGTAGTAAATGATAAAGTATACTAATATCTATGTATAATTTACACATTGATGTCACACATAAGGTTTTCTTGTTTTTTTTTCTGTATTTTTAGCCAATGCAGTTTGTTTGCAAGTTTTTTCAAATTGTCACAAATCTCCAAAAAATTTCCAATATATTTATGTAAAAAAACGTGTATAAGGGGATTCATGCCATTCAAACCTGTGTTGTTCAAGGGTTAACTGTAGAGACCATAATGGTCTAAAAAACACCTAAATTTCCATGTACTCATGAGTAGCTATTTGAAGATTTACTCCTTTTTAAAATTGAGTTATTGATTTTTTAAGTTATTCAGTTGTAGGAGTTTCTTACATATTTTGAAAATTAACTCCTTGTCATATATATGGTTTGCAAATGTTTTCTCCCATTCCACATGTCAGCTGGTTCCTTTGCTGTGCAGAATCTTATTAGTTTTATATTGTCCCACTTAGTTATTTTTGTTTTTGTCTTCTGTGCTTTCAGTGTCCTGTCTATGAAATCATTGTCAAAACCCATGTCGTGAAGGTTTTAGGTTTTATGTTTAAGTCTTTCATCCATTTCGAGTTGATTTTTGTATAAGGGTTCAGTTTTATCATTTTGCCTGTGCATTATTTTATATGTATATTCTTTTGCAGTTTCCTCAGCACCATTTGTTGATGAGACTATGCTTTCCTCATTGCATATTCTTGGTACCCTTGTCAAAGACCAGTTGACCATATGTGCAATAGTTTATTTTGGGCTTTCTATTCATTTCCTTTGGTCTATACACATGTCTTAATGCCAGTACCATACTATTTTGATTACTGTAGAATTGTAATATATTTTGCAATCATTATGTGTGATGCCTCTAATGAGCTAAGGTCATGAATAGACATGTCTAAAGAAGATGTGTTAGTCCATTTTCACACTGATATAAAGAACTTACTGATGCTGGGTAATTTATAAAGGAAAGAGGTTTCATTGACTCACATTTCTGCATGGCTGGGGAGGCCTGAGGTCATGTACAATGATGGTAGAAAGGAAAGCAGGCACGTCTTACATGGTGGCAGGTGAGAGAGAGTGTGTGAAGGAGGAACAGTTGAACACTTATAAAACTATCAGATCACGTGAGAGCCCACTCACTATCACA
Source organism: Nomascus leucogenys (assembly GCF_006542625.1). Taxonomy (NCBI): domain Eukaryota; kingdom Metazoa; phylum Chordata; class Mammalia; order Primates; family Hylobatidae; genus Nomascus; species Nomascus leucogenys. The sequence goes on from NC_044387.1 coordinate 39,983,826, forward strand.
AGAACCATATGGGAGAAACTGCTCCTATGATCCAATCACCTCTCACCATGTCTCTCCCTTGAAACATGAGGATTGTGGGGATTACAATTCGAGATGAGATTTGGATGGGGACACAGAACCAAACCATATCAGAAGATATACAAATAGCCAAGAGGTATGTGAAAAGTCATTAACATTATTAATCATCAGGGAAAGGCAAATCAAAACCATGATGAGATATCTCCTAACACCTGTCAGTATGGCTATTATCAAAAAACCAAAAGAAAACAAGTGATGGTGATGAGATGAAGAAATTTGAACTTTTGCATATTGTTGGTGGGAATGCAAAATCGTGCAGCTGCTGTGGAAAACAGTATGAGATTTCTCAAAAAAATAAAAATAGAACTACCATATGATCCAGAAATCCTGCTTCTGTGTATTTACCCAGAAGAATAGAAATGATCTCAAAGAATATTAGCACTCTTTTGTTCATTGCCTTACACAATATTAAAGATGTGAAAACAAACTGAATGTCTATTGACAGATGACTGGATAAAGAAAATGTAGCATATAAATAGAATGGAATACTATTCAGCCTCAAAAAACAAGAAACTTCTGTTATATTCAACAATATGAGGGGTGGAGCCAAGATGGCTGAATAGGAACAGCTCCAGTCTACAGCTCCCAGCTTGAGTGATGCAGAAGATGGGTAATTTCTGCATTTCCATCTGAGGTACTGAGTTCATCTCACTAGGGAGAGCCAAACAGTGGGTGCAGGACAGTCGGTGAAGCGCACTGTGCGCGAGCCGAAGCAGGGTGAGGCACTGCCTCACTCGGGAAGCGCAAGGGGTCAGGGAGTTCCCTTTCCTAGTCAAAGAAAGGGGTAACAGACGGCACCTGGATAATCGGGTCAGTCCCACCCTCATACTGCGCTTTCCCAATGGGCCTGCAAAACGGCACACTAGGAGATTGTGTCCCGCACCTGGCTCAGAGGGTCCTATGCCCACGGAGTCTTGCTGATTGCTAGCACAGCAGTCTGAGATCAAACTGCAAGGCGGCAGCAAGGCTGGGGGAGGGGCGCCCGCCATTGCCCAGGCTTGCTTAGGTAAACAAAGCAGCCAGGAAGCTCGAACTGGGTGGAGCCCACCACAGCTCAAGGAGGCCTGCCTGCCTCTGTAGGCTCCACCTCTGGGGGCAGGGCACAGACAACAAAAAGTCAGCGGTAACCTCTGCAGACTTAAATATCCCTGTCTGACAGCTTTGAAGAGAGTAGTGGTTCTCCCAGCTCGCAGCTGGAGATCAGAGAATGGGCAGACTGCCTCCTAAAGTGGGTCCCTCACCCCTGAGCAGCCTAACTGGGAGGCACCCTCCAGTAGGGACAGACTGACACCTCACTTGGCTGGGTACTCCTCTGAGACAAAACTTCCAGAGGAACGATCAGACAGCTGAATTTGCGGTTCACGAAAATCCGCTGTTCTGCAGCCACTGCTGCTGACACCCAGCCAAACAGTGTCTGGAGTGGACTTCTAGCAAACTCCAACAGACCTGCAGCTGAGAGACCTGTCTGTTAGAAGGAAAACTAACAAACAGAAAGGACACCCACACCAAAAACCCATCTGTACATCACCATCATTGAAGACAAAAAGTAGAAAAAACTACAAAGATGGGGAGAAAACAGAGCAGAAAAATTGGAAACTCTAAAAAGCAGAGCACCTCTCCTCCTCCAAAGGAACGCAGTTCCTCACCAGCAACGGAACAAAGCTGGACAGAGAATGACTTTGATGAGTTGAGAGAAGAAGGCTTCATATGATCAAACTACTCCGAGCTACAGGAGGAAATTCAAACCAATGGCAAAGAAGTTAAAAACTTTGAAAAAAAATTAGACGAATGTATAACTAAAATAACTAATGCAGAGAAGTGCTTGAAGGAGCTGATGGAGCTGAAAGCCAAGTTTTGAGAACTACGTGAAGAATGCAGAAGCCTCAGTAGCCATTGCGATCAACTGGAAGAAAAGGTATCAGTGATAGAAGATCAAATGAATGAAATGAAGCGAGAAGGGAAGTTTAGAGAAAAAAGAATAAAAAGAAACGAACAAAGCCTCCAAGAAATATGGGACTATGTGAAAAGACCAAACCTACATCTGATTGGTGTACCTGAAAGTGATGGAGAGAATGGAACCAAGTTGGAAAACACTCTGCAAGATATTATCCAGGAGAACTTCCCCAATCTAGCAAGGCAGGCCAACATTCAGATTCAGGAAATACAGAGAATGCCAAAAAGATACTCCTCGAGAAGAGCAACTCCAAGACACATAATTGTCAGATTCACCAAAGTTGAAATGAAGGAAAAAATGTTAACGGCAGCCAGAGAGAAAGGTAGGGTTACCCACAAAGGGAAGCCCATCAGACTAACAGCTGATCTCTAGCAGAAACTCTACAAGCCAGAAGAGAGTGGGGGCCGATATTCAACATTCTTAAAGAAAAGAATTTTCAACCCAGAATTTCATATCCAGCCAAACTAAGCTTCATAAGTGAAGGAGAAATAAAATACTTTACACATAAGCAAATGCTGAGAGATTTTATCACCACCAGGCCTGCCCTAAAAGAGCTCTTGAAGGAAGCACTAAACATGGAAAGGAACAACCGGTACCGGCCACTGCAAAAACATGCCAAATTGTAAAGACCATCGAGGCTAGGAAGAAACTGCATCAACTAACAGGCAAATTAACCAGCTAACATCATAATGACAGGAACAAATTCACACATAAGAATATTAACTTTAAATGTAAATGGGCTAAATGCTCCAATTAAAAGACACAGAGTGGCAAATTGGATAAGGAGTCAAGACCCATCAGTGTGCTGTATTCAGGAAACCCATCTCATGTGCAGAGACACACATAGACTCAAAATAGAGGGATGCAGGAAGATCTACCAAACAAATGGAAAACAAAAAAAGGCAGGGTTTGCAATCCTAGTCTCTGATAAAATAGACTTTAAACAAACAAAGATCAAAAGAGACAAAGAAGGCCATTACATAATGGTAAAGGGATCAATTCAGCAAGAAGAGCTAACTATCCTAAATATATATGCACCCAATACAGGAGCACCCAGATTCATAAAGCAAGTCCTTAGTGACCTACAAAGAGACTTAGACTCCCACACAATAATAATGGGAGATTTTAACACCCCACTGTCAACATTAGACAGATCAACGAGACAGAAAGTTAACAAGGATACCCAGGAATTGAACTCAGCTCTGCACCAAGCAGACCTAATAGACATCTACAGAACTCTCCACCCCAAATCAACAGAATATACATTTTTTCAGCACCACAGCACACCTATTCCAAAACTGACCACATAATTGGAAGTAAAGCTCTCCTCAGCAAATGTAAAAGAACAGAAATTATAACAAACTGTCTGTCAGACCACAGTGCAATCAAACTAGAACTCAGGATTAAGAAATTCACTCAAAACTGCTCAACTACATGGAAACTGAACAACCTGCTCCTGAATGACTACTGGGTACATAATGAAATGAAGGCAGAAATGAAGATGTTCTTTGAAACCAATGAGAACAAAGACACAACATACCAGAATCTCTGGGGCACATTCAAAGCAGTGTGTAGAGGGAAATTTATAGCATTACATGCCCACAAGAGAAAGCAGAAAAGATCCAAAATTGACACCCTAACATCACAATTAAAAGAACTACAGAAGCAACAGCAAACACATTCAAAAGCTAGCAGAAGGCAAGAAATAACTAAAATCAGAGCAGAACTGAAGGAAATAGAGACACAAAAAACCCTTCAAAAAATTAATGAATCCAGGAGCTGGTTTTTTTGAAAAGATCAACAAAATTGATAGACCGCTAGCAAGACTAATAAAGAAGAAAAGAGAGAAGAATCATATAGATGCAATAAAAAATGATAAAGGGGATATCACCACCGATTCCACAGAAATACAATCTACCATCAGAGAATACTACAAACACCTCTATGCAAATAAACTAGAAAATCTAGAAGAAATGGATAAATTCCTTGACAAATGCACCCTCCCAAGACTAAACCAGGAAGAAGTTGAATCTCTGAATAGACCAATAACAGGCTCTGAAATTGTGGCAATAATCAATAGCTTACCAACCAAAAAGAGTCCAGGACCTGATGGATTCACAGACAAATTCTTCTAGAGGTACAAGGAGGAGCTGGTACCATTTCTTCTGAAACTATTCCAATCAATAGAAAAAGAGGGAATCCTCCCTAACACATTTTATGAGGCCAGCATCATCCTGATACCAAAGCCTGGCAGAGACATAACCAAAAAAGAGAATTTCAGACCAATATCTTTGATGAACATTTATGCAAAAATCCTCAATAAAATACTTGCAAACTGAATCCAGCAGCACATCAAAAAGCATATCCACCATGGTCCAGTGGGCTTCATCCCTGGGATGCAGGGCTCGTTCAACATATGCAAATCAATAAATGTAATCCAGCATATAAACAGAACCAAAGACAAAAACCACATGATTGTCTCAATAGATGCAGAAAAGGCCTTTGACAAAATTCAACAACCTTCATGCTAAAAACTCTCAATAAATTAGGTATTGATGGGATGTATCTCAAATTAATAAGAGCTATCTATGACAAACCCACAGCCAATATCATACTGAATGGGCAAAAACTGGAAGCATTCCCTTTGAAAACTGGTATAAGACAGGGATGCCCTCTCTCGCCACTCCTATTCAACATAGTGTTGGAAGTTCTGACCAGGGCAATCAGTCAGGAGAAGGAAATAAAGGGTATTCAATTAGGAAAAGAGGAAGTCAAATTGTCCCTGTTTGCAGATGACATAATTGTATATCTAGAAAACCCCATCGTCTCAGCCCAAAATCTCCTTAAGCTGATAAGCAACTTCAGCAAAGTCTCAGGATACAAAATCAATGTGCAAAAATCACAAGCATTCTTATACACCAAAAACAGACAAACAGAGAGTCAAATCATGAGTGAACTCCCATTCACAATTGCTTCAAAGAGAATAAAATACTTAAGAATCCAACTTACAAGGGACGTGAAGGACCTCTTCAAGGAGAACTACAAACCACTGCTCAATGAAATAAAAGAGGATACAAACAAATGGAAGAACATTCCATGCTCATGGGTTGGAAGAATCAATATCGTGAAAATGGCCATACTGCCCAAGGTAATTTATAGATTCAATGCCATCCCAATCAAGTTACCAATGACTTTCTTCACAGAATTGGAAAAATCTACTTTAAAGTTGATATGGAACCAAAAAAGAGCCCCCATCACCAAGTCAATCCTAAGCCAAAAGAACAAAGCTGGAGGCATCACGCTACCTGACTTCAAACTATACTACAAGGCTACAGTAACCAAACAGCATGGTACTGGTACCAAAACAGAGACATAAATCAATGAACAGAACAGAGCCCTCAGAAATAATGCTGCATATCTACAACTATCTGGTCTTTGACAAACCTGACAAAAACAAGCAATGGGAAAAGGATTCCCTATTTAATAAATGGTGTTGGGAAAACTGGCTAGCCTTATGTAGAAAGCTGAAACTGGATCCCTTCCTTACATCTTATACAAAAATTAATTCAAGACACTCCTATTAGTGTCTACAGATTTCTCCCTCTGCTAATACCTGCCCTCTGCAATTCCTCTAACACCAGGAAAAGTGTTTGGAATGTCAACAATTTACACATCCCAGGAGCACATCTTTGACAAGAATCAGACTATTCCCTCCTACCCTCTTCTTCCCCCAAGAGAAGACAGATCCTTCCAAAAATTGGTGCTACTACTTAAATTTCATCATTTCAAGAGTTCCTCTGGCTGCTATTCTCAAAACTCTTGGGAAAGTAGAGTTGTGAGAATGATTAGAAACTTTGTCAATAGAAATTACATCAGTTTCTTTTTAATCTCTTGATCAGTGAAAAAACAAACAAATAATGCAAGGAATTGTGGGTTTGGCTGTCTTCAAGAGGACTTAATGTAGACAGATCTGATTATCTTAAAAACCATCCTGTCTCTTACTTTATCTTTAGTGAGTTTGTCATGTTGATCGATTAGGTGAATTTAACCAAGGGCTGCAGCATCAACTTAATTTCATTTTGCTATACTGTCAATTTAGGGATGTCTTTACTTTTTAAATAAATATAGTATGGTTTAGTTTTAAATTTCAATTTTGGATAATTTATACCTGTTTATGTGCCGGTGAGGTAGGTACTTTTTAGCTTTTGCTAGATGGGGTGATTTTAAATGATATCAGGTGTTGGTGTTGCAATTAATTTTCTATTAGTAAATACAATGGAATCTTCTTCCTTGGCAGCAAATTAAGTTAAAAAACAGTTGGAAGTTCAATACTATGTGGCTCAATATAATATATGTTAGTATTATTTTAAAGAGTTACCACCCTTCAGTAACTGTTGAACTCAGAGTCAAAAAGCCTTCTTTGGTTAGAAACTCAATATGTAATATTAAGAAAATCATTTAACTTTTCTAGATATCAAGTTCTTAGCAGTAAAACGAAAGGGTTGGACAGAATTATCTCTAAGACCAATTTCTAGAAATACCTGATTTTACACTTTCTATTCTTATGATTGAAAAAAAGTGATAAAAATAAGAAAGTTAAAAAGTCTTACTTGAAAAGTGAATACAAGTGACTGGCCTCAAATTCATCATCAAGGTAAAAATGATTCATGTGTTGCCTGAGGAAATTATTATGATTAAGAAAAAAATCAGCCGGGCGCGGTGGCTCATGCTTGTAATCCCAGCACTTTGGGAGGCTGAGGCAGGCGGATCATGAGGTCGAGAGATCGAGACTATCCTGGCCAACATGGTGAAATCCCGTCTCTACTAAAAATACAAAAATTAGCTGGGTGTGGTGGCGCATGCTTGTAGTCCCAGCTACTCGGAGGCTGAGGCAGGAGAATCACTTGAAGCCAGGAGGCAGAGGTTTAAGTGAGCCGAGATCGCATCACTGTACTCCAGCCTGGTGACAGAGCGAGACTCTGTCTCAAAAAAAAAAGAAAAAAATGTGAAATGAAAGAGATCTACTTCCAAATTGTTTTCCTTTTGGGTATCATTACAAGTTTCGAATCTTATAGTTCTTATTAATATAATATTGGGCTCATACTTATGTAGTAATTTAGTTTCCTAACCCTCATCCATTGTTTATTAATAAAAGCTATTACATGTAGAGGCTTATCATGAGCTCTTTTAGGAACATTTTCCAATTTGATTCTCATATCAATATGAATATAGTATGATCACCAATATATTGAGGAGTAAAATGAAGCAAAGTGAGCTTGGATAATTGTTCAAGATCATAAAATTAGCTAATGACAGATTGTTTAACGTGGAACCATCAGACTTCACAGCCATCCTGTTAACCATGGTATTACCCTGCTTTTATTTCTCCATAAATGTTCTACTAAATGTGCTACAAGTTTCTCCTTTTTCTAGTCACTGTCTTATGGACTGAATGTTCATGTTCTCCCCAAATGTACATGTTGAAACACCGCCCGTTGTGATAGTGTTAGGAGGTAGGGCCTTTCGGAGGTGATTAGACTTAGATGAGGTCATGAGGGAAGAGACGTCGTGAATAGGTTTAGTATCCTTATAAAAGTCCCTAGAGTGTTTGCTTCTCTCTGCTGTCCATTACGTGAGGACACAACAAGTCCATAGTCTGCAGCCAGGAAGAGAGCCCTCACCAGAACCTGACCATGCTGGCACCCTCTTCTCAGACTTTCAGCCTCCAGAAATGTAAAAAATTAAATTTCTGCTATTTATAAGCCACCCAGACTATGGTAATTTGTTATAGCAGCCTGACCTGACTGGGAAATTCTGTAAAATGCTGGCAAACTCTTTTTTCTTCTGAGCAACATTCTCACTGTTGCAAAAAAAAAAAAAAAAAAAAGTGCCCTGCCATTTAAACACAAGTGAAAATGTTAACCATAGAATAAAGATATTTCTTTGCCATTTATATAAATCCAAGATCTTGTGAAACAAGCAGAAAATTAAATCAAAAGACTCACTTGACATTGTTTATTTAAATGGTTTTTGTTTTTTTTTTTCATGAATGACAGGATGCTACTTTATTAAGTACAGAGTCAATGGTGAGTTAGAGATCAGTAAGTTTGCAGGAGGTACAGGTTACTTCACCACTCAAACCATTAAAACAATGCAGTATCTAGTTCCAAAAGAAAAGATGTTATCTCATAGCCAGTTGACAAACTTTGCTGGTACCATTCAAGTGAATAAACAACAATAACTAAATCTTAGTTTTTATATAATCCATGTGTTATGGGTTAAATCATGTCCCTCCAAAATGATAGGGCGGAGTCCTAACTCCCAGTAGGGAGTTATTTGACTTTATTTGACTTTATTTGAGATGGAGTCTTTGCAGTACAATTAATTTAAAAGTTTTCTAGGTCATGGACTAAATTTGGAAAATGACAAGATTTTAAGTAGCTACTGCTTTAAGATTTAGTACCATACTTTCTATTATCCCAAAATAGTTTGTTCTTAACCTTTACCTTCTACCTCTGAATATGTTATAAACAGTCCACTTACATTTTCAAAATTAACAGCTATCATGAGTACATTAAAAGGGCACCATTGTGAAGTTTGTTTTATGTTTCTTTCCATTAAAATGTATTATTTTCAACATCTTGCTGTTTTACTTCTTTTCCCTGGTGTGGAACACAATTACCACCATATTCTTATGAGTGCTTTAAAGCCCTCTTTCCAGCTGAAAGCCACACTATATTGTTAACTGCAAGAGGTCCAATAACATTTTCCCAAACATGTTGTGACTGTCACCACTGGAGAGAAAGGCTTTTAGGGAGAAATGTGGAGTTGTTATGTAGCACATTCCTTTCTTTCTTTTATGCTTTCCTAATTTCAGGTAATTATTGAGTTTAAGTTTATTAGCTAATTGTATACATGCTGTGGTATTCAAGTACTTTCATTTATGTGGTTGACTTTAACTAGAGTTTTCTTTCATATAGGTATTTTCTTCAGATTTGGGAGGTGAAACTCTAATTGTGGTACTTGGAAGCCTAGTGTGACTCTAACTAGAAGTTAATCAGTTGCATTTATTAGAGAATTGTTCCATGCAACTTGAGGAATTATAATAATTTTTCTATACTAGGATATCATCCAGTGAGTGCTACACTGAGATGCCTACAAACCATGGACATTGTTTTGCCTGTAACACTGGGGACAAAGTCAGGAACAAAAACTTGAACCACTTGAATCAAATAAATGGGTTCTGGTTCAATATTGTGGTGATGTTTGAACATTTCTAGTTCTGCTCCTCTCAATCGTTTCAGAAAACATATAACTGGTTTCAGTTAAAATTAATTTCTTGGGCACATACTTGAAAAATCCTTAGCTTAGTTTGAATTGACTTATTGGTCACTAAAAAAGAGATTTTATAAATTGAATTTAATTTCCCTGGTACCTTCAGCAAAGTTTCGTGGCATCCCTTGTTTTGAGTTCAAAGTGCCATTTGGTGTAAAGCCCTGTGTGAATAGATCTCTTTGGTAGGGATGAAAGTTTACCAGACAAGATTAAATCTTGTTCATTAATTCTCAAAATTGTCCTTGGACTAAATAATTGCCAGTGCTTTTCCTAGGATTTCATTTAAAGGTTGGTCATCTGACAAAGTGTACTTCCAAGACCACGTCCTGGCAGCTGAGAGAAACCACTCAAAAGCAGCCCAGGGGTCCTGACCAAGGTCAGCTGAGAGAACACAGTGATTTCAGACATATGGGACAACCTACGGTCTTCTTCTTCTACTTTTCTGCTTTATACTGGATCTATAATATATTGCATGAAATGATTTATTTATTTTCAATTAAAACATTTTTTTTGAGTTGAGGTCTTGCTCTGTTGCCCAGGCTGGAGTGCAGTGGTATGATCATCACTCATTACAGCCTTGAACTCAAGAGATCCTCCCACCTTAGCCTCCTGAGGAGCTGGGATTACAGGTGCATGCCACTGAGCCTGGCTAATTTTGTACATTTTTTGTAGAGATGGGGTCTCACTTTGTTGCCCAGGCTGGTCTTGAAATCCTGGCCTTAAGAAATTATCTCACCTTGGCTTCCAGAAGCACTGATATTACAGGCATGAGCCATTGCACATGACTGCATGTATTTGAAACTTACAATTTGATCAGAAGCCCACCCGTTATTCCCAAAAGATTCCTCATGCCTGTCTGTCATTCTCCCTTCCCAATTCTCTACCTGCCCCATTCCCAGGAAACCAACAATTTGCTTTCTGCCATGATAGATCAAATTTTCTCAAAGTTTATATTGATGGGGCTCAGGGCATGCCACCTCCAAATATGGTATGTTGGCATTTGAAAAAATAGCAAAAGCAAGAAAGTCACTCTCAACTTCCCCTCGCTCTTCCTCTCCTGAAGTAGGCCATAAAACTCAGATGATCTTTTCCTAAAGTAGGTCATGAAACTCTCATTCTAGAGATGCGACTCCTATATTTCATATCCAGAGGAAAGATACATCCTTATCCTTGAAAATATCTGTATTTCAGATACCAAGAAGAATCTGAACAAACAGGCCCAAGATCCCCCTAGTTGATCACCATTAGATCATACCCCTTTGCCCAATCATACTTCCGCACAATTGTCCACTGTTCCTCAAACCTAAGCCTAAAAAATACACACATTTCCCTATTTCTTTGAATCTTCATTTCTCAAGGCTCCCACACCACATTGTTAAATAAATTTGTATGATTTTTCTCTTGCTAACCTGCAATTTTGCTATAGGAGTCTCAGCCATGAACTTCGTGATGCATGAGGAAAAAATGTTACCTTTTATCCCTGACGATAAAAATGGAATCATACAGTATATATTCCTTTTTGTTTGGCTTTTGTCACTCAGAATAATTAGCTTGAATTTCACTCATGTTATTGAGTGCATTAAGAGTGCTTTTATTGCTGAATCACATTCAACTCTATGGATATACCATGATTTGTTTATTCATTTAACTATTGATGGAAGCCAGAAAGAAAATGAGCACCTTAGCCCTACAACCACAAGGAAATAAATTCCATTAACAACCTGAATGAGCTTGAACTAGAAATCTTGAGCCTTAGATAAGTTTGCACATACCAACACCTTTTTTTCAGTCTGGTGAGACTCTAAGCAGAGAACTCAGTTAACCTCAGTTAACCAGAGTCCCAATTCATGGGAACTGTGAGATAATAAATGTGTCTTGTTGTAATGCTCTATGTCTTTTGTGATTTGTTATGCAGCAGAAGTCAAGAAATGCTGCCATGAGGAAGGAACACATGAAGGAGTAGACTTCTCCAAGGTGACACTAGGACAGAGGCAATAGCCTGCTCCGACACCCAGCGGTAGAAGGGAACACAGAGTATTCAAGGGAACCGAAAGAATGCTCTGGCTGGAGTGCAGCTACTCAAAAGGAGAAGGAGCTGGGATGAGGCTAGCGATGTAGTCAGACCCTGTAAATTTTTTTTTTTGAGCATTGAGACCTCAGGAACGGTTTTTAATGGGTGTTTGGGGGTGGAGGAGAGGGTGGAGTGACTTAACATGATGAGACTTACTTGGAGAGGGCAACAGTGAATATGGAAACCAGTAAGAAATGCAGTGCTGCAGTCCCAGGGAAAGAAGTTGGCAGTTGAATTTGGGCAGTAACAGTGGAAGCTAGAAGTGAACAAATTTGCGAAATATTTAGGAAGAACCTTGGAGACAACCAGCCACATGGGCGTATTGGGTAGAGAGTTGCATGTACTGATTCAAAATACTCTTTTCAAAATATGCTTCTTTTGGCTTCCTTACCACTTTCTTACCTTGTATATCTTTGGTTACTGAATTGAATTTAATTTCCCTGGCATCTTCAGCAAAGCTTTGTGGCATCCCTTATTTTGAGTTCAAGGTGCCATTTGGTGTAAAGCCCTGTATGAATAGATCTCTTTGGTAGGGATGAAAGTACTGATTCAAAGCTAAAAAGGTAAGCCCACACTGGAGAAAGACGCATTGGCCTGTAGGGGGTAACCAAAGCTGCAGGCGTGTATGAAATAATCTAAGATACTGAATGTTTCAACACTTAGTGTCTGCAAAATAATCTTGCAAAGGAGACTTTCAGTAACCAAAGAGATACAAGGTAAGAAAGTGTTAAGGAAGCCAAAAGAAGAGGATTTTGAAAATGAAATGATCCACAGTAAAAATAAATGCTGAAAAGTCAAATAATATGAGATTTGAAGATGTCAGTTGTATTCTGAAGCTCTTAGAAAGAACTGCTTTGGTGTGATAATGAGGGTGATGAGAAAAACGGGAACATTGTGATTTGGCCAGCATTTGGGAAAGTTTGTGGAAAAGAGGATGGAGAGACTCTAGCTTAGAGAGAAGAGAGGTCAATGAGATTTTTTTGTTTGTTTTTTGCTTGTTTGTTTAAAAATAGAAAATATGTAAATAAAGAGATCCAGTTAAAGAATGAACCATTAAGTAACCCATTATTGCTGTGTTTTTATTGCTTAGTGTGACTATTTATCCCATGGAAAATGAAAAAGTTTTTATTTAACAGCATAGTCTTCAAAGGCATTCGAGCTATTCTTCTTTTACTTTATTTTTTAATACCCTTTCTTAAACTTCAATCACAAATAACTCCCAAGAAGGTATTTTTGCAATAAATAAGCAAATACAGAAACTCATTTGGAGCTCACAGTATTTGTTATTATAGGTGTTCCATGGCATGAGATAATCAGTTAACAAGGCAGTAACCTTTAATAGGAGCCGCTTTCTTCTGAATACTGTCTAAGCATTTGTGATAATTGTTCAGGCTCTAAAAGAAAGGATTGCTGCTCCCCAGGAGTTCAAAATTGAATGGATGAAGTGATGAATAAAAGTACTGAAAGGTTTGTGAAATACTAATGGGAAGAAAAACTGAAGGATAATTTATCTTTCCTGTAGTATCATTAAATCTCACTTTAAAAACTAAATCCTTGTCCTAAGAAGTTTATACAATCTTTTTTTCATGACATATATGAGAACTAAAGCCAAGAAATTCTATTATTACCACCCTTAAAATTGAGCTGTATCCATGCCACACACAGAAATCTTTTTAAGAAAGCATGATAGTCATTTGTTCATTGATTAGTAAACTTTATGTATGAAGTCAGTCTAGCAGACAAACTTTTTTGTTCCAATAGGATAACTGCAATCTTCACCCTCTCAAGTTTCTATTTTTCCTCCTGAAATTCCTATTATCATTCAGGCAGCAGCCAGGACTTTTCTGTATGTCCTACCCTCAGGGTCTGCTTGATATTGTAAAACTGCTGAGTCATTACTTACTTTGTGTTTCAAAATAAACTTGACAAGTACAGCAGAATAAAATACAGCTTTGAAATAAATAAACCTGGATATTTTGATACCAAATCCAAAGTTTACATCATAGGAGAATAATAATAGATGAAGAGAACTGAAGGTCCCCAGTCAGCTCTGTTAGGCTGCCTAACTCATACCATATCAAGTACCATCTTTGCCAATTCTAGAAGCCAAGTGAGAGTCAAATTGGCTTCTAAGGTCACTCAGTGACTATTCATGAATGTGTTTTCTGAGCACTGGCTGTGCTGGGCAAACTTTCCTGTGGGTACCCTGAAAAGTTGTTTCATGGTTAGCATCTAGCACACTGTCTATTGATCATCTAGGAGGGGAGACAGATAAGTACACAACTCAGTCATTTTTAGTGTGTCTGCAGAGTTGTGCCACCATCCCCATAATCTAATTTTAGAATATTTTCATCACCCCCAAAGAAACCTTGTACCCATTAGTAGTCACTCGCCTTAGCCCTTGGCAACCACCAATCTATTTTCTGTCTCTAGATTTTTCTTTTCTGGACATTTCATGTAAATCGTATCATAGAATACATGGTGATATGGTTTGGTTGTGTCCCACCCAAATCTCATCTTGAATCTGTTGTGGGAGGGACCCACTGGGAAGTAACTGAATCATGGTGGGAGGTCTTTCCCGTGCTGTTCTTGTGAGAATTAGTAAGTCTCGTGAAATCTGATGGTTATTATAAGGGGGGGTTTTCCTGCAAAAGTGCTCTTTTCTTGTCTGCTACCATGTGAGACGTGCCTTTCGCCTTCTGCCATGATTGTGAGGCCTCCCCAGCCATGTGGAACTGTAAGTCCAATAAACCCCTTTCTTTTGTAAATTGCCCAGTCTCAGGTATGGGTATGTCGTTATCAGCAGCGTGAAAGTGGACTAATACATATGGTCATTTGTGACTTGCTTTTTTTCACAGAGTTCATGCATGCTTTAGCATTTATCAGTACTTCATTTCTTTTATTATGTTTCATGTATGACATAATGTTCCGTTGTACACATAACCACTGCATCAGTTGCTGCACGTTTGTGTTGTTTCTACTTTTTGGCTATTTCACATATTACTGCTATGAACACTTTTGTACATGTTTCTGTGTAAACATATGTTATCATTTCTTTTGGCTAGATAGCTATATAACACATGACAATTTTTAGCAACTACCACTGAACGCTTTAGACCTCTATAGACCTGGTGGTTTGGAAAGGTCTCGGTCTCATTCTCCCAACCCTCGCCCTCATGTATAATCTATGCTTGGTATATTAGTCAGGGTTCTCCAGAGAAACAGAACTAATAGGATATATGTACAGGAAGAGATTTATTAGAGGAATTGTCTTATGTGATTATGGAGGCCGGGAAGTACCGTGATCTGCTGTCTCCAAGCTGGTGACCCAGGAAAGTTGGCAGTGTAATTCCAGTTCAAGTCCAAAAACCTTGAAAAAAAACAAAGGAGTCAAGGGGGTAAATTTTAATCCAAAGGCAAGAAAAGACCAATGTTCCAGCTCAAGTAGATAGGCAGGAAGCACAAAAGGGCAAATTCCTCCTTCCTCCACCTTTTTGTTCTATTCAGGTCCTCAATGTCCACCCACATTGGGAAGAGCAATCTGCTGAGTCCACTGACTCAAATGTGAATGTCATCTGAAAATACCCTCATAGATATACCCAGAAATCATGTTTAACTGGGCACTCTATAGCATAGTCAAGTTGACACAAAAAATTAACCATTATGCTTTGCTAAGATCAATCAGAATTAGAGTGAGCTCTATGCCCAGAACACAGTGTGGTGAATTTCTTTCTGTTTTTGCACAGATCATTTACATATATTTTACCTGGTTCTACATGGGTTTATGTAGTCAGTACACAGGAAGCTACAACAAGCTAATTGGAATTAATATAATTCTTAGAATACGTTGAGGAAACTTGGTGTTAATGAATGGTTTCATTCAAAATAAATGAGCATCTAAAATAATTTAATTGAAATAAATATCTATAATTAACTGAGAAGTTTTGGGGGCAGAATATTATAGTCAAGTACCAAAAAAAATCCTAGTAAAATAATAGACTCCAGAAATAGAAAGACCTACTTTTGAGTTTCAGCTTTTTCACTTGTTATTTTGCTTTGAGCAAGTTGTTTAATCTCTGTAAGCCTAACTCATTATTTCTAATGCAGGATTAATAACAGTACTTATTTTTTAGGATTGTTGTTAAAATTAAATAAGATAATATTTGTAAAGATTGAGTGTAGAGGCTGGTTTATAACAAGAGCTCAAGAAATAGGCTTTTCTCAGCTGACACCAATGTGCTTTGTCCATCTAAGGACACTAAGGCCGCCTTGGAGTGAGACCTTCACTTTAGTAGATAACTAACACCTCACCTGCCTGGCAGTGCTAACCCCGGACTTGCCTGAACCATGGCCTCCATCTCCAAGCTTTTGCATCTGCTAAGCCCTTGTTCTGCACAATGACAAGGTGACCATCACAGAGGATAAGATCAATGGCATCTTTAAAGCAGCTGGTATAAATGTGGAGCCTCCTGGCCTTCCGTGGTTGTTGAAGTAATGAGTATTTTACAGGGATTCTAGTGGATTGCTCAATGCAATTCTTCAGCATGAGTATTACTGTTTATGTCAAAAAAGTCGTCTTTGACAATTTGATGCTATCAGGTAAAATTGCCCTGTTTCATTGCTGCCTTCTTTTGAAAAGTGATGTTTATGACGTGGAAGTTGCTTAATTATATGGCTGACTTGGTTTTTGAGGTCTATCAAAGACTTTCTGTTTTTGACTTAGGAATTGTTTGAGGATACCTTTCATGTGAAATAGTGTAAAATCATTTACTAAGAAATATGTAAAATATCTACATAGAAAAAGTTCTAGAAAGGTATAGAATAAAATGTTTACAATAGCTTTGTAGGAGAAAGTTGAATAGCAGAGATGAAAATGGTGGCAAAGGCTGAGAAGATAGAATTTTAATTGTTACTGTATATATTTCTACACTGCTCTTTTTGATTGTTAAACGATGATCTGCTATTAGCTTTGCAACTGAGAACGTGTGTGCTTTGAGAAACTCATGTGGCATTTTTTGCACATGCATTTTTTCCTTTTTCTAGGTATCACTGTTCCCATTTTACATATAAAATACACCAAAAGAGATGCCTCCCTGAGTAGAGAATGTTTTTATTATTTTCCTCTTTTTCCTACTACAAATATTTGTAAAATGAGAACACTAGAACATTGGGGTTAAGTAAGAATCAATAATGGCACTAAATTCTCAAGATAGAAATTCAGTAGTATCCATTAATCACAGAGTATGTGTATCTTATTTGTAAATCATCTCCAAATAATCTTACTTTGGTAGAGTAAGTGGATTTTGGTTTAGTAAACATTTGGTGTGATATGTTTCCAGAATAAGAATTTCAGCAATGGACTATATTGTGCATTCATGTTGCCTATAGAGAGTGACAAATCCAATCAAAGCTTATTGTACTTTTTATTATTCCCATAATAAGAAATACAAGAAAGTAGAATATAAATGGCCTGAGGCACTCACTGCTTTATATAAATAAGATTTTTAATTAAGGAAGAAAATACATAACTACTTATTTTAATTTAATCATAGTTTTTCACCATTTTATAACTTTACATCAGCTGCTATAAATTCATGTCTAAAATACCATTGCACCGAATGAAAGGCTGGAAATGGTGAAGCGGATGTTGCTGAAGAAATTGAGATGTTATTTCCGGTACATTCTTCAGGAGGAAAACTCCTTTATCTGGTTTTAGATGATAGCCTTGAAACATCTGATTTTTTAAGCTATAATTATGTGACTTTTTATTCTTTTAATGTCACAAAGTAATATTGCAATCTCCAAGTGACTTTGAATATGGCAATTTTAGCTTTTATAATAATTTTTTTGATAGCTGAATTCTAAATGTATCGATTAATTAGAAAAAAGTCACCCTGGTTTTGGAGACAAATCAAAATAATAGGAAGGAAACCTTAAAATCATATTTAAAGATATTCAGACAACTTTTAAGGATACTATTATTATTTAAAAACAATTGAAAATTATTTTTAAATATCTTAAAAGTATTTTTTCATAATCTGATTAATATTTATCAAGTGATTCCAAGAATGAGACAATGATACAGGTATTTTAGGACATACATTCATTCATTCATTCAAAAATATTTACTAGGCACATCTACTATGTATCAAGTTCTATTCTAAATTCTGGTAACACAGTGTCAAATAAACCATCAAAAGAAATGTTTGACAACCATTATATTCCAGACACTATGCTTGGTACTGGGGTATAGTAATGAATTAAAAAGAAAAAATTCTGGGCACGGTGGCTCACACCTGTAATCCCAGCACTTTGGGAGGCCAAGGCAGGCGGATCACGACGTCAGGAGATCGAGACCATCCTGGCTAACATGGCGAAACCCCGTCTCTACTAAAAATACCAAAAATTAGCCAGGTGTGGTGGCGGGCGCCTGTAGTCCCAGCTACTCGGGAGGCTGAGGCAGGAGAATGGCGTGAACCCGGGAGGCAGAGCTTGCAGTGAGCAGAGATCGCGCCACTGCACTCCAGCCTGGGTGACAGAGCAAGACTCTGCCTCAAAAAAAAAAGAAAAGAAAAAATTGTCTTCTCATGGAACTTATCTTCTAACTCATACATGCAAAAATATGAAAGATAAATGAGTAAAACAGTATGTTTGACAGTGATAAGTACTCAAAGGTAACATAAATAAAGCAAAGTTGAGTGTGTGTGTGTGTAATTTTAGATAGGGTGTCAGGGTAAAACTAATTGAGAGCATGATTTCTTTAATAAGCACTTGAAAGAAGCAGGCAGAGCTCTATCTGGGAGATTACCTGGTATCTAGTCGAAGAGAATCCTAGGCAAAGGCAATAGAGGTGGCAAAAGCCCCGAGGAAAGATTGTGAACGAAATGTTCCAGGAAGAGCCAGGAGGTAAGATGGTCACCGTGAAGAGAGCAAGATGGAGTGGATAGGAAATAAGGTTAGAGGTGCAATGCAAATTGGTTGCCTTTGTAACAGATTGTGTATGATCTTATAGGTCATTGTAAGGATTTGAGCTTTTACACTAAGAGAAAGGAGTCATTGGAATTTTTTTAAGCAAGGAGATGACCCGACTTATGTTTCAACAGGATCATTTTGACTTCTGTTTCAACAGTATAAATTTGTCTGTTGCCTTCAAAATGTATGGCAGTGTGGCAAGGAAAAAGCAAGAAGACTAGTTGGGAGGCCACCTTAATTATTGAGTTTGGAGATGATGCTGGCCTTGATTGTGGTGGTAAGTTGGTAGACACCTAGAAGTATTTTGAAGGTGGATCCAACTTCAGCATTTATATGGAGACAACTCTATATAAATACTGTGACAATCTTTATACAGAGGATGACAGAAAGGAAAAAAATGACTCTAAGATGTTGGGCTGATTGTCTTCAAGTAAGTGTCTGCCATTTAACTGAAATGGGAAAAAATGGTAGCAGTGGAAGATTCCCCTCTGTAGCCCCACCTCCAAGAGTGGTGTTTAGTAATTCAGTTTTGCATATGTTAAATTTGGACGCCTTTGGACATTCAAGTGGAGATATCTGGATATATGGCAAAAGATCCAGGCTGGTAAAATGATTGAACATCATATTCCATTTAATGCCATAAAATGAAATAACTTCATTTAAGGAGTTAGTATAGATGGAAAAGAGAAGACTTCCAAGGACTAAGCCTTGGGTACTCCAATATTTAGAGTTTGGAGAAATAAGGAATCCCAGCAAATGAGACAGAGAAGGAGTCACCAGAAGTGTAGGAGGTAATCCAGGTACATATTGTGTCTTGGAAGCCAAGAGAAAAAGTACTTCAAGGAAGCGAGAGTAGTCAACCAGGCCAAATAACACTAGATAAAGTACTATGAGGACTGAGACATAAACACTAGATTTAGCAAAATGCAGGGTTCTTTTTTTTAAATGACCTTGATGAGAACAGTTTTACTGGACTGATGGGGATAAAACTTGGAGTGTATTCAAGAGAATGGGGTGGAGGGGAAGAGAAATTGCGAGAAATTGCAGGTGTTGAGTACAGCATGGACAACTCTGCCAAGGAGTTATATCTAAAAGAAAAGAAGAGAAAAGAAAAGAAGGAATAGTAGCTGGAGGTGGAAATGCAGTCAAGATATAAAATATATGGCTACACATAATGTTTGAAAGTATGTTTTTGAATCTTTTATTACTGCATTTTGATTATAGCATCTCATACAAGTCACATTATAACCGAGAATTAAGAAAAAAATAAGAGATCATAGTCTGATTCAAATGTAGAAAATGGGCAAGCAATGACTGAAGAGACTTTATGCTTAAGAGGCTCACTTGCCAATGAACATGATTTTTACAGTTGTATTATGATTATGATGAACTGATAGGCCTCAGAAACGTGAAGTGATTTGCTACACATTTTATAAGAAAATCAACTAGCAAGAAGCCATTGTATTAGAAAGAGCCTTGACCTTGGTGAAGTGGCAACAGACTGCAAAGTCATAATGTCATTTTCACTTAAATTGGAATTAAGACTTTAGGAGGAAAATGCTCCTATGGGAGGAAAGACTTTCCAGAAGGAATTACAAAAAAACATATGTATGTATGAATCTTTACTCTTTGCCAAGAAGTGTTCTTGAAATAAGAGATGAAAATCATAAAACTTAGATATTTTATATGCTGGATTTATTATTATGTATTATGAGTCAAATTGTGTGTCCCTAAAAGACATGTTGGACTCCTAACCTTCAGTACCTCAGGATGTGGCCTTATTTGGAAAGGTGACTGCAGATGTAATGAGTTAAAATGAGGTCGGCTGGGTGCTGTGGCTCACGCCTGTAATTCCAGCACTTTGGGAGGCCGAGGTGGGCAGATCATGAAGTCAAGAGATTGAGACCATCCTGGCCAACATGGTGAAACCCTGTCTCCACTAAAAATACAAAAATTAGCTGTGTGTGGTGACACACGCCTGTAGTCCCAGCTCCTTGGGAGGCTGAGGCAGGAGAATCACTTGAATCCGGGAGGTGGAGGTTGCAGTGAGCTGAGATCGTGCCACTGCACTCCAGCCAGCCTGGCGACAGAGCTAGACTCCGTCTCAAAACAAACAAACAAACAAAAACGAGGTCACACTGGAGTAGGATGAGCCCTTAACTCAGTATGATTGGTGTCCCGAGAAGAGGAAAAGAGACCCAGAGACGCAGACATGTAAGGGGAGAACACTGTGTGATGACAGAGGCAGAGATTACAGCACTGCAGCCATCAGCCGTGGAACACCAAGGAGTGCCAGCAACCACCAAGGCTAAGGAGAGGCGAGGAAGCACTCTCCCCTCCAGATTTCAAAGGAAGCATGGCCCTGCTGATAGTTTGATTTTGGACTTCTCCAGAACTGTGAGAAAATAAAGTTTTCTTCTTTATTTCCAGATTTTGTACTTAATAAGGATATTAAAATCATGTTTGTAAAACCCACCCAGTTTATAAAAGCCACCCAGTTTGTGGTAGTTTGTTACGGCAGCCCTACGAAACAAATACACTATCTATTGCCAAATGTAGGAAAATACAGTGAAAAAAACCTTGCTTAGAGTTTGAGTTCCAGTCTGAAAAACAAAAACAATGTAGCAACTGGGCAGCCGTGGATGAATAACAGTATAAACCGAAGAATCCAGCAGTATTCTTATATTATTAAATACAATTATTAAGAACAGACTATGTGATTCTTTCCCTGCAGCATCCCAAATCTCCAGAATAGCCTATCTGCAGTGTATGTATTATAGATCCTATTTCATAGATGAGGAAACCAAAGCTTAAGGGAGTAAAAATAATGAGTGAGATAGAATTCTGGCAGATCTGAACAATTTCTATGAAACATCTCCCTTCCATTAAAGTACAGAAGAAAATAGCACATGACAAAGTTATCAAAGTTATCTACCAATGTGTGTGAAAATATGTTCCTAAAACTCGTTTAATAATTTTTTTGTTATTAACAAAATGCATGTTTATGATTTTCTCACACTTCATTTTTTAAAATACAAGGACTTTGCTTCATGTTTTATATGAGGGTAAAGAGATTTAATCTATAGAGCCATTAAACAAGAATTGAATTGGTGCATGACCTGTATGAAAACATCATGTGGCTCTAAAAATAAGACTTTTTAAGAACAGATACCATAATTTCTAGAACGATTGCTCAAAGAAATGAATGGTCCTCAACCCCAAACAACCAAAGAAAACAGAAAAGCCTGACAGAGACCTTTATTAAAATGTGTCACCTCAGGTAAGAAAATATAAAATGTGACAAAATCAGAATAAATGAACATAAATAACAAAGAGTAAGACAAACATGATTTTAATAGCTTTATTAAGTAGAAAATCTGGAAACAATTGAGCCCTAAAACATAAAAGAGATATAAAATGTATTGTGACTTTTGGTTACTTAGTCAGATGTTTGTGTTTTGAATAAAATGAAAAAAAATAATTATAAGAGAAAATATTCTGCTTAAAAAAAATTAGAGGAAAAATCAGAGTATTTTTGGCTATGTACCAGTCCTATATAGCAGGAGTCCCCAACCCCGGGGCAGTAGCCTGCCAGGAATCGGGCCACACAGCAAGAGGTGAATGGTGGGCGAGCGAGCTAGTGAAATGGTTGGGCTGTGTCCCCACCCAAATCTTACCTTGAATTGTAATAATCCCCACTCGCCAGTGGCAGGGCCAGGTTCAGATAATTGAATCATGGGGGTGGTTTCCTCCATGCCATTCTCGTGGTAGTGACTAAGTCTCACGAGATCTGATGGTTTTATAAATGGGAATTCCCCTGCACACACTCCCACTTGCCTGCTGCCATGTAAGACAAGACGTGCCTTTGCTTCTCCTTTGCCTTGTGCCATGATTGTGAGGCCTCCCCAGCCATGTGGAACTGTGAGTCTATTAAACCTCTTTCCTTTATAAATTACCCATCTCAGGTATATCTTTATTAGCAGCGTGAGAACAGACTAATACAGCTAGCGTTCCTGCTTGAGCTCCGCCTCCTGTCAGATCAGCTGCGGCATTGGATTCTCATAGGAGCTCGAACCCTGTTGGGAACTGCGCGTGCAAAAGACCTAGATTGTGAGCCCCTTATATGCCTGATTATGCCTGAGGTAGAACAGTTTCATCCTGAAACCACCCCTCGACCCTGGTCCTTGGAAAAATTGTCTTCCATAAAACCTGTCCTTGGTGCCAAAAAGGTTGGGGACTGCTGCTATACAGTATCTGTATATGTGTTTTAATGCCTAGGTTATTGACCTTTTGCATTATCTTATGAATCTCGCACATATCAATGTTTAGTGAAGGAAAAGAATTTTTCTTCACTAAATTTTTCTTCAGATAACAGGCTTCAGCCTTCATGGAAAAATTTCCTTATGTTCAATTCTTCAAAATGATCTATTTATATGAGTGTCATATGGGTAAGTTCCTGGCCATAGCCTCAGCTAAATTTCGTTCTTTCTTGTCCTAGGAGGGCAGACATCTTTATCTTTTTGTCAGTTGGGAGAAAGATAAAAGATGGAGCAGCTGGAGAGAACCGTTCCTGTGGAGGAGGAGTGGTTACTATTCTTTGACTCCAGTCCTCTTCATCTGTAGCCACTTCCTCCCTTGTACCTCTGCTGTCTTATTCCAAAGAAAACTGCTCACTGAGGCAAGTGGCATTTTCAAGAAGATATTGCAATGGCATCCACAAAGCCTATTCATGTTGAGAAATGAGGGAGAATGTGCTTCATACAGTGGTCCCGCCATATAGTCTTTTATGAACCAAGATAAAACTGTCATTTCTTCTTCTTTAACAGCAAAAATTATTTGTAATAATTTCATGCATTATTGTGAAACAAACAGCATAGTAATTAAGATGATAAACTTAGGTACTAGACAGAACTGGTTTCTAGTTTCAGTTTTTTCAACTTTCTAAAGTGAGGCATGGCAAATGATTTAATCTCTCTAAGCCCAAATTTCCTCTGGTGATAGGGTTTATGAGAACAAAGGACATCGTACTTGGAAAGCACCAATTTCAGTGCTTGTAGAAAGGCCATCAGAGAAATGCAAATCAAAACCACAATGAGATACCATCTCACGCCAGTTAGAATGGCAACCATTAAAAAGTCAGGAAACAACAGGTGCTGGAGAGGATGTGGAGAAATAGGAACACTTTTACACTGGTGGTGGGACTGTAAACTAGTTCAACCATTGTGGAAGTCAGTGTGGCGATTCCTCAGGGATCTAGAACTAGAAATACCATTTAACCCAGCCATCCCATTACTGGGTATATACCCAAAGGACTATAAATCATGCTGCTATAAAGACACATGCACACATATGTTTGTTGTGGCACTATTCACAATAGCAAAGACTTAGAACCAACCCAAATGTCCAACAGCGATAGACAGGATTAAGAAAATGTGGCACATATACACCATGGAATACTATGCAGCCATAAAAAATGATGAGTTCATGTCCTTTGTAGGGACATGGATGAAACTGGGAAACATCATTCTCAGTAAACTACCGCAAGGACAAAAAACCAAACACTGCATGTTCTCACTCATAGGTGGGAATTGAACAATGAGAACTCATGGACACAGGAAGGGGAACATCACATTCCAGGGACTGTTGTGGGGTGGTGGGAGGGGGGAGGGACCGCATTAGGAGATATACCTAATGCTAAATGACGAGTTAATGGGTGCAGCAAACCAACACAGCACATGGATACCTATGTAACAAACCTGCACATTGTGCACATGTACCCTAAAACCTAAAGTATAATAATAAAATAAAATAAAAAAAGAAAGTGCATGATAACAGTAAAGTATTGTTATTGTTTATCTTTTTTTTTTTTTTTTGAGATGGGGTCTCACTCTGTCGCCCAGGCTGGAGTGCAGTGGCGTGATCTTGGCTCACTGCAACCTCCACCCTCGGGTTCAAGCAATCCTCCTGCCTCAGCCTCTCTAGTAGCTGGGATTACAGGCGTGCACCATCATACCCAGCTAATTTTTTGTAATTAAAATCCCAAAGTGCTGGGATTATAGGTGTGAGCCACCGATCCCAGCCTGTTATTGTTTATCTGTGTGACCTTAGATAAGTTACTCAATCTGTGCCTCAGTTTTCTTATCCGTAAAATGGGATAATTATATTATCTGCTCCATAGCGTTATTATGACAAAAAAATAAAGACTATATCTAAAGCACTCAAACAGCATTTGACATGTCCTAAGTGTTCTGTAAATGTAAGTCACCATTATTATTGTTATTACCATTATTGTCAGCAGTGTCATTTATTAATGTAATAATAAAATTAGATTCTAATTGTGTTCATTTATAATTGACATATATTAAGCGTGGCTAGCTAGCGTTATATAGGTATGATTTGGAGGCTGCTAGAAAAAATCTCCCTCCCATTCCACCTCAATCCACAAGTCTTGCTTAGAGAACTCCCAACGACTAAGAGCTCACCATGAGACTCTGAATGTAGAAGTCTCTTTGCCAAAGGACCTCCCTTAAAATGAGAGTTTACAAAATGTAAACATTCTAGTTTCAGAAATAATAATACCCAAATTAAATTATAATATGGATCAATTTATCAGGTCATTTTCCTTCTTGGTAGCAAGAACATGGTAAAATTCAAGAGCAATGAGATTCCCAGAGTGTTGAAGCAGGTTCTGCAGCCAGAATAAAATCAGAGCAAGAGGCAAAGAAAGAACGTGTGGAAATTGACAAAGATAAGCACTGTCACTTTAAAATTTGAGTGGATTTTATTCAAATGACCGAAAATATTGAAAGTGCCATTGTTGTTCTTCCCTTGAAGCAAAGGTAACTCCAAAAAGGTTTGGGTAGGGAATCAGGGGCAAAGCATGATTTATGAAAAATTTCCTTAGAATGCTGCAGGAGGCAAACCCAATGTAGAATGCCTTTCCTCAGACATAGTGAAACAAATGGATGCATTCATTCGAATCTTCCATAATGGGAAAAAGAGACTGGTGATAAGAAATGGCTGCCTGATTATTCTTTTGAGGAATAAAATGTAATAGAAAATGTGCATAAAAAAGAATATTTGAAAAGTTTTGGCTTATGAAGAGGAAAATGTTCTCAGCAAAAAGTCGCTAAGTTATGAAGTCATTTGCTGAGCCAAGATGGCCGAATAGGAACAGCTCCGGTCTCCAGCTCCCAGCCCGAGCGACACAGAAGACTGGTGATTTCTGCATTTCTGCTTGAGGTACCGGTTTCATCTCACTAGGGAGTGCCAAAGAGTGGGTGCAGGACAGTCGGTGAAGCGCACTGTGTGCGAGCCGAAGCAGGGTGAGGCACTGCCTCACTCGGGAAGCGCAAGGGGTCAGGGAGTTCCCTTTCCTAGTCAAAGAAAGGGGTAACAGACGGCACCTGGATAATCGGGTCAGTCCCACCCTCATACTGCGCTTTCCCAACGGGCCTGCAAAACGGCACACTAGGAGATTGTGTCCCGCACCTGGCTCAGAGGGTCCTATGCCCACGGAGTCTCGCTGATTGCTAGCACAGCAGTCTGAGATCAAGCTGCAAGGCGGCAGCGAGGCTGGGGGAGGGGCGCCCGCCATTGCCCAGGCTTGCTTAGGTAAACAAAGCAGCCAGGAAGCTCGAACAGGGTGGAGCCCACCACAGCTCAAGGAGGCCTGTCTGCCTCTGTAGGCTCCACCTCTGGGGGCAGGGCACAGACAAACAAAAAGTCGGCAGGAAATTCCAGAGACTTAAATGTCCCTGTCGGACTGACAGCTTTGAAGAGAGTAGTGGTTCTCCCAGCACGCAGCTGGAGATCTGAGAACGGACAGACTGCCTCCTAAAGTGGGTCCCTCACCCCTGAGCAGCCTAACTGGGAGGCACCCCCCCAGTAGGGACAGACTGACACCTCACTAGGCCGGGTACTCCTCTGAGACAAAACTTCCAGAGGAACTATCAGACAGCTGAATTTGTGGTCTCACGAAAATCCGCTGTTCTGCAGCCACCGCTGCTGACACCCAGCCAAACAGGGTCTGGAGTGGACCTCTAGTAAACTCCAACAGACCTGCGGCTGAGGGTCCTGTCTGGTAGAAGGAAAACTAACAAAGAGAAAGGACATCCACACCAAAAACCCATCTGTACATCACCATCATCAAAGTCCAAAAGTAGATAAAACCGCAAAGATGGGGAAAAAATAGAGCAGAAAAACTGGAAACTCTAAAAAGCAGAGCACCGCTCCTCCTCCAAAGGAACGCAGTTCCTCACCAGCAATGGAACAAAGCTGGATGGAGGATGACTTTGACGAGTTGAGAGAAGAAGGCGTCAGACGATCAAACTACTCTGAGCTACGGGAGGAAATTCAAAACAATAGCAAAGAAGTTAAAAACTTTGAAAAAAAATTAGAAGAATGGATAACTAGAATAACCAATGGAGAGAAGGGCTTAAAGGAGATGATGGAGCTGAAAGCCAAGTTTCGAGAACTACGCGAAGATTGCAGAAGCCTCGGTAGCAGATGCGATCAACTGGAAGAAAGGGTATCGCTGATGGAAGATGAAATGAATGAAATGAAGCGAGAATGGAAGTCTAGAGAAAAAAGAATAAAAAGAAATGAACAAAGCCTCCAAGAAATTTGGGACTATGTGAAACAACCAAACCTACATCTGATTGGTGTACCTGAAAATGACGGGGAGAATGGAACCAAGTTGGAAAACACTCTGCAAGATATTATCCAGGAGAACTTCCCCAATCTAGCAAGGCAGGCCAACATTCAGATTCAGGAAATACAGAGAATGCCACAAAGATACTCCTCGAGAAGAGCAACTCCAAGACACATAATTGTCAGATTCACCAAAGTTGAAATGAAGGAAAAAATGTTAAGGGCAGCCAGAGAGAAAGGTCGGGTTACCCACAAAGGGAAGCCCATCAGACTAACAGCTGATCTCTAGCAGAAACTCTACAAGCCAGAAGAGAGTGGGGGCCGATATTCAACATTCTTAAAGAAAAGAATTTTAAACCCAGAATTTCATATCCAGCCAAACTAAGCTTCATAAGTGAAGGAGAAATAAAATACTTTACAGACAAGCAAACGCTGAGTGATTTTGTCACCACCAGGCCTGCCCTAAAAGAGCTCCTGAAGGAAGCAGTAAACATGGAAAGGAACAACCGGTACCAGCCACTGCAAAAACATGCCAAATTGTAAAGACCATCGAGGCTAGGAAGAAACTGCATCAACTAATGAGCAAAATAACCAACTAACATCATAATGACAGGATCAGATTCACACATAACAATATTAAAGTTAAATGTAAATGGGCTAAATGCTCCAATTAAAAGACACAGACTGGCAAACTGGATAAGGAGTCAGGACCCATCAGTGTGCTGTATTCAGGAAACCCATCTCATGTGCAGAGACACACATAGACTCAAAATAAAGGGATGGAGGAAGATCTATCAAGCAAATGGAAAACAAAAAAAGGCAGGGGTTGCAATCCTAGGCTCTGATAAAATAGACTTTAAACCAACAAAGATCAAAAGAGACAAAGAAGGCCATTACATAATGGTAAAGGGATCAATTCAACAAGAAGAGCTAACTATCCTAAATATATATGCACCCAACACAGGAGCACCCAGATTCATAAAGCAAGTCCTGAGTGACCTACAAAGGGACTTAAACTCCCACACAATAATAATGGGAGATTTTAACACCCCACTGTCAATATTAGACAGATCATCGAGACAGAAAGTTAACAAGGATATCCAGGAATTGAACACAGCTCTGCACAAAGTGGACCTAATAGACATCTACAGAACTCTCCACCCCAAATCAACAGAATATACATTTTTTCAGCACCACACCACACCTCTTCCAAAATTGACCACATAGTTGGAAGTAAAGCTCTCCTCAGAAAATGGAAAAGAACAGAAATTATAACAAACTGTCTCTCAGACCACAGTGCAATCAAACTAGAACTCAGGATTAAAAAACTCACTCAAAACCACTCAACTACATGGAAACTGAACAACCTGCTTCTGAATGACTATTGGGTACATAATGAAATGAAGGCAGAAATAAAGATGTTCTTTGAAACCAACGAGAACAAAGACACAACATACTAGAATCTTTGGGACACATTCAAAGCAGTGTGTAGAGGGAAATTTATAGCACTAAATGCCCACAAGAGAAAGCAGGAAAGATCCAAAATTGACACCCTAACATGACAATTAAAAGAACTAGAAAAGCAAGAGCAAACACATTCAAAAGCTAGCAGAAGGCAAGAAATAACTAAAATCAGAGCAGAACTGAAGGAAATAGAGACACAAAAAACCCTTCAGAAAATTAATGAATCCAGGAGCTGGTTTTTTGAGAAGATCAACTAAATTGATAGACCGCTAGCAAGACTAATAAAGAAGAAAAGAGAGAAGAATCAAATAGATGCAATAAAAAATGAAAAAGGGGATATCAACACTGATCCCACAGAAATACAATCTACCATCAGAGAATACTACAAACACCTCTATGCAAATAAACTAGAAAATCTAGAAGAGATGGATAAATTCCTCGACAAATACACCCTCCCAAGACTAAATCAGGAAGAAGTCGAATCTCTGAATAGACCAATAACAGATTCTGAAATTGTGGCAATAATCAATAGCTTACCAACCAAAAAGAGTCCAG
Organism: Nomascus leucogenys; assembly: GCF_006542625.1. Classification (NCBI taxonomy): domain Eukaryota; kingdom Metazoa; phylum Chordata; class Mammalia; order Primates; family Hylobatidae; genus Nomascus; species Nomascus leucogenys. The sequence goes on from NC_044387.1 coordinate 40,012,907, forward strand.
GACCTGATGGATTCACAGCTGAATTCTACCAGAGGTACAAAGAGGAACTGGTACCATTCCTTCTGAAACTATTCCAATCGATAGAAAAAGAGGGAATCCTCCCTAACACATTTTATGAAGCCAGCATCGTCCTGATACCAAAGCCAGGCAGAGACACAACCAAAAAAGAGAATTTTAGACCAATATCCTTGATGAACATTGATGCAAAAATCCTCAATAAAATACTGGCAAACCGAATCCAGCAGCACATCAAAAAGCTTATCCACCATGATCAAGTGGGCTTCATCCCTGGGATGCAAGGCTGGTTCAACATATGCAAATCAATAAATGTAATCCAGCATATAAACAGAACCAAAGACAAAAACCACATGATTATCTCAATAGATGCAGAAAAGGCCTTTGGTAAAATTCAACAAACCTTCATGCTAAAAACTCTCAATAAGTTAGGTATTGATGGGACATATCTCAAAATAATAAGAGCTATCTATGACAAACCCACAGCCAATATCATACTGAATGGGCAAAAACTGGAAGCATTCCCTTAGAAAACTGGCACAAGACAGGGATGCCCTCTCTCACCGCAGCTATTCAACATAGTGCTGGAAGTTCTGGCCTGAGCAATCAGGCAGGAGAAGGAAATAACGGGTATTCAATTAGGAAAAGAGGAAGTCAAATTGTCCCTGTTTGCAGATCACATGATTGTATATCTAGAAAATCCCATTGTCTCAGCCCAAAATCTCCTTAAGCTGATTAGCAACTTCAGCAAAGTCTCAGGATACAAAATCAATGTACAAAAATCACAAGCATTCTTGTACACCAATCACAGACAAACAGAGAGCCAAATCATGAGTGAACTCCCATTCACAATTGCTTCAAAGAGAATAAAATACCTAGGAATCCAACTTACAAGGGATGTGAAGGACCTCTTCAAGGAGAACTACAAACCACTGCTCAATGAAATAAAAGAGGATACAAACAAATGAAAGAACATTCCATGCTCATGGGTTGGAAGAATCAATATCGTGAAAATGGCCATACTGCCCAAAGTAATTTATAGATTCAATGCCATCCCCATCAAGCTACCAATGACTTTCTTCACAGAATTGGAAAAAACTACTTTAAAGTTCATATGGAACCAAAAAAGAGCCCGCATCGCCAAGTCAATCCTAAGCCAAAAGAACAAAGCTGGAGGCATCACGCTACCTGACTTCAAACTATACTACAAGGCTACAGTAACCAAAACAGCATGGTACTGGTACCACAACAGAGATATAGATCAATGGAACAGAACAGAGCCCTCAGAAATGATGCCACATATCTACAACTATCTGATCTTTGACAAACCTGACAAAAACTGGAAATGGGGAAAGGATTCCCTATTTAATAAATGGTGCTGGGAAAACTGGCTAGCCATATGTAGAAAGCTGAAACTGGATCCCTTCCTGACACCTTATACAAAAATTAATTCAAGATGGATTAAAGACTTAAATGTTAGACCTAAAACCATTAAAATCCTACAAGAAAACCTAGGCAATACCATTCAGGCCATAGGTGTGGGCAAGGACTTCATGTCTAAAACACCAAAAGCAATGGCAACAAAAGCCAAAATTGACAAATGGGATCTAATTAAACTCAAGAGCTTCTGCACAGCAAAAGAAACTACCATCAGAGTGAACAGGCAACCTACAGAATGGGAGAAAATTTTTGCAACCTACTCATCTGACAAAGGGCTAATATCCAGAATCTACAATGAACTCAAACAAATTTACAAGAAAAAAACAAACAACCCCATCAAAAGGTGGGCAAAGGACATGAACAGACACTTCTCAAAAGAAGACATTTATGCAGCCAAAAAACACATGAAGAAATGCTCATCATCATTGGCCATCAGAGAAATGCAAATCAAAACCACAGTGAGATACCATCTCACACCAGTTAGAATGGCCATCATTAAAAAAACAGGAAACAACAGGTGCTGGAGAGGATGTGGAGAAATAGGAACACTTTTACACTGTTGGTGGGACGGTAAACTAGTTCAACCATTGTGGAAGTCAGTGTGGCGATTCCTCAGGGATCTAGAACTAGAAATACCATTTGACCCAGCCATCCCATTACTGGGTATATACCCAAAGGACTATAAATCATGCTGCTATAAAGACACATGCACACGTATGTTTATTGCGGCACTATTCACAATAGCAAAGAGTTGGAACCAACCCAAATGTCCAACAACGATAGACTGGATTAAGAAAATGTGGCACATATACACCATGGAATACTATGCAGCCATAAAAAATGATGAGTTCATGTCCTTTGTAGGGACATGGATGAAACTGGAAAACATCATTCTCAGTAAACTATCGCAAGGACAAAAAACCAAACACCACATGTTCTCACTCATAGGTGGGAATTGAACAATGAGAACTCATGGACACAGGAAGGGGAACATCACATTCCAGGGACTGTTGTGGGGTGGGGGGAGGGGGGAGGGATAGCATTAGGAGATATACCTAATGCTAAATGACGAGTTAATGGGTGCAGGAAATCAACATGGCACATGGATACATATGTAACAAACCTGCACATTGTGCACATGTACCCTAAAACCTAAAGTATAATAAAAAAAAAAAAAAGAAAGAAAAAAAAAAAAGTCATTTGCTAACTAAAAAATGAAAGATGGAATTGGAAATTCAGTAAGGTTATATAGTTTGGATGTTTGTCCCCTCCAAATTTCATGTTGAAATGTCACCTCCAATGTTGGAGATAGGAGATGTTTGGGTCATGGGGTGGATCCTGCATGAGTGGCTTGGTGCCATCTTTGTGGTTATGAGTGAACGCTCACTCTGAGTTCATGCAAAAGCTGGTTGTTTAAAAGAGCCTGGCACCTCATCCCCTCTTTCTTGCTCCCTCTCTTGTTATGTGACGTGCCCAGTCCTCCTTTGCCTTCCGCCATGAGTAAAAGCTTCCTGAGGCCTCACCAAAAGTTGAGCAGATGCTGGTGCCATGTTTGTACACCCTGCAGAACTGTGAACCAAATAAACTTTTCTTATTTATAAATTTCCCCATCTCAAGTATTCTTTTATAGCAGTGCAGAATGGATTAACACATCAGGAATATATTAAGTATTAATATTTGCACAACATTGTTGGTTTTAGTGACTTTTGCCCAGCAGCAAATTTATGTAGGGTTGGTTATAAGCAATGTAGTGAATCTACATTACACAGACAACAAGTATGAACATTTTAAAGAAAATAGTCCCGTCACACAGAATTTTTGAAGTTGACTAACCTTGGAAATTCTTTTTCTGGCACAGGTACAAAATTATCAAGATTGACTTTCCATGTGTTCACATTAACCACATAATAATCAATCAGGAGATAACAGTTTTTGAATTCAGTTTAACTTTATAGGCTTAGCCACTGTAACAGGACCTTTATTTTGCAGGATTGTAGCCTATAGAAAAGTGACTATAGGTGATGAAATATGTAATCAACACATATTGATTACATAGAATAAGGACCTGCCAGTGGAAAACTGATTTAGATTATCATACAGGACAAGAGTGCCCAGTGCTTGTTTGAGGTAGGTGAAGTGCTTGGGGTGGGTGAAGGTTGGGGTGGCAGTTTCTTAAAACAAGACAGAAATGAAGTTTGCCACATTGATTGACTCTTCCTTTCACAAAAGATTTCTCTGTAGCATGTGATGATGTTTGGTCACATTTTATGCACAGTAGAATTTCTTTCAAAATTGAAGTCAACCTTCTCTAAGACTCTAATGGTTGAGGATGGAAAACCAAACTGGGATTAGGTGGAAGTAGATGCAAGTTCCATGGAAATTGTCACTGACTTAAAAATTTTACTTAAACATAGTTCTGTTACAACATTTTCAGTAAAGGATTTTACTAAAACAATTAAGCACCAGTTCAAATATCGTTGAAATCATTTAACATGACCTTAGGAAGTCAACACACACATGTAATATTTCTTGTTATCTCTAGTATTGAAACACAAAAGTTAAAGCCAAACTTGTAAGTCAAGTTATATCATCATCATCCGTATCTCTACGAAAAAAAAAATAGAACAACTTGATTTCTCTCACTCCATACCCCAAAGTTTTGTTTTGTTTTGTTTTGTTTTTTTTGAGATGGGGTCTCGCTCTGTTGCCTAGACTGGAGGGCAGTGGTGTGATCTCGGCTTACTGCAACTTCTGCTTTCTGGGCTCAGGTGATCCTCCTGCTTCACCTCCAAAGTAGCTGGGACCATAAGCTCGTGCCACCATGCCTGGCTAATATTTTGTATTTTTGGTAGAGACCAGGTTTCACCATGTTGCCCAGGCTGGTCTTGAACTGCTGAGCTCAAGCCATCTGCCTGCCTCAGTCTCCCAATGGGCTGGACTTACAGGTGTGAGCCACCAAACCTGGACCTACACCCCAAAGTTAATTCATGATGGATCACGGACCTAAATATAAAACAGCACTGTAATGTGGCTGGGCATGGTCGCTCACGCCTATAATCCTAGCACTTTGGGAGGCCAAGGCGGGCAGATCACGAGGTCAGGAGTTTGAGATCAGCCTGGCCAACATGGTGAAACCTCATCTCTACTAAAAATACAAAGATTAGCTGGGCGTGGTGGTGGGGACCCGTAACCCCAGCTACTTGGGAGGCTGAGGCAGGAGAATCATTTGAACCTGAGAGGTGGAGGTTGCAGTGAGCTGAGATTGCACCATTGCACTCCAGCCTAGGCAATAGGGTAGATTCTGTCTCAGAAAAAACTAACAAACAAACAAAACAACCAGTACTGTAATGCATTTAGAAGAAACTTTTGGTAGGTAGAAATTTCTTGGACAGAACACTAAGAGCAATACTATAAAAGAAAAAAAAATTAGATTGGATTTCATCAAAACTGAATAGGTTTATCAAAAGTCACCACAAAGAAAATAGACAAGCCATAGATTGGGAAAATTATTTGCAGCATATATATGGCAGAAGACTTGTGTCTAAAACATAAAAAACGAACCTGTAAGTCAACAATAAAAATACAAACAGTTCAATAAAAGGATGGAAATAGAGATACTTCACAAAAGAACATATACAAAATACCAATAAGCATATGAGAAGGTGCTTAACACTATTAGTTTCCAAGAAAATTCAAAATAAAATGACAATTAGATACCATTTCACACCCACTAGAATGACTAAATTAAAAAAAAAACAGTAATCCTTACTACAGGCATAACTCAGAGATATTGTAGGCTCAGTTCCAGGCCACTTGCAATAAAGCAAATATCCCAATGAAGCAAGTCACACAATTTTTTTGGTTTCCTAGTACATATAAAAGCTATGCTTACACTTTACTGTAGTCTATTAAGTGTGCAATAGAATTATGCCTAAAAAATGTATGTACCTTAACTAAAAATACTTTATTGCAAAAAAATGCTAACATTCATCTCAGCCTTCAGAGAGTTGTAATCTTTTCACTGGTGGAAGGTCTTGCCTTGATGTTTATGGATGCTGATGGATCAGTGGTGATTGCTGAAGGTTGGGGCAGTTTCTTAAAATAAGACAATAATGAAGTTTTCCCACATTGATTAATTCTTTCTTCCACGAAAGATTTCCCTGTAGCATGTGATGCTGTTTCTTTGGTTACATTTTACCCACAGTAGAATTTCTTTCAAAATTAGAGTAAATCGTCTTAATCCCTGCCACTGTTTTATCAACTAAGTTTATGCAATGTTTTCAACCTCTTTTTTTTTGTTTATCATTTCAACAATGTTCACACCATTTTCACCAGGAATAGATTCAACTCAATAAACCACTTTCTTTGCTCTTCTGTAAGAAGCAACTCCTCATCCAATCAAGTTTTCCTGTGAGTTTGCAGCTATTCAGTCACATCTTCAGGATCCACTTCTAATTCTAGTTCTCTTGCTATTTCTACCACATCTGCAGTTACTTCCCCCACTGAAGTATTGAAACGCTCAAAGTCATCCATGAGGGTTGAAATCAACTTCTTCCAAACTCTTTTTAATGTTGATATTTTGACCTTCTCCCATAAGTCACAAATGCTCTTGATGGCATTAGAATGGTGAATCTTTTCCAGAAGATTTTCAATTTACTTTTCTTAGATTCATCAGCAGAATCACAGTCTGTCAGCTATCACCTTACAAAATTTATTTCTTAAATAATAAGATTTCAAGGTAAAACTTATTCATTGATCCACAAGCTGCAGAATAAATGTTGTGCTAGCAGGCAGAAAACCAACATTAATCCCCTTGTACATCTCTATCAGCGCTCTTGGGTGATCAGGAGCATTGTCAATGGGCAGTAATATTTTGAAAGAAAATTTTTTTTTTTCCTGAGCAACAAGTCTCAACATCGGGCTTAACATATTCACTAAACTGTGCTGTAAACAGATGTGTTGCAATTTAGGTTTTGTATTTCATTAGTAGAGCAAAGTAGATTTAAAATAATTCTTAAAGGTCCTTGGATTTTCAAAATGCTAAATGAGCACTGGCTCATTAGTGACTTAGTCACCAGCTGCATTAGCCCCTAACAAAAGATCCAGCATAGCTTTGGAGCCAGACATTGACTTCTCTTCTCCAGCTGTGAAAGCCCTAGATGACATAAGCCTGTTTTATCTAAATTGAAAAGCTGTTGTTCAGTGTAGCCATTTTCATCAATTATCTTAGCTAAATCTTCTGGATAATTTGCTGTGAGTTGTACATTAACACTTGCTGTTTCATCTTGCACTTCTATGTTATGAAGATGGCTTCTTTCCTTAAATCTCATGAAACCACCTCAACTAGCTTCAAATTTTTCTTCTGCAGCTTCTCTCTCTTAGCCTTCACAGAATTGAAGAGAGTTAGGGCCTTGCTCTGGATTGAGCTTTGGCTCAAGGGAATGTTGTAGCTAGTTTGATCTTTTATGCAGCCCACTCAAACTTTCTC